>NC_081198.1:10204467-10839956 GCF_902713425.1 Acipenser ruthenus | reverse complement strand
GAGATAGTTAGGGTTATTGATTTATTTTATTCTAACTTTTAAAATATTCAAAACTGTTATGAAATATGGGGAACACCATAATTGGGCTGTTTTGTTTTGAGATATTTGAGTTGCATAACACATTGTTTATAATGCCAGATTTAAATCAAGTGCTGTTCTGTCAGGGAGTTCATCTTAAAATACATGCATTTAATTTAAATGATCGGTAGCGCTACCTAAAATGGATGGGATGTCTTGGACTTCTGTTTCTCAGGTTATAATATAATTGTATTACTTTACCTACAGTAGATGGATTTTTCATTAGCTCAATTAAACAAATGAAAACAGGTTGGAACAAAGACCTGGGTGGGTAAGGGCCATCTTAACTAACCCCTGACTTAGAGTGTACACAACCATATAATAAAGAGAGAAGCATATTGATAAAGGCTTTAAAAACACTCAACTTGTTCATCGGTCTATCTTCTCTTTTGAAACTAGACATATTTAATCATAAACATATACAGCTGAATTGTCAACATGGTTACTGTGGACACACTTTCTTTGCAGAAACACCAGATAAATCTGTGATTTAGTAACACAAATGCCTGAAAGGTTTCAAGAGCCCCTCAGTCGCGTTAGCCTTTTGTTTTTATTAGACCCGCTACAAAAGAGATATGTCAAATGACTGCAGTGTCAATGAACCATGAACAAACAAAACAATAGCAAGCTTATACTGGCGTTTCAGTCATGATAAGCAGTTCATGTTTGTTTGTTTTGTTTTTGGTTAATGAATCATGTGTAGAACTGGCAATGGAAACATAGAAAGAAAACCTATGGATTACCTTTAAAAGTGTTGGATTGCTGCACTGGTATGTACTAGGAAGTGTAAATGGTACATTTCTTTTACATTACACATTGCTTTTTTTCTGTTATTATTTTAAAACATCCCCCCCACTATTTGGCTCATAAAAAACATGTTTCTGACTTGTTTAGAGTAATCTCCGTGAGCAGCACACAAAGCTGTAATTAAGCTGTAATTAAGTGCTGAATACAATCTCATCAGTTAACATACTGTCTACAATGGCTCATGCTTCTATTTAAAAGCCCTGCAATTCGACAGGGAGTGCATTTCCAAAATAACAAGAGAGTGTGAATAACAACCCTCTCAGACAGTTTGTGACTGTTTCTTCTAACCACACTGACAGAACCTCAAAGATCCTATCCATTTTTATTGAGCACAAACACATACATTTCTTATGAAATCCACTCTGAGGCCTGGATGCCCCACCCATAGGATCAGTGAGTTTGAAGCAGTGTTTATTGTGTGTTTTTAAGAGCAACAGAAATCTTTACTGTATAACCTGTTTACCAGGAATTTGTTTTCAGAAGTTTAAGAACAAATTTAAAATCAGGGATTATTATTTTTGCATGTACATGCATAATAATAATAATAATATTAATAATAATAATAAAGCAAACACACAGGGGGTTAAGTACAAACTAACTAATTAGTAAACCACTTGAGGGCAGCAGATCCCCATTAACACTCATCAGCAGTTCCAATTAGCAGTTTTGCATAATGTATCAAGGCAACATTGAAAATGGAAAATCACAACCTACAGCTTTACCTGTGTGGGATCCTTAATCTTCAGACACATTTACACAATATACTGTCCACTGTAACTACTGTTCGGACCAGTATTCATATGACACTTCTTGAAGGGTACCGACATATATTATCAATTTATTTGTGGTCGCATGCTAATCCATTGGTTTTCAGTGCCTTTCCTTCTACAGTTGGAAAAAATACAGTGTGTGGGAAATTCCTTAGAAAGACATATTGACCTTCCACAAATATATTTTTTACACCATTCCGCATTTTAAAAGTCGTTCCTGCTCTATGACACAGCCCACTCCAAGAGGAACATGTCGGGTTATAAGCAGGAAAAAGTTCCTTACCTTTATCACTTTGCCAGAGCACTGGTAGCTGAGAGAGAGAGAGAGAGAGGAGAGAGAGAGAGAGAGAGAGAGAGAGAGAGAGAGAGAGAGAGAGAGAGAGAGAGAGAGAGAGAGAGAGAGAGAGAGAGCAGAAGAGAGAGAGAGAGAGAGAGAGAGAGAGAAGAGAGAGAGAGAGAGAGAGAGAGATTAAGTGATGCTCCCTCAGGTGTTCCGCTCTGTGTGCAGCAAGGGTAGATCATAAATTCCCATGGGGTCACAGCCTGGTTGGGGAAACATTTGTCAGGATAATGTAAAACACCACTTGATCAGGCTGTAGGAATGTGACCGTTATTAACTCTGCAATAAAAACAGCTTGAAATACTGTCCCTGTTCAAAACAAATACCGGTACTACCCCTGACTTTGAAATGAAACTGAAGTGGCTTAATCCTCTAGGTACATTTAACTCTTGAGTGCACCGTGCTGTTTTAATAATATAAATAATAGAAGATGATCAAAACAGTGTAGAATACACTTGATCAATATGCAGTCAAAGTATATTTTTTGTACTGTATATTTTAAAAAAAATACAAATATCACTCACATTAATATGTAATATGTATGTTTATATGTAGCTGAAAAAACATTTAAGATCGTCCTTCGGGTTAAATAATTCCTGGTTTGTTGCTTTTTTAAATCAGTAGTATAGCTTTAGATTATTAGCAGATATACTTATATTTGTACTGATCTGTATAAACCTTATAGAGAAGCACTTGTCTTTTCTTAATTATTCATTTCTGGAGTTGTTAATGTAAAAATGAACATGAATCTAGGCTTAGTGATAGGACAAATATTTTCAAGTAGTTGCACAATAAATTGGGCTGTTGAAAAGCACTACAGAGTAAATGGTTGAGAGAGCAGAGATTCAATGCTGTTGTCATGGCAGCAGATGAAGAGGTTTTAAACATGCTAGGCCCAAAAAAGTAGTGCAACCACCCCCCTCCTTTGTCTGTTTTCGGTTTCTCAAGAAAAGAAAAAGTCAAAGATTATAGAACATTACATAAATAACATGGAAAAAAAGACTGAAATGGATGTGTGGGTGGCTGTGTGGGAAGGAGAGCATTTTTTTTTATGTAATATTCTGTTGTTTCTTTCTTTCCTTTATGTAGCATTTAAAAAAAAATTCTACATAGCAAGATTCAAGGAGAGATTTGAACCCATATGTACCGAGTGATGAACGGGAACGGGGGGGTAACAAAACACAGTAAAACTACAAATAATGTCTACCTCTCGATCATATTTAAATACGTTTCAATTGTGGTAAACACATTCTAAACATATGACAGTTGCCTAAGGATACTGTCTGCTGTTTATTACAGCTATAGTTATTATTCTTTGCTGCAGTGAAGAATATAGTATTTCGTTGTTAGCTCGGATCACTGTGCAGTATGCAGTTGTCAAGCTCTAATAATAATGAATATGCTTTATTTTGTGTTTTGTATTAAAAGAAATCTAATGTATTTGTTCACTCTGGTCATTTGGTAAATCAGTGGCTGGAAGCCCTGCAAAGAGTTCTTTGTGTTTGTGGGCGTCCTGCATTCTTACACTGTGACATAAACTTTCATTTACTCTCGATGGCATGCAGTAATACAATATGAACGCTACCTCTGTCATGCATTGGATCAGGCCTCGGTTTACAGCACCTAGATGGGAGAACAGGAGCTTAAAGGGCATAAGGACTTTTTTTATTTTATTGAGTTACATGCAATTTAAAAGTTTAAAAAAGTGGTCAAAATGTAAAAAAAATAATAATTAAAACAATACGCACACCTTACTTAAAGAGTTGTAGCAACACAGGAGTACATGTAACACAGTAAAATAAAAAGGTCTATGTACCCTTTAACTCACAGTCAGTCAATAAATCTGGCTAAAGCTGAAATGAGTTTTTCAATAACATTTTAATAACAGTTTAATAAAATGGAATATGATATGAGAAAGCTATTCTGTTAATTCATTTTATACTTAAATGATAGATTTGAGATTTACTCCACCTTAACCCCTGTGTATCAGGTTTCCCATCACTTTACTGGTAAAATGGTAATTATAGTGTCATTAAACAATGCCATTTGTGAAGCTCATAATGTTTTTTGCTTTTTTTTTGCTCATAATGTTTTTCACATAACTTTCAGACAGCCAGAGTAATTTAAATTTGAAAACCTCAACCTGTCAAAATGACTTCTGTGGCTAGTGTTAAGGGGTATACCTGAATAAAATATTGTAACAACGCCTGGTCTTGAGGCGCAAAGCAGGAAACAGAGACGGGATTCAGGCACTAACAAAACTACTTTATTAATTACACAGGGTCTGTGTTTGGGTCAGGACCACACCACAAAAACAATAAATCCTTCCTCCTGTCTCTATCCTAAAAACTCACTCACTTTATCACTCGCTCTATTCGAGTAACCCACCTCAGTGTATAGTACAAACATGCTAAGATACTGTAGCCTGTAATCTCCTGCACCAATATATTTCACCAGCAGATGGCTCTGTACCAATCCCCCTAGAATCTCAATGGGAATTCTGCTCCCTGCCTGTTTTCAAAGGGTCCTGACTAAACTGCAGAAATGAAAAAAACAGCATCCTCTTTACAGTCATACATTAATCTTATACCGACCCAAATTGGTTACTGTGAGAGTTATTCAGCAGACCCAACAAGCAAATTCTAGAAATAACCGGATAAGCCAAGTTCTAACCAATTTATTATTATTATTATTATTATTTATTTTTTAGCAGACACCCTTATCCAGGGTGACTTACAATTGTCACAAGATATCACATTATTTTTACATACAATTACCCATTTATACAGTTGGGTTTTTACTGGAGCAATCTAGGTAAAGTATCTTGTTCAAGGGTACAGCAGCAGTGTCCTCCACCTGGGATTGAACCCACAACCCTCCGGTCAAGAGTCCAAAGCCCTAACCACTACTCCACACTGGTGCCCTGTTACATGTTAATATTTATAATATAAATATGTAATGTTCTAACTATCCCAGAACAACTGAAAGCTGCCATCGATAAAAAAGGGTCGTTTTACAGGTCATGGCATTTGGTTTTAAAAGAAATAAAAGTACTCCTATTAGATGCACATACAGGCTTCATCCACTAAATAGTTATACATAGTAATATATTATCATTTCATAGATCAACTCATGTTCTAAGAATAAATAAACATGGTGTACATTCTCGCCACCAGATGGCATTAAATCACAGCTCAATGCAAATGAACACAGATGCATTGTGTAATAGCTGTCAGTGTCTCAGTGATGAGAGGGTGGAATGGAAGGAATCAGGTACACAAGAGTACATACTGTACTCTTATACGCCCAGGCCATTCCAGCTAGCCTGTCTGTCATAAACTAAATATGTGTTAATGGCTAATGGACCAGCTGTACATATTAGTCCCTCAATCAAGGTCATACGGTCAAGTTACTGTCAGAATAATGTCACCTATATTATCAATATGTTTATGAAAGAAATGAACGATTTTTATATTTGCACATTAAGACAGCCAAATGGTTCACTGAGTGTCGGAACCCTCAGGGTCTCTATACTTACTGTTGATATTCACCATATCATTGTAATTGTAATTCAAATGCAGCTTATGGACACGTAACGTAACTTGATGACACCACTGAGCATTCATGGTTACATTTTCAAGCTCTGTATGTTCATAGAAATACACTAATCTTACAAGGGGTGGTATTCTTCTTTATGGGAGTGATAGCATAACTCCACTTGAGTTTCTGTCAACAACCAGAGAGCCAATAAAAAAGCTCTGCCAATCATGCTGAATAGATTTCATAGCACATTGTGCTGCATTCAGTTCTGCTTCATGCATTGAATTAGAATGAGCTTTTATGGTCTTATTACAGTCCAGCCAGCCATCATATTAGTGTATTTTTCTCATTGCCCTTTCATGACAAACATGCTGTTTGGAGTTCTTGACATTTAGAACATGGGAAAAGATGATAAATACGTATGTCTTACAACGGTCCCGAGGAATCTGGGAAATACATGCACCATGCCCTCTTAGAAACCCACAAAACCCACATAGAGACTTGTAGATTACGAGGGCCTGGTATGTAAAACACTTGTTCAAAGTTGCCCTGCAAACAAGGAATTGTAGTTGTCAATCTAAAGCCAGAATCATCTTGAACTAACACGAAAATACACACAAATGAATTGTTCCTATGACAACTTTGATACTAATAGGATTATTTACATAAAGACTGTGAAAAGAGCAGTTTGTAATCCTGCACTGACGTCGGGTAGTTTAAGCCTGTGGACATCTGTTTTTCACAATGCGTTTGTGCTGATATCAGCAGGCCTGCAAACTGCCCCTGGTGTTATTCTACATGCTGATTTCTCTGCCTGCAATCACCATTCACTTACTAAAGATAATTAGAAAAGATAGACATTACGCTTGTAACAAATCCCATTTATTACACTAAAGTATAATGAGAGAAAGAAAATGCTGTCTGACTGTAAAGTTTTAATTTGGTGATATTTCCCAATGGATGTGTATGGTTAAATGCATTCATCCATACACTCATATACTTTAAGATCCTATGTGATACAACAGGGCAATTGTTTTTTATGATGTTATTATGTTATGCATCAAAAGATCTTTTTGATACATAACAGAAAATACCAAAAAGTTCAGTTATTTTTTATACATCATCAAAGCTATTTCATTTACTACCAGTTTAAAGGCTGTACCATTTGAACTTGATTACAGTTTTAGCCGTTCAAAATTGAATGGCAGTAGTTGGCTTACACGTAGGTCTGTGCCAAGAGGTACATAATGAATCTACATCAAAGGGCTGTTATTATGTTTAGAAGTAACACACATCAACCCCACCCCAATATGTCTGCTAAATAATTCAATAATAATAAGACAAGTTAAGTTGTCCTCACACTGTGCTATCTCTTCTCTTGTGGATTTGCCTGCCATGGAAAGTATGACACTGTCACTGCTGTTCCTGATGGTTATTTTTAGTAAACAATTTACAGTAAGTTTCCAGTGCTATTTTATGTAGTCCTATATGTACAATATCTTAAAAACTTAAATACTGATAAACTTTACATTGTCATTATGTTCAAGCTTTTCCCCCATCGGCCCAGCCTTTCTGAACTCACCACTCTTTCCATGTTTTTGTGAAATTTTATTACTAGTAAGTGACAGTCTTAAGATATATGCTTGCTGTCATTTCTAACCTCTCAGATGAAAAATGTACGCACCAAATTAAAATTTGTGGGATGAAACTGGTATATAGCTATAGGGGTATACAGTAATTGAGGTGGTTTTTTTACCTTTAAAAATCTGTGATAAAAAATAAGGTCCGGCTCTGGACACATAACTGGAGTCGCAGTCATGTACAATATGGTAAAGCCTTGAGTGATGGGCACTACTGCTTAAATTCGACATGCTTTGTATGTGGTTAGAACTCTGGAAGAG
Organism: Acipenser ruthenus; assembly: GCF_902713425.1. Classification (NCBI taxonomy): domain Eukaryota; kingdom Metazoa; phylum Chordata; class Actinopteri; order Acipenseriformes; family Acipenseridae; genus Acipenser; species Acipenser ruthenus. The sequence goes on along the minus strand of NC_081198.1, from coordinate 10,832,520 downwards.
GTGGCAGCTGCTCTTAGACACTCATATGTTTTCTGGGGTGGTTTCCATGGTGATTATTTACATAGTGTAACACAGAGTGGATGTTCAGCAATGCCATTCTAAAGCTGGCAACTATTTTCTACATACAGAAGCTCAAGAGATTACACAGCACCTGTTTTAATATAATAATAATAATAATAATAATAATAATAATAATAATAATAATAATAATAATAATAATAATAATAATAATGCCCAATAAACCTTATTATATTAAAAAAAGAAAACAAAAATAGTAGAAGGTATTGTTTGTGATCTTTGTCTCAACAATAAACCGCTTCTATTCCTGTAAGCAACACGAGTAATGCAAATTATTAGTTCCAGTTGTTAGTTTGTGTTTTTGTCATATAGGATACTAGTGCTAACAAGAAACTATTTATTTTCTCTGAAAAGGCGCTTATGTATGTGTACCCTTTCAACAATACCCAGATAAGACAGCTGTCAGTATCCAAATGTAATCTGACAGTTTGCAGCTCTGAAAGGTCAGTCTCTGAAAGTATGCATTAAGCTTCCTTATTGCAAACTGAGATGTGTATCAGGTGCTGTACAAGATATGCATAGCTGTTTTTCTGACTGTCATGTGATTCAGATAATATTGACTTTCACACAATGTTGTTGTTACTATATTTGGGTAGTCAACAAAATGAGAAAATTGCCTGAAATGACCAACACATGCAGTGGGCTAGAGAAATATCATTGACATATATTTTAAAATTAAGAATTTTATAATAAACTACAATATATAATATAACTATCCTAATTATAATTGAAATAATTACACCATTTCCAGTAGCACTTTAATTTTACTTCACTATAATTACACTGTAATAATACAGTGATTACACATATGATTGCTTAATTGCAATAATATGCTTAATTATAAAATGTAATAAGGTTGCCAGTTGCTATCGACTACTGTATAATTACACTGTATTTGCATACATGGTATTGAATTTAAAATATATTTACTATGTAACTACATGTGTAATTAAGGTGCTGTTCAGGAAATGTGGGAAACGTGGTAGACTTGGAAGTAAAACCTATAGAAATTTCACAGGACCTGCATGTTTAAAACCATTTGCTGCTTGCAAGGAATTAATCCTTGTTTCTTTTTTTTAATACATTATTAAACAGTTTTACCTAATATTTGCAAGTCAATTATAAGGCCTCTGGAAAACAAGATTGACACAGCAGGGTAGAAAAGCAAATCACCCAATGAATCTATTAAAAAAAAAAGTCAAGTAGCATTTTAAAATAAAGCTGTGTTATGGTAGTTGTCATACCAACTCTGCAGAATAATTTAACCCATGTTATGTGGCTAAAGGCAATTTGAATGCCAGTCTCCTTATACAGTATTAACAGAACACATTCCAAGAATGGTGCTCCCGGCACACATATTAATCGTACTGTAATAACATGGTAATTAATAGATATGTAACAATGCATCTACATGTTTCATGCCAAATTGAACATTTTAGAGAGTAACTACAGTACATATGGAAATTTAAGGGTAACTGAGTAAAGGCCAATGCATCATATGTCATCCTTAATTTGTTACTATGGTTACTATGTATGTTGATTGCACAGTCGGTAAGAGTACCCATATATTTTGTACAACGATGGCTGCTTTAAACAACTTTACCACTGCATAAAGGCCAGGTGTCTCTCTATAGGAAATTACCGTATTTTGGGCACATATTTTCAAAGCATATTCAATTACTGAACACAACAAGCCTATTACAGGCCGTTGCTAATTCTTATGTATCCCTTTGATCTGTGTGAAGATTTCAATTATTTCTGACAGTTCAGCAGACATGCCATTATTGTTGATTGAATGGAAATGGTTAATCTGTGAACTGGTATTGTTTTTAGACAAGCCAGGCGATCAGTAGACAGAACTGTCAACACTTACTGTATGTTCAAACTATTCAGTTAAACATAGTTACTGGTGAGGAATACAAGGAACAGGCAAGACTGTTTAAAAATACCAAGGAATATTTTCTAGCTTGATACATTTCAGCAATTACTATGGGCAATGGTTTAATTATTCTTTTAGTAGGAAAGACTACTCTAATGCACTATATATATACCACAGTTAAATCAATGAGTTCATAACTGTACACCACAGGAGAAAGGACCTTTTCACAGAAGGGAACACATTCTTTTATTGAAAAAACCCTTGAAACATCATTGCTTCTAACACTGAGAAACAGGATTTTTTTACAGTAGAAGGTAATGTATGTGTGCCTGTTGCTAGCAACGGGGTTCTTGATGCCATGGCAACCATGATGTGATATTCGTGTCTTTTGGCCTGAATTGAGTTGTCTTGCTTTTCATTATAGGCCAAATAATCCACAATACAAGCTGATGCTGAGCCTCGTTATTTAATATTAAACAATGAAGCATTTCACTTCAGAAATGTTAAGCTAATACTATGATTACAATGATTGGCATATCTACGAGGTACCTCTTTACATTAAACACATTAACTACATTGTAACTATGCATAATAACATTGTAATTATGTCTAAGTACACAGCATTTACTAAGTAACTACTATGCAAATACAAAGTAATTAGAGACACTTAATGTAAAGTGTTAATATAAGTTTTTCTTGTATTGAATTGTACTTTATTTTACTGTACACTTCCACAAATGTGTTTTGTTTGCTGTTAAAGAGGCCTCGACATCTTGGATGAATAAATAAATGAATAAAGCATCATAATGTTTGTCATATATGTATACCATACCGACCAATGTCTGCTAGAGCTCGGCCTTATTCCAAGCATCGTGCCGTGAACCACAAATTGAGGATTATATTTTAAAACTCGTTTTAGTAGATATATTAAGGGCTTATATAATATGTATACATGATAAAGGACAGATAATCCTATTGTGCCTTCTCAAAGGATTTCCCTTCAAACAGACTAGTACAGGAGAGGGAGTTACGCTGCCCAAAATGTTTGAGGACCTTTATTCCATGAAGACAATTTGATACGTAATAATGAGGGAATACCCCATCTAACATACTGAATACGACAGGCTTGTGTAGCAGAGTTACAAAGACACATGCATTTCTCTCCCTTTTTAGGCAGATATATTATAAAATATTTGTAATCACTATAAAATAAAATAAAAACTATGCCCAATATTGTCCCAATACATGTTTGAAGGTAGTGTCTTTATGTATTTTTCTGGTACATTGTGTGTTCTATTATTTTGAATATTGCAGGGCCACACAATAAGCGTATTACTATACTGGTATATTTCCCACATACCTGATTTTAATAAATGTAAATGTAAAAAAGAGAGAAGACAATCCAGATACAGTATCCTGTAGCTCAGGAAGCCCTGTGCTGTAGAATCAATTCATGACATGTGGAAACTCAACAGCAAGCAGAGTTATATTGTTTTTGTGCTGGCTTTTACCTTTGATATTTTCCACCTTCTTAAGCTTCATGTCAAGCTCCAGTAGAAGAAGAAGGTTAAACTCTGTTAAATACTGAAATCTAAAAGGGCTGAAGAGCTGGAAGTAAAACAGTGCAGACCAGAGATACTTCCAGCTTTTGAGGCCTGGTTCTTTCAACAAGGGGATAGTGATAGTTGGGGTAGGGATGTTGATTTGATGTTTTATCTATTGGCACATTTTGCTTGTTTTTGTTTTCTGTACATGACAATTCAGAAGCCAGTGGAGGTGTAGTTACAAGCCCATGTTTTCACAATCCTTGAACTGCTGGCCTTTTGCATCTTTCAATGACAGATTCACAGGGGTCTTCAGATTTGAACCACCCCTCTCCAGTCCATAAAGAGAGCCTCTCCCACACTGATGCATCTTACTTCCTATACAAGAAAATACCAAGTACTGATTAACAATCATGGATACAAGTCGGAAACCAGCAAGCCTCTCTCCTGCAGACTTTGTTTTTGATCATAAATCTTTGACAGTCCCACATTTCAAGGCAATACAATACATAATTTAAAGCACTAAATGCATGTTTAATGGTGATTGTGTTGGTTATTGTGTTGGTTCAAATGAAAGCTGGTCAGTCAGATGTTAGGACACAATAAACAGAGTATTACCACAGCTTTTTTTTGTTTGTTTATGTGGCATAACAAAAGCTACTTATTCTGCAATATGATTCTGCAATAAAAAAGTAAGAATGCACTTACAATTACAATTGCCTTTACTTACCACAGCTGTCTGTCTAAGTGAAGGAATAAACAAATAATAATAATGTACTGTATGAAAGCAAGTACAACCCTGTAATTAATGTTAGCTGTTTAACAGTGTGAAGGTGGCAGAAGTTCAGTTCAAGCCATAGTCCCCATATATTGCTAGTCTACAAAATCAATGAGATTTTGCAATGCCTGGATGTCCACATATTTATTGGGTTTCAGATGAAAGATAAAAGATCCGTGTTGGGGAGGTGTGTTTTTTTTAATGTCACTGTGCTCTTTAAACATGTTGTAGCTTCATGAAATGCCTGAAAGAAGGTAATAAAGCAAGGCCTGGGTCACTGACCTCTATTCACACATGGCCCTGATGTAAATTAACCTTTCAATTTAGTAGGGAAGCAACTGCTGCACACTGTTAAAATACATTCAATCACAAATCATAAATTACAGAAATTCAAGTTTATATATTGACACGTTTTTCCATTTGTATCAGGTGATTACCAGAGGGAAGATTTAGAAGTTTAAAAAATAACATCCTACAATTGAAAAAACAAAAAACACTTGCCATCTAGTGCCACCCTAATTTCCAATTATTTCTTTATTTATTCAGTTGAAAAAATTTAATCTTCCACCTACGGTACCTGCAGCATGTGGTTTTGGAATAGTAACACAATAACTCAGAAAAACTGGGGGCTTTGCTGAAATCCTCATATAACTAAGAACAGATTTCCTGTGTCTGTTCACTCAACACCTAAACATCTTGCATATACAATGCATTGCAGTATAATAGGACATAGTGTACAGTATTTTTTTAGTGTTTACATTTCCAAGTAAATAAATAAATACTGGTACCCTAGTAGCATATTGCATTAGCACTTTCTTGGTATAGTCTGAATGCGAGGTGAAGTTATTTGGTCTCTGGTTATAAATCTTTTGACCTTTCACATAATTTAGTTGTCTAATAAGGTAATACTTTACCCACCTTATTCATGCATGTCATTAGAATGATGATGAAAGCTTTACCCCTGAAGAAACTGTTAAACGAGGGCCTCGGCTGTCACTGTGAAATGAAATGAGAACTGAGGGGAGTCTCTAGTCTCTTTGAGTCCTTGCAATTGTCAAGTGAAATCGCGATCCAACATCGATTTAAAAAAAAAAAAAAAAGTCAATGAAGAACTGCTTGTTCAATAGATTGTCTCGCTTCATGAATTAAAGAGGACAGACACTTATATGACTATGAAGTAGACTTTTGAAACACAAGGTTGACAAGGAGAAACCCGTCCTACTTGAATTGGCATCTTACTGGGTGTGAGCAAGGGGTGTGAGCTCCCTTAGACTTCAAGCATCAGATTACCTGGTGGAAACAAATTGCACAGATTGAAAGAAAACATGTACCATCACATCCAAGCAGCAGGCCACTAAGACTGTGTGTGTGTGGGGGGGGTACTGAGCTATTATGCTGAAATGTAAGATAGACAGTAAGAACCCGTAACAAATAAAAAATCTTAAAATCTTAACTATAGGGTCCATTGAGTGTACAAGACCATGAATTGTAATTGTAATGGGCAGCAGTGTGGAGTAGTGGTTAGGGCTCTGGACTCTTGACCGGAGGGTCGTGGGTTCAATCCCCGTGGAGGACACTGCTGCTGTACCTTTGAGCAAGGTACTTTACCCAGATTGCTCCAGTAAAAACCCAGCTGTATAAATGGGTAATTGTATGTAAAAATAATGTGTAAAAAATAATGTAATTGAATGTAAAAAATAATGTGATATCTTGTAACAATTGTAAGTCGCCCTGGATAAGGGCGTCTGCTAAGAAATAAATAATAATAATTAGAACATCAGTTATATTCAACAGTTGATTCAACAGAATCAGTCGCTCAGAGGCAGGCTATGCTGTAAATGTTTGTGATGTTTATTTATAAAACAACTACGCCATGTGCTGTGTACAGAGATCTAAACTATTTGAACGTCTGTATTTCTTGTGATAGTTTTAACAGCTGCTGTAGTAAATGAATGTTTTATCAACTTAGACAGCATTTCATATACTAGCGAAATCAACAGCAGTAGTTTATTGTGAGATTATCTGCTGATTGCTAAGAAATGTTATGCTGGTGTATAATTAGTAATAATAAATGATACTACTTTGTGACACATTTTTGTAAATAAGATAGGATCTCTAAAATTTGAAATAGATTCAGAATTGAATTATTTCCCTTTTTAAATATTTTTTCATATACTAGTTTACATTAGTGGACTTGAATAGTTAGGTAAGTCAGCCATATAAGACCTGTTCCTCTTCAAATACAGCAAATGACTATGCCGTACTCAGTCAGGCTTTTTCCAGTTCATGTTGGCTGATCACGTCTTGACCAAGGTAGCTGTCTTTTTTAAACAGAAAATTTGATAAGCCGTAGTCGATGGAAAATAAATAAATAAATACATAAATAAATAAATAAAACATTCTGATGGGTTTACCTAATTAACAGAAGGGCTTGCATTAATGTAATTGGAAGCGTCCTTACATTTCCCAGCAACTCGACCAGGGGAATAGTTATTAAGTTGATTCCCTGCCAACATTTGTTTGATTTTGAAAGTGTGTGTCACAGAAGTAGGACACAGAGCTTGTACCCAAGGGGGGCACATTACCTCTATAGTGTCTCCATTTTCATTTAGCACATTCGATTCATTTTTTTTTTAAAGTGTGGGTCACAGAAGTAGGACACAGAACTTGTACCCAAGGGGAGCACATTTCCTCTTTACAGTGTCTCCATTTTCTTTTTCATTTTACCAAACCAGACAGGAAAGAGAAGGCAAAATTTGAGTCTAATCTTCAGATAATTCGAAACAAAGTGATCTTCTCAATGCTTAGAGGATGGAAGGACATTTAACAGGTTCACATGTCTATCAAAAAAATCCCATTCATTAACTATACAAAATTAATTTATACTAGTAATGTTCAAGCAAAGGGTTAGGGCCCATTGAGTTTCAATCTACAATAATAATGTTTTGCTTATTTCATTTTTGTATTAATGACTCTTTATATTTAGCATTCTGTGCAGTTCATCTTCAGTCATTGTGCTGCTCTGGAGCGTCTTTCCCCCTGCATTAACATGTTTCAATAAATTACATGCATTTCTTTGGGGTAATTATTATTTATATTTTGTGGAAGCACCATGATTCATTTATGTGAATTTCTATTCAATTAGGGAATGAACGTTCTTTCATAAGATTCTACGGAGCTGTGAGGTTGAATGGTTCGTGTCCATCCTCTGCTTCTGTATTTAAGGGCTGTAATAATAATGTTAATACCCTCCCATCAGAGCCACTGAACATACTGTACCATCAAGTATGCACCTCGGCCATTGTAGAAGGACCTCTTGCACATAACTACGCCCACATTGTACGGCTGACAGTAATTCTAGGCCAGCAGATATTAGCACCTAATTAAGTCGTGGCTAATAGGAAAGAGAAAAGCATTGAAGGTGAGAAGCTGTTTAATACCAAATCTTTCGATGTACAGTACAACTAATTGTGACTTCATACTGTTCACATTAATTGTCGCCCATTCCTTGCTGTTTCAGTTGTTTAGAAGAGAAATCGACAGAAGCGTTATTTGTTTTATTAAATGGTATTTAACAGGTTTAAATAGATACAATGCAATTACAGTAATTATAACCACTCTTTCTGTCTCTCCTCCCACTCTACTGGCACAAAAGCAAACTGCTCTTTTAAACTAGACTGAAATTATGATTTTTTTGTACATATAATATGCTGGTAATATTTGATTTTAATGGGGTCCTTTTGGTTTAGTACAAACTTTAACTAACTAGCCTACTAACATGTTACCAAATGGATACACTTCAAAATACAGGTACATTAACTACACTGTAGCTCCCCTGTTACACATTTGTTATGTTCTTTAATACATACACAGCAAAGTCAGCTTAATATCACTTGTTAATGTCGCCCTTTGCTTATTATTGTAATATTCTTAAGAGAATATAATGGGAGACAATAGGCACATGCTCCTGAAAATATCAATGTTGTTATTACCACAATTTGGTTAATATCAAGGGCATTTCGTCATCATACATCTAATTCCCACCCACTTAATATTATTTCATTGTAATTAACACTATACTTCACAGCAATAGAGGAATCAGGGTTAGCTGTATTAAGATTTGGGTAGGGTTTAGAATTAGAGTTAATGTTGCTGTTGGGGTTAGGGTTACACTGCAAGAACTGAGTATTTAATTGCTGGGTAAACTAGTGCCATAATTGTGTTCAAACCTTTATCTTCAGCAGTTCGCTGTGTGATTATGTGAGACCCGTGTTTGACTCTCTAATTGCCTGCTTGTTTGCCCTGTGTTCCAGTTGCCATGACAACCCCAAATGAATAGATTCATGCTAACTGTTGGCATCTCTAAAGGTTAGCACGATTGGCTGTGGTAATTTTGTTCACCTTTGTTGCTATGACTGCTGCTAAATCTGCTAATATTAATAATGAATTTGAATATATTCACTTTAAGTCAGAGGAATCAGAAGCAGAATACATATTTGAGCCTGGGTGGTAAAGTCAACACAAAATTTAACATTATTGCTGTACGTGTAAGCAATCAGTGAAATATTTACTGATAAAGAAAGCAATTGATGCAATGATGACTGCTGTATAATTTAATGTACCGGCCTTGGCAGCGACCATTTCAAAAAATAAATATGTACACAGTACAAACCACATATCATTCTTTCGAGGTGTAATATTTGGGGTGCCACTGCACTTGAAGGGTGGCTTGCTCATTAGAATGTTTTGAATATATTTTAATAGGTGACGACTATCTATTCATTTTTACTAAGCAAGGGGTCTGTGTGGGGTAGAAAAGGCAACCGATACCCAATACCAGCTGTTCTAGTGCATGTACTCATTGTCCCAATGCTTGTTGGAGGCTAGTGTACTTGTAGTATAGAATAGTTTGGTTTTGCATTTTGATTTTACACACAATTGTCAGCTCCATTATCATTCCAGAGCCCCTAATGGGATGTTTCCTTGTTAGAGAGATTTATTTTAAGGTTTCTGCAGCTCTTTCTCACTGGAAGGCCCTGACTGATTGACATCTGAGCAGACACTGGGCTTCAGACACTGGGCTGGATGACAACAATCCCATCAGATCCGAGGATTCCTTTTGACAAAGTCCTGGAGGGGATTTCTTATAGGGACTCTTCTTACTGTGGAAAAGCTCACATGTGTGTCAGTCTGTGAGTAGCACATTTTAAAACAACTTTTTATTTTTATTTTTGAAGAATGTGTTTAACAATGTGACGCGTATATTAACTAGAGGAATCTGATATATATATTTTTTTTAAACTACAGTATCAGTGCCGCACTGAAATACACTATTTAATTAGTCATCACCATGAACTCTGTGATGCATTCTGGCAGCAAATGGCTTTCAATAAGGAACTGCTGAGAGGCTCAAACCCAAGTCTCCAGATTCAGAGACCAACAAGCTGTCTGATAGTAATAAACAAAGATTAATTTACAGAGCAGATACAGGCATCTTTATTCAATACTGTCAGCAACTGGAGAGGGTTCATTACATCAGCAATTGGCATCTAAACAATATCATCTGTATTTTTATCACATCTCATAGCACTAAACCACATACTGAAGACTGATGTTGTTTAAAGACAGAGGCAAAGAAGGAACAATCAACAAAATTGAAGAAGTGGACCAACGTAGGATTAGATACACATTGAAACAAGAATGTGGCAACAGATAAGTTCATTTCTGAAAATATACCCTATGGGAGTTCCATTAAAGGTGAAACAACTCCCATACTAAATAAGTAATGCTAGCTGTCATGTATAGGCACAACCCTCATCCTTTAAAAGCATAAAATAATAAAATTAAACAGAAAACAGTTTAATCCTACAGTACCTGGGCGGAAGAAGGATGTGGTTAAGTCCCAACAAGGAAGCCTCACTGACAGTATGATCAATTAAAAACTTACAGTATAAATGCTTAAAACAGCACTCCAATTTCAACACAACAGGAAGTCTTTTCAGACCCTGTGCGCACTGTATTTCAATTACTGTTGGCTTTTATAAATGTGCTACACTTAAGTTACAACCCCAGAGCATAGATGGTTGTTATACTGCTATTCGTAAAATAACAGGCGACTCAGATTAATAGCATCCTAATGTAACTGAATCTCTGTTACATCACAAGCAATGTAGGGCACAAGAAAAATACATTCAACCCATTAAACATTGATAAGGTCATCTGTGGCATTTCAATCTGTTCAGTTGCATTAACCCTCAAGTTACCAAAATGGAGGAAGTGTTTTAATGCCAACACATGGGTATGTGAAAGGCAACAGTTAACAGGATAACAAATGTAAAGCTAGGGTCTCTGAGGGACACGGTTGTTGATCAAGGTCACAGCCTTCACCTTCCAGTGTAAAACAAGCACTGGAAACTACTGATACCATTTTTATTTCCAATGTATATTCCCTTCTTCGTTGTGCTAGCATGTTTTGGCAGTGTCTGCTAATTGGAACAAGCAGACCCATCATTCTGTATCACTGGGGAGGTAATCAGCTTGGCAACTAGTTTACAGGCTTTCTCTGCAGACAGTTCTAATGTTCTGTTCATTGGGTTCCTTTAAAAAGGAAGATATTGCACATTAAACTTGATATTAATAAAATATCAGTCAATTATAAGTAAAGTATAAAATACATGTTGATTGCTTTACAATTCCCATCTGGAGGATGGTGTTATAAATGGGCTGTACAGGCCACTGATAAACAAATTATTTTTAATAATAAATTAAATAAATTCAAATAAATTAAATAAATATACCCTTAAGTCCCCAATGCAAATGTAGAGGCCATGCTAATATAACTTGCTAAGTCACACCTGTGATAAACTATTGTGTGCAAATAGATGCATTGCCTGAAGAATGGTTGGTAGTTTGGGACAATGCCCTTATAAAGCCAAACTGAGGGACTGGGGCAAACTTTTTTTTTAGAATCACTGATCGGGTCATGAGGCTCCCTAGGTTGTACTGACTGTGAATAAATGTGTATTAAATCATTCTCATGGTCACTCAGGCAATCATCGGGCCCCAAGCACATCAGCTAATCCCCCAGATCTATACATGAATGCATTACAGAGCCTTACAGTTTCCAAATGCTTTATTAAAGCAAAAAGCTACCTGCCTAACTTCTTTCCTTTCTGGCAATGGGAAAATTAATTGATGTATTAATAACTTTTAACACCAGCGTCTGATTCTTCTTCAGTGGAGCAACTAATTCTTTATTCAATTTACTCAAAATCAATAATTTCAACTAAACCAGACACAAACACCTTCACTGACTTGCAGCAAACAAGGCTCAAGATAATATATCCTAAGGTCTCTATATAATGTCTTCGATGGAGCTCCTTCATTTCAATATTTTAGTACTGTTGCTGAAACAGAAGACAAGGCATATACTTACTATCTATTGAGATTAACGAACTAGTCCATACAGTTCCAGCTACAAAACAAAAGCCTGACAATAATATTTGTACATTCTTAAGACAGGTGTGTGTATGTTGGAATACATTTCAAAAATAGTGTGCCAGCTCCAAAAACGTTAACTGGTTGAAAATGGTACCAGTGTGTCAGAACATGACTATGTTATTTAATAATGTCTTTCATTTAAAGAATATTGTTTTGTCTTTTTTTTCCTGAATAAAACACAGTTTGATATTCATGAAACTTTTCTTTGAAAAACATGATTTAAAGTTGAAGCTTTGTAATATAGGGCCCAATGAGGGAGACTGCTTCACTTTAATGTTGTTTAATTTGATGTTTTATGACTTCTATTGTGGAAACAATTTATTATAATTAATTACAAAAATCAGTTAAAACAGTTATGACAGTCTTCTTCATGCTAAGCGTGATTATGCAGGTTCTGGCTTAATATACTGTAAATGTCATTGGCACTAATAGCATTACCTGGGCATACACTCTGCAGCACCATTCAAGCATGAAGCTACAGTATGTACAGAGTGATTATAATTCTAAGAACCTGCAATCCTAAATGAGACTTCCCTGCTGCTCAGACATGATTAATCAACAGTGGCTTGTGTAATGTCTTTTGGTCTGCAGACAACTTATTCAGCTAGACGTACTCTCATGCAATATAGGTCAATCCTGTAACCTACTTTAGTCTTCATGATGATAATTACACTTGGCAATGCAAACAAAACCTTTTTTTTTGTCTTTTTTAATTAAACAAATTTCCAGATACTGTCACTATTCAAAAGGGCAGTTTCTCATGGCAGTAACTTACTTTACACTTGGTTTAGCAACCAAGAAGCAGTATAACAAATAGGCAGAAATGTGGTTATAAACATAGCATAGCTTCTGTTCACACGGTCATCTAAAAACTGAGACAGTGCACAACAGTGTAATGAAAGAGCCAGGCAGCTGATGAAAAGCAATATATACTTTTAGCAGCAAAGTATATTGTAAGTACAGCGACCTGAACAACGGTGTTGCATTATCCCTAGTGGTTTGTTGTGCTTGGGGGTGGGACATTTATTGTCCAAGCTGCCTAATTATACCAGTATTTTACAGCCGTTGTGCCCTAATGATATTGTACATTACCACTCTATTACAATAGTTATAATAGTACACTTCAGTGTGGCAATGTGTTTCAGTGTGACATTAGGGCAGTCGTTATGTCACTGCTACCCTTTTACAATTAGGGTTTATTGCTACACAGTTTCAAACCAACTTGAGTTTACACTGGGACTGCCTTTCTCTGTTCTGTATATGAAAGAAAAACAATACAAATGGCAGGCCTTTTTCATCTCCTGTATGAAAGAACAAATGCCTTTTATCTCTGCTGCATTATAAAACACCTCAAGGGGATTATGAAGTTCATGGAGGTTACAGAAGATACCAGTAAAATACCATGGAAGTAAATGTGAAATTGATTATCAGCTTTGAGTGTAAAACAATGCAACTGTCTACATTACTCTTCACACATTTTACAGTTGAATTATCAATATGTTGCACAGAAGGCTGAAAAGCTATCCAGTTATGTACACATATTTTTCCAAAACAGCCCGAAAAGAAGGAACATGTTTTCATTTTAATATCAAACATTTATTTCAATATTCAGACAAAGCACAATTTTGACTAAATCCTGACAGATCTTTTTCGACTCAAACTTGTATTGTCACACAGATCTAGTTGTCTCATTCCCCTTTTGGATATTTTAACAGGATTGTGTTTAGTACAGTACAGTGCTCACTTACATTGATTGATACACATACTAATCAAGTTAACATTATACAGATGTTCACTGTCAAAACATTGCATAACATTTTCCTACCATCCTAACACACAAGCTGAAGGAATTTCCCACTTTACATGCATAAACCCCGTTTGATTGCATGTGTCCAATTGCAGCGAGATCACATTTTTAAACAATATTCAGATACATTTATTCTTATCTGGCTAATTATAAAGAAGTATTTACAGTGGTATAAATGTGCATTAATTTGTCAATTAATATTATTTGGACTGTTTAAACCAATCATATAATATATCAGAAAACAGGCATCCTATACATTAACAAAAAGTTAGTAACCATTAAAATAGCCTTTGGCACACATATTGAAAAAATAATGATAGAATGTGTTACTCTTGGTACTACTACATCTAAGATAATGAAATGTAAATTCTCTATAATCAAAAATAATCTACTGAACACAGCACATTTCAGTTTAGTAGAATACATTCCTTTACCATCCAAGTTAATTGAAAACTAGCTTATTAAAAGCTTGCTGTCACATTTTTAAAACAACAAGCAGCTAAACCACACAATACTGAATATTGTTGTACATGGCATAACCTTTATTCTGAAGTCTTTACCACCTGTTTCATTATAGGGATGAATGTTGCAATAAACAACCAAAAGCAACCAAACAATACATACCAAACAGAAAGTTGTTTTTATTATTCTAGATCTGAAATGTTAATTCACCCTACAAAAGCTCTTATATTAATTACATTATTTGGCAGTGAGAGTTCTTAAAAATGTTTTTAAAAAAGTTTACAGCAGGTAACAGGAAGAACACAATTGCTGTTTCCATATTTCCATTGATCATTTGCCATACCCAGGTAGAATAATAAATTGTTGACCCATAATTTTAACTTGTAACATTTTGTTTAAAATCACCTCACAAAAGAAATGCAATAATAATTCTTAAACATTTTAACTTCTGTCATTGTTATGTGTACAACACTGTCAATTGCAGTGTACATGGAATGAACTTCAACCTTTATATACCTAAATAAGCAAACTCATTTAAGGCAGTGCTTTCATATAATTCCTGTTTCCATAGAAAATAGTAAATCTTCATATAATAGTTATTATTATTATTATTTATTTCTTAGCAGACGCCCTTATCCAGGGCGACTTACAATTGTTACAAGATATCACATTATTTTTTTTTTTGTTTTACATGCAATTACCCATTTATACAGTTGGGTTTTTACTGGAGCAATCTAGATAAAGTACCTTGCTCAAGGGTACAGCAGCAGTGTCCCCTACCAGGGATTGAACCCACGACCCTCCGGTCAAGAGTCCAGAGCCCTAACCACTACTCCACACTGCTGCTAGTTCATTCTTTTAAGCTCTACATGCATAGAAAAAAAAAGTTTTCTTGTTCACTTTATATACATCATAAAATTAAGATAAGCCAATTGATGGGGCAACTAATGTTTGGTATCTTCCTTCCTAGCCACAATCATAAAACATTATTGTGCAGTAAGTGCATTGATCTTCTGATCTACTTTGTAGTTGTGAGGCAATTTTGCTTTAGAATCTGTTCTTTAAAGTCAAATTGTCCTTTGATAAGTGATGATGATGCAAACATCATCAAACATCCAGTTAACAACTGTGTTCGAGTTAGAGGCAAATCCAGTATACTATGATCACCTTTAAACATTTATACATGCATGAAAATCAACAAATTAACATTTTAGGACTATTCCTGTTTCACTACATGCCATTTATAGATGGCTGCAAAACATTGTTCCTCTCCTGTTTTTGAGAGCTAAACAGGCATCAATTAATACATCTGAAAGCACTTTTATACTCATTAGTTTTCCTTGGTGTAATAGCACCTGCTGTATAAATATGTACATTGCAAACAACACCATGAAACTCTCTAAATCTCAAGAGTGATTTCCATGATATGAAACTTTTTTAAAAGACCACCCACTGGTGAATATGTAAGGTACCAAATAGTTTAGAACTCTCTTTATAAAAGCTAATATACTAAAACAATGTGAAATACTTCTTCATGAGCATATAAATTCAGCTGTGGCTTTAACTTTTCAAAAAGTTGGCATGTTTCGACACTATTATTATTTTGTTTCTTCAGAGTGCCCATATGAATATCATATTCAAAAATATGAAAAACGAACTTCCTTTCATGAAATATATACAGCAAAAATGGTCACAATACACAGGACTTTGTGCTTTCTTGTATATGTAAAAACTCATGCACAATACAGCTTCTTTTTAAAAGCAGCAATATTCACCCAGTTAGGCTTAATGCGCAATGGATTGGCAATACACAAAACACTATTGATTAACCATGGGAAAGAGCATTAGCTTCATCCATATCTTTTAATGTTAGTACAGTGAACAAGGCCACACAAGACCTCATTCCTTGAAAGCCCGGGTAGGTGAAGTCCCTTTGTAAAAGATATTTCTGGTGTTTTCTGGACTGTTGCCTCTTTCCGGGATAAGAATGATGTTAGCTTTCCTCCTGAGCGTAGAGTCACGGCTGGAGGCTATGGACAGAGTCTCAGAAGCAGCATCACTCCCCTCCACCGGGGTCACTCTTATGGTAGTTATCCCGTGATGGTGGTGGTGCTCACTACCGCTCTCCGGATTGCCTCTCTTCCTTTCAGTGGAACCATAGCCATCCTTAACGGACTCACAGCTTTCAGAGTCCCTGTTCAAATCGTTTAGCTCATATGTCTGACGGATGCTGCCTTTCTCCTGTGCCTTCCACTTCCACGAGCCAGTCCCATCGTTTGAGGGAGCTTGAACGAGTGGCCTGTTATTCTCCGGGTGTGCCTCTACCCTGACAATGTTGGTAGGTTCCTGATCCGTCAATGCTTTGTATCTTATGGATCCTGTGCAGCTGACAGTACTGCCATCCGAACTCTTAGGGCTGCTTTGCAGCATCCCCTGTTGCTTAGACATAGCTATAACCTGCATTATTCTTGGCTGGTTGTTAGTTCTGCAGGCTCCAGTCTTTTCTGCAACCTTGAGCCATTTTGACCTAGTGGAGCTGCTCTTGGGAGACGTGCTGACATGCTCCTGGGTTTCTTCTGGAATGTGAACCAGCTGTGAAGAGCCAGGTCGTGATTGGATGGACACCCTTGCTCCTCCTGTAATAAAACTGTTGTTGTTAGTCAAAGGAGTGCTGCCAGGCCCGATCTTTAAGTATTGGCCAATAGGACCTTGGTGTTCTCCACTGACGCCCACCCTGAAAGGCTCCGAGCTTGACCTCATTTCCATTGTTCTCTGTGGTGAGTGGCCGGCTTCGGTCTCTATCACTTGTAGGGATAACTTTCGGCTCTCGTTTTTGTTCTTCCACTGCGAGAGAAGCTGTTTGGAGCGTGCTGAATCCATGGAGGCATGGATGGTGGCATTTCTTCTTGTTGGATCTTCCAGTGCAGACGTGTTTGCCCTGGGGAGTGTGTTGCTGAAGGTCACCATGTTCTCTTTGACCATTGAGCTCCGCGGACTAATGATCTCCACATCAGCACTGGCTCTCTTCAGGTTGGTCAGCGAGCTGGACTCCCTGTGATTGCGGTTCAGGATACTTTCAGAATGGTGGGAGGAAATCCCGTCACTGCTGCTGTCATTCTTGCCTGGCAGGTGTCTGCTCGTATCCTGGCTAAGATCTGTCAGAGACCTCAGGGGCTCTCTGTTCTGGGCATGCTGACTTGTACTATCTTCACTAGGCTGGAAATTGCCAACGGCATATAGTCCCTAGAACAAAACAAACCAAACATCACTACCTCAGAAGGAAAAGAAATATGATCCATAGCTTCTCATATTTTCTTGTTAATTCCACAAGCTGTTGTTTCAGTTCCCAGTAGGATATCTTACAGTATGAAAACAGTCTTCCTTCCATCCTTGTGATCGTACACCACCACAAAGCATTTAAGCAGATTTAGACTTTCATCGCCACAGTGATTCACATTGAATTAGACAGCTATTTAACCGAAGTTTAAATTTTAAACGACATAATTAAAATGGGACTGTGGCAATGTGCCCCGCCCCTGTGTGCGTTTGTGTGTTATATGTTATAAGTTACGTGTGCTGTGTTAATGTTGGTGTATAGGCATTGGTACATGGGATATAAACGGGTCTGTGTTTCACGTGTGTTTAAAAATGTGTAATTGTATTTAAGCACGAGGATTGCACATCACTTCACGTGCATTTAAAGTATTTAATATGTGAGCACGAGGTTGCACATAATTAATTCACGTGCTGGGATTCAAGTGAATAATTAATTAGTAATTGAATCCCAGCACAACAGTATATATAGATGCACGTTTTACTCACTCGGGGTTGGGTGTTCGGTGAGTAGTGAACGGGAGAGAGAGGAGGAGAACTAGTTAAAAAGTAAAAAGATAACAATTGCTATCGCGTGCTGGTAGGACCAGCACGATACTTGTTTGTTTATTTACTCACCGTGTTTGTGTGTCTGTCCGTGCACCGTTTGTTAAGTGTTAGTCCGTTTTGTTTGTCTCTTTATTTTGGCTTAAAGTGCCGTGTCCTGTGTTTTCTGTTTAAACCTTTTATTTTATAATAAACCGGCGCAAGCAAACGCCTTCATCATTTCATTTCATCTGTCTGTCTGTTCATTTCCTGGATCTGACGGCACCACTCAGCCAGCCGTGTGACAGGGACCCATTTGGAAACTAAGCCCAATTGCTTCTTCCATTGATTTAGCACAGGAATAAACACAGGAGCAGTCTGAGTTGAAAGAGCAGAAAAATCATGACATGTTTTCCTGAGTAGAGCACAATTTCGTTATTCTTTATCCTCCAGTCTACAGCTATGGCAAAAAGCATCACCTAGAATTTATGGATTGAGACATAACATAATCTAGGTCATGTAATCAAAGAAACTACAAAATGACATCGCAAAAGTCCATAATAGTAGTACAATATTGCATGTTAGATTTTGTAATAATTCAATATGTTAATGTAACATTATTCAGCAGGTTTCATTCGACTTTATGAAGCAAAGTTAGTTAATTTAAAAACTTGTCCATAACATTTTGTCACTCAACAATGGTTGCAGTCAGTGCTGCCCACAGAAATTGGCCCGGGACGAGTTTTTATGTCACACATGAGACAAGATTATTTTAATGTCGTTGCTGTTATTCCTTTTAAAAGCTTGCACACAATAACCGCATTTTATTATTATTATTATTATTATTTATTTCTTAGCAGACGCCCTTATCCAGGGCGACTTACAATTGTTACAAGATATCACATTATTTTACATACAATTATCCATTTATACAGTTGGGTTTTTACTGGAGCAATCTAGGTAAAGTACCTTGCTCATGGGTACAACAGCAGTGTCCCCTAACTGGGATTGAACCCACGACCCTCCGGTCAAGAGTCCAGAGCCCTAACCACTACTCCACACTGCTGCCATTACCCCTTGTATTTTCTTGGAATACGAGGGGTAATTCATATCTGCATTCATTTTTCCTCTCAGATGTAAATATTTGGCCAGACCTTTTAAATTTACAGTATAATTAGAGTCAAATTAGAAAACTTGATTTACACATTTGTTATCAGGCAATTAATTTGAGAATGCAAACAAACCTTAATAACAGATGTGCAGTGAAGCAGAGAGAGCACCATTTACAGTATAGTCATGGGGGAGCTTTTTAATTGTTGTTATTAACATAAAATGTGCTGTATCACCAAATGTGCTGTGAAAACTGTAAGGTTACACTGCTGCCTGGCAGCAAAGCAGAACAATCAGCACTAGGCACCTGTAGGGATTTCACTAATAGCTGTCTGTGGACGTGTCTGAATCAGGCATTCATGACAGTAGAAAGCTGGGAAGAAGCATGTGAAGTCTTGGGTAAAACAGTTTACTTCTGCTTTTCAGTTATCTCTAGACTCTCTTGTATACCTACATTATCAGTCTTAGGCGCTGATAAGGGCAAATGCAAATCTCATACTGTAGACAAGGTGATCTTGTTTCTTCATCTAAAATCTCTGACCAGCTCAAAGATATTACACACAAGCATAATGTAAGCACAGGAGATGCTGCTAGTTAAAAAGATATGTCATACATTAACAGTCTGTACTGTATGCTACTGGTAGTGCAGTTTGGCACTTCAAAGGCAATGTATGCCACATCTCTAAAGTAGCACCTTTGAACCCAAGATTATATGCTCTCTGTTAGAATATGGTTCTTAGTAGCTGGTAGCCTGGTTTGTCAAGTCAAGTGTTAAAGGATCACAGCAATTCAGTATCAACAACATGGCTAGGTAACACAAGATGGCTAAGTATTGACTTGCATGAGAATAGATGCTGGTAATCATGCTAAACTTTAGGTAGCATTACTAAATATTATTTTTCATTGTATGATTATGACAGTTATATTAAATCCCTATTTTATATAGCATACATTTCATTAATAATCCATATGCATTTAATAGTAAAAATAATAGTCCTACAGAGAAGAAAATCTCACACAATACAATACAGAAATACCATACTCCATACTGAGAAAAGTAATCTTATTGTTGATGATACTTACTAAATATACCGCTATTCCTCCACCAAGGACAAAGCCGCAGTAGACGTCAATGGGATGGTTCTTATACTGGATGATTCGGGTCAGACCACAGATAATTGCACAGATGATGAAGGAAAAAACCAACAAAGGTTTCAGAAGCTTAGAGGAGTCAGTCAAGGTGGCATTAAAATACATCTAAAAAAAGAGAAGAATAACTGTTATCAAGAACAAAAAAGGACAGTTACAGAACATCACAACAATCTGACTCATACAAACACATTTATGTACTGTTCATATTTTGCTTATTTAATAAAAAGGGCATGCCTGGTAAGTAATGTAGTAACAATAGTATCATAATAGTATTGCAGTGTATTAATTTGTCATGCTACACTTTTTCTTATTTCTAAAATTGCATATTATTCAAAGCAATTTTCTCCATTTGAATTTCGAATACCAAAGAAATTGTTCTGAACTGCATTTGCTGAATTCAGAGTTTCAAGTGAGCGATTATCACAGTGGAACATGGCTATCATACTCTTCCGAGAGAAAGCGCTGCTCAACAGAAGAAAATGAAAGAAAACAACTGCATTAATATTGTCGGATCACTTGCAAACCCGATCAGCCTTAAAATAATACTTTGATACTCTTTGATACATTTGTTACCTGTTTATAATCCCATGATATGTGCTCTTACTCATCCTTTATTACTGTTTCTGCATTCATACATGTTGCATGTTTAATAAAGTCACAAGCATATTTTACCTTGAGCAAGATGCACACAATCTAGAAGGTCAAATATGCTGATGACTTTATGAAATAAAACCAATATCCATGAGCAGTGATGCAGTAATACACCTTGATTAAGAATACATGTTATGGGATAATAATGAGGTACAAAAAATACAATATTTTGTAAATTCATAGTTGAAGGAATTCCTTTAACTAGGAAACCTTATAAACAGTGACGGATTACTTACAGAGATGTACACAGCTGCAAATGCTGCGAGAGTGGCATGTTGGGATGGGAATGACTTTCTAAAAAGGAAGGAATTGAATTACTTTATTGGTTTAAATGTGTTTAGAGCTCATTGGAGTGTACACCGATCTACATCTAGAGGCCAAAGGCAATTCAACTGATTTATACAGTCTTTCCATGTACACTCTGCATTTTAACATTTTGCAAAAATAAAAAATCAATATAGATAAGACTGACTCAGTAAAATAGGATATAATTGCAATAAATCAAATGTATCTAATTTATTTCTAAAGCATTTCACATAAAACAGCATTGTGATCTAAAGTATTAGGAAATGGGTGTTCACTGTTATTTTGTTTTCAGATTTTAAGGATATTTAGTTGTCCATTTTTTTGTTATCTTCTGTTTGACGCAAATACTGACACTGGAGCAACTTCACAGTACGTGGGTTTTGATCGATGTTAAAGTTCTCCCTGAAATTATTTATACACCATGAAGATTTTTTATTCTACTGACTGATGGTTTCAAAGAAAAGCTTATATGTACATGGTATTTAATGCATTTATATGTACATGGGATTTAATACAGTTATATGTACATGGTATTTAATGCATTTATATGTACATGGGATTTAATACAGTTATATGTACATGGTATTTAATACATTTATATGTATATGGCATTTAATACAGTTATATGTACATGGCATTTAATACAGTTATTGCTATTGTATGGAATATAAACCAGAAGTTGGCCTGGAAAACATCGCTCATGTCAACATTTCAAATGTAACTCACAATAGTGATTTTTTTTTATCAAAACATATACATTTTACAGGAGAAGCCACAGACCATCCAATCATTTCCACTGCTTTTGTGAAAATACAGGACATCCTCATTGAAAATAGAAAAAGACCTGCAATTGAATACAAACATCTTGTTCCAGAAACTTGCATACTGAGTGACAATTGGGAAGTTTGTATGCATTTAAGTATTTTGTTAAATCATAGAAAAACAAGAACTTCATATCTGGACATCACACAAAAATAATTTGGGCTCTGTGTCAAATCAACTCATGTATTGCTGTTGTATCATCTAGAGGTGCATTCAATAACAAACAAAATGCTTTATTTAGTGGTACTAAGCAGCACACACCAGCATCAGCAGAACTGCAAAAGTCCCGTCAGCAGCCAATACCCACATATAATCGTAATCTTGATTTTAAGAGTTTAAAACTGGTACTTATAATTCTTATGTATCCCCTGGGGCAATGGCAGGAAAATTGCTGAATCAATAAGCAATCCTATTGTGTGAAGGGGAAATCACTGGGAGAAAAAAGACTGCAGACGCTACTAGCTATCTCTGTATATGCACACATCATCAAAGAGCAACTGAGTTAACATATGCTAGAAAACATTACTACACAACAGACAAAACAAAAAATTGCATACGCCTGGGCGCTATTGCCATTTCGGTATTTTTAATTGGTCGCTTTTAGTTTAATGATGCATTTCATTCTAGGCTGCTCTTTGAGCGTGTGATCCCATTTCAGTTTATTTATTATGTACTTAATTAGAGAGAAAGATGGATGAAAAATAAGTGATTGGACAACCAAGGGTGATTACATGGTTTATAGCAAAATTGCACTGTCTAAATTGTAAAGAGAGAGCACATGCCCTTTCAAATCCTGGGAGTATCTTGAGAGGATGTAATATCAGAAATATCCCCACAAATAAACATGATATTATATTGAAGTTCCAGGCTATGAAATCATTTTGTAGTTTATTTTATTACATGATGTTAAATTATGTTCATATACTTAATTATGTCTGAATCCTAAAATTCTAGGTGATGCAAAACATTTGGCCATAGCTGGATACAGTTGACTAATGTGGTGTTCTGATGCAAATTCCTTGCATTGAACACACAATGACAATATATCCTCCTGACGGTCAGGAAGGTGCCATTACAACAACTATATTTTTGTTGCGAGTAGTTTATTTCTCTCATTGTGATTATTAACCCTGTAATGCCCATTTCTGTATCACATGATAAATGTTTAGCCACCCCTCTATATTATGATTTTTAAATCCATCCTCACAAGCTAGAATTTGCTCGACAGAGGAAACATGTTTAACCTAGTTAAATAAATGAAGAAGCTTTTCTCATTTCAAAAACGCTTGGGCATTACAGGGTTAAAAGTTGATTGAAATATCAACAGACAACAGTGATTACTTTGTAAACCTTGAATAGCCCCTGATAGAATGGGTTATACAATGCTTTTTCATTCTATTGCTGACAGCATTTCTATGTTAAGAAAATAGCTAAAAGATGAAACCATGACACCACTTCTATATAGGTACAAAATGCCTTACCTTCCAGCATTCATAAAAACAGAGTCGGCTTCTGAACAAATATCCTCCACGATGAACGCGTTTTCATCGCAAGAGGTATTCAGTGAGGTGTAATTAGGTTTGCACACAGTCAGGAAGTATGGAGTGTGGTAGCCGGTTGACAACTGGATAATATCAGTGATAAGAGCGGTGGCACAGAGTCCAAACACATGAACCCCTAGCAGGGAAAAAGAAAAGGAGTGAAAACAAAGCATATCACATTGAAATGACTTACATGCCAGCACAGCCAGTTCTCATTGGTATTTTACAGGTAGTCGTAATAAATCTCACAATTCCAATCTCTGAATTACATTTAAAACACTGTAAACACTACTGGATAACTATCCTGTACTCTACAATTCTGTTTGGATTCATAGTGTGTATTAAAAGCTATCCAACTTGCTTTACAAACTTGACTTGGTTTGAGTTGTCTGGACAAATAAGTCCTAGATTAACAGTTGACAGAGGTCCATGTTTTGTTTTAGGTGAAGTACTAACAAAAGTTGGTACACTCAGACTCAGATTGGATGGGTGCAAATGCAGCCTCCCTTCTACAAATCTCAATGCACCTCACTTCTGACCAGAACAATCACCCCTGCTTTTCAATCCTGGACATCTTGTGTCCAATCTCTCAATTTGTGGTGGTCTTGGGATGTGGAATATTATTGAGATCAGAAAATGTTTTAATAGCATTGAATTAAACTAGATTCCAATCAAAGCTTGTGCATTAATTGATTATGCCACCAAGATATCTGCCTGAATAAAACAATTCCAGAATGTCAGATTTGTTGCTTTAGACCTACCAACAAATCTGACAGCCCTTCTGAGGAATGAGTTGAAGTTACAGCCTCCTGCGTTGATATTCAGCTCGGATCCAACCCCTTTTCTTCTCTTGGAAAGGCAACAGTAAAGAATACCCTCTCCAACCATAATCTGATGGAAAAACAAATGGTCTTCAAAGAAGGGCTGCAACAGTACCAGTATCAAAGAAGCTGACTGAGGGATGCTGGGATTGCACTAGCTTGAAGGCTCCTCAAAGCCTAAGGCTCTGTACTTGCTGCTAGTTCACTAGTGTGAAGTAAGCTAACTCTCTCTTCCCCCCATGGGAGGCTTGCCAGACTCTCCAGCACTAAGAAGTGTGAAAAAGATCAGGCAATTCACCCCAAAATTCAGACAGGAACGGCAACTCACAACCTTCTCATGTCGACGATCAGCACACCATCTGCCTAACATGGTAACTGGAACTCTTCATGATACTATCTAATCAATGCACATACAGCTCTCTGTTCAGTTTCATTTCACTCTTCAGCCTCTGTAGCACTCAGTGATTACAAAGCTTCTCTTGCCTAGAATCCAATGTTAGTGCCAAACAATGTTGTTAGACTAGTCTGCAATCAAAGGCATCAAATGCTGGCAAGTAATTATCTAAAAACTGTATGCTGTTGACCTTCAACCATTTTAAACAATTCTCTCTGTACAGTACAATTAAACAACCATACAGTAAAATGTCCTCAATCTGTTAAACTTCTGCATCTGCCGGCCCAACATTTATACAGATTAAGGACAGACAGTATTAGTCACAGTGATTTTCAAAGGCCCAAGCTTGCAGTGCAGTACCAGAAACAGAGGATTCCTAATGGAAGGAGATACACTGGAGGAAACGTAGGTAAAATGTGTTGATGTTCATGTTTCTCAACATGTTTTATTAATGTAAAGTGTGCTTGCTGATAAACAAATTATAATATGAAGGGATTTCTCTTATCAAAGACTGAAGGCTTACTGATAGCGGAAGGAACACTGAGACTGACTTTGGTCTAAACTGGCTGACAGTATTTATGGCAATCAAATCTAATTGAAATTGATGAAGAAGCTAATAAGTGTGTTTAACAGGCATGAAAAAAGAAACTGAGAAAAACACCCTGTGATAAAGGAAAGCGCTGTAACATTGGTAAAGCAAACAAGCAAGGTATGAAATAGGGTTTTCAGATAATTGAATTGATAATTACTGAGTCAAAAAAGAGTACCGTACATTACTTTTATCATCCATCATCCTACAAAAATCAGGCAAGGAGGTCCGGATTTAATTATTTAAGCAAAACCAAGACTAAATGTAATAAGTTAGTTGGTGGCAACGCAATCATGACAAGCAACAAAACAATTATAAATCTATAAAATGAATATCTCTAGAAGGCTTTAATGGAAAAGTACTGTACAGGAATGTATGTAT
Source organism: Acipenser ruthenus (assembly GCF_902713425.1). NCBI lineage: Eukaryota > Metazoa > Chordata > Actinopteri > Acipenseriformes > Acipenseridae > Acipenser > Acipenser ruthenus. The sequence continues at coordinate 10,806,847 of NC_081198.1, read as the reverse complement.
GTTTGTCACTCGTATACATAATAGTGTCACTTTGAGGAGGATAAGCAGTCTCTGCCAGCTGAGATGCTGCCCTGAAAAGGACAATAAATTACAGCTGACACTACAAAGAAAACTAAATCTACAGCAGAGACACAACATGACAGACTGAAAATGGAGGCTTGTGTGGTTTTGAAAAATGTGACCTGATTGAGTGAGGCACTTATACAGTATACAGTGATAACGGTACAGGCAAGCCCAAGTTACAAGTCAGTCAATACAATTATCAGTGTCACTTTACCATGTATGGTAAGCTGTCTGTCTGTTACCATTGACAATGTAACTTAAGTAAATTTTCACACAACAACAACTTGGTTAAAAGTTGGATACAGTACAACCAAGTCTCAAAATGGGTCAAATCCAGTACCACAGATAACGTTGCTGCAATATGTTTGCAGAGTAGATTGCCACAAAATAACGTGACATTTGGTAGAATTCAAATCCAGAATGCTATTTTAAAGCAGTTGGATCACAGATTTCTACATTAAGTTGGTACCAAAAAAAGAGGCAACTCCTTTTCAAAGGATAAAGATCCAAAGTGACCTGAAGCCAGCTTTTGATGTGCTAAAACAAACTGAACATAGAGATTCTTAACATAGCCTCTGGATTCTGTAATGGTTCCCTTAAGGTTTAGCCCCCCATGGTGCTGTTTTCACATGGTGCACTAAACACATTTTTACTATTGCCCTTGAGGAAAATATGATTTTTTCTCATTGTTGTTGTGCTAAAACCACAAAAAAACGTATTAGACTCAAAAGCTATTCTGCTGTAGTTTATACTAATAGAATAAGTTGCGAACATCATTGACGCAACATCGATTCAATCCAGACCTTACTTAACTATGTCATGCCATTTCATTAACACATGATTACTCATTACACATATATTACAAATGTATAGTCATTAAAATAAGTTGTAACCAAATCCTAAAAAGCTTAATTATTGAAATTATTGTTACAGGAACATCATTTGAAGTATAATTATGGTGCAATCTATGCAAGTTGATACAGGGAATTATGATTAACTTAATCAACATGGAGTACACTGACCGTGGCTGCAGGTCCAGCGAATATCAGGCTGAGGAGCATCAGGAATGGGATCACCTCATGGGCTGGCTCGATGAACGGCATGCTGAGGCTCAGGTCATTGCAGATGAACCCAGAGCGCACAGGTTTAAACACGTCAGTGAGCTCCAGAAAGTAAAGGCTGATGACCGAGGAGGCCAGGATTGGGAGCTGTAAACATTTTTTAAAAAGAAATAAAAAAACAAGGGTACAAAATGCAAAACAATAAACAGGGAGAGGAGGCTAGTCTCTACTTTTTTAGTATTGTGAATTTTTTATAATTTGTCTTTTTCAGTGGGGTAAATTCCAATGCATTTAAATTGAATAGAAAGCTGAACAACTGTGTTAAAGTCTAAATGATCCCAATGTTGCAAATGTATAAATTATCAGAGCTAACTGGTTCAATTCTTCTGCTCCACTCATTTTTATCATGCAAATTCTAAATTCTCATGCTGCAGCTCCCAGTGTCATGCAAGTCAATTATTTTAAAGTGCTTGGAGTGTATGGTTTCCTTAGAGACGGTCATCGCTGGATATTACAGTTTTACTTTCTCAGTAACAGGATAACGTGTGGTTGGGATGGGGGCGGATGTGGCATTGCAAAATGTGCTCCCATTTGCACCTACTGTACATATAAAGAGAAACAAAATAAGGCCATTAATATTATGGAATGCCTCCAATTGTTTGTCTAGTTAATTAAATGATTTTTTTAAAATTGTATTAATGTGATGCTGTGTTAGGTACAGCACAGGACGTCCGATAGTGCCACAGACCTGAACAGGCTGATCCATGTAGTATAAGTGACACATAGAGTATATGCAGCTAGTCTAAACAATATGGTGGTGTTTCATGAAGACTGGCACTTCCTGGAATGCTAGTTTTCCACAACCACAAACTCTATACCAAAAAAAGAAAAAATATATATTTGGATTTTTTCTGAGCTTTTATTGTGAAAAGGTAGGTGATACCAGAGAAAATAGCATGAGCAATACATGATATTCATATAATTTATTTTTATTTATTTTTATTTTTTCTCCTCTGCAAATTATGTTTCAAGTCATTCATTCCAGAGATGTTTAATTGCACAATTCCCAAGCACTTACATTTGGACAGAAATATAGGTCAGCTGTGCCACCTCAATAATAAAGTGCCCTGCAGACCTTTCACAAGCTGCTGAAGATGTATACTGTATTCTTCATATATGAGTGCATCATTGAATTAATACTCCAACTGTTCACTGCACTTTGTCAGTATAAAACAGATTTCTGTAGTGTTGATGAAAATGGTATATCTATTAATATTACACAGAAAGCAGTTTCACAAGAACAGACTATTGTATAAATACAGACTATTGATTCTGTCAGTGTAATTCAATTACATATGTTTGAAAATGGTAGGCAGGTTGCTTCAGTGGTTACAATTAGAGCAAGGAATTGCTGAGGTCTAAACTAGGCTGAAGTTTTATCCCACTGGATGTATAAAAGCTACACCTCTCATAGTTCTAATTAAATATGTCATGTTGTGTATGAAAGAAAATGACATCCGATCTAGCAGGGCCTCCAAGAAAAGCAACATTTAACCCAAATGTCCTATACGCTTGATTCACATGATTTGAAAAATGCCTGTACACCAATTCCCTGGGCTATTGGTTAAAAAGGGGGCCTACAGGTTATTGCCTAAGAAGGATTAACAATGGCATCAGTCTACTTTCTTGTTAACCTCAACCTTGAACTTCAGTCTACTAACAATTCCCATGTGTCTTTGGTTCACAGTACAAGAATAAGGTTGCAACCACCTAATTCCAATACCTGGTGTTGTCTGCAGGGCAGCATTCCACTGGAAACACAAATAGTTGAGTCAGCAGGTCTTCAGGTACTGTAATTACAGCCACCTGCAGGTAATTCTATAATGTAACCTGAGCTTCTTCATGCATAATATAAATTGTGATAGTGGTCTGTGTCTGCAAAACGAATCTGATTGGTTAGAAGCGGTCAGTATAGGCATAATCTACATTTTTTACAAATGATACATGACTTCTACAAGGTTGCTTCTCTTCGACAATGAATACATGCTTGTTGGTTGGTGTACAAGTAAATCAGTGTGAAAACCAAAACAAACCACTGCAGTTCAGTAACATAGGCAGCAATGAAGACATTCTCAAAAACTTTGCTAGTGTAGCCTAAAATACTGTACATCCTACACAGCTAGGATTGAAATAATGCTGCATGAAACTGAGGACCCTGCTGAACGACAGGACTCTTCCCATCATATTGTTTTGATTGCATTGAGTTGGTCAAAATGTTACCTCATGATGTACCTCCACTGGTCTCTATCTGTATGCGTGGAAGCAGTTACCTTCTTCCATTAGTCCATTAGTAACACAATTATTTGAAAAACATATTATTCTATATTCCTATTACAATAAAGGTTAATGGAGTTCAGTGAATTGGAAACTTTTGAAATAAAAAAGTATTCATAGAAATACGACACAGAGAATTGTACACATCTCATATACTGCTCTAAGTTTAAATACATGTGTTTTAAAAGTAATTATAAAAAATAATGGTGGAAATAACACATTATATAATAGCCTCATCAACATTAATTAGTGAGACTGGATAAGACCTAATTAAGGACAGTGAGCATCTGTCTGTACAGTACATCATTGTTGGAGATGTTAGATTACAAAAACATATAAAATATGCCATGTTTAAGAAGCAACTTCAAATCCTTATAGTGGGCACCATAGTTGCAATAAGAATTTAATACTTCATTGTTGCTGGGCAACCTGTTACCAAGAGATCTATTTGCATTTTAGAGTTTAAGCAGCATGCAGTAACATTATACAGGCAGTGGATACAGTATGTGCTAGAGATACCATGTTTCAGTCATTAGAAAAGTGCAAAATCCCATCATTTCAAAACTTATAATGAAATACCGTGTATATTCTTACCTTGTTAAACTTGCTGCAGCCAGCATCACTATCAACAAAATAATGCGTCTCACAACCAGCGCAAAGATTGGTCATACATACAGGTAATAAAAAGACAGCTTGCGAAGATAGTTAAAGCTATGAGTAAAAAAGGGCACATCTGAATGCAACACTACTGAATGCAACACTACTCGTTGATACACGATTCTCACAGATTTCCTAGTTATTGAAAGGAGATTAACCCCTTTAATCTCTCTAAAAATGCTTCGATTGCTGCATCTTTAACACATACTATATCACATCCTTTATATTACTGCTGGCTACGTATTTAAAGTACATATTAGCCGTTTAGAAAAACAAGCGTACTAAAAGCAGTAGATCCGCTTGTTTAGCTTCACAGATGCAAAATGCAAGCACACCTACCTCCACGAAATAGAAACAAGGCAGTAAGGTAACGCTGTCTTTGGTCACCTTCCCCCTTTGTCTGTCCTTGCCCGACATGTTGGGTCTTTCTCTGTCCTTTTTTTAACACGTGAAATAATCAGGATGGGTATTACTTTATCCGAGTTGATTTCGCATCTGCAAATCCAACAATTACAGCTGGTGCTCCATTCTCAAGCGTTGCAGTGGATGGAGTGTGCAGACAGTTTCTCTGCGGCTCACCAACCAACCACTAACCAAGTACAGTGTTTTTCCAAACAAGAGGAAACCTCCGAATTAAGGGCTGATTGAGTACAACATGCACGCACAAATCAAACCAGCGGCTATTCTGCATTTCCTGCAGATGACATTAAAGATTCGCTTGTCTTCGCTCTATAGAGAGATTTAGTAATCGTGCCGTGCATTACACATGGTAACTCAAAGGGACCTGACGTCAGAACTGGGCTGTAGCAGATTCAGATTTACAGCAGCAAGCTTTTATTCTGAAATTCATACCACTGCACAGTACATAATCGGCATTTGAGTATGATCAGAAGTAGCAATTCATTTTTAAGAATCTGTCACCATCAATCTTGAGTTCTGAGATGATTTGCATAAACATCCCTACATGTATATATGTTATATCTTATGACCTGATATCTACTGCATCCTTCATATTTTAAATTAGTTCTAACTTAATTCAGGTTATTTTTTACTACAGTTATTAATAACGATTATAATTAATTGGAGTCCCACTGGTACGTCTAGATTGATATCCAATTTGTGTCTTGTACATGGGGAAATGAAGATCAAAGTGCCTCTAATTTCTAATTTAATATATAGAAAATACTAAAAGAAACCTGTCAAAATGTTTTGACACTGATAACAACCATTTATAGAAAATGTTGTCAAATACTTTTACTAGTTTATTTTCGTAAGATTTAATACTGTATGTATAAAGATACATTTTGTGATGGAGGTTAATACAAGTTCTTATTCTAATATGTGTTGTGTACCCTACGTTGTTGTTCAGATAGCTATAACTATCAGTCTGATGAGTGAATGCATGTATTATACAGTGCTATGAAATGTTAATAATGGCAAACTGCATGTCTGCTATATACATAAGGTTAGATAATACAGCATCAGTTTTGGTATAGCAGTCACTGTACCTCTATATCACAGACATAAAACAGGACAGCAGTTTTTTTTTTTTACTGGGTTTCCTAATCCATCATGGATTTTTTTTTTTTTTATTTGTGGTGTGCATTTATATAAATTCACAGTACAGTAATTTCTCACCTAAAATATGATTTGTTAACCTTTTTATGTTGATTTAGTACATCATGAGGCTGTAGAGTGCTGAGTAATATATAAAGACACTGGCTCCATCTTAATGATGTAATCTGTGACATATATAAATACCTTCACTCTTTAATTGTACATTGCCCCCCTTATTCATGTAACAACGTGGAGGCTGTGTGTGAACCTGCGACCCCGCACATCACCATACAACACCGCCCCTTACATTAACATCAATAGAAAGAACAGTAAAAAGTAAGTTTAGGAGCTTTAAGGTGCAGTGATTAATAACAGCCTCTGATAACATATTTGAGCTGGATATCCAAAATATGTGTTTTTGTGTGGTAAAAGGTCATGTAACAAAGGAAATTAATTAATCACACAGTGGAAAATGGGTCATCAGTATAAGCACAGACAAATGACAAATAAGACCAAGGGTGTCTTTATTGAACTGTGTAAAAATGCTGGTATTGTAGGACTGTAAATAGAGATCTGCAGTGCTTTAATTTATTATGGCAATATCCGCGATTTCAGTACCTGTATTAAGACTGGGGATGTTACTTTGCACAACAGGTTAAGCCAGCTAACACCTAGCAGAAGTTTATATTTCAAACATGCATTACAATAATACAAAAGTCCTACACCGGCATCTGTACTTGTGGAAAGCTTTTTGACAAGTGTGGGGTTTTGAGTGGCGCATGCGCACTACATCGGAGAGACTGCACTGCACAGCCTGAAGTAATTAATTAAATTAAAAGACAAAATAAATAAATAAAAGGTTTTAGGTGACACACAAGGGTAAGGGAAGTTGTCTGCAATCTTTTAAACAGGTGTGCAAATGTAACGTTAATAATTTGGACTAAGCTAGCAGAACAGGCTTACAAAAATGCTAAACAAATAAACAAGTTAGTCGTGCAAGAGGTTTGTGTTTCTTCCCTGCTGTGGTGTGTGAACGTGAAACCGCAGGCGCTGTCCAAGGTAGGGAGATTTAGCTTGTTCTTGTTTCTTTAATCGACTTAACTGGACCCTGGCTTTATATCTTGTAAAATCATAATCGTTTGACTGGAACCCGTTTTAAAACACGTGCTAAGAATGAGAAAATACAGCACTGCAGGGCAGTAACCCTGTTTTCATTGTAAAGTATCTATACATTGTAAAGTAACTGTACTGTACTGGCGTAAAACCGTTTAACTATTTAAATGACGGGCTGTCCCTGTTGTAAGCAGCAAGTGTATTATTTAACAAAAGTTAACTCCTTGGGGATACTGTATAAGTCCAAATATTGTAGATGATGCACAATGTGTTCTATTTTGATGTAGTTGTGTAAACATGTGTTCAATTTATTCTATTAGTTGTATATTTAATGTACTGTGTCTCTTGGTCGAACCTTTGTGAATGGCACTTTTAAACTATCAGTGGTTGTTGCATAAACTATTTGCTTTATATGAATTGTACAATTGGTATTGTACTTTCATTATATTATAACTGTTTTCGTCTTCTTAATCAATTTACATAAGCACATTCAAATTAGTAGTTATCTTTTATTGCACATAAACAACACTGAGTTCTGTGTTTTAGCTACACAAAATAAAGAGTGTACCATAACCCTAGCCTTTCTTTCCAACTTTAACACAGCTGAATATTTCCATGAATGAAGTACAAACACATTCCATCCCCACTGTAACCTAGACTGTGTTCTTGTGTTGATTATTAGCTATTGGAACAAATATCCATTCAACTCAAAGTGACTGTGTACCATAGCTCATATCAGGAAGATGTACAAATCTGCCAGACCCGACAACTGATACAATTGAATTGTGTGAAATGACTGGTGATATACCCCATTGCGCAAAGCCCAGGCACTTCTGTATTATGCAGAGTGCTGTGTTAAGTTAACATTATCCATTAACTGGTAATAGTTATTTAAATCGTTTATGAGATTTGGTGAGTGTGTTGCCATTATTATGGTATGCCTCAGATCGATTTACATCAACAAACAAAAAAAACTTTCCTGCTTAAATGTTTCTGAAAAAAGAAACAAGGACAGGGGTCACAAATGGAGATTAGATAAAGGGGCATTCAGAACAGAAAATAGGAGGCACTTTTTTACACAGAGAATTGTGAGGGTCTGGAACCAACTCCCCAGTAATGTTGTTGAAGCTGACACCCTGGGATCCTTCAAGAAGCTGCTTGATGAGATTCTGGGATCAATAAGCTACTAACAACCAAACGAGCAAGATGGGCTGAATGGCCTCCTCTCGTTTGTAAACTTTCTTATGTTCTTACTTATGTTCTTATGTTCTTATGTTCTTATAGACTTGTTGTCATTTGTTACTCCTAATTAGACATGCCAATAAAGGAAGTTAACCTCAGAGTTGTTTCTGCCCATCATTATGAAATACCCTCATCCTAGACTAGGAAAGAATGTCAATGACATTTTCAAATGGTAATGGTTTTTAAAAAGAAGACAGGTGGAATGCTTGAAATGCTATTTTATATTTAGTGATGATGAACAGTATGTCAAGTCATAATTAATAGCTTTCATTGAATACATTTTAAAGGCAGCCAAGAAGACAATTGGAATAATGCATCTGTCTGTCATTCCTTCCATCGCATGACAGTGAACTTTGAAAACATGGGCAATGACTGCACAAAATTGCCACCTGGAATAAAGCAGCTGGGTAAAGTGCATGATTTCCACCACTCTGAAGTTTATCAGCTGTTTCCAGAATGCTTGTTAGAGTTAAGAACTGTAATAGTTTAATATTGCGAACTATCGTAAGCTTCCACTGTTGATGTGAAACTAAAAACCTACCTCTCCCAAAATACATCTTATTAATTATTTATCACAATTTATTTTAAAACAATACAGAAGTCTTCCTCCACCTAACCCACTAAATAACCACATAGTTTGTCAACCCCTGTGGATTTCAAGACCTGTAAAGTAATCATGCATTACAACAGATATCCAATTAAAATACCGAAGGGTATCTGTGACAGGGTGCCTGCAGGAATTAAACCCACAGATAGAAAACCGTAGTTTAAGTGCTGGTGAGCATGTTTATTAACAAAACAAACACACAAACAGGAACTAAATAAATTGGCACGAGGGCCAAAATAAAGGTTCAAACAAAAGAATAAATCACTTGTAGGCTGGGCATTAGCCTTCACTACAGATACAAAACAATACAAACTCAAACTCAAACTTGGGGAATGGCCACACCTGTGATTGCTGGCAGGGATAGATTTAACCCCATCCCTGCCAACCTTACATTCCCCTACGAACTATTTACACCAGCCACTGTATCACTGTAAGATTTCAGAAAATCATGGTTTCAGCTGGCTGGAGTTCTGGTATAGATAATGGTGGTATAGATAACTTGCATTTAATATTTCCTTTTAATATCCTTGCCACCACAGTTACAATGTTTGGCCACTATGAGTGGCACTGTGTAATGCATATACTGGAAGTTATGATAAATTTAAGAAATACCTTTTATTACTAAAAATATAAAGGTACCTTTTATTATTCCGTGCCATTTTCACTGCTCCCCTTACTTGATAGATTACCTTCTCATTTTTAATATATTTGTTTTAAAGGGGGGAGACTTGTGTTCTTTTCTTTTGTGTTTTAAATTATTTTAAACTAAGGGGACAGTGAAGTGGACACTTACACTAATAAAAGGTATTACTTTATTTACAATAACTTCCAGAATTTGCATTACCAAGTGCCACTAATCATGGACAGATATTGTAACCATGGTTCGTTTGCTTGGGAATTGAGTGGCAAGGACATCAAATATCAAATATATGTAAATCGTTTTAAAATTCTTAACCTGCTACACCTGTATAACCTATTCAGTTAAAATATGCAGGGCTTATACACATGATTTTATGAATACTTGCAACACAATATCATGGTGTGTTATGTGGCATTGTCTTTAGTGAATTGTATGTCTCCTGGTTACAGTCAGTATAACTTGTAGATAGTATGCACTAAAATGTGGTGTCCAGTGTGACAACACATTAATTGTGAATTAGAGCAGTTCAGCTGTATTTTCAGAAACCACATGCTGACTTGTTGCTTCTGTTTTTGTACAGCTATGTTAATGACCTCGTAACTTGTCACCTGTATCTTCTCAACCATGCACACACATTCTAAGGTTACTTATAAATAGAAAACAGGATTATGCAAGTCAATTGAAAAGACAAAATTGGTGTGTTACAGTATCTTATTACCTTTCAGGGCAGTCATTTTTACATCCCTTTGTATATACTTGAACTTGAACAAAATGCTTATAGAGATCGGTTCTCTATTATAATTATGCTATAGATATCAACTGTTTACTGTCAATATCCAACAAGTATGTTGCTTACCACAGAATTGGTCACCTGGTAAGGTTACTTGTTATTAACTGAAACCAAAGACTGACAAGTACTGCCCATTGGTATACATTTTTTGTTGTTCATAGGATTTAGTCCTCATAGTATACATCCTGAATGATGTGTGAACATGGTTCTATCTTCTAGCATTTGTGACATAACATGAATATATATATATATATATATATATATATATATATATATATATATATATATATATATATATATACATACAGTGTGTATATATATATATATATATATATATATATATATATATATATATATATATATATATATATATATATATATATATATATATATGTATATGTATATATATACATATATATATATATGTATATGTATATATATATATATATATGTATATGTATATAGTTTTTGCATTGGGTTTTCACAAAGTACTGGAAATGCAAAATTCCAGAAAAATAAACAAATAATCCTTCCAGTTTTTATTGAATCAGTGCTGTGACAAAATAGATGGGCAATACATTCAGAATAGAGTCTCAGTGTCCTAATCCGATATAGCTGTATGTCCAAATGTGTTTCTTATCAACCTTTAGATAGTCTTAAATTAGACAGAGGGGGAATAAGCAGATATTCATTATAGGTTTATATACTTGCTAACTTTTAAATGTTTAAGAACTACTGTATGTTAATGATTATTTGATGGATTTCAGTACTAGCACACAAAGCAATGCATTTGTTTTCAGGATTATATGACTGTACAAAATGTACATATTGTTTATTTCTTGGGGTGTCTGGAGGAAAGTCTTTTAAATTCACATGAATACATTTTGTATAAATCTATATAAATGTCAATATTATAAGGGTCAACAACACAGTCCACATTGGTTGTATAGCTGACTAAAACCTTTACAATAATATACAGAATATACTCTGTATGGACAACTGCTCCACAGTTAAGCAGGGTTCCATTTTGAAAACAAGAGAAAAGCTTGTGACAGTCACCTGTTGCCTAATTCAATTCGAGTTTGTATTTGAATACACTGCATTGTGCACTTCTGAAACATGGTCCTATTTAATAAATGTGGTATTTTAATATTTATTGGAATTTGTATGTTAATAGTGCTACGGTACTGGTGCTATATTGCTTTTTTTATTATCAATATTACAGTCTTGAAATGTTTGCCATCTTGTGGCTGTTTGGAACAACTACAGTACATGGGTCAAGAAAAGTCATTCAACCATTTACTGACTTACTGTTAAATACTGGTTTGTGTTTGTGCTCCAAGTGACTGTAATCAAGTAATCAAATTGATGTTCCGTCTAAGTGTAGTTAAAGTTAATCCATTTAACTAATGAATTAAGCCCGGTGGGAAAGCAGAGGCAACTGAGATTCACTGTGACATATCCACCTTGTGGATACAAAAATAAAATATGGCTCTGGGAGAGTGCAAAATGTCAGGAGACCCACACAATTAAAATCATTCAGGTGTAGTTATTCCTTTGGGAGATAAATAATCATTTTTTTTGTTTAAACTGCAGAGAGTAAAAAGATTTTTAGATAGAGCATCAATAACTTCTTGCTTATGATGATCCAGCAATTCTGGGGTTTGTTTTTATTTGTATTAATCCAACTTAACTATACAAAACGAATGCTAAAGAGAGAATGCCATATTAGAGGTGTTAGTACCATGAGAAAGTAGGTCAGTATGACCCTCATCACATCTGTGATCTGGGAGCATTCAGGGTTTTTTTTTTAGGAGGAAGGCAGGTGCTTGGAATTATCTCTGTCGGGTAACTTCAGATAAGCCTTGGTTCTCAACTGATAGTGCAGCTGTAAAAAAAATGTAGTGGCACATTTCGATTTGGCAAGACCACAGCTTTGCATGATGATTGAAGTGGCTCTAAATGATAATTTCAGGCTTATATTATTATAATCTCTTACTTCAAATCACAAGCCTACACAGACAAAAAACTGAATACTGAAAAATACATTTTGCATATATATATATATATAGGTAGTGGACAAAAAAATGGAAACACCAATGTAAAGTCACTTAATAGGGTGCTGGGCCACTATGGTATCCCGCTCTGTGGAGTTCTCAGCAGATGAAACTGGCTGCTCGCGCCCCAGGTTGAAATTTGCAGTCAATTGATCCGCAGTTGCTCGCCTGTTTTGCCTTGCGCTTCAATTTAATGCACGGATATCACGATCCTTGAGTATGCGCTTCCGCCCACTGTTGCCCTTTGCTGATGATGTCTTTCACTCTGAGTTCCATGCCGACATCACCTTAGACACTGTTGCTCATCAAACATCGGCAAGTTGAGCTGTCTTGGTCACTGAAACTCCTGCCAAACGCGCCCCAACAATAACCCCTCTTTCAAAGTTGCTGAGGTCTCCTCTTGCAGCCATGCTTGCCATAATTATAGGCAACCAGGCCTGCCCAGCATTTTTATACATGACCCTAAGCATGCTGGGATGTTATTTGCTTAATTAATGCATGAGCCACACCTGTGTGGAAGCCCTTGCTTTCAATATACTTGGTGTCCCTCATTTACCCAGGTGTTTCCATTTTTTTGTCCACTACCTGTATATTGCTGCTTCTTTTTTTATAGTAATCAAATACCCAAAGTTGCCATTATATATAATAAACAACACTTTTGATAATTGTTTCATGCAACATAATACAAAGAGATAAGAACCAGGTCTCTAAAGTGAACTTGCTTGGAATTAACCCTTGTGAGAGCCAATGATTTCAAGTGAAAAGCCTAGGGAAGTGGCAGATTTAAAACTAAAATGATAAAATCAATTAAAATTCAAAGCTAACAGTATTGGCACAACATTTGGGTGAGCACAGAAACCCTTGCTTTACATTATTTCCTTACAAGACAACCATATGAAAATGTAAAAATAAATAAATAAAACAAGTAAAAATAAAGATTAAAGGAGCTTTTTAACTGTATCTTGAAGTTTGGTATGTATAGCTTCACAGGTAAGTGTGACATCAATATGTGGACAACTCACCTATACCACTGCCATGATTGATATGCATCACGGAATAGATGACAACATTTACATATGTTTGCTTATAACCGACAAGGCTACAGATTTAAGGATTCACGACTATGGTGGATTCTATTTTTCTATTCCAGTCTGTTTTCTTTGCATGCTGTAACATCAACTAGAATTTTTTAATGTATATTTCAGAAAAAAAGCATTTATACAGTCTGTTTCATTTTATACAGGAGTTAAGCTACTTGACAATTGACAGCTAGGGGGCAGACATGCTTGGGGAAAAAAAGAGGCAATATTGTCAGAGGATATTGCTCCTGAAAAAATAGTGGGTGCTAAATTGTTGTATCATATTATAGGTACAGATATAAATATATTTCAAAATGCCTATTGTCATTACAAACAAAAGCAATACTTTTTTCTCCTATTTAAGAATCTCAGAATGCTCTGCTTTTACATGACCTGTTGATGGTGGGTTTTCTTTAGATTTGCATGTGTGTATACAACTCTGGCATTGAATATCAGCATGCTGACAGGTGACAGTAAACATGCATGCAATATGGTTTCACGATAATAATGTAAATAAATATTGGTATGCAATTGATAAGCAGTAATGAAAAAAAGCTAATTTTATATTTTATCTTCTTATTATTGCAGGTAGTAAAGGCATAAAATGCCACCTGAAAGGGGTTTGCACAGAAGCTGCGCAATAATCCACTGTTTTGTTCTTGTTGAGGTAAGTTTGTCTTAATTATTCATTCACCCAAGGAAAATGCATACCAGTTGAAATAACTTCTAATAAATAATCTTTTCTACGTTGTAAAAAAAAATTAATCTAAAGCTGCCTTCCATTTACTGACACAAAATAAACAATGAATTTAAATTGATGAAGTGAACATATTTCTAGTGGGATTTTCACTGACTGGGAAATGTACCTAGAATGTGCCCATAGTGGAAAATATAGGATGATATCTGATACACAGCACAAGGTAAGATAATTCGCTTGCTTTTTATCAAAGGGAGAGAACTGCTGGTTGGTTAATGACATTCATGAATGCATTGAAGGGGAGAGAGCAATCCTTGAAAGTGCTATAACATGTGTTTCTTTCAAAACTGCACATTTGAATCCAAAATAGTGAATGGAAGTGTATGGCTTAGTGCCAGTGTTGTTCAAATTATAACAGAGCCATGTATGACTTAAGTAAGCTTGTTAACATGTAAGCATGTGTCAAATGTATCAAGCAATATTTAAAAAAAACAAGCTGAACATTGTTTTTATCATTGACTTGCTCTTACAATTAAGGCCACTATAAGTAGAAATAGTACATAATAATGACTGAGTGAAGCATTTACAAGAGAAAGTTAGAAACCACCACCATTAACAGTAATGATGACGCATTTTATTGGCTGCAAAGCATGTCAGTCAGGTATTGAAGGGGAGGGACATTTCGCTTTCTAGGTACCTGAAAGTTCTATAACATTTGAAATGTAAATAGTGAATAGTGCACAATCACTTCAAGAAAACTCATTTTAAAGGGAATGTCAGGAGGCTTGGTGGTCCAGTGGCTAAAGCAAAGGGCTTGGTACCAGGTTCCCGGTTCAAATAGTTGACCCCCTAATCTCTGTAAATCGCGTTGGATAAAAGTGCTAAATGGCTAATTCATAATAATGCCCTTATACTCTCTTAGTGTAATTTTTTTGGCTGATGCAACCCAGTTCACGATAGTGACCCATGTACTGCCATCCTCCTTTAAAATCACAATATTGTCCGGCTATGCAGTGCTGAGAAGAGAAGAATTTGAAGAATAAGAAGAATGATTCATTAAAATATATTTTAAAGTCTTGCCATAGAGGGTTTAGGATAAGAAGTGTTTTAGTAAGATGTTATTAATTTAGAAACTTTCTGTACCGTATTTGAGATGAGACCACTGGTACTATTAGCTAAATTATTTAGCATAAAAAGACATTTAATTTACAGCTATGGCCAAACATTTTGCATCACCCTATAGAATTAACTAATATTGCTTCATAAAGTCGAATGAAACCTGCTGAATAATGTAATGTTAACATATTGAATTGCATACCGCTTTGTAGTTTTCCATATACTTAACGAAAATCTGACAACAACTGAAAAATGTGACATTTCAAAATCATGAAATACTGCATTACTATTATGGCTTCTGGTAGACTTTGTGTAGTTTCTTTGATTACATGATGTTAAAATGTTGCAATTAGTTCCTGTTCTGTGATGTTCCCTCACTGAATTGTTAATAGAATAATTTAATGTGACTGCCTTACCTTTCCATAGAGAGCACAACTAAAATGCACTATGGATGTTTGACCCTCACGAGGGATAAATATCCCTTCCAAGGGGAGCATAGTTGACACACTCCTGTGTGCGTACGGTATGTCTCCGTTTTAAAAACTCTCGTCCTCTTGTGATTTGACTTTGTAGTGTTATCTTCATAACCATTGCCCTATGTTATACATTTTCATTGATATGTATTGAAGAAATGATTTGCCCGTGACATGCAAACTCACAACCTGAACATTTCTGTAGCCTCAGGTAAGCTCCATGAGACCGCATTACCAGTTGATAATTGAAACTACAGCCCAAGCTAATGCTTTTTTTCTATTGCTAGAGCTTTTCTACCAGCCCTTCCTCTTGTATGGCTTAGTGCCAGTATTCCTCAAATGAAAACAGAGCCATGTATAGCTTAATGTGTGGAGCATTGTGCACATGTCAAATGGATTTAATCAAACAATATTCAAGAAAAGAGTTGAGAATGTACCTCAAGGCTAGCTAACCATGTGACTTATTAGATCATTAAGACCACTGCCTAGAAATAGTACAGAATACTGAAAATGCTTCATCATAATTGGCATTAACATTTAAACTTCATCTTAATCTATGTCTCAAATGCTGTTTGCAGTATTGTGCACATTTTTCTTATTTCAGTTCTTCATCTTTCTTTTAGTTCTTTTGCCTCAAGTCCATCCTTTCTGTTACATGCAAGGTTCCTGGCCCTTTTTACTTCTGACGGTCTTGTCCCCTCTAGTTATGTCTAGGATACATCTCATCTTTTAGCTGTTTGTAGTGTCTACTCCTTCAACCAGTTAGTGTCTGCTTGTCAAAACCATAGGTCACGGCTTAAATGAATTGAAAGGTGTTTTTTTTGTACTTCTCACTGTAGTAAGCAATCCATAGAAAGAAGGCATTTTGACTGCATTTGTCGTCTTTTGTGATATTTAGGTGTTGTCACCCCGCCATGTGCAAAGGTCTTAGAAACACTATATTGCCATGGCTTGCAGGGTAATTGTGTTTTACAGTAGTTGCTGCATATGAGTGTCTCAATTTAATTTCTTTTGAGAAGTGCCTTAACAATGGAAGGATAATTACTGACTGTGTTTAAAAGATGTAGCTTAGTTGCTATGGAAAACGTTATTAACATATTGACACTGTTTCGTGATGTGCATTTTCCATTAAAAGACTATTTATTATACTTAATATTTTAGGAATTTAGATTCAATCTTCATGATCTAGGACATAAGGAGCCAGTGTTACTGAACCTTACCCCTGCAATGGAGGCATACATCCTCTGTACTGTCCCTCTCGGGCAAGCACACACATCTGTTGGTGAAAGTATCAAAGTGAGAGCCAGATATACAGTCAGGTGTTCCTATCCATCCGGGGACCTGAAGCACTTAATAAATGTATTAGTAAATAATTATTAATCCAAGAACAAAAAAACAAAAAGCAACTGTAGACAGCTTCAATCAAAATGGTGCCCCCTCCTAGTAATATTTTTTACCATGCTTTATGATTTGTTAAATGTTTGAAATGCATTATCTTGTATTTACTATATTGAGATATGTTTTTACCATTGTATACTACAGTAAACTATTATAAGGGATGAGCCTAATTTGAGACCGAGTATTGGTAAGAATTGAACTCATGGCTTCTCAATGCAGATGGTTACTATAGCACACTGCTACTTTATCACACTGATCAGTTCGCCTAACGTTTCCACAAGGGTAATAATTAACGAGAAGCAGAGTTCTCAGGAGATAACCATTTGAATTAGAACATTTAATGTTGCTGCAAGGCTGTCACAGTGCAATGTTCTGAAGAATTGCAATCTGAAATTGTAAATAATAATAATAGTAATAATTGTAGATTAAATACTGTATGATTAAATTAAACGTGTTGTAATACTGGTTTTGTTTGTTTGTTTTTTATTATTTTTATTTGAAGTGATATTATTTTCAGATGACAGTTGTTGATGCCTCAAATGGCACGACTGTATCTATTCCTGACTCTGTCCTCTGGGGTACCACTGATTAGACAATAATATCAATTTTATTGATTGTACTTTCACCATTGGAGATGTATACTGTTTAAGATATTCTGTTTTTCTCTTGTGAGCTGGTACTGTATGTTAACTATAAGCAAGGGTAGGCACAAATCAGGATGTCTAACTGCATGAAGGTAAACCGAAAGGGCAATGATGATGAAGAAGTCACCCAATTATAAATACAAACAGTGTTGACTGCAGTTACTCTGCAGTGCCAGCTGGAGCATAACTGGGCTGCCACAGTCCCGAATGAAAATAATTGTTTGAAGGGCTGGATTTTTCCCCTTGAGACAAATAAATGTGCACCGTGGAAAGCAGGATGTACAGAATCAGCATCTGAAGTTATTTAAAATGGGTCACATCAGTGATTTGGAAGTCCTGCTTTTTTTTTTTTTTTGGGACTGCAAATCATTTGCGATTTGGGCTCTGTGAGCTTTAAAAAGAATCTTGTGCAAGCCTGTGGATCTAATATGTGTTCCTAATTAGCGTTGTTACAACCCAAATTAGTTTTTCTGTCCCAGTATTTCTTTGTTGTAAAGATCTTTCTAAATGTGTATTGTTTTGAGTAGGTTAATACTTTAATTATATATAGATAATTATATAAAAAAAGAATAAGTCAATAAATAAATAAATCCTTGTGCATTAAGCTACAATCACAAGCACCGCAATAAACCCCAGATTGTTCCAGAACTTTGGTCACAACTAGACCTCATACTAAAAGTAATCAAACTGTAACCCTACAGCTACTGTATAATTGTAATGCTTGGGATTGGTTATCTATTTATAACCAATCACATTATTGCTCTGTGATAGAATATGTTATACCTCCCTGTTCTTTTGTGAGAAACTCAACACATATAAGCCTTCTTAACCTTGGAAACAATTTGTGTTGGAGATAAAGTGGCATTATTTCTCAGAAGACATAATATGGTAATCATGCCTGTAAGAATAAATGTTTTAGTCCTATATCCTTATACCTGTAGGTATGTTGCAGGTGACTTGTGATCAGTGTTGCTCAAACATTTCTTTAACCTTAGGGAACCAATATCATTCCTTTGACTGACTGCTGAATTGCACAGCATTAGCAATTTAATTGATTTTTCGCAGCTTGGTATAAAGTCATGATCAGACCAAGGTGTCCTTGGGCAACTTGACCATTTTACTATTATATCTCAAAATAAAATACTTCTTTCATTATTGATTCTCATTAATAATAATAATAATAATAATAATAATAATAATAATAATAATAATAATAATAATAATAATAATAATGTATTCAGTAGCACCATCTTTGAAGGATGTTGGTGCGTTAAAACCACAGTGCAAACAATGATAATCCACAAATTTATTGAAATAGACATGGATTATTAAGACTTTGTTTGCAAAGCGTGACATCTTAATTTGTTTAGGCTAATTTGTTTACTTCTGTGCTGAGCTAAGGGAAAACAGCTAATGAGTCACACTGACACTGTTGGCTCAATTTTTTGAGAATTATTTGTTGTATAGAAAGATCGATGTTGGTGCTGTTCATTTTTAAGCAAATTGATTCTTGCAGACACTGATAAAATGTTTTTGATACATCAGTGTTCAGTCAATGTTGGAACTGATCTATGTTGTTGTAGTACTGGTACATAACTAACAAAAAACTGTTTGCAAGTCATATTATACCGATTTTCTTCATTGCAGCTTTGCTGACCAAGAAAATTTGTTCCCAAAAAAAACAAAAACAAAAAACTTCAACATCTCTGTCAAAACCTGTCTCTAGATTCTAAAAAAGGCAGGATTTACAATTGGTTCTTTAAAACTCCCAGAAATAAATGTGATGTATATCAATAGGTTTTAATAGAATAGGAGCTATGTGATCATGGAAGATGAAGACAATAATCTATGTGCTACTGTAAGTGAGTGTTCACTTGCTATTAGAGGGTTAGTATTATATCCCCCAGAATATATGCTAGAATAAATGTGGGTTTGCTATTGAAAAGAAAGTGGGGCAATCAAAATATAGTTCTAGTAAAGTAATTATTCACAATTGCAGTTTTCACAATTGTTTATCCAGGACATCAGGCTTAACCTTTTGAGGTCTTTCCTGTTATTTACCAATCCGCTGGTTGACTGACATGTTAACAGCCAGTAACATGCTTTGACCCAGAAGACACTGCTGAGGTGAAATGACCTAGCTTGTCCAAATGCAAACAGATAACCCAAGAATAGGGGATAGAAACTGAGAGTTTGATTTAACGTACAGTACTGTAGTTTCAGATATTGTACATGTGTGCTCTACTAACGTGTTTCTTTAAAAACTGCATATTTGAGACCTATGTAGCTAATGGAAATTCAAAATGGCTAAGATGTTTGTTTGTTTGTTTGTTAGTTACAGTTACTTTAAATGTGGGCATGTTACATACATCCCTGCCACATGTATTTCCATGAACTGTAAAGTGCTGTACATTTGGTTTTATGTATTTAAGAAATAAGTCATGACGGTGTGAGACACAATACTATGCAATCCCATTCATAATCCTATAAAAATTGAAAACAATAAAAAATGACTTGTTGTTTGAATCCAAAACTATAGTTGTCCGAATGTTAAAAGTGATATCTATAGAATATCAAATGTAATAAAAATGCCCACCTCTCACAGTAAGTGATAGCTGACAGAACAGTAAACTTTGTAAATGGTTCATAATTGTCTTTGCTAAGTTTCAAGTGGATATTTAAAATATGTAATTAAAGAAACACATTTTGCTTCAAATCATCAAAACATTACAATCATTAAAACATGCATAATATTATTCCAAAATGCCTGGCTTAATTTCTATATTTGAGTACGGCACAGTGTTTTTCAGTGTGCTACAAACATTTAGATTGTATAACTCCAAAAGCTTTCAAATCTTCAGGGGTATAAGGAGCTCAGTGCATGCATTTCTTATGAAGCGTGACACACTAGATAAACCTTTGCCTGCTTGAAGCCTGCTGCTTGTTCAGTGTTTCTATTTGCATACTGGAACTGAAATTCTGGATCATTTACTAGTAATGTCTTTATGTTGGACCAGGAAAATATGGTACTGCTTCTTTGTGATTAGTTCAGGTCAGAACAATACTCTGACAGTACCAGCCGCATACCCAGAATATCCACTGGTTCAGCGGGCAATGACACTATAAGAAGTGCAAACATGCTGTATTTTTGTTTAGTTACATTATTGATACTGTAGTATAAGTTATGATGCAACATGATTGATATTCCAAATCACAAATGTTTTTTCTATTTTATTTCTTGGTTTAGCAAGAAATAGTTGGTTACAAGTAAATACAATTACAGCATATAATGTCATTATTCATAATATAATCACCTGATGACTAATTAATATATTATGATAACAAATAGTATGAGCATTGTGTATCCCCAATAAAAATACAATGGAACAGTTGTTGTTCGTTTTATGTTCCTTTTACATTCACAAGAATGAAAGTATTTATCAAAAGTATTTAGTTTACTGTTTACAGGTTTAGTAAAAAAAAATTGTCGGGTGACTGTTGTGTGACATTTTATCAAATGGGAATCCACTGTTGCTATAATAAAATGAAGCTAACCAAATACTTTATGACTAGCCAACAAAGAATGGTCTGGGATGTTGCGTGTGTGAATACATTGGAGAAAAACAGTGCCCTGATTAGTGAAGCAAACCAGCATAGAAAAGAACGAATTTTCGTTTTTATTTTATGAAATCTATAGATTACATGCTGTTGTTCACATTTGTTTATCACGGTTTTTGAGACTATGATAGATTAGGTATTTTCCATGAACATATGCCTGTTTGTGTGTGTGCTGACAGATAATTCTGCAAACCCATCAGCCCACAGCAGATTTTTACAGTACACAGATTAAATTAAATCTGCATCCCTGTAACATAATTTCTACTTCGCTGATCCCCTAAACTCTTATCCTAATATCATTCTTGACTCTAATTTGACAATGTCTTAATCTGTTGGACCTACTGTACAATACAGCTCTCATGGAAAAGCTGCAACTGTATTTTATTGGAACATTTTCCAGTGTTAGGGAGTCGCAACTGAGTCGCCCCTGATTGCATCAACCCCTAAAAGTAGTAAGTGCTCTAAATGCTCTACAATTCATGATCAAACCAATCCTTAGAAGCTCTCTGTAGTTAATGACCTTCAATAACCTCTGACAGTGATAGCTGCTAGTGGTATGTGCACAAAAGTTTTCTTAACATACTTGATCACTAAATATCTTTGTGTCATTGAGTAGATAATCACCCATTTCTCAAGATAGATAGGTTTGAAGAGTTACAGCCTAATTATTTTATCCAGAGATGGGCTGCGATTATATCATAACTGCATTTTAAATAAATCTCCATCAAAAGCATGGATAGATAATTAAGCTTTGTTTTATGAACTGATTCTGAACTTTGCATAATAAATAAGAAGAAAGGGGCCATTAAAGATCTCTAAAGATTGTAGAATTTTCTTGAAAAAATTATGGAGATCAAGATTAAAGCTATCCTATATTTATGGAAATCTGGAAAATGACATGGTATATAACAAATACAATATTCAGCAGTGGCAGTTCTCTAATTAATGTGAACAACTGTTTTTTCAGAAAATGCACAAGTGGGCAATTCTCCCTGTTTAATATTTATTGGCCTTGAATTATTTAATTCTTTTACAAATTACCACAGTTATTTAGCACTTAACTCTACTATTTTAATCTCTAAACTTTCTCCACGCAATGTTGTGTAAATCCTCAAAAACATAAAGTAACTGGAATACAATAATGTTGCCCCGTGTGAATATATATATATGGGGCAAATGGAAAGGTTAACAATTTAAGAAAAAAATTTAGAAATATTGCCAGAGTAATGGAAAAAAAACATGAACTAAAACTTTTACTAAGACATGTAACTGGTAATGTTTAATGCAACAGTACATGTATGCATACAGTAGTTACAGAAGGGTTATCACTGTTACAAAAATAGGTTGCTCTATGAAACACATACATTGATATTTGAAATTCAAGGTAGCAAGAATGATGCTTAGTAGAACAAATTGACATTCTTTTAATGCATTTAACGTTTCTGAGTGCATTCATTATTTAAGGTTTGAAGGGAGATTTCCATGTATAGGACACTAACGTCCTTCCCCATTGAAGTGTGATTATCCCTGCTGTACATGTATGCCAATCTGTGATCAAAATACAGCAGACAGGCTCCTGCTACTCCAGTGCTGAATACAGCAGACAGGCTCCAGCTACTCCAGTGCTGAATACAGCAAACAGGCTCCAGCTACTCCAGTGCTGAATACAGCAGACAGGCTCCAGCTACTCCAGTGCTGAATACAGCAGATAGGCCCCAGCTACTCCAGTGCTGAATACAGCAGACAGGCTCCAGCTACTCCAGTGCTGAATACAGCAGACAGGCTCCAGCTACTCCAGTGCTGAATACAGCAGACAGGCTCCAGCTACTCCAGTGCTGAATACAGCAGACAGGCCCCAGCTACTCCAGTGCTGAATACAGCAGACAGGCTCCAGCTACTCCAGTGCTGAATACAGCAGACAGGTTCCAGCTACTCCAGTGCTGAATACAGCAGACAGGCTCCAGCTACTCCAGTGCTGAATACAGCAGACAGGCTCCAGCTACTCCAGTGCTGAATACAGCAGACAGGCTCCAGCTACTCATGCCTGCAGCTGCAGAGAGTTCTAATATCATTTCAAACAAAAGTTGTTTTTTCCACTTTTACTGTATAGAACAGCACTGTATTTAGAGAGAAAATGGGAGAGATGTGTTTATCCCTTACTTGACTAGATTGCCAGCAGTAAATGCAGCAGTGTTTATTATTATTATTTATTATTATTATTATTTATTTCTTAGCAGACGCCCTTATCCAGGGCGACTTACAATTGTTACAAGATATCACATTATTTCACATTATACAGATATCACATTATTTTTACATACAATTACCCATTTATACAGTTGGGTTTTTACTGGAGCAATCTAGGTAAAGTACCTTGCTCAAGGGTACAACAGCAGTGTCCCCCACTGGGGATTGAACCCACAACCTTCTGGTCAAGAGTCCAGAGCCCTAACCACTACTCCAAACTGCTGCCCATAAGGCCCATTATTAGTAGTAGTAGTAGTAGTATTATTATTTATTTCTTAGCAGACGCCCTTATCCAGGGCGACTTACAATTGTTACAAGATATCACATTATTTTTACATACAATTACCCATTTATACAGTTGGGTTTTTACTGGAGCAATCTAGGTAAAGTACCTTGCTCAAGGGTACAGCAGCAGTGTCCCCTACCAGGGATTGAACCCACGACCCTCCGGTCAAGAGTCCAGAGCCCTAACCACTACTCCACGCTGCTGCAGTAGTAGTAGTAGTAGTAGTAGTAGTCCTATTTAAGGCCTAGTAGGCCGGACTACACCGACCGCCCAGTGGCAGTCGGTGCACCGGCCGCTCAAAGGCGGCCGGAGAAAAAATTCAATTTAGCACCCCTAAAATAGGGGTGCCAACAAGGACTAGGCCTTAACTAATTAAAGAAAGAACCAGTAAAAAGGACTGTAAATTAAATTTTTAATAGAAAAGGGGAGGTGGTACAGAGCACGCCCCCTAGAGCCCACTGGTCGACAAAGATGGCCATGTCGCCAGCGGACTCCGCGTGGGCATGCTCCAACTTAACCCGGGATCGGACAAGGGCCCTGAACATGGCCCCGCAATCAAAGAGACCCTCCCCGATCATCTTACGCTTCCTGGTCTTGTAAATTGCCAGTTTAGCAAGAGCCAGGAGCAGATTCACGAGGAGGTCCCTCTTCTTGGTGGAGCCATGAACAGGGTGCCCGAAAATGAGGAGGGTTGGGGAGAAATGCAGCCAAAACTGCAGCAAAAGGTTCTTCAATAAAAGAAAAAACGGCTGCAGCCTGGCGCACAAAAAATAAATATGGCTTACCGACTCGGACTGACCGCAGAAAGGGCATGCGGCGTCCGAGTCGGTAAAGTGACGCAGGATCTCTCCTGACGCGAGCGCTCCGTGCAGGACCCTCCACCCCAAGTCCCCAGCTCCCCTGGAGACCAGCGGGGAGTACAGGGCCTCCCACTGGGGACCGACGCCCTCCGGTGGTCGGAGGGTCTCCCGCCAAGCGGTGTCTCGGCGGGAGACGAGGGCGAGGAAGTGGAGGGTGTGGAGCGTCATCGCGTACAGGGTCCTCCTCGACGCCGATCGGAGGGGCGTCGAGGAGAGACGCGAGATCCTGCTCAGGTTGTTCTCGAGGGGAGGCCGAGGGGGGGCTCGGGCCTTGGGTTCGATCAGCAGGACCGGAGAGCCGGGGGCAGGGGGGGGGATGGAAGATGGCTCCCCGGTCCTGAGAACTCCCTCGAGATACCTGACAGAGTCTGGGTGCAACGCTGCTTTGCACTCCCGGATCGCGCGGCCGGCCGTCCTGACGGTCGCCCGAGCCGCCCTGGCGACGAGCGACTCGGGGGTCAGCCACTCGGACCGCTCGCGATCCAGGAGATCCCAGACTCTGGTCACCTTGGCCGAGATCAGCGCGCGCCGCACCGAGGGGGACTCCAACGCCTGCGCACCCAGGTGGGGGTTGTGCAGCAGGGGCTCCAGCAGGAGTCCCTCGCCCTCGGTCGGAACGGCGTCTCGGCCGACAGAAAACATGCTCCGGGTCCTGAGCAGGTCCTGGTAAAAGACCGGCAGCTCGGGGAGACGGATTCCCCGGAGGTCGATCCAGAACAGCTGCCGGTCGTAGCCCAGGTCGTGCAGCTGGCGTAACAAGAGCGACGCCAGCGTGCACCACTGCGGGGCCGGGTCTGCGTAGAGGAATCTCTGCAGGGTCTGGAGGCGGAAGGTGTGCACCTGGCTCTTGATGCACACCAACCCTTGCCCTCCCTCGGCCAGAGGGAGGCTCAGAACCGCCGCAGAGACCCAGTGCTTTCCGGCCCAGAAGAAGTCCGTCAGCTTCCTCTGGACCCTGGACACAAACTCAGGGGGCGGGCTCAGGACGGTGAGTCGATGCCAAAGCATCGACGCCACCAGTTGGTTAATCACTAAAGCCCGTCCCCTGAAGGAAAGCAGTCTCAGCAGACCCGACCACGACCTCAGCCGAGCAGCCACCTTGTCCTCCAACTCCACCCAGTTGGCTGCGACCGAGGTCTCCGCGGGGCTCAGGTGGACTCCCAGATATTTAAAACTGTCCGCGCTCCACTTGAACTGCTGGAGCGCGACAGGGAGGGAGTCCACCCGCCAGGGACCCACCAGTAACCCGGAGCACTTGTCCCAGTTGATCCTGGCAGAGGAAGCGGCAGAGTAGACGCTCTGGCAGCTCCGCATCCTCTCCAGGTCAACCGGGTCGGAGGCCACCAGGAGCACGTCGTCGGCGTAGGCCGACAGGACCACCCTCGTGTCCGGCGCGCCGAGCGCCAACCCCGTGAGCCTCCTGCGAAGGAGGCAGAGGAAGGGCTCGATGCACAGCGCGTACAGTTGTCCGGACAGAGGGCAGCCCTGACGCACTCCTCTCCTGAACGCGAGGGGCGCGGTCAGGGACCAGTTAACCTTCACGAGGCACTCGGCAGAGGCGTACAGCATCCGGAACAGGCCGACGAAGCGCGGCCCGAATCCGAATGCTCGCAGGGTTCCGAAGAGATACCCGTGATCCACCCGGTCGAACGCCTTCTCCTGATCCAGCGACAGGAAGGCGACCGACCGACCGGTCCTCCTGCAGTAGTGCAGGAGGTCCCGAACCAGGAAGATGTTATCGAAGATCGTCCGGTTCGGGACCGTGTAGGACTGGTCGGGGTGGATCACGTCTGCCAGCACGGACTTGAGCCTCAGGGAGGCGGCCTTGGCCACGATTTTGTAGTCCGTGCATAGCAGCGAGACCGGGCGCCAGTTCTTTAGGCAGCGGAGATCCCCCCTCTTGGGCAGGAGCGTTAACACCGCCCGCCTCATCGAAAGGGGCATCTCCCCGGTCTCGTAGGCTTCCGCCAGGACCCGCGCAAAGGCGGGCCCCAGCAAGTCCCAAAACTTCTTGTAGAACTCCACGGTCAGCCCGTCGATGCCCGGCGATTTGTTATAGGGCATCTGACCGAGGGCGTCGGAGAGCTCGGCCAGGGTCAGCTGGCCCTCGAACTCGTCCCGGACGCCCTCGCCGACCGTGGGAAGCCCATCCCACAGAACCCTGCACGCGTCGGAGTCGACGGGATCCGGAGAGAAGAGGGCCGAGTAGAAGGCCCTGGCCCTCTCGTTCACGCTCTCCGGATCCGTCAGAAGGGAGCCGTCGTCCGCCAGGAGGCAGGTGATGTTCTTGCGGTCTCCCTTCTTTTTCTCCAACGCGTAGAAGAAGTGTGTGCCGCGGTCCATCTCCCGGAGGAACTGGACGCGCGAGCGCACAAACGCCCCCCGGGACCGCTGGAGCTGCAGGTCCCGCAGGGTGCACTTCTTCTCCTCGTACGCGCTCTGCTCGAGCTGGTCCCCGCGAGCCAGGCGGCTCTCCAGATCGAGCAGCTCCCTTTCCAGCCGCTCGATCCGCGAGTCCCTCCGCCTGCTCGTGCCCCTCGTGTACTCCTGACAGAGGACCTTGATCTGCGCTTTCCCCACGTCCCACCACTGACGCCAGGTGGGGAAGCGAGATCGCCTGCCGTGCCAGACCGTCCAAAAGTCCCGGAAAGACCGCTCAAAGCGCTCGTCCTCCAACAGGCTGTTGTTGAAATGCCAGTAGGCGGAGAAATGCCTAGCTGGCACCACGGCCACCGTCACGGCCACCAGGTTGTGGTCCGTGAACGGCGCCGGCCTGATGTCGGAGGCGCGAACGCAATGAGCGTGGTTCCGCGACACGTAGAACCTGTCAATCCGGGACTGAGACACCCGCCCCTCCCTCACCCTGGTGAAGGTGAAGGCCGAGGCGTCCGGGTGCTGCCACCGCCAGATGTCGACCAGAGAGAGCCGAGCGATCAGCTCTCTCAGGGCGGCCGACGAGAGCGGGTAGGGCTCGCGCCCCACCCGGTCCGCGGCCTCGAGGGTGCAGTTGAAGTCACCCCCGAGGACCACGAGCTCGTCGGCGCCGATGGTGTTCAGATGGTTCGACATCCGGCGGAAAAACTGGACCCTCGCCGGACCCGAGGACGGAGCGTACGCGTTCACCAGGTGAACGGTAGCGTCCCCGTCCCGGATCCGGTGGTGCAACAGACGGCCCGGCACGACGTTGACCACATCGAGCACCGTGGGAACAAAGGACCCGGAGAAGAGCGTCGCCACCCCATAAGATGACTCGGTGAGGTGGCTGAAGGACACTCTCCCCCCCCACTCCAGCAGCCAGTTGGCCTCGGCCTGCGGGGTGGAGTGGGTTTCCTGCAGGAAGCACACAGAGTAACCCCCTTTTTTCAGGAAGGAGATTACCTGGGCCCTGCGGAAATGGTCCTTGCATCCGTTGACGTTCACGGTCCCGATGCGATACATGGTCCTCTGTCAGGAGTAGTTGGCGACACTCACGGGAGATCCTGAGATCTCCCGAAGTTCACCAACTGGTCGTGAAACTTTCGGGCACGTATGTGCACGCTCGTGCCCGAAGTTTTGCTGGCGTGGCTGGCCCTGAGGAAGGATCTCACAGAGTTTAGGATCCTCTGGAAATCCCCCCATTTGTCCAGGGCCAGCTGGACCTTGTCCCTGCGGTGGATGGTGGCCTCCAAGAAATCCAGGAGCTCCGCCGCAGGGATGTCCGGAGAAGGGGCGAACAGACTCTCCGAGCCCACGCTGCACGCGGACTCCGAGTCCTCCTCCCGCTCCTCCGGTTCTCCACCGCCCCCCTCGCGGTGGAGAAGCACAACGCACTCACGTTGGTGGGTGAGCGCGTTGCGTCTGATTTTAATCTTAACCGACTCTCCCAGCGCCCCCCCCCCAGGGGACGCGGCGGGAGAGATCGGCGGAGGGACCCTGGCGGGGACCGTCTGCACCCTTGATTTCGGGGGCGCAGACGGACGCTCGACGTACACCGCCGAGCCGGACGGTCTCGTCTTCCCCGCTCTGGGTCCCTCCTTTGAGGTCCGAGGCACGGTCTCAGGCCCGTCCTCTTCCCTCGAAGGAAGGGGATCCACCCTCTCGGGTCCTTCCCCTCCCTCCCCTAGAGAAAGGGGATACACCCTTTCGGGTCCTTCCCCTTCCTCCGCATCAGTCACCGGTTGTTGTTCCAGGGGCTCCTCCCGCGCCCCCTCGGTGACTGGAACCGGTCCCCCGATGCTGGGTCGGGGACCGGTTTCTTGGCCCCGTTGCACTTCGGGGAGGGGATCTACCGCGAGGGCACCACCTTCTGCCCTCTCCGGTTCTTCCCCTCCCTTCCGCGCTCCGGAGACCAATGTAAACGCGGGCTCCTCAGAGCCCGCCTCTGCCTCAGGGGGTGTTTTCTCCTCCCCCTCCGCGGCGGCACGAGGGCCGGAACCCCCGTCGCCGCAGGAGAGGGGAGCCTGAGGCAGATCTTGTTCCGGGAGGGGTGGTTCTTCCCCCCCCTCCGACCCCTCGGCGGGGGTCGCTTGCATGGGCTCCGCGTTATTTGCGGAGCCCACGCTTGCCTCGGGGGCCGGATCCGCCTCCTCCCCGGAGACGGGAGCCAAAGGCAGTTCTTGTTCCGGGAGGGGTGGTTCGTCCCCCCCCTCCAGCCCCTCGGCCGGGGTCGCCTGCATGGGCTCCGCGTTGTTTGCGGAGCCCACGCTTGCCTCGGGAGCCCGAGGCAGCTGTTGTTCTGGGAGGGGTAGTTGGTCCTCCCCCTCCGGCCCCTCGGCGGGGGTCGCCTGCATGGGCTCCGCATTATCTGCGGAGCCCACGCCCGCCTCGGGAGCCCGAGGCAGTTGTTGTTCCGGGAGGGGTGGTTCGTCCCCCCCCTCCGGCCCCTCGGCCGGGGTCGCCTGCATGGGCTCCGCTTTATCCGCGGAGCCCGCGCCTGCCTCGGGAGCTGGTTCCGCCGCCCCCTCCTCGGCAACACAGGTTTCATGACCCGTGTCGCCGTCGGAGGAAGGCGGTGCCCGAGGCAGCTGTTCCTTTGGGGGCCCCTCCTGCGCCCCCTCGGCGACCTCCGCTGCGGCCGGCCCCTCGATGGAAGAGTCGGGGCCGGCTTCTGAGGTCTTTATTGTGACGGGGAGGGGATCTGCCCGAAGGGCTTGTTTTGCCCTCGCGGGTTCCTCCCTCCCCTTTGGCCTCTCGGCGGGGGCCTCTTCCATGGGCTCCGCTGCTTTTGCGGAGCCCCGGACCACCTCGGGGGTTGGTTCCTTCTCCCCCTCCGTGGCAGCACGAGGGCCGGAGCCCTTGTCGCCGGTAGAGGGGGGACGCCGAGGCGGTCTCTTTCTTTTTTGGGGGCCCTCTATCGCCCCCCCGGGGACCCTCAGCAAGAGGCCGAGACGTGTGCACTTGCGTGCACACGTGGGAAGACGCGCCTGCGCCTTCCTTTTCCCCCTGAGGCTGCCGGAGGCTGTCCCCTGCCCTGCCACGGCGACGGGGAGCACGCCTCCGGCAGCGCCTCTCTCCTCATCGTACCCGGGGATGAGGTGCTTCGTTTTGCGGGCAGCTTTGCCGCCCTGCCTCGCGGGGGGCGCCGTCGAGGGCGTCCCTATCTCTGGGACTCCCCCTGACCCACCGCCAGATGGTGCGGCGGCGGGCTTCGTCTCCCCCCGCTTGGCCTCCCCGGTGGACCTGGCCGCCACCTTCTTCTTGCGGCGGGCGACCGCGGTCCACTCGGCGGCCTTCTCCCCCCGCGCGCTTTCTGGAGGCGCGGAGGGTCTGGCCGCCTCGGGGGCCCTCTCTCCCTTTCCCCCCCCGGGTGTTACTGGGAGGGGGGCGGGTACTTTTTTGCCGCCCTTCTCTGCGGGCCTCTTTGAAGGCCCCGGGGGCGAGGTGGACTCGGAGGGGCGCGGTGCTTGCGCGGGTGGCTTTGCGCTTTGCTGGAGCTTGGGGCACCTCTTCTTCTGGTGCCCCAGCTCCTTGCAGTGAAAGCACCGCACCTCCTCCGAGGAATAGAAAATGACGTAATTGGTCCCCTCGAAGGGGACCACAAAACTGCCCTCCACGGTGTCCCTCCCCGCCAGGTGGATGGTCACCTGGCGGCGGAAGGACAGGATGTGGCGGAGGGCCTGGTCTCTGCAGCCCAGGGGGATGGGGTGGATGGCCGTCTTGACCTCCCCCAGGGCTTGCAGATGGGGCATGAGCAGGGCATCCTGAATAAACGGTGGCACGTTAGACAGGATGACCCTGCTGCCCAGCCCCGCGAGGGGCTCGATGGGGACAAACATGCCCCCCACGCTGAGACCCCTCTCGATCGCGGTGTTCGCGGCGGCCTCCGATTTAAGGAAAAACACGGCTTTCCCGTACATTTTGGAGGCCGCCACGATCGCTGCTGGTCCCACCGCCTTCGCCATGGCCTTGACGAAGCCCTCGATCGAGAGGGAGTCTCGCAGGAGGCACCTGACCCCGTGCCTCCTGGTGATATTTTTAAATGGGGGGGCCGCGTTGCTCGCGGCCGCCTTTGCCCATTGCTTGGGGGGCTGTGGTGTCTGCCCACTCATTATGTACTTTTTATTTGTATTATTTATTTCTTTATTTCTTTCTTTATTTATTTATTAATTAAACAAGAAACAAACAATAGTTCAAAAAAATAAAACAAACACAAATTGCACACCCCTGCACTCCAATAGTGCAGGGGCGCACAGAACAGAAAAGTTTTAAATCAAAACAAAATTAGAATATTTTTTTTTTTTTTTTTTTTAAATACAAACAAACGTATTTATTTATTTTTAAATAAATAAATAAATACAAATTGACACACCCCTGCACTACAATAGTGCAGGGGCACAAAGAAAATTCAAAAAGAAATCAAAGTTCAAAACTAAAGAATTGTTTTAAACTCAAAAGAAATTCAAAAAACAAACAAAGGGCAAACAAAGGAGCACACGGCCTGTGCTCCCTGCCTGCCCTTCCCCCACTCTGCACACAGCAGAGATGGGGGATTTTTAAAACAAAACGATTTTTAACTAAAAAACTAAAACAGTTATTTACATAAAAATAATTTTCCTAAAAAGACAAAAATAAAAGCTTTAAAGTAAAATTAACAAATCAAATAAAAGAAGTGTTTTAAAAAGAGAGAAAAATCAAAGAAAGAAAAATCTCTCCTGCACTTGCTTATGCAGGCAAGTGCAGGGAGAGAAAAGAAAAACTAAAAAAGTGTTTTATTTAAAAAATAAAACAACTTAACCAGAATATTTTTCAACTAAAAGGTGCACTACTACTTTAGATAGGTGAATTTATAAAAAGAATTCCAAAATAAAAAGTTTTAATAACTGTTTTTAATGCTTTTGAAACACTGCTGCAGGAGCTCCACAAATGTGCGACCTGTCAGTAGTAGTAGTAGTAGTAGTAGTCCTATTTAAGGATCGTATGCAAAACTACACCAGCTATCCACAGACAGCTGGACAAAAATACTAATTAGCACCCTTTATGGGTGCTAAAAAAGACGAACCTTAACTAAATTAAATGAGGAACCGGTCAAAAAGAGCTGTAAATTAAATTTTCAAATCCAAAGGGGAGGTGGTGCAGAGCACGCCCCCTAGAGCCCACTGGTCGACAAAAGATGTCATGTCGCCAGCAGACTCCGCGTGGGCGTGCTCCAACTTAACCCGGGATCGGACAAGGGCCCTGAACATGGCCCCACAGTCAAAGAGACCCTCCCCGATCATCTTACGCTTCCTGGTCTTGTAAATTGCCAGTTTAGCAAGAGCCAGGAGCAGATTCACGAGGAGGTCCCTCTTCTTGGTGGAGCCATGAACAGGGTGCCCGAAAATGAGGAGGGTGGGGGAGAAATGCAGCCAGAACTGCAGCAAAAGGTTTTTCAATAAAAGGAAAAACGGCTGCAGCCTGGCGCACAAAAAATAAATGTGGCTTACCGACTCGGACTGACCGCAGAAAGGGCATAGTAGTAGTAGTGTTGTTGTTATTGTTATTATTATCGTTGTTGTTGTTATTATTATTATTATTTAAACATGAAGATACTTCTTCTGCATGAACTCACAAAGATCATCTCGTTTTTTAAGGGAGTTCTGGGACACATAACTGACGGAGCTTACAGAATCAACCGCACTGCACTCAAACTAACATCAAAAAACAATGTTAACATGCACATCTGGTGTTCCAAAACAACAACACACTTTTAAAACGCTAACAGGGACACTGTGTAGAAATACCTTGCAGTACTGAAGAAAGTGCAGAAGATGACTGTTTTAAAAAAAAAAAAAGTTTAGGAGTTGCATAATATATCAGATGAACTCCATCCCTCCATAGACAACCAAACTAAACAGACGGTATCGCAATGCAAAACGCCAATTATATATTTTTGTTTTTATTATCTAGAGCAGAACAAAGTATTTTTTATCCTATTATTTTACTAGAAGAAAACAAATTCGAGTTTCATTTTCAAGGGGGTCTCACCCACAGGACTGCTAGGTGTATTCCATTGTTGTATGGAACGAGCAGCGAGTGTCTGCAAAGCCACTCTGCACCGACTCACCTGACGCCGGGCATGGGTGCAGAGACCCCCAGTAGCAAAACCGATGGAGTAAAGCTCTGCCCCGTCTGCAGGCGCTTTTATGGTGTAGCCAACAACACGTTTGTGAAGCATAAGCCATACTGGGAGAAATGTTGATAAGATATTTCACAAAGACCCCAAACTCAATTAGGCTGAAACGCCAACATGCCTAAAAAAAATAAACACAAGTAAATACATATAAATAAAAAAAAGAGGAGATACTGTATTTCGCCAATTTGTCAAAGGGATGTCAGTTTAAATTGTCCCATTGTGAAACGATATCATTTAATTGGGCAGCAGTGTGGAGTAGTGGTTAGGGCTCTGGACTCTTGACCAGAGGGTTGTGGGTTCAATCCCCAGTGGGGGACACTGCTCTTGTACCCTTGAGCAAGGTACTTTACCTAGATTGCTCCAGTAAAAACCCAACTGTATAAATGGGTAATTGTATGTAAAAATAATGTAATATCTTATAACAATTGTAAGTCGCCCTGGATAAGGGCGTCTGCTAAGAAATAAATAATAATAATAATAATAATTGGATGCAACTTGTGTGTCCCACCCCTGGCATTGACTAGACAAATCACATCAGACATTAGTTTAAAGTAAATAATAAACCCTAACCGAATAAAACAAACATGATGAAAATACGTAAGTGTCTGAAAGTCGTGTAAAGCCATTTGGTGAGTTATGATTAAATGAAGGGGCAGGAGCTCCGTGCGGACGTCAGTCAATCCTTCCGTGCTGAAAAGCAAGTTGCATCTGGTATGACTAAATCTGTAGTCTAGACCACCGTTTTTAGTCGCTGTGCACTGTTTAGCTACATCCCCTTTAGCAGTGACGGCAGAAAAGCACATTTTGCAATTCATTCAGTGTTTTATGGATTAGCTTTCCAATGAGCTCTAGATGCAAGCAAGACACGGAGCTGCAGAGAAAAAAGCCCCTGTTGCGTTAGGGGAGACAGTGGTGCCTTTTGATGAGAGGGGATCGTGTTGTTAAATGTTCTTTCCCTTTTCGTTAACGATCATGCTTTATTTTCAGCTGGTGATAATGGCAGGGACTGTCATGCTGGCTTATTACTTCGAGTACACCGACACGTTCAACGTACACGTTCAAGGATTTTTCTGCTATGACAGCTCGTACACGAAGCCCTATCCTGGACCCGAGGAAATAAGTGCGATCCCTCCAGCCCTCCTGTATTCAGTGGTTGCGGGAGTCCCAACTCTGGTTGTAAGTTACCTATCTAGCTACTATTTTATTGAAGTAAGACTGCGGTCTACTGGTCTTCATGAGTGCCGACAACTGTGTCTTTATCAAATGTCATGTAAGTTAACAAGCTTAGTACCAGGCGTTGTGTTCTGCGCGATCTTGTTGCCAATAATGGCAAGCAAGCGAGATAGAGATCTTGGATCTACATCTTGAAGTAATTATTAGTATCGACAAATTATTATTATTATTATTATTATTATTATTATTATTATTATTATTATTATTATTATTATTATAAGCAATCATCAGTGGTCCTGTCGTCGGTATAATGTGGCACTGTATTGTATTGTATTTTAAAGAAAACATCTCAGGAGATCATGACCGCTTCCTACTTCATATTTTTTAAACACATATTTTAACATGGATTTCTAAAAGTAAGCATCATGCTTCTAATGTACCCTTCACATTTTTAAAATGTAGGCTGCATATTGACATGTTTTTATATGGATGCCGACATTTGTCGATTTTCTTTTGACATCTGTAGTTGCGGCTGGATTCAATGAATCACAACGATCCTAAGCACATAACGAATGTGTTTTACATAGATGGTATGAAAAAAGTATCAACAGTCTTATAGGAAATTGGTCACTATTAAAAGTAGACTTTAGTCTACAACTGGTATTTTACCAAATCGTGTCTTCTGTACAGTAGTGAAATATGGAAATGAAAATGCCAAATACAGTATTCTGTTTTAGAGTAATGATTCATCACAAGCAGGACTAGACTGCTTCTTGTTATGCTGGTAGTGTACTACACATTGGTTTCATGTTTTTGAAGCATTCAAATAATAAATTATCCTGCCTTCCACACAGTCTTCATTTTCACATCATCATAATCATCTTAATTCATTGTGTTTGTATGACTGGGTACAGACAATCGTGTGTATTCTTCTTCTTCTTCTTCTTCATAATAATAATAATAATAATAATAATAATAATAATAATAATAATAATAATTTGGTGAATGGAATCACACACATATACACACACACACACACACACACACACACACACACACACACACACACACATATGCAGTCGCTGTACATTTCTGTACTCCTGTCATTACATTTTGAAAGTACATCACCAGTACTTGAAAGGTTGCATGAATAAATTCAGTATTGTTGGTGTGTGGGTGGTTTTTACTTGCCCACCAGATTTGCTATGGTATTCAATATGCTACCCTGAAATTATTCTGAACCTGCTGGCAAAATATGAATAGGTTTGTGTAACATGTTTAGTATTTATATTGATATTTAATCTCCACAAATAACAATGTCCCAGCCTGGACATTCAAATGAAGAACTGGGTTTATCCAGGACATTTGAATAGGATCTCAAGGATAGGTACAGACCAGACTGACTGGAAATGCTTCAGGACTATGGCAGGGGTGTAGCAACTTACAGGTGTATTGAAACGTTATACACCTAGACTGAAGTGAATGAACCCACAGCAACAAAACGAAGAACAAAAAATCCAAAACACCTAGAAAGTGCTTTTCGTGTCACTATAACTCCAATGCATGTTTATTAAATCCTGTTTTCACGTCAGTCTCAGAAAATGAACATGTACAGTATTATCTTCTTTCCCTGAAAGATCAGTGTTCTGACTTTATCTCAATAGAAATAATGGCCAATAAGGACACCCACACAGTCTCCCCTCCCCACAATTATCTACCTACCAGTATAGTAAGGCCAGGTTAAAGAGAAGTCTTTAGTCCTGATCTGAAGGTAATAGTCTTGTGTGCGCTGCAGCTTAGAGCCTGTTCATTTTAGAATGGTTGCTTTTGTATTATATTTCCTTTTATAAAATTATGTCTAAGACTTCTCAAATATTTGTCAAAATGTATCACTTTTAAGTAATGTACTACTGTTAGCCAGTAAGTCCCTGGACTAAGACAATCAGAGCCTGAGATCTCTTGTTACAGTCTACTTCAGTTTGCTGTGGGACACTAAAAGCAAAGTGCAGTCATTAGGAGTTAAGGCATAGAACACAGGCAAGCGTGGTAAACTGCAGAATTACTTTGCACATTTGCCACAGGGAGACCAACAGCATGATTTTTAAAGCCACTGCTGAATATAATGCATTGTAAGCCAGTGAAAGAAAGGGAAAACATTTTATGCTTATGGAAGTTGTATAGTTAGTGCAAAACCAAGTAACTACAACAATACAATGTTATCAAGTGTTCAAAAAGGAACGACTGTAAGGGTATCTTTGCCTTTGCAGGTGTCCCCTATCCTAACCATGTGGAACATTCCCTCTAGGTAGAACACAGACTAACATTCTATCAGGTAAACTGGGGGAAGGTACCAGTGTATGTACAGTACCATGGTCCTATAACAAGATGTGTGATCTGAGAGACACTATAAAGAATTTTATTTTATTTTTTTCTGTAAAGGTTATACAGTAGTTTCCACATTAAGGTGGTGATGTAAGGATACACACAAAGTGATTTGCGTGTGCAAAACCCCCATAATGCTGCCGTAAATCGTGTTTAGCAGCCGTAAAGTCTGATTTTACAGGTCACTAAAAATGCAGCGTATGTAAAGAATGGTGTCCATCTGGCGTTCTGCACCCGCTATCAAATTTGCACTTTGCCATCATTAATCCATGAAAACGTTTGGAGGAGAAGGGCAAGACGAAGAAGACACTGCATATTCAACCCCAAGGTCACTTTGTTTGAGATACCGGAGGATGTGGTGCTAAAGCATTATCGTCTCACTCCTCAGGTCATCCTAGACCTAATAGCTGAACTGAGGGATGAGCTAAACCCCAATCTAGGGACCGCTATCCCTGCTCATCTGAAAGTGCTATACTCTCTGCACTACTTAGTCTCTGGTTCTTTTTAGACCACAGTTGGAATGTGTGGAGGGATAGCCCAATCCACCTTTTCCACAGTGCTAGGCAAATTTCTGGATGTCATGCTAAAAGTTCAGGCCAATACATATAATTTCCTAAGGATACTAGCATAACTGATGTTGTCTGAGGCTTTTACAAACAACTCTGTTTCATGCTGAGTGACCTCTCAGGCTCCTGCTTCTCCAGTAAACTCTCAGTTCCTTCTCAGAAAACTTTTCTTTTCCATGCGCCAAGAGGACTTTGCTGCCCTTCCTCTGAAAATGTTTTTTTGGTTTGTATTTTCGTGCTCCACAAATGTCACACAGCGACTGCTGCCTTCTGTACTCCTAACTCTGCAAGTGCTAGCGCTAAATAGACCAATGCACTTAATGAGACCCTAAGTATCGTAATTGCGGATCATTATTTGTGCGTGTTGAGTAATTTGAATTAGCTCTTAAGCGTACATAGGGCGCAGTGCAAAATAATTGCCTGGCCACAATGCAATTTGAATTTTGCATCGGCAATTATTTGCTCTGCGCCTATACTTACATCACCCCCTTAATGTTATTGCACCACAGTAACATGTATTAAGGAAATGCCATAACTTTTGTTTTTCCTTAAAAAAAGAAGCATATAAACTTTAGAACTCTTTGCCTTGTCATGATCCTGAGCCAATGGAGAGCCAGGGGAAAATGACTTCTGCTGTAGTGTATATTTCTGACTTCACACTGTTTCCGCACCCTGTAGTGCTTAGCAGATTACACATACAGTGTTGTTCCAATACTATGTTTTTAATTACAGTTCCAAAAGATACATTGACTTTCATTTTAAAACTGTATGGTAGTATACACATAGCTATGTTTGTGCACCTTATTTTCAAAGTAGTCTTGCACTTCCTAGCACTGTACATTTCTCATGTAGAGTGAAATTGTCCCCACACCTTCAATTCTTTCTCTC
Organism: Acipenser ruthenus; assembly: GCF_902713425.1. NCBI lineage: Eukaryota > Metazoa > Chordata > Actinopteri > Acipenseriformes > Acipenseridae > Acipenser > Acipenser ruthenus. The sequence goes on along the minus strand of NC_081198.1, from coordinate 10,768,709 downwards.
GTGTCACTAGCCCGCCATCTGCCCCCCAGTGACTTGACATGATTTCCAGCCAGCTGCCCTGAAACACTGCTGAGTTCAAATGACCTAGAAAAGAAGAACAGAAGCCGATTACCTGAAAGGAAAGCATGCAAACCAAGAACTTTCTTTTAGCTGCATAGTATGTGCTTTTAGAACTGCACATGTGAGACTTACTGTATAGCAAATGGAAGTGGAAAGAAAAATAAATAAATGATCAAATATCTTAGAATCAAGTATTTGTGCTACACTCATACAAACATATATATGTATTTTACAAAAATCTAGAATATGTCCCATCGGGTCTTTTCTTTAATTCTTATCATAAAATTAACACTGCCTCTAGCTGGTCTCAGTAGAACAGAAAGCTTCCTTGTAAGGATCTGATATTATTTGCATTTGTTCTATTTTCATGAAGATTTCTACAGTCAAACCTTCTGTCAGTGGTGCTAAAATTGTGTTTCCTTTTAATGCACTGAACGAGTTTAGTTAAGGACAAGGCATATACTTGTCAAAGAGAGTTATTTAAAAATAATAATAATAATAAACACTGAGAATTAATTCAATTAAAAAATGTCCCTTCAGCAGATTGTTCACTAACCATAAATCACACTGAACAGTGTGCCAACTTAAAGACAGCTTGTACCCTGTCATATATATGAATTATGCCTCATGTGACCTTTCCTCTCAGAAACGGACAAAAAAAAAATCAAGATCTAAAAAATGTACAGCTGTTGGTTTTAAAGACTGGAATTCATTCAAATTGTTTAAACATTTCAGTGTAATCAAGTTAAATACTTTTAACCCTTCATTCAAAATGTGGATATGGTTGGTAAAAGGTGCTTGGAGACATAAACGTCAGTAGCACACGTTTTTAAGACAACTATTGCATGAACCTAGTTGCTGCAACACCAGGCAACATGTTGCGTGTATGTTGCGTGTATGTTACTTCATCATCATTCTTCAACCAATCAACAGTCAGCTATTCCTTTAAGCTGTGAGGTATCTTCTTTTAAGTGTACTATTAACTGGTGATGTGCATTGTTTACATGGTCCTGTTGCTGATATTGCATAGCTATAGCTGTTGTCCAGGTAACCAGACCCCTGTGTTCTGCTAAGAATTGTATTGATTGCATTTTTCATTGGAAGGGGACTATGGGATATTGTGCCTTTTGTTTGAACATGTCTTATATTTTCTTTTATCACATGCTGTTATTTAGAGAAAAAAATTCTGCACACTTTTATATATAACACTTTATATTTATAACACTTTAAAATTGTGTTCCATTTTACATTTTTTTATTATTGAGCCGTATTACAATCTCTATATTTTCACTGCTGTAAAATATCACTTGGCTAAAGACATTCTCTTCCCCGCAGAGGCGTATGATTCTCTCACAACCGTGCTCATCATAGCTTATTGTTTAATTAATCATCTTTCTGGTCTAATTGAATTAAGAGAAGCCCATGGGATATTGCTGTCACACTTTTTTCAAAGTTAAATTATAAAGATTTGTTGCAATCATCAATATGTTTTTACTGACTGAGATACTTATTACAGTTGAAAAGCATCATCACATAGAAACGTCATTAAACATAGTCAGAGAACTTTAAATACAAAGGTAGTGTAGTGTACAGCTAAAAGTTGAAATTAGCTATGTGGTACTCAACATTAAACAGCAATTGTAATCAATTCAAAATGTTTAAAAAATGTATGTACAAGATTGTTATCTGTGGATTCCTTCCATGTTTGCATTTTTTTTTTTAACAAACCATGATACGCAGGTACTTTTTTAAGAAGGCTGACCATATCATATACAGTACAAAGATTAAAATAACTGAAAAAAATATTTAGCGTATTCAAATTTTGGAATGGAATGAAGAAACTATAAAACAAGTCTTCCCTAAAGTTTAGCTTAAAGGACCATTTTTGGTCCTATTTAATCCACTGCCTTTGAAAACGGGACTATATCAGTAATTAAATTTCCATTAAATAGGTTAAAGCGTGACTCTTATCTGAACTCTTCAGGCTGTTGTGACAAACTATGTGATAAAGCCTGAATGCCTCTCAGATTCACAGAGCTCATGGCTTGCATGTATACATAAACAGAAAAAAGGGTCCGCACACCGAAGTAGATGTGGTGCAAGTTCATAATTCACTATAGAAACAGAGAGAACCGCACACTCAGTTGCGCTCCAAAATGGTATATCTTTAATTCATAAAAACATATCACTTCTGATCATAGAGCGCAGCTGCGTGTGCGGTTCTCTCTTTTTCTTTTTTTCTATAGAGCATGTATAAATATTTATCAAGCACAGGGTTGCTGGTTGAATCCCAGTCATCTCCATTTGGAATACTTATTTACAAATAAAGGATAATTACTCCTGTTTGAAACAGACCATAATATTTTGAGTGACTATATATTTGTAACTTCAAAAGTGCAAAAAATAAAACAATTTACAATATTCATTTAAATGCAGAACCCTAGATGGAGGGTACAGTACATTTAGCATTTTTTAAGATCTACCATTTTATTGTCCTGCTTTAATTATTCATTGTAGTGTAAAAGTAATACATCTTATATCCTGTTTTTTTTTCTTCCTGGTTATAATCCCTTTGTTCCGCACAGTGAAATCTAAGCCTGTTGCAATCAGTTTTCAAGACTGAAACAGTATTTTTTATTTGTTTCTATCTTCAGAATTTCAAGTCTCCCTTAATGGGGATTTTAAAAACAGCTGCTAATTAATGTGAAATGTACTTGTACAGTATCCCTTTGTTTAAACCACAGGGATATTTGATTTGTATCTCACTAGAAGGAACTTCAGTTGTTTTGACAGGATAGTGTACAGGACAGCTGCTTCAGTGACCACATAAATACACAAGATTTTTTTTTTTTTTTCAAACATCTTTAAGAAATTGGGAAGGCTGATATAACTTTTCTCTTGTTCATATTGGTGGTAAGCAATTGGTTAAAGGGGTGGGAGGGGTGGGGTGGGTGGGGATGGTGTGGGTTGGGTTGTGTGTGGTGTGTGTGAGTGTGTGTGTGTGTGCGTGCGTGTGTGTGTGGGAGGGGGGGTTACAAAACTTGTTTTTAGGATTAACAGTATCCATGTCATCAGAATAAATAAATGTAAAAAGTAACAGTGTGGGGATCATTATGCAGAAACTAAAACACACAATTCTGCACGTCAATGAGGCAGTGTTATCAAATGGTATTGCTTGTGGATTATCAACTAAAATACAGAGCAAAAATAAATGAATTCAGATGCTGAAAAGGTACTGTGGAAATTAAAAAAAAAAAGAAAAAGCTGCAGGAGTTTTGGGCAGAATTTAAATTGAATTACTGATGCAGTGATTATAAGGGACACATCAGCCCACCTCTCATACTCCGCAGTGGCGGATAGTCAAGCTGACAGGCTTACAGCTCTGAGTCCTGATCAGGCAGTCAGGCCAGCTCTAATAGAGCAGTAAGATGCCAAATCTATTTTTACATACTCACATCCACACTTCTCCACACAAAAACACATTCACATTGACGCCATGCCTTTTTCATTGCATGCGTGGCTTTTTTTCTGTTATGAAATCATAACACAATCATATGTTAAGGTCTGCACACGTACACTAAGATCCACCATAACTTAACTACTAAAAATTAACTACAATAATGTATTTTATAATTTAGTTCCAGTGGTAAGAAAAATATGTTTTCAAAATGTTTTATTAGAGTATATATTTTTCTTTATCAGCCTGTGCATTTCCATACATTTTAAAATATTTAGACTACTGTGTGAGATTCAATATAATATTATAGATATTTTACTATCTCCATCTGTTATACCAAATTTAATAGATCAGCAGTTAGTCTGCATCAAACTGCACTGAACCTGAAAGTGGATTGAAAGGGCCAAACAACCAAAGATACACATAAATAAATAAATAAATAAATAAATAAATAAATAAAAAGTCAAAGCTTCATCTTGGAGGTTTCCAACTCACTCAGTTGGATTTTTGAATTAAGGTATCCAAGGCATTTCAGTTTGGTTTAAGTGCTAAATGAACCCACTTGTAAACTTTCTAACTATTTATTTTTTATCTTTCTTCGTTTTACTAGATCTTTATTACAGAATGCGTGGTGTTTTACCTTCAGATTGCCAGAAAAGATTTTGAAAACCGTGAGAAGACGATAGTAACTGGAGATTGCTGTTACCTGAACCCACTGGTGCGCAGGACCGTCAGGTTTCTTGGTACGATCAAGGAGTTTTTATTCCATGCCTGTTCTTGAACACCACTTTCTTTGTACTATGATGCTGTAACATACTTTTAATCTCTATGGGATATCAAATACTGTTGAGCCACAGCACTACCAGAGCGCACACAGGGTACAGTTTGTTCAGACTCATTTGTAGGTTTTTATTGACCTGTTTGTCTGGTTAATAATTCATCACAAGGATTTACAATTGTATGATGTCTTAAAATGTACACCAAATGTGTAACAGTTGAATACAGACTATAGAAATGCATGGGATGTTTCTTGAGAATTCTGCTGCTGATTCAGTTGTTTGTAGTATACAGCAGTACAGACTATCCTCTTGAGATTTTCATTTGTTATGTGAGTAGTTGGGATGGGAATACCATAAAGATGATTTCTTTGATCCATGAAGGCAGTCCCACTGGAATTGCTGTTGAATCTCATCCGTTTTACACATCCAGTTTACAGATTGAATTTCCCTCAGGATCCTGCCACACAATCATATGTTGAATGAACATAGAAAGTCAATGTAAACTTCATCCCCACAAATTAATAATGCAATGCAATCTAAGGCCCTGTCCACACTATGCCTTTAAACCGTATTAGTTGCATTTAAGCCGGCTTAAAAGTGCTAAATACGGTTTGCGTCCACACTACGCAGCATTTAATACCGTACTCGAGAACCGGACTCAAGACCACCTCAGGAGGTAGTCTCGAGTCCGGTTCTAATTAGATCGCATTAGGTAGTGCGGCTTATCAGAAGTGTGGACGCTGTATACCGAACTACATTTTTTGTGTATCCTCCAATATCCCAAAATGTTTTGTGGTATGTTTGGCGAAATACACAGAGCATGAAGGACTTGCTATCAGTGTACATTCCGCACTAGGTATTCATGTTTATGCTTCAAACAAATCTGTCAGGACATCTCTGTTAAACTAGTGGGGAAAATAACAAAAACACAATGTTAAATTAGGCGACTGTAATTTGTCAGCTCTGTTTGAAATAAAATTAAGAGGACCAGAATTAGGCTCAGGCAAGATATGATGGTAAAAACAAAGATTGTTTTGTAATTAACAGCTTTTTCTGAGTTTAATTATAAAACAGAATCAGCTCAATTTGTTTAAAGGAACTTCACCTGATTAAAAATAAAACCTGAAAACTTCAAGCCCTACGTGTGTGTGTGTGTGTGTGTGTGTGTTCGGATTTACTTTTTCCGCAATACTTGTTATATTTCATTTATGCAATATGGACCTCTGTTAATAAGGGGCATAACACATTATTTTAAAATATAATACAGTGCATGGTGGGATACTATCGTATTAATTTCCACGGTTCGTTGCGCTGCTGGGAATTGTAAGTTAACTATTCTAATGGTGTGTGGACGCAATAAGCCTGACTAAACATGAAACGGTACTTCAGTGTGGACGCTTTGAGCTGTATTAATTAGAGCGGTTTCGAGTACAGTTCTCGAGTTTGGTTATGTAGTGTGGACAGGGCCTAAAATAACAGGGATAACGGATTCCATTGAAGTTCTTAGAATTTATAGCCATCTTAGAGTAAGCGTTTCTTTGTTGTTGTTTATATATATATATATATATATATATATATATATATATATATATTTTTTTTTTTTTTTTTTTTTTCTTGACGGTATCTGTCAAGGATGAATAATACAACTCTGTTTTCATTTCTAAATGTATCTTATTACTGCAGCAGTTGCAAATGCATCCCTTCTGAATTGGAAATCATTTTCAATTAACTATTTTTGGACTGAAGAAACAGTTAAAGGATTTGTTTGCAAAAATGATTTTGTGACCCTCAACTGTGCTTTATTGCTTTTGAAAAATTGGATTAAAGCAGTTTAAGGGATGAATGGCTTAACGTTTTATAGATCACTATTTACTGTTGCTTCTGTCTGTGTATTATGAAGAAATAACAAATAAAACTTGTAAAAGATGTCTTGTATCAATTAACTCAGCGATATCTCCTGAAGTCCTGTAATAACAGTCTGTGTTTGTGGGGATTTGCTGCTTTATAAGTACATTGGGTTAAGATGTGATTAATGCAGAGCAATTATTGGAGTACAGTAACGTAATTGCCACAATATTACTTTATTTATTTATTTATTATTCCTTTTCTTCATTCCATTCCAAAATTTCATTCACCAGTGCTGCCATTTTTACATTCACACATACAGTATGAAACTGTACTATAGTCACCGACTGTGTGAGTTCACCTATTAGGAACCGCATGTCACATCAGCAATCACAGTGATGACAGCTAAAGTCTCATAAGACAGAAACAGTAGTTGTGTCTTTTTGGCATACAGTGTACCACCCTCAAGCTGTTGATTTGACAATAATAGTGCTATACATTTAATTACATGTTTTTCACCTTTCTTTCCAGGAGTATATACATTTGGACTTTTTGCCACTGATATTTTTGTAAACGCTGGGCAAGTGGTGACAGGGAACCTTGCACCTCATTTCCTTACAGTGTGCAAACCTAATTATACAAGCCTAGGCTGCCAGCAGGCCATTCGGTTTATCAGCAACCAGGAGGTCTGTACTGGCAATGTGGATGACATCATTAGAGCCAGAAAAACCTTCCCCTCCAAAGAGGCAGCCCTCAGCGTGTATGCTGCACTCTACCTGGCTGTAAGTACAACAAACCCTTTTAGATGTTGTTTCCATGTACTGTACATATTTTTAATGTGCACTTATAAAGCACATCATCACATGCTCTTATTAAAACTCCCCTCTCTCCAGTATCCATGAAATACAGCAATGCTCATCGGCGGCATTGGAACTGCTCGTTTTCTGTTTCGCAAACTTTGGGTGCTTATGTTTATTGCCTCACACTTCTCCAATCTTGCATGAACAATCCATCATAACTGTATTATCTGTGAAGCACGTGTGATCATCCAAATGGAATGGCAGCGATCATCTGGAATAAGAGCATCTCTTTGTCCAGAGTAACGTTTGAAACTTGAATATCAGAACCCAATCCAAGAGGCAACCAACAATATTAGATTACAGTTTCTTAATGTTTTCTTTAGTGTTCCTCTATTGCACTGGGAAGGGAATGAACTTTGTCAAGTGACTCCACATATTTTGGAAATACTGCCATATTAAGCAACTAAAGTAATTAACACTTAGAAAATACACATTTTGCCATGTAGATTCATAGGAGCTGATGTAAGGATGTGTGCAAAGTAATTTGCGGCTGCAAAACACCCATATTGTGGCCAAAATCTGCATTTTGCAGCAGTGTGGAGTAGTGGTTAGGGCTCTGGACTCTTGACCGGAGGCTCTGGACTCTTGACCGGAGGGTTGTGGGTTCAATCCCCAGTGCGGACACTGCTGCTGTACCCTTGAGCAAGGTACTTTACCTAGATTGCTCCAGTAAAAACCCAACTGTATAAATGGGTAATTGTATGTAAAAATAATGTGATATCTTGTAACAATTGTAAGTCGCCCTGGATAAGGGTGTCAGCTAAGAAATGAATAATAATAATAATAATAATAATAATAATAATAACAATAATAATAATAATAACAATAATAATAATAATAATAATAATAATAATAATAATAATAATAATAATAATTTTGCATGCACAAACCATGTTTAGCAGCTGTAAAGTGGGACTTTAGCGGCCACTAAAAATGCGGTGTATGTAAAGAATGGTTTTCACCTGGTGTTCGGCACCAGCTAGCAAATTAACACTTTGCCATCATTACTTAATTTAAATTATATTGAAATATATTCAAGTGAAGAAAAGAACATGGAATTGGGCAGGGATCTGGAATACTAAGTGGGCGCAAACATGAGATGTAAGGATTTCTAATACAGCACTCACTGCTCTCTGTACTTGTAACTACCCTCACCTCTGGGCTGTAAGTGCGGCCGCTAAATAGCCCGATGCACAGGCTGTGCTCATTGCGACCCTCATTATCATGATTGCAGCTCATTATTTGTGTGTATTGAGCAATTTGCATTGATGTTAAGCTTGCATAGGCTGCAGTGCAAAATAATTGCCTGGCCGTTAGGCAATTTGGATTTTGCAGCTGCAATTGTTTGCACAATGCCTATTCTTACATCAGTCTACAATATCTGATAAAACCATTAGATTAAAGAGTAAGTACTTACTCTTTAACTAAAGGGACAATTTTAATTAGTACCATGTAATTTCAAACCCATGGAATATCAGTAGCCATGCTTCTTAAAGATAATCTACTTGAGATCTGCAGAACAGTTAGCTGTTGAAAACTGCATGATATATGGTTGAAGGCTATATCAAGCACTACAGCTGCATTTTTTATTTTAGGCTTCAATGTGTTTTATGATTATTAGAAGTTGGTGTAGAAAAATCTCAAAAATCCATAAAAATGATCAGCTTTTATGTAAAGGATTATTTTCCCAATTACCTAATTGCTATCATATATCCCAGAATGTTTTGCAGATGTACAGTATAATACACTACACCCAAATAAAAAAGCTAGTGCTAAAATGAGATGCCAAAAATAAATAAATTAAAAATAATGCTATGAAATTGTAAAGGATACTTGAATAGGTAGCCTGATAATACCATTTATATCTGAGCTGCAGATACAATGCCATTGTTCCTTATGCACTAGTGTCACATATACTGTTTTTTGCTGTGTTATTTTAAGCACAGGCTAACACTATGTAAAATTTTAAATGAAGGGTGTAGTACATTTAATTGACCTGTAGCTTGAGCAGCAGAATACTGAGTGATGAGATCATTGCTACAAGTAGCTTGCTGTCACATCAATTGTAAAATGACTAATAAGCTCTGTGGAGGATAATTAAAAATGTGCATGACTGTGAGAATTGGCTTCAGTTCTAAGCTTCCTTATCCTTGACTTCATTAATGTTTCTATTTAAAAATATGACATTAACACATATATTAGCTTTAGCCTTGGCTTTAGATTATTATATATTTTTTACAACAGATTAATTATAGAAACTTAAAGAGAGATGACAGTAACGGGGAGTTAAAATAATGTAATACAGTGCTCACCCTTTATAACGCTGTAGTGGGGAGCCATAATTACAAGACCGTGCTATTTGTGTTCCGCTTTATAACGAGTATAAAAGGACTACTGTAATGGCATTATGGAGCAAATGGGAGCCACGACCCTGCCGTGTTATAAGCGATTCAGCACTATAACTAGGCGTGTTATAACGGGTGAGCACTGTATATCGTAGATAGACCCCAATATTGGTACAGCCATTTGAAATTTCTTTGTATTGGTTGCAAATTATGTCAAGTTGAGATTAGCTATTCTGCATAAGTATTCTTATTTAACTGTACTCTATATAAACTATATATATATATATATATATATATATATATATACAGTGCCTTGCGAAAGTATTCGGCCCCCTTGAACTTTGCGACCTTTTGCCACATTTCAGGCTTCAAACATAAAGATATGAAACTGTAATTTTTTGTGAAGAATCAACAACAAGTGGGACACAATCATGAAGTGGAACGAAATTTATTGGATATTTCAAACTTTTTTAACAAATAAAAAACTGAAAAATTGGGCGTGCAAAATTATTCAGCCCCCTTAAGTTAATACTTTGTAGCGCCACCTTTTGCTGCGATTACAGCTGTAAGTCGCTTGGGGTATGTCTCTATCAGTTTTGCACATCGAGAGACTGAAATTTTTGCCCATTCCTCCTTGCAAAACAGCTCGAGCTCAGTGAGGTTGGATGGAGAGCATTTGTGAACAGCAGTTTTCAGTTCTTTCCACAGATTCTCGATTGGATTCAGGTCTGGACTTTGACTTGGCCATTCTAACACCTGGATATGTTTATTTGTGAACCATTCCATTGTAGATTTTGCTTTATGTTTTGGATCATTGTCTTGTTGGAAGACAAATCTCCGTCCCAGTCTCAGGTCTTTTGCAGACTCCATCAGGTTTTCTTCCAGAATGGTCCTGTATTTGGCTCCATCCATCTTCCCATCAATTTTAACCATCTTCCCTGTCCCTGCTGAAGAAAAGCAGGCCCAAACCATGATGCTGCCACCACCATGTTTGACAGTGGGGATGGTGTGTTCAGGGTGATGAGCTGTGTTGCTTTTACGCCAAACATAACGTTTTGCATTGTTGCCAAAAAGTTCGATTTTGGTTTCATCTGACCAGAGCACCTTCTTCCACATGTTTGGTGTGTCTCCCAGGTGGCTTGTGGCAAACTGTAAACGACACTTTTTATCGATATCTTTAAGAAATGGCTTTCTTCTTGCCACTCTTCCATAAAGGCCAGATTTGTGCAGTATACGACTGATTGTTGTCCTATGGACAGAGTCTCCCACCTCAGCTGTAGATCTCTGCAGTTCATCCAGAGTGATCATGGGCCTCTTGGCTGCATCTCTGATCAGTCTTCTCCTTGTATGAGCTGAAAGTTTAGAGGGACGGCCAGGTCTTGGTAGATTTGCAGTGGTCTGATACTCCTTCCATTTCAATATTATCGCTTGCACAGTGCTCCTTGGGATGTTTAAAGCTTGGGAAATCTTTTTGTATCCAAATCCGGCTTTAAACTTCTCCACAACAGTATCTCGGACCTGCCTGGTGTGTTCCTTGTTCTTCATGATGCTCTCTGCGCTTTAAACGGACCTCTGAGACTATCACAGTGCAGGTGCATTTATACGGAGACTTGATTACACACAGGTGGATTCTATTTATCATCATTAGTCATTTAGGTCAACATTGGATCATTCAGAGATCCTCACTGAACTTCTGGAGAGAGTTTGCTGCACTGAAAGTAAAGGGGCTGAATAATTTTGCACGCCCAATTTTTCAGTTTTTTATTTGTTAAAAAAGTTTGAAATATCCAATAAATTCCGTTCCACTTCATGATTGTGTCCCACTTGTTGTTGATTCTTCACAAAAAATTACAGTTTCATATCTTTATGTTTGAAGCCTGAAATGTGGCAAAAGGTCGCAAAGTTCAAGGGGGCCGAATACTTTCGCAAGGCACTGTATATATATATATATATATTAGGGTACTGTGCAAGATACAAGCTGATGTTCACCCCACTCAAGGTAAGAGTGGCCGCTATGGCTCCACTTTGGCTGGGCATCATTCTATGTATTAGGCAGATGTTTCTGAAAACTTTTATGATTTCTTAGCAAGCCTGTTCTTGTGGAACTCCGGAAAATGAGATTTTTCAAATCAAGACGTTTACCTGGCAAATATGTTTTGAATGTATTAAACAATTAGCCTTTATTTACTAAACATTGTACGCCTAATTCGGGAGAAAGATCAACATAGCTTTTAAATAATGTTATTTAATGGAGATGTTTTTGAAAAAACTTGCAGTAAAACCTAAAACACTTTAGTAATCTTATTTGCTCAAACGAATATTGTGTATCTGTACTTAAGCTATGTTGTCTGCTTGGTTCAGTGAATTCCCTTTACTTACAAAGATACCGTTTGAAGCAGCATAACTATAGAATCAGCCTCCAGTCCTTAAGGATCAGCAACTTTGCTGTCTAACGCATACAACAACTGTCTCTACCACCCCCCATCCCAGCAATGCCAGCAGTTACAGCCTCAGACTCCCATTGCACCGGAAGATCACAGTCTACTCTACTCTTGTCTTTACCTTAGCCATGTCAGCAATTCTTTGACATAGCCCTTAAGCATGTGTGCCTTTTACCTATCTAATGATGTATTTCCAAGTCCATCCACCAGTATGTATCCCTGATGTAAAGCCAATATTAGAATTAGTGTTAGATCAAAAGTCAAATTCAGTGACTTAAGCAAAATCATGCTTTGAGTCATTAAAATGTCTAAACCAACACAAAATACAGCATTGTGATTTAACAGTACATACATTTTTATGATTATATTTATGAGGCATTGGTAAGAGCCTATTTTAAGTGTCATTCATTACAATTTACACATGTACAGTGGTTGTGCAGTGGCTATTAAGGCAGTCCTAATCATGTATATTACTCCAAAGAGCATAGTTCACAAACTGTTACAGAGCTTACAAGGTCAGTACATGAGTCTCCTGCATGAGAGTATACATCCTTATCAGAAACAAACCAGAACAATTCAACCTTACATTATGCTAGAGCAGAGAATGTATTGCTAGAACCTTAAGACTACCAAAATCCTGTCCTTGTGCACAGAATACCCAGTGTACATCAAAAGGGAGAACTCAGGTGTTTTGTTGTTGCAGGACAGGTAATCCAGCAGTTCATGATAATAATAAAAAAAAAACATGTGTGATATTAGTAACGTCTTTTTTTTTTGTCAAACCAGCCCAAACCTGCTGCTAGTTTCCTCTGCTGTAAGCAGTTCATTTCTATTTCATTCAGCTTTCCCTTTTTATCTTCAAGTTATCACCAGATGCACTTTGCATTATTCCCAGAGGCCTGTGGACTGAATATGCTGAGAAGCAAGATATGTTTGTTTTGTGTATAAAAAAATAAATATTATTAAAACAAGTATAAACCACATCTAGCATTCAGATTAAAGATACAGTATGATTCATTATTACTAATGCTTTCTGAATGCACTGCTCATTCTACCAAGCATCAGTAACTTCCAAATACTGCCCTCAGTGTCTTCAGGGGAAAAAAGCACATCAGTAGTTTCTTACGAAGAGAGTGTTTCCGAATAAAATGTTGTCATCTTGCACATGGTAAGAATCAATTTGATGAAAGACTGTAAGGAACAATAGTTTTTCTTTCAATGTATCTTTTGTTTGTTTGCTTGAACATAGAACACAGCATGGAATGTGTTTTTGAAAGCTGATCATGTTTTTTTTTTTTCCAGCTACAGTCCAACGTTTTAAAATAAACAAAACAAAAACAAAGGATTTAATTGTTTTAAATAATTTCATTTCATAAATAAAAAAATGACTCAAAGTCACCGGCTTTCATAGTTGCAGTGCAGGAGTGAACTTGCACATGTATTATTATATAATATTGTATCTAGGCTTACAGAAATTGTTCCCATTTGTTTTAAGATGTACATCACTAATACAATGAAAGCCAAAGGATCAAGACTTGCAAAGCCTGTGCTGTGTCTGGGTCTGATGTGTATGGCGTTTCTCACTGGAGTGAACAGGGTTGCTGAATACCGGAACCACTGGTCTGATGTGATTGCAGGATTTATAATCGCCATGGCAATAGCAACCTTCCTGGTAGGCATCCACCAATACCACTATTTTGTTTGTGCCTATATTGTACTAATGCAAACAATTTAATGTGTCTGTGACACCAAGCTTTAAACGTCTGTAGGTGGAAGGCAAGTTGCTTTGATAGAGAGTAAATACATGTCATGCGTAAAGTAACTGTATGACTAAAATACCAGGAAATCAACCTGCTTTAAGCACTTCAAAATAAAACACATGCTGCATTAACTGAAGCGAACCAGTAGGTGCAGTGATTCATTTAAGCACTCCATGAATTCTGAAGTCGTTGTTTGAACTTTTGATCCTTGCCTGAGGTAATACAACCTGAATTTAAGTTCTGCCAAGAAGACTAGCCGTAAGAGGCACAAGTCCTGCTGAGTGAGATGACATTTACTGTAAACTCAGTCCATTACTCCCTGGTGGAAAGTGGAGATGTACAGTACCATCCACATTGAAGCTTGACGTGTGAAACACCACAGGGCTAGTTGGATGCTAAATGGTAAAGCAATGGAGAATAGTTTGAGTTATGTATTTCTAATTGGGGTTGTTTGCTATCTTGTTTAAATTGTCATATACTGTACTTATTTATATAAAGTGAAGGGAATTTAAAAGCTGATTACATTTTTATACTGTTAGACCTACCTATTACTATAGGAGTCTGATGTATCCAAATGATTAATAGGATCTGTTTGTACATGTGTGGGTGTTTGCTATTGGGCCTATTTTGAAGAAATATAGAAAACTGTGAAAGATACTGTCAGATCTGAGTGAACTGAATAGCATCTTAATGCCAGATACTGTGGTGAAATTACATATGTCTTTTCTACTATTTAGCTTTACTTTTATACATCAACACATTCAAGATCATTTTTAGCAGTCTTGCCAGGCTTCATTTTGATATTGGCATATAAAAAGCCAGTTTTTTTACTGCTGTATTTATTAGTATTTCCCAAGACTAACAGACTTTTCCTGAAGACATACATGATTCAAAATACCAAGTCATATATATCTATATTGTAAAGGCCTCTTTTTTCAATCTTTATCTGGCTGTACATTATGCTGCTGCATGGACTTTAGTTTGTTTGTTTAAGGACTAAAGAGGGGAAAATGTCAGTAAAATAGCTCTCTGGAGACTGACACAAATTATTTCAGACTTTCTGTCCTTGCTAATAGGGTTTTTTTGAGTGTGTACAAACTGTGATGTTCTTTTGGGTTAACTAACAGGAAATGCCTGTCATTGACTTAATACCATTATGTGAATCTGATGACACGTTGGTACATGTTCAGTAGCAAACCAATTTCAACCGGTATTTGGGAAGCATACATTTTAACCATAGTACTTTTAGGTCTAGCAAATATGATTCAAGTTAGAATACCGTTGAATTTGAAAGCAGCCATAAATCTGTACTGAATTACATTGATAGTCTTGCAATGATCTCATGTGCATGTAAAAAGAAGGTTTTGCTTCTTGGTTAGGTGATTGGATTCCCAGGACATGTGAGGAGAAAACATCAGGCGTGAAGGAAGGTTAAACTGCATTAGAGAGTTTCAGCTGATCATGAAACAGTTTATTGCTGATGCATATATTGAATGGAATCTGAAATGTTCTTGCTTACTCTTTAGTATGTCTGACAGACTGGCACATCAAATTCTCTTTAATCCCAGTTTTAACAGTTTTTATTAGCATTGTTAAGGCTCTTTATATATGTCTGTAATACCATTCTATATTGTCTTTAATCCAGATGAATACATTGTAGGAACTGCTACATAAGTTCTACTATATTATAGTACATGATGGACGGTATCTACTGTAACTGCTCTACTCAAACAGTTCAACAGTAAACTAATCGAACAGACCACTGTATATCTATGTACATGTTAAATGTGCTCAGTGTTTCTGTAAAGCTACTTAGTGAAAAGAGTTAAGGCAACAACGCAATAGCAGTAAGAGCAAAAAAAGAGTTTGTTTGTAAAAACAAAGAATCTTCTTCAATTTGTTCGTTTTGTTTTTTGTTCCTAAAAACACTTCCTAAGGTGGTATGTGTGGTGCACAACTTCAAGCGAAGGCATTCAGAAAGTCAAAAAACTCAGCCAGACAGCCTGCGGAATATACCTATGATCAACCTTCCAAGAGTAGAAAGCCCAATGGAGAAATATCCCCCAGCAGTACAGGTAAATCATTATATATATATATATATATATATATATATATATATATATATATATATATATATATATATATATATATATAAGAAAAATGTGATAAAGATTAAATATTTTCTACTGTATTCCTGTTACTAAGTAAAACAAAAAATGGTTTGTTTATTCATCCTGAACATGCTTGAAATGAAAACACATTCTACTGTTGAAATGTATTTTAAAGTTAGTACTTAGTTTCTATACTCTGTTAATGAAATGTTTATCACCTGTGATGTTATGCATGCTATAGGTATCACACAATTGTCTTAGAGAAACTTGCCAGGAAGAAACACCACAGACCAACTCTTCTAAAGTCTGCCTTGTGATATGATTTTCCTGGATTGCGGGAACGAACAGCTTTGAACACCTTCATGACACAAGGCAATAAACTCATGTGCGCTACACACCTGTGTGGAGGACATAGGACTGCTACCTTTGAATGTCCAAAATTAGAAATCATTTGGTAAACTGGGAAATCCAATTGATTTACAGTGATTTAGTAATCCTATCAGTCCCATGCAAAAGTTGTATGTATTCTTCCATTTATTTTTTAAACTAATTCCTTAATCATATCAGGTGTGTTTTATAAAGGACAGATATGTTGGCAACCTTATCAGCAGGTTTTGAGATTATATATATATACAGTATATATATTTTTTTTAACATGTTAGTATAGGCAAAGACTTGGCTGAACGATTTTTTGAAAAAAGTCATCAAAAACTCTCCAAGATTTTTTTGTTTGTTTGTTCCTAAATAAGGCATATTGTAGAATAATAACAAAACCATAGAAATCCAAAAGGAAATCCTAGGTGAATTAGAAAGAATGATGGTCTACTCAGTAAAGACAACACTTTTTGTCTGTTCTATTGAAAATAAATAATGATATGTGTGTGTGTGTGTGTGTATATATATATATATATAAACCTGCATTTAAGGCCTAACATTGGCCCTTAGAAGCACTTAATGATGCTGATTTGTTTTGTTTCTTTGTTGTGTTTACTTCACCTTTTAGTGTGTGATTTAAAACAAAGGTTTTGGAGTTCTACTCGTTTTGGAGTGTCCGATAAAAAGCATGTATTTATATTTCAGGAGTTAGAAGTGTACGAATGCTTGACAATTGTGAAGCCTGCATTGAATTTAAACTTTTTGTAACCCTAACATAGGGAATGGAGAGCACGTACATTTAAGCCTGCATTGAATTTAAACTTTTTGTAACCCTAACATAGGGAATGGAGAGCACGTACATTTATTCCAGTGTCGTGCTGTGCTTGTTTAGAAAGAGGATACCTGGAACTGAAAGTTATTGTAAAATACCACATGATTAAAAGGGGGGAACGTTATATAGCACTGTTATACTGCCTCTCCCTTATAAACATTTACCACTGTATTTATGCACAGTTTTACCATGCTTTTCTCATGATTTTACTATGCAGTTACCATAGTTTACTAATATGCTTTACCATACCTTGCTATTCTTTGCAATGCTTACCTATGCTTGACAGTCCTTTCACTATGCTTTATTTCACTTTGCTGTGTTTTTAACAGGGTAGACTTATAGGGGCTTTGGCATTATGCAGAAGGACAAGCAGGGACTACAAATGTACTCGTAGATAGTGTTGAAATAATCCAGTGTAATAATTACTCAAGGGATGATTTGATATGCAGTCTATTTAACATGGCATGTAGAACTCTACATGAGACAGATTAACTAATACAGCTCTGACTGTAAACTCATACCCCATGTGGTCAATTTGTATGCTTTTTCTGAATAGAAACTAAAACTTTTTATTATTATTAGGCACAGTATAAAATGAAAAAAAATCAATAGCCAGTACAAGATTGCATCACACATAGCAAATTAGACAGAGATTGCATTAATATGCAAGACTAAAGCAGCAGAGATTTCATTTTCAATTTTTTTTTTTATAAATCCATGCGATTTGAGTTCATTTTTTGGAAATACAGTAATACACAATTGAAAACTGGTACTTGCTAGATTGCTTCTCTTTCTAAAGCACAGTATGATCTTACATTTCTAAATCTCGTTTCTGTCTGTTTCAGAATCACATCACCTTTGCCGAAGTCACATGACGTTGAAGCAGAAGTCTGTTCTACACATTGGACATCCTCCCTATTCACGGTTCAGTCATCATAATCGGAATGAAATACTTAACCTGAGGTTAAGTATACCTGAGGTTATCTAACCTGAGGTTATCTAATTGTTTAATCATGGTATCTTCAGACACATCAGCAAACAATCTCTCAAATACAGACCGAAAGCTGAAAAGCGCTCAAAGAGACTATCTGCTTTTAACCAGTTGTCTACAAATCATTGACTTTTTATTTTAGTTTATTCAAACTTCTCCTCATCATTGCTATAAAACATGCCACTTCAGAATTAATTCAGCATATAGATTTCATCTAAATGTATTGCCCAGCCCCAAAACAGGAAATGTATAACACTGCTGTGCTTTTAGTTACATGCATTTATTTATTTATTTTACAATGTACCCAACATATGGACATACATATCAAAATATACAGTGTACAGATCTTTCTTTAAAGGGATTATTATAAAAATAAAAACACATTTCACATTTCTCCAAAAAGGACATTTAAGAAATTATTCTTAATGATTCTTAATAATGCAGTGCTAGACTGTTATAGCTATAGCATGTGTCTACCTGTTGCTGATTTAGCTTTATTTGAATGTTTTTAGTTGTCCATTGTTCTTTTGAAGTTGATCATGTTTCATGTCATCAAGTGACATACCCCAATCAGGCACATAAACCTGCTAAAAAGCTTAACTTGCAACTTGATACTAGAAATACAATACTAGAAATGGTGAAACCTGAAACAATATATTGCATAAGGTTTATATGGATGCAGCAGATGCAGTACATTTTGTAAATACTGCATCTTGTTTATTAGCATATGATATTTTGAAAATGGGTCCTTTGTTGTTTAGCGTCTTAACAATATTATGCAACACAAAACCAAATTTTCTTGCTATTATAACATTAATCTGCAAAGCAATAACACAATTTCATTTGCTTCTGTCCCAGCTATGTAAACAAATGCAGGATTTAGCTGTTTATAGGATATCAGAATTCCTTGAGGGGTTATTTGACCAGGAATATTATCTCTTTAATTAAACATATCTCACTAGGTGGGGAATAGAATGAGGACTATTACTGTATATAATGCAGAAATGTACCTTTTCACTTTCTTTAATCCTATCCATTTATTTGAATACTTAATTGTGGTAGTAGTCGTGAGTATAAATCATTGATTATGTGGCAGCTTGTAATTATGTTCTGTGAACACAGTTTTGCCTTCTCTAGAGGAATGTGTTGTATTAAGACAGCTAAAGGGATAATGGAAAGTTGAACATCTTGTATTTGAATCTTTAATGATTTTTGTTAGTAGCTCAAAGCATCCTTAAAACTGTTAAGTAACTTTGAATAGCTTAGTTTTGTAGCATCTTCTGAATATTGTTTTCTTACATTATTTAAAACTTCACTGTATATCTACTGGACTTCAAGATTTTTTTCCCTATGCTATATGTATTGTACATGGTTTGGTCCCCAATTGTTGTTCATTCAATATGATCCCTTCCTCTAAAATTATTCTCAATCTTACTGTTAATTTAGGAAATAAGTTTTTTACACTGTATATAACAAATAGATATTCCATAGTTTCAAGACCTTTTTTTTTAAATAAAAAAGAAAATGTAAATAAAACAGAACTTGTCCATTGTTTGTAGACTAAATTCACCTGTAGAAATTAATTATAAAAACTGATCAATTTCCAGTTTATTGTTTAAAGTGCATAGGCCAAACAGTAGCAGCTTACATAAGCTGCACATTTAAGTCAATTTGTCTAGAAATGGAGCTGCATGAAATGACAGAGCAACAGGAGTTTGAGGAGCTGGCGCACCCCAAATTCTTGGAAGTTTTCACTCCTAACTGACAAAAAGCCACCAGGGAGATAGAAGAGGGTTGAAAACAGCTGGGTTCAGATAGGCAGAGACAGGGGGAAAAAAAACTTAGTCAAACACAGCCACCAGAAATCAAATTTGATGATAAAAAAAAAATATGATCAAGAGCTAGAAAGGAAATTAAAAGACAAGACCAAAACCGTCATATTTTCTGGGACACTGCCGGCACCTTGCAATGGACCATACGGACAGCTGGAAATAAATCATCTAAATGCATGGCTGAATTCGTGGTACACACAGGAAGGCTTCACCTTCCTTGAACACTGGACCACATTCTACAACAAGGACTACCTATATAGGCGGGATGGACTGCACTTTAAAAAGAGAACCTACTCAGAGAAAGGATCCTCAAGGAGGTTCAGTAGCATTTAAACTAGAAAGGAAGGGGGAGAAAGCAACATAAAAACCAGAATTGAAACTACAACAAAACAAGGGCAACAACTCAGGTAAGATAGACATTAAATATATTTATCTAAATGCTAGAAGTCTCAAAAACAAAATGTCAGATTCTCAATGGGATTGAGATCAGGACTTTTCAGTTTTTTATTTTTCAAAAAAAATATTTTTCAAAAAATATTTCCCAACATAAAACCAATGTCACCTTAAAATAATTGATTTTGAGTTTCAGTGTTTTAAAATAAAATATCAAGCAGAATGAAATTTCAATGTACCATTTATAATTCAGTAATATGAGAGAATTGGTCAGGGGTCTGAATACTTTTGCAAGGCACTATATATATATATATAAAATTATATTGCTACATGTTTTTGGAGTTTGTATTTCCAAGTAATGCTATGTTTTGGCAGTCATTCAAAGCAATCATGAAAAACCTTACTGTGTTCAAAACCATTTAAATTTAACTTACCCTTTCAGTTTATAAAAGTGGCTTCCTTTTCCCTTTAAATGAGATTTAATGGAATTGATTAAACACAGAGATACTTTTCATGAACCCAGCTGTAAAGCTTGCTTGTCAACTATAAACAGGACTAAAGGTGCCCACTTGAAGACCCCAGAGATGTACCCTACTTAGCTCAACCCAGACGGTTGTCATGCTGATGCGCTGCAGACCGCACGGAGCCAGCATCGCAGCCGTTGTATGTGGTGATGCGCTGGGGAGGCAAAATAAGCTGATTCCTGGAGCCAGCATTACACTTCAGCCATCAACACAAGGCAGAAGGATAGCTACATCATCTGATGGAAGGAAACGCAAACGGATGGAGATGCAGATGGATCACATTAGTTTGTCAGAGCTATACTGGACACTCCAAACACCATTAGCATTCTTTCCAGGGTGATCAAAGCTATACCATTGTGTTTTATTAATGGACACATTCATTTCATTGGTTATTAAACAGCTGCTTAACAGAGACTTGAAGCATGTTCTTTTGGTAGATGGGTTCTTCTGGCTGTCTTTCATCTTGATCCATACTGGTGAGGGAGTTTCCTTTCGATGTCCAGACCTGAATAGTTCAAGCTTACAATCAGCGTAACCATTTTGACGAAGTGTCACTGTATGTTCAGTTTGTGTGATGAAACTAGGGTTGTACATTTTGCTGTTTAAATGTTGTTGGTACACTACCGTGTGCCAAAGATATAAGTTGTTTTGATCTTGAAGAATTAGAAGAGGTGCTGTTTTGAGTTTTGCTGCACTGTCCAAGGTATATGACTTGGCTGTAATACCTTCTATTTGGCTACAGTTTGTGGTGTAATGTCTGACTGCTTGCTGGAGCAGGTAGTTTTTGTGGAAGATGGTTGGAATTCAAAACATCTTACAGACTGCTGGTCTGTCTCTCTGGTGCCCTTGCTGTTGGAGGAAGGATTCATGGTCGATAAATGAGATGCTATCACTATGTTGTTCTTATCAAGGCTTCTGCATTTCTGCTTCTCTGCAGATGAAGGGTTTTGGATTTCATGGAGATCAATCTAACCTGAAATAAAACACAGAAAGTTGTATTTGTTTGTTTCTTAGAATCACCCAGGACAGTTTTGATTGCACAAGGCTATGAACTTTCTAACACTAGCATTTTTATAAACATACATGTTAAAAACATAAGTGTAAAGGAATGCAACCCAATGTAATAAACCCCCTTTTTTACTTCTCTTTAAGTTCTAGAATCCTTATAATGTCTTTTGTTGAAAATGTAACACTATAGATGAAAAGTTACTACTGCTTCCTACTATCTAATCACTTTATGTGATGTAGTTCAAACACTCAAATGGTCTAGCCAACCAACAGACCTTGTGACCTTCTGCACAGGTACCAGGATGCAGAAAAAAAGAACCAGTGTTAATAAAGTAAAAAAGAGCTGAACCAACAATTACAGGTAGATTACATCAAATCCATGTAATCACTAAGCCAGTTTAATAATTAAAATTATATATATATATATATCTCCTTTTAGAGCTATAGGGTTAAAGGATGGCAGCAATTCTTTTCTAATTCAGAGGAGTTCCAGAGCAAGCACATTGGAACTGCTGAGCTGGGTTTGCCTTGCCAAGGCTATAATCAATCAGAAGCAATAACTAGAAATGTCAGATCCAGTAACACCCCCGTAGACACAGATCAACATATACTGCCAGCTGCCCTCTAGTAAGACATTATCACCAGAACAACACTGCATTGAGTATTTTATTGTAACATAAAAAGGAAACTAAATATTGCATAATCAACTAATTATAATGTTTTAGACCAGCCCTTTTAAAAAAAAAAAAAAAACAAACAGCCGATTGTTGTCATTCTGTGTGTGACGGGTTGATTCTGAAGTACAGTGCACAATATATAGTAGCTAATGCAGAAGTGAATTGTTCTGTTCATGAAGAATGCTCTGGTTTTCTTGAAGAATATGCTATGTTTTGGATTGCTATGTATTTGAATGTGCTGGAAAGGTTGATAAAGACAATTTGATTTATTTATCATGATTCTTTTTGGCATGATAAGGCTCAATTTATCTCTTATCTACAAAACTAACTCTAGGAAACAAACAGGCTAGTTTACATCTGCATAGACCAGGTCTTTTGGTATGCAAACTATGTGATGACTGCACCCCAATGTGACACAAACAGTTGACCATTAGGTTAAGGAAAATGATTTTATACTCTGATGTCTGAGCAGATTTAAGAGTTAAGATGATCAGACATCAGGCAATAACCATCTTTATTCTACACTTTCACAGATTTTATTGGACAGTTATACATGCCAGTCATAGTTTGACTTTTACATTAGGGGAGCAGAGGGCTGAATAGGTAGAGGTCTATCCTTATGGATCTTCAACATTTTAGGGCTATTTAACTTATCGAATCCTTTTTACCAATTGTCAGTGTTGTATGTTTACATCCTACGTGAAATCAGATGCAGTTTACTGTTTCCGATTGATCACCCTGCAATATTTTGTTCGCTGTTACTTAAGGCTTTGTCAGGTAGAGTAGCTAACGCGACTAAGAATCATTAAGCATACAAATAATAAATGTATGCATATAAAGAGAAGACCAGTTTCATGTAACTGCATTAATCTCTCATTGGTTTAGCAGATACATTTACATTGTCTAATATAGAAATATCAATGCACTCTTCTCCCTTTGGTTAGCATAAACGTCTGCTATGTTCTCTGGGATCAGCTTTGGTTTCCAGACAGTTATTGTACTCAATTTAATCTCAATCTCATTCACATTACACATGCAATACATGTGTAATTGCTGATACAAATAACATGATACAAGTTTTAACCTGCAGATTCTGACCCCGATTACTCAAAGCTTTTACATGTTGCAACTGCAGCTTTGTTTAATGTTGCATTAATATGAAATTTGACGATGTCATGGAGTATTCATGAAGTCAAGCAAAACATGGCCCCATCTGCCACATGAAGGATTATTATTATGTATCACAATAATAGCCTATTTATTAGAGAACACACCCTCCATTTTGCAATAGTTTAGCATTTCATTGTAAAGAAATAAAGTGCCTACAAACATATGCTGGGAATTCCATAATTGGTTTGCCTAGCAACTAAAGGCAGGTCTCACAGACAGCAAACCTAGAACAGTATGCAAGGATTGAAAACTGAAAGTAATCCCAACAGTCCTTCTGGAAGGAGTCTTTGTGCTACAAGCTATGTGTGCACATGTTACCCCAGAGGACTCATTAAGAGACTTTATTTGACGTAGCTTTCTGTCCGCAAAGAGCAAACACGATGCAAGTCCAGTATAAAAACACAGTTTCAACATTGACCCTTGACCTCTACATAGACTGCATCAGTGCATAACACAAGATCAACAGCCATCTTGAACATTGTAAACAGACCTTTATGGACCCAATACCAATAACAGGTTCAGATGTGCAACACCCTCAATTTAACAAGGATAATATAGAATACACCACAATAACCTTCCACCAAAGGATAATACCACAAACACAAATGTAAAAACTACAACTTTGCATTAATTATTTCCCTTTATTGAGTTTAATTTGTAAAAAAAAAAAAAAACACATTAAATGTGTGTAGTTGTCAGTTTGATCTCTGGCAATGAAATCAGTAAAAAGTAATTAACAGCAATAACCTTACCTATTTGCAGTTGTAAGACAAATTATAAACTGTAGGCAAGTCCTAATACAGGCATCTCTCCCTCTAATGCGAATTAGAAATTCTGATAAGATCAATTAGTTCAGGCCTCCAAGTAATCCGCAATTATCAGTTTAATATTGAATGTGTTTAAGGCAAGGTCAGTAACATCCTTGTAGATTTCGCAGGCATCATGTTGCACTCCAGATGTTTTTTTGTTTGTTTGTTTTTTCCCAGCTGAACATCTTATTTACAAACTAATATCAATTTAAGGCAATCCTGGCCTTTGTTTGCGAATTTCAGGCTTTCATTTAACTTATTCAAGCACTGGACTGATCTGTCTTCAGCCACTGTTCTAAAACAGTCCACAGGAATAAAAGGTGAAGGACATGCCTGAATGGAAACTTAAAAAACTCTTTTACATACACAGAGATGAAAGCGAGAAGTAAAAAAAAAAAAAAAAAAAAGCTGAAAAGTGGCAGGAATCTGGGATCCACTGTCATGTTGGATTTATTGCTCAGGAACCCAAGTTAAGATTCAGATTACACCTGAAATTAGAAAGTATACCAAATAATAAATTAATAAAAAATTGTGAGGGTCTGGAACCAACTCCCCAGTAATGTTGTTGAAGCTGACACCCTGGGATCCTTCAAGAAGCTGCTTGATGAGATTCTGGGATCAATAAGCTACTAACAACCGAACGAGCAAGATGGGCTGAATGGCCTCCTCTCGTTTGTAAACTTTCTTATGTTCTTATGTTCTTATAAGTGAACTTTAACTGCTGGTTTCACAAACCCTGAGATGCCAATACTTGAGCGCGAACAAAACAGCACCTGCCAAGCAAAAACAGTTTTTTTTTTTTTTTTTCTTTGACAGTCAGGACGGGTAAATACGGTCTGTGAAACCTGATGCAAGTATCCAGTCAAATAATGTTGAGGTAAATTAATAATAATAATACTGGACTGAGTAAAAGCAGAAAACCACCAATCAGCAGATATTTTTCATCTCTGCATACAAGACTGAAATGCATGGGTACTTGTGCTTTAATTAAATATGAATACTATGGGTAATCTTAATAAGAAAACGCAATCCATTCATTAAGTGCACTTCAATTAAAGCTTTGCTAAAATGCTGGCTTTAATCCATCTAGGAACTGAAATCAATCATGTATTGATTCTACAATTTATAATGGGAACGTCATACAAGAGCTACAAACTTGTCTTACTTGTGGCTAGTCCATACCCTTACCTAAAGCTGGTCTTTCTATGTATTTTAAATATAAACCATTGCACTGAAATAACATTAATGTGTTTTGGGTAGGCTACACATTACATTATGTAAAAATATAAATTTGTACAGTAGGCCAATACAGTACAGTAGTAAAATCAAATGAATATCTAGCGTACTTTAGCCTAATGGTAACACAAAATAAATCATGCTGCTGCATTGCACACATTGGGGTACAATGCAAACAAAAGATTATTTTAAATTGAAACTAAATGGTTTTAGGTTTTTTTAAAATTTTATTTTAATTATTATTTTTAACTTGGCCTACTTAGTAGCCTAGACAATTAACACGCAATAGATCATGGTCCTATACAGATGCCCAGAATGAGCTGAAGGGGTTACTGGCACATGTGTGCAGTCTATTGCTCCCAACACTCTGGGAAAACCAGAAATGTCATAGAAATTTAATACACCTTGACTGAAAATTAGGTACGTGTGTGTTCATCTCAAAAATGCATTGAGCACAACTGGCAACACACGAGAAAAAGCGGATCGGGAAATGCCAGCAACAATTGCGACTGTTTAAAACATGCTTTCAAAAGTCCTTAACAAATTGATGCAATTTTAGGTGTCGCAATTGCCCACAGCTTTAGTACATCTCATTACAATATTTTTGATAACACATTTGCTTCTCCACCCTGTTTTTGCGAATTACTGCAGGAACATATTCATTATTATTATTATTATTATTTATTTCTTAGCAGACACCCTTATCCAGGGCGACTTACAGTTGTATACAAAAAATACATATCAAGAATTACAGTACAATTAAGAGAAAGCTACAAAATACAATGACTTCAGTCCTAACAAGAGCAAATAAGCAAATAAGAACTGCGGCTGCAAAGCATTTGTTAAAATGATGCTAACAGCGTTGCGTTTAGTACATTTCACGCTACGCTTCCAACTGGTTTTTCAATGATTGCGACAGACGCAACACTTTAGTACATCTACCCCTATATTTACTCTTCAAATGCAGCCGCCACTGACACTTTACATATGTGTAGTTATTAAGATTTACTGATGGGAAAACAGCATCTTGATCCAATGTAAATATAATGATTGCAGAATATCCTGAGCCTACTTTATTTAAAAAAAAAAATGTTTGGCATCACCCTTAATCTGTAATATTGCATTAAAAATACAGGAAAGGAGGTCAAATTCAGTTAAATAGTCCTCAAGTAACCTGCAACACTTCTTTGGTCAGTTGAAAACCATCACGCTGTTTTAGGAATCTGTGTCTTTCTCCAAGTGAACATCAGTCTTCTGTGAAGTTAGGAAGGACTCCCATATTGCAAGGCACTGTGATTAATAAAATAAAGAAAGAAAGAAAGAAAAACAACACATTAGTATTTATAAATGGATTCCAACACGTGCAATTGTCTCAACCACACAGTTCCATATCTCATTTACCTCCACACTAATGTATTATGATATATTCTATGAAGCCGTGGAAACAGAATGCTATAGTGAAAAAAATATATATCCTTGTCCATACGTAGGTACGCACAAAAATATTTTTCTGTAATACACAAGTTCCTCCGTCATGACACTCCCTGGTCAGCAGCTTCATTTAAAAACAAACCACCACCACTCTCGTTTCAACAAGCACAGAACGGAGAAGAAATAAAACACTGAAAAAAAAACAAAAAAACATGGACATTCAACCAAACAACGATGAGAACTCTAAAACAATGAGGTTCAGACCAATAACAGAAGAATTTAAGGAGACATTTTTAAGAACATGAAAATGAAAATACAAGGAAAAAAAGATTTGAAGATATAAACCTCACAGAGTTCTATTTGCGTTAAGTGAGAGAAACAAGACAACTTCACCAGATACCTGAAAAACACCTTTCAAATTTCATCTTGTCAGTAAATAAAAGAAAATGGGGAAGTCTTTCAACAATGTCTAGATTTAAGCAACATAACCCAAAGAGGGATTTACTGTCTGTAAGGCCCATCTTATGCAGTTAAATGTGGTTTAGGGCTGGTAACATACTTGCGGCTGCACCACTCAAGACATATATTATTGTGTGATAATACAGTATATTGTGACCTATACATTATTCCATGTTGTTTTTGTACTTTACAGGCCATGTTATAGGCACCTGTGCAGCTTACAGAACATGCACAAAGGCACCACAGCTTTCAGGGTCTGGGCCTCGCGCCTCACGCACCGGAGGCTTGGGATGTCTCACTCCTACTGCACACCTTTTGTGTTATTGTAATGTGATGGAGGTGGCACTCCAAGCAGTCAGCTTTTCCAGCTAAGCCTTTTTACTAATCACTGTAAATGTGTATCTTCAAATACTGTTACATAAAATCTACATTTTCATAACAGTTATTATAATGCATTATGCAACTGACCGTGCAGACACAATGCTGTATATTTGGTAATAATTTTGTTCCTTTCAGTCTTAGATTAATATAAAACTAGACTTCTTGCAAAAATTCACCCTTGATTTAAAATACCATTTCCAGACAATTAATCATTCAGCTCCTTTC
Organism: Acipenser ruthenus; assembly: GCF_902713425.1. Taxonomy (NCBI): domain Eukaryota; kingdom Metazoa; phylum Chordata; class Actinopteri; order Acipenseriformes; family Acipenseridae; genus Acipenser; species Acipenser ruthenus. Next base: position 10,740,708 of record NC_081198.1, on the reverse strand, counting down.
AATTTCATACCCAATTTCATTCACAAGCTCAGGTCTGCCCAGAGCAGGGTGTTATTTATTTGTCACTTAGCATGGTTTTGATTAATGGTCAGACTGTGCCCCACTGCCCTTCACTGATGCCACACGTTTTCAGGCTGTTCTGAATCTCTCAAATCCTGAATGGACCCAGAGCAAATTCAAAAGCTCACCAGCTGCCAAACTGTCAAAACAGTTTAAAATCAAGACATCCATTTACCACAAGAATTGTGCCCACTTCAGGCCTTTACCTCCCCTTTCTGGTGATGCCTGCTTTACATCAGTTAAGTTTCCCATTCTGTTTTGAGCAGTTACTGTAATACAACATTTTTGGTCAATCACACGATCAATGAATTGTTAAAACAAGTAAGTTCCCCCAAATAACGCAGTAAAACTAAATGGAGAGAATTTGCTTGAATGTGGATCATAAAACAACTCAGTATTATTTATATTATATATTAGTCTACATTTGCAAACTTTTTAAATAAAAAGACAAAAACAGCATTGATACATACAGTATTCAAGGTCACAACCCACCTACTGGACTATACAGTTTAAGCATTAAAAATTAATTAAAAGGTAGAGAAAAATTGTATCAAAATGCCTTTCAGTCTTGTTCATTTTCTCTATAACTGAAGATCTTATGTTTGATACAGTGTGTGAATGACTATAAAAGAACCTTTAATAAAATCATACCTCTGGTATTTTATCATCTTGCCATACAAAAAAAAATGAAAGGTGTTTATTTATTTCTTAACTTTACTTGTAAAGCACTTTACAAAATCTGATCTCATCTACCAGAGAGCCATATGGAGGTGCAGCTGCTTGAAGCCTTTCAAGTTTTGAGTTTCAAATGATCACAATCACACTGGAAAAGGTGCCTCGCCTTCATTAAAATTACAGTACCTAATCATCCAGAGGTGTTGTGCCTGGGCTTCAGATGCTGTTTCAGTTTTTCAAACTCGATGAACTAACAATTATCATAAAGCCTTTTGGTCCTGCTGACCTACTGAACCATTGGCTCAGCTTTCAATAACAGAAAGGTTCATTTAAATTTGGAATATCCTGATTTGGATTGATCACAGCTTCATGGATGGGAAGCCCCTGTTTTTTGCACAGACCTGCTAAGGAGCAGAAACACAAACAAAACGACACTGCTGTCCCACGAATGCCTATATCTTTAAATCTCAGCGTTTAGCTGTGTGTGTCTTCACAATCTCCTATGACAAACATGCTTTTACCTTTCCTTGTGAACAATCTATAAGCTGTGTGTAGCTCTGCTTCCAGAGCTGTAGCCATTTAATTGCCAATACTCATCATGCCACCTACCATTGAAAGGGTAAAACATGCTTTTAGGAATTTTCAGTTCCATTTCTGGTATCAAGCTAGGATGTGACAAGCCTGCTTTCTTACATACCCTGCTATGTCATTTTCAATCACCTGTGTATAAAAGAGCTTCTTCAGCAGGGTCCAAGAGTTTTTCTTAGTCTTCTTCCAACCACAGGCCCTATATTTGTAATACCTGTATTGCGAAAGGTCCATTAAACAGGGAAATAGCATATTAAGAACCCTGTTACCGGATTGCCTGGATCTACAGTATAAACATCTAAACATTTTGTAGGTGTTCCATCTGTCATTGATAATTGTGATATCCTCATTATCCAAAGACAGCATTTTTCTGACACAGCATTTCACTGTATTAAAAAAGGACATTATGCTTCCAAAAACTGTATAAATCCATTGTCCAAATGTCTGAAAAGACAATACTATACTGATTAAAAAAGAAAAATGCACCAAACACAAGTAGAGCACCATCAAATACTCAAGGCAAGCAGATGAACAGTGTTTATTAAATGATATCTTTATTAAGCGGGTACTTTTTAAAACAGATCCTTCTGGCAGCATTACTGTTGCTATGGAGAGTTTCCATGGCAATGCCCCATAGCTGCTGGTTTATATAGAGGCTGCACGTACAGTATGGATCACATACAGAATACAGGTTGTAAGAGTATCTGTGAAGATTTAGGAGAACTACAGAACACTACAAATTATATGTATATATAAATAAATTTGTTGTTTGATTTAAATATTTAAACTCTGGGCTCAGTGAGCTGCCACTGCCTTGTCTCCAAGCCTAGCAGGGGACATTGTTATGAAAAAAAATTCCAGATTCCCTTGAAGGTCTGCAGAATTCTGTGAACCATGACACTAGTCCAAGATTATTCACAAACAGCACACCATACTTTTATATTGGGGTCACATCAGCGTACATAGTCAATCTTTTAATGCATAAAACCAATTATATAAAAAGGAAAGACTCCCATGACATAGCAGTTTGAGCAATGGTGAACTTCTCAGTACTGCAGACCTTCTTCAAACACAAAACACAAACACATCTATGTATTTATAGTAAAACATTTTATACTCATTGTGGAGAAACCTTGTTCGACCGGCTGAATAAACAAAATGTACAGTAGACCTGTATTTGTATAGTCTTCAATGCAGGCTTCTCTGGAGCACTAATGTCACACAGAAGTAGTTTCAACCACTTGAATAACTGCCAAGGAAACATAGCTCAGTATGTTATAAGGAGAAGTGACCGACATATGGATAAATATACAAAAATAGGGCTGAAAGGACAAAAACTATTTTGAACAGCCACACACTGTTCACATACTAAAAAATGTTTAAGAGAATCCTAGAGGAGCACTAACCTAGGTCACCCATTTCAGGTTTGAGAAATTAATTACCACACCTCTTGGATCATTGAAGATATTCCAGGAAAGTGCCACATTCTGAAAACGTTGTCTGGATATTATTCTACGCAAACAACAGTATAGAGTCCTCTTGTGGTCAACTCATAAACTGCAGTCATATATACTGCAAAACTATCAAAAAAAAGAATGACATTCCACAAAGTTCCACATATACACTTTTACAGGTATCCAGAACTTTTAAATACCACATTTTTTAGCTTAAATTCAAACCTTATAGTTTACAAGTATTCTGTATTTCAGTGTAGTAAGGGCAGCAGTGTGGAGTAGTGGTTAGGGGTCTGGACTCTTGACCGGAGGGTTGTTGGTTCAAGCCCAGGTGGGGGACACTGCTGCTGTACCCTTGAGCAAGGTACTTTACCTAGATTGCTCCAGTAAAACTGTATAAATGGGTAATTGTATGTAAAAATAATGGGATATCTTGTAACAATTGTAAGTCGCCCTGGATAAGGGCGTCTGCTAAGAAATAAATTAGAACTATTCCATTTGGTGACTCGCCTAAGAATATTTTAATTATAATAATCATTCTACAATGCACAGCACAGCCTCAACAAACCATTTTCTTCAAAGCGTAGATACTGGCTTAGACTGAACGTCATGTACTGCTGATGCTTTTTATTCTTTTGTCAGAAAAAAAACCAAATACACTTTTTAAATGTATGTCTCACCTTTTTGTAATAATTCATATTCGTGTCAGCCATGTCCACAAATGCTGATTTGACATCACTCTGCATGTTTCTTTTCCACCTTTCCCAGTCCACTTTCAGAGTGTTGTTAGCACACTCCACTTTATCTTCCAGCCTTCCAATCTCTTCCTTGAGCTGGGTGGCAGAGAGAAGAAGCTTACATTGTACTTCTTTATGAATGCATGTGTTTGTTAATATATCAAAAAATTTTTTAGCATTAGGGCATTTTCTAAAATCAGCTTGCTAACCCAAACCAAACACTATACATCAATAACAGAGCACTGGAGGAAAGAACAGGAGCTGGAGGGAGAGCCATGGTTAGCACACTGATCATTAGTTTTGTTAGTTTAAAAAAAAAAATTCTCTATTCAATACAATAAAATACCTTTGTAGTTCCAAATGTAGCTAGGATATTTATACACCTACAACTATGCATCACACAGAAATACCATGCTTCTATATTGCACTAAATAAGCCCATCCAGTGAACTTAAAATGACCATCTCAACCACCACCATTTAATTAGACAAGGTTTAAAACAGATATGCATTAAACCACAAGTAGTCACAGCATTAACACTAGTCTCTGAAATGGAGCAGGAGACCCTGCCCAGATACTGATGAATCTTGCCGCTCCAATCGATGGCTTGGGTTGTTTTCAAAATCCCCAGTGGAGGAAACACTGCCAATTAGTAACAGTGATTGCTCAGGACTGGCAAAATAACAAAACACGCACACACACAAAAAAAAAAAAAAACTTTAGCTCATTTTCAATAAACGTATTATTTTTAGGTACCATATTCATAAAAAATAAGTCGAAAAATGACAAGCACTCAAACACAAGCAATCCTGTTTTCATGTTTTATTTACAAAAAATAATTCAAATAGAAAATTAAACACAAAAGCTGAATATATATAAAAAGAAAGTGACAATTCCAGATCAAAGCTATTTGGCGAGTGCTTGGCATTTTTCTACTTTGTTTTATTATTGATATCTTGTGCCTTTAGCCCCCCAAAAAAACTTGACATACAATTTTTACTGCATGTTTTAATCTTTTAACTATTGAATATTCACACTCACACACAATGTAAACTGCCATTTAAAATAAACATTACATATATGAACTCTTAATATAAAGTAATCTAGTAAATATCAGGCAGAGAACCGAAATATTATAAGTGCAGCTTCTCTTAAACTGTAAAATCGGTGTTGTAACACTTATGGATTTCAATAATAATAATAAACAACTAATAGATTCTTATATATCTCATTGGGTAATTAAAATCAGCTTTACTTTAAATCTGATAACAGATCATTGGAAAATGATGTAAAGAGAAATCTTGTATAACACTTAAAAAAACCCCATACTGAAACCAGCTTTTTTTCAATTGCTGTGCTAGGGTGAGGCTTGGCTTTGACTGAACTGCCATCTAATGGTTACCAGTGTTATAGCATTAAGAAGAAATACTGTCCTAACTTACAGCCCATGCCTTCTGAAGCACCATTCTTTATTCAGCTCTTACTGACACTATTACAGTCAATTACACTTCCCTAAATGTGGGTTCAGAAAAGACCAATTTGATTCTTTAAATATGAATACACAACTGAGGCTTCAATAAAATTAGTAAGACAGTATACGAATAGCGTAACATAAGGAGACACAAAGCAAAGACAAAACACCAAGCTAAAGCACAACACTGTCTACCCAAGAATGCCAGAATTCAAAACACTGAACGCAAGGTAACAGCATGCAATAGTGATATGCTGATTAACCGTATGTTCAAGATGTTGGGTAGTTATACGTCTTTAAAAAAAAAAAAAAAAAAAAAAGGTTAGTGCAGTTAAGCATGCCAATACCCTATCCTCAATATACTTCCATAGGAGTTAAGCACAAGTTAAGGTCACTCAAATTAAATTTAAAGCTTTGATGCCAGATTTGTGCTACAGTACATGTCTATGCTCACTAAAAGATCTTAAGGGAAAGCTCACACTGCCCTGTGGACAAATTCACCACAGAAATGAATACACCACAAGTGAATGGATTTCCTCTCCAGAAAGCCACTGCCTTCCACATTTGATCACAGTCAGCACAGATTGCTTAACTTAGCTTAACTCAGTTTTTTGCAGATAGGGCTCTTAGCGTTTGAGTGATGGTAAGACTAAGGTTTTGACAAACCTCATATATAGTCAATATGCAAATCTTACAGAATTAGAAAATGCTCCCCATTCTTTTATATATTTTTTACAGTCAGCACTCAGATATCCGTTACCCAGATACACTTCAGTCACGTTTTACCGCCCTTGTATTAAGAATAAAATCAATCCCCATTATATATATATGCAAGAAATGAATGCACTTATCTGTCACACACGATTTCTGACTCCGTCACCAGTTTTCTGATACAAAGCCCATCTCTTCAGTGTTAAAATGTACTTCTTTATCCATCACAGCCCACATTTTTTTCCATTTTTTTCTTGCATTCCAAAATCAGTCTGTCTTTATTGTGCAGTTACACAGCGCTTCGTCCAATTTCACACAACGAAAATCATTAAACAGTTTTAGAAACTGTGATGCATTTTTTTTTTTTTTTTAATCTGTGATCTTTAGTTACTTTTGTGTATTTTCATTTGCAAGTGAACTGTGACATTAGGGCCTTATCGAGCACTATATTCTGCAATTTTGAATACTAACTTTGGATACTGGTGTCTGATTTTAAGCTTTTGCTAATTTGCATTGCCTTTTACATTTTACACACTTATGTGCATGGGTAACATTTTGATTTATTTTTGCTGCTGGGTTGTTAATGGGGAATTTTACATACTTATACAATACGTACCAGATTTAAAAGTATGTAATGTATTACAGTCCACAGGTTGTCTCTTTTGACAAGTGATATTTTCAGAATCATATCGTTCAGAATTAAAATACTTCAGTTGAAAATATAGTACTGTACCAACAAAATCAACTATAGTACATCTAAATGGAAGCCTGCTAATTATAAAACACAGTCCTTTCAGCGAAGTATTTTTGACATTGTATCTTTTTTGTGTTCCCTGAAAAAACAGACAAGGGTTGGAACGGGCCAAAATTAAATAATCAAATATGCGTCACACTCATTTAACCGTCACTGAAGTCAAAATTTTACAGGGTTGGATATGCGAGTGCTGACTGTATATAAGTTTTACCATCTCCAATGTCAATTATATGAAATGAAAGACAAATGCTGCAGCTGTCCAGCAAGAGTGAGTGTCACCGTACCTCTTTCATTTCACAATCAAGTCTCTGCTCCTTCTGCTGTTTGGCTTCTTCTGTGTTTTTGCCGAGGAAACCCCCAAACACAAAGCTTAGATCAGTGTGCTTCAGCTAGTGACACAGCGGATGTGTTAATCTTTAGTAACACTGTAAGCTCAACTGATTTATATCAATAAAGTACAGTGTACAAGGTGATAAATAGGTATGACAGTTCAGCAACATAGGGAGCAAATGCAAAGGCTAGCAGAGATGGGTAAGGTGAGCATTACAAATGCATCAGGGTCTTTTTTTTTTTTTTTTTTACAAAGCTTCAACCCGTCACTTATTTTTTTAAGATAAAATACAGATTGTCACCAAACTGGTCTAGACCGCCAAATTCTTTATTAAAAGTCTAGAACATTAATAAAAAAAAACATTCTTTATTTCATTTAAACATTTTGAAAGAACTTTAAATAATGCTGCTACAGAATACTTTCAAAACTCAGCTTGCTGAACTGCTCTACCCAACTTTATTTCTTTTTTTAAACCATCCTGTATGCACGCACACACACACACACACACACAAACACACACACACACGCGTATAGTTTTGCATCAAAGTATTTGGTCATCTATTTTAATAATAATAATAATACTACTACTAATAATAAATACATTTTATTGCATGAAGGTTATAAAACTGATTTCCAACTTATTTCAAACAAGTTGACACAATTGGTAATATATACGATTTGATTGTCCTCTACAAACTATGTAAGAACTTAAAGCAAAAGAAAAATTGACATAACCTTGCTTTCAAAGTTTTTAAAAATACATTTATTGTTTTTTGCACCTTTAAGTGGATTTTTAAATTAACCAGTGAACTGTACCAGATCCAAAAAGTTTATTACCAATGTGATGAATGTGTCTGGATTTGGTGAAGTGGGGAAGTGATTCTGTACAGGACATCAGAATTTGGAAAAACAAAAATAGAACTTACATTTTCCTTGTCTGCTTTCTTACTGGCTAGAGCATCAACTTTAGATTCGTATTCCGCTTGAATGTTGTCTCGTCTTCTCAGTACAGCCTAAAAAATGAAAGCTTGTTACCATGGCGAAAAACACTTGAGCAAATCAGAATAAGCTAATAGTAAAACTAATTGTTCATTTTGTAGTTCGAAATATAAACCGAATCATTTATAATGACATAAATACAAGATACATACAATTATGCTGCATTTTAGTCATCATAAGCAAAACTTTTCCATTAGCCGATGTGATTGCAAGTGCTGATAAAAATCAAATTTTCCTAATTACGCTCACAATTAAGTAAAAATAATTACCAGGGGTATGCATAACATTTAAATTGGACTTTAGTGGCAAGATCTCATTCCACATTACTATATATGACTATGCATTAAGACTAAGTTGAATATGCAGTACATTCCCATTCATACACTATACAATGGATACATAGCTTTACCAACAAAACAAGCCTACCTTCAAGGTTTCTGCACAGAGGACATACTCGTGTAGGATGGGAACTTGGTTTTCAGAGAGCCCAGCCACTTGCTCCTCTGTCACTTTGCAACAGTTGTCAATGCAGCCAGCTATAGCTTTAAGAGGCTCCACTAGTTGATCTTCAGAGCCTGACCACAGGGTGTACACAGGGCCACACTCCTTCATTCCCTCCAGGTACTCTACAATATCAGTGGACACTGGTGCTTTAAAAAACAATCTCACTAAAGCAAATGTTTAAGAATTCCACCAGCAACTTTCAAATGTGCAAAACAGACCACTAATTGAATTACACATGGCAATTACATTCCTCTTTTTGCAGTTTATTGATGTCAGAAGTTTCCAATGTGTTTAAAAGAAGTTTTGTAATGTATTCTTTAACAAAACACACCCAAAGCTGCCACAAAGCAGTTGTATGATTGTGTAAATGCAGCATAATTAAAATTGTTTTTTCTTGTTTGTTTGCTTAAATAATTGGAATGTCTTCATTTTGGGTAAACTATGAAATATGATCTATTCAAATGCAGACAGTGCAGTGATCTGACATGAGATCATTGTACCGTCTCTTAAAATCAACAACTTAAGAGCGACTACACCGTCTCGGGTGGAATGTTGTGGATCACCATATAAAAAAAAAAAAAATGTCTTTCTAGACTACAGAAGAAATGTATCATTTTTAAATTTCTGAGTTACATATTTCTAGATCAAATAATGGCACAATCTAAAACTCAATTTTCCTACCCTTTTGTTCTTTGACAATTCTCTGAGCGATTTTATCCAGCATGCCCATTTTCTGGCTGAATGTCTCCACATAGTCATTCATAGCAGTAAACTCCTCTGGGCGGTTCTGAACTCCTCGGACTGAGGCAGCGACTGCCCGCACAGTCTCCCCCATTCTGCTGAGCAAGCCAGGGCCCTGCTTCTTGTGGGAGGCCAGCTCCTAGATGAACAACACAAAGCGCAGGAGAAAGAACAAGCGATAATACTTTTTGCATTGCGATTGTCAGTTTGAGTTGTAGAAACCAAACTATAATTAATTAAAGGATAATAGCACTGCTGCATCGTGTGAAAGTAAAAATGAAACACCCATGTCATGTATCCAAGTGGCTTTATTGTTGTTTTATTCTCTCATAATCTCTATTATTCACCACACTTCAACAGAAATCAGAAAAGATATTAAGGTTTCATTCATAAATTTACCCAGGCTTGAGCTGTGAGAAAAACTTTGAAGTCCTCATTAAAAGACAGAATAGGATGATCTGCAATTCTGTTCACAAATTTATGAAGTGCTTTTCTGCGTGTCTCAATGAAATCATCATTAAATCGTTCCATCATTCCCTTCATCACAAACTTCTCTGGCAATGGCTAAAAGAAAATGAAACAAGTAAAGTTAATACACAGTACACTGTCATTTGTATTTATGCTGCAAGATTAAGTTGTCAAATGCATTCTTTTTTTTTTTTTTAACAAACACATAAAAAATATAGTAGCCATTTTCATGAAGTATTGTCTAATACATATCAGTTATATACTGTGGGTCCCATGAAACATCTCCCCAGTACTGCGGTAGGCACGTTAACTGATACCGCAGCATGTCAACTACATGTGTGAAGAATTCCCTTAAGAACCGCCAGGTGGAGCTGCTTTTTTCACTTACGCACTGAACACTTCATCACATTTTAAACAGCAAGTTAAACTAATTATTTTACATGACAAACAATATATATTGATGGAAGAAAAAAGATTGTGAGAATTACTTAAAACCTAAATATAATATAAAAGCAACACAAGTTGGCCTTTCTTTGGCTTGAAAACAAAATTTCTATTTTGACCATGATTTAGATACTAATTATTTTCCCTGTCTGTTTCTCAAATTAAATAAAAAATCTCTCGAGTCAGTAATAATGCTGTGCGGATAAACTGAGGATGATTAAAAGACAACACCTAAAAGATTTGCAAGAAGGTCCAATTAAACAAAATGATTTATTATATTAAAAAGTATACCCTATGTTACATTGCTGCAATGCTTATCGTGAGGTCAGCGCTGTGACGTAGCGGGTGGGGATTGTATACCGGTTTCATGTTCTGGGGTCCCACTATACCCACGTCCAACACTGGAACATGATTAGTTCCGTAACACCTATCTTCAAAAGCAACTGTGTGGGAGGTGAAGTCACTTTATTTTACCTGCTGCAGGCTGGGGTGGGGCATGGTTTCGGCACTTGTATCCCTGAATAGAAATGATGGGGATTAAAAAGTACTGCATTGATCATTACACAATACAAATCTGTAGACCATTTTTTATAAATGTATTCTTTTGTGTACCGAAACATTGTACCAGCCCTTGTCATTTGCTTCCAATTTGAACTGAAACATTGTATTTCAACCACTGTGTGCGTGATCTGAGACACAATGTTGAAATTTAAAACAAAACTGATATAGAAGTACTCTGGTTTGAAAAGAGGCTTTTAAATTTAAAGCCACCACGATATAACAAAGAAGCAGCTGTGTAGTATACGTTTTATAAAAGCAATGCAGAAAACATCCACATTTACAAAACAACACGGAACTAAGTGCAGTCTTTCTCTTGGATACAATGTACACTACCATAGATATAAGAACACTAGATAGCACACACAATTCTTAAACTCAGAGCTGTATTCAAACTGGGCAGCCTCCTTACCTGGGGAGGTTCCTTCAGTACAATGTTATAGATAGGACTGGACAGATACACTAGCTCTGTTGTAATAAAATGTCTCTCTGGCACACTGCTGCAAAAAGACTGTACTGATTTTACACTGCAAACTACACTAGGTTTTAACCACAGTATACTGTGACGCGCCTTGAGTTACTGTGAGTTTACCGCGGACCGTGGAGATTTTCCAGGGGACCCACTATATATAAAATAACAGTAATTCTTTTTACAATTAAAATAATACACCAACTAAATATTAGAACATTTGTTTTAGTAAGTTCAGTAAACTGTGCATACATTTATAATTAAAGTAGGATGTGCCTCTTCAAGTTTGCCTTTCAACCAAAGGAAATCTTGATAACGCCTACGAACTTCATATTCACTGGAGTCGAATTCACTGCGAGTTGTCTGTAACAAAGGACAGTGATTTTTAGATAAAACCTAGCGTACTGCCGAAGGGATTGTGCGATCTCCTATACATATTACATAGGAAATCCATATTTAATTACAAAGAATGAGGAGAGTGCAAATAGAAATGTATTTTACAAAGCAATCTCAAGATATCGGTAGGACATTCACTTTGACAAACTTTTTAACTTGAGGAACTGAGATTATTATTATTATTATTTATTTCTTAGCAGACGCCCTTATCCAGGGCGACTTACAATTGTTACAAGATATCACATTATACATTATTTCACATTATACAGATATCACATTATTTTTACATACAATTACCCATTTATACAGTTGGGTTTTTACTGGAGCAATCTAGGTAAAGTACCTTGCTCAAGGGTACAACAGCAGTGTCCCCCACTGGGGACTGAACCCACAACCCTCCGGTCAAGAGTCCAGAGCCCTAACCACTACTCCACACTGCTGATGAAAATAAATTGATTTTTTAAAATCATCAAATTTATGCATATTACACATTTAAACACGGCCACAAACCGCTCATTGGCAGAACGCTTTTTAGGGGAACATTATCAGCCCCACAAACACATTTGAGCTAGTCTTACCTTTGTTATAACCCTGTAAGTAACGAAAGTCTCTATGGATGTGACGTGGTTCTCCGGGCAGTCTACTGTGATGAACACATCTTTAATGTCTTGCTCTTCAAGCTTATACTGGTTTATTAAGGCATCCTGAACTTACACAAAGACAAAGACAGTTGTCATGGCTATCCAAATGTTAATTACATATTTTTTTAAAAGTGACATTTTCAATACATTTCATTTCATGGATGCGATTCTACAGCTGCTGTACTAGCGCATGGATTGTGCATTACAGCAGACAGGCATAGTCTACAATCATTAAATCACAGAGATAAGGAAAACACTCCACTGGGTGCAGTACGAGACAGCAAAACCTGCCAATTGTCATATCCTTTTGTAAACATCAGACCATTTCCCCTACAGCAGCACATTGGTAAACAGGTTAGCCCTGCATGGACTGGATACTCTGCATTTGGTTGACTACAGAACATTTACAAAATACTGTATATCATGGTAACATTGTAGTCATTCATCCTGATGAAAATGGATTACCTTTTCCATACCGATGTGAATACTGTTTAAGTTCTGTGTGAACAGCATCATTTTCAATAGGGTTTTTTTTTTTTTTCTGCCGATGCACTTTTCTCCAACAGAACGGATGCCCTTTGTACAGCATTTTGTTCTTTAATAATGCCATCCTGTTAGAACAAACTGCGTTTTCTGTGTTGTCAGCAAAACTTAATTTGCCTAAACAGTGATTCATATAACATCATAACTCCGTGAGGAACAGCAGCATGATGAAAGCTGATGAGCACTCCGCTGTGTTGTATTGACATACCAACATATATTACCGTAACAGTCAGTAAGCTTCAGCAGTAAGATTTAAATTACAGTACACTACATACTGCAGAACCTGTGATCTAAGGAAGTCTATACATGCCAAATAAAACACGAAACTGCACACACATTTAAATTGGATGAAACCCTTTTATAGTAAACACACCTATACCAAACGCTTTTGAAAACAATGTGCCACTTGCTTCACGGGCCTACCTCAGAAAATCATTCTGAAGCATTGCGCATCTTTTCTTCTCACATATTAAGTTATACTGAGCCAACAACATATTTTTCTATTGTATTATGCATCTCTATACAGCAATCAATATTCCTCCAAAAATGAGTTATTGTTCAAAATAGCATCATCACACCGATATTAAAACATGTAGTGCTTGTAACAATAATATTTTACTCAGTTGAAAGTATATCAACATCTTAAATTTGAGACATGCAGTATGTAAATAACGTAATCCAAACAAGGCAACAACTGAAGACAAAAGTTTAAATGCGAAACTTTTACGTTGGAAAATGACAGAATCCTCTTACGCGTTGTTTTTTTTGTTTTTTTTAAATCTCTCAGATTTGAAACAAGGGCAGAGGTTACCATGCTATAATTTGGAATGCTGTTTTCAATGTAGCAGGCGTTTTTTATATATATCTGGTGCTGGTGAGTATGTTGAGGTGGTGAACTTCCTGTGCCCTGTTTATGTCGTACGGGCGTGACAGCAAGAAGAGCATAAGAACTTTGGAACTTTGAACTTATTACAGTTCTGTTACAATGAGCCTTCCATGGACTACGACGGGACACAGTATGTGTTTTTTTGTTGTTGTTACTATTATCTCCACATAAAATCGAATATTTAATCCCCCAATATAGCACACCTTTTAAATAAAAAAAAAGCACCGTGTTTAATTTTTTTTAATCGGTGCACAAAGTTTTTTTTTTTTTTTTATCGGTGCACTTTTTTCGGAGTCGTGGCAATACGGCTCATTAACTCTTGTTTACAAAAAAAAAAAAACGATATATATTGTATCTACCTTACTGAAAACTTCCAAGTCGTCATCTTCGTCTAGTTCTAGCATGTGTTTGGACAGGTCAGCTACAGTTTGTGCAAGGTTACCGTTGACCTGAGCTGAAGAAGTTGTACTTTCACTCTCCATACCTGCCCGCTTTTTGAGTGTGGCAAACTTATATAGAAACTTCAGGATCTGTATTGCAGCTAGCCTGTCTCACTGCGCAACTGCGGAAACTTCGCAGACAGGAAAGAAGCAATAAAGTAGGCGAGTTGGTGTTTTGGAAATCGCAGCATAATATTACCATTACGTTTTCAAAGCCAAGCATTGTATTTTTATCATGACGCTGTAACACAGACTATAATGGACATGCTACTGTCGGTATTGAATTTAAACTAGGCCTACTGTAGGCTTTTGATTTTCATAAAAATGCAAGTGCAAACTAGAGAAACAATGCAGATACGTACTTGATTTAGATTTATCTGAACCAGTGATTCCCATGCGGTTTGTGGACCACATGTGGTCCGCAAACAACTCCTAAAATTCGGTTATGCAGTTTTTGCAAAAGCTACACAATCACACGTTGTGCTACTACAATATACATTACTAATCAACATAAGATATGTATGTAGTCTCCCATTTTTCTTCGTTATGTGTTTTCTTTTTATTATGTGTGTGTGTTTATAAATTAATATATACAGCTCTCTTTGATGCAATAATATCAAGCATCACCTTCAAATCCGCCATTAATTGAAACAGCTTTCTATGTGAAACAAATACTAAGTAACTGTTATTATAAAGGCACATTTGTGTTGTCAGAATTACAAACTTTAATTTTTAGGGCATTTTTTTTTTTAATTAAATATCCTTACGCCAATAAAGGGACCACAAAACATTTTTGATGGGCTGAATTGTACATTGCAATTAAAAAGGTCCACCAGGCGGTGGATTAAAAAAACTAATAATTACAGTAATTTTTCAAGGTCTATGTCGGAGAGGGTGAATAATGTGCAGAAGTGTATTTTTGTGATATTCTGTAGCTTTTACAAACCGCTTAAAATACATTATTTGAAGTCACAAAGTCGGGGTGAGAGAGTATATTGACAGATTCCCCAGTTTTGTTTTCGTTTAGACAGCTGTTTATTCCAGCTCGGAGACTAATGTAGCTTGAAATGTTATATTCTTCTCCATGTCTTACATTTCCATAGAAATCCCTTAGTATTTTATAAACATATATTTTTTTAAAATGTGCATTTTCCACAGTTGAGAATTTGTTTTTTTGTTTCAGCCAGTCCTGAAAGACAGCATTTTTTTCTTCTGTTTTTGCTATCTTCCAGTTCATTTAATTGTTCTTTATCCAAATCAGTCTCCTTAATACTTTTGGGATTTTTTTTGCTGGTAATTGGTCACTCGGTTTTATAGTTACTGTACATATGTAACTGTAAACAAGATGGCTACCAGAACTTTAAATTCTGTGAGGCAGCGCAGTGATTTAGAATATGTGACAAGGCTCCAACTGTCCTTATCCATCCAATATACAGATGCATTTTGCATGTTTGGATTACTTGAGGCTCGGTAGTGATATCTAAGTTCAACTACATTTTTGTAGTATAGAAACTTGAAAAGCAATATTCAGTCAACCCTGAAATCTGCATGTGTAATTTTACTGGAGGTTAAGTAATTTTCTTCAACTCGGGGGAGTTCTTGCAAGCTTTCAGAACAATGGTTAATGTTTTGGTGTTTATTTAATTTATTTTTTTTAAGTGTATTTCAAGCATTCAAAATGACAAAGACACGATTCGTTTCCATGCTCAACTTCATTACCTTTCTTGGTAAAGCACAAAAGAAAAGCAAATACCATTAAAGCAGGTAATCAGAGGATTACTTAAGAAACCACTCCAACAGTTTAATTACACCTTTTACACCAAGATCTAATTTAGAAAAAATTAAAAGACACTTCTTCCGATCACACAAAACCAATGTATTCGTGATGCAAAAGCATTAGGCAAATCATCTTCCAAAGCAGTTTTAATGGGAATTAGCATACATGCAAACGTGAGTATGTTTACATGATTAAATTCACTATATTTCAGTCTGGATACATGCTGTGTTTATTGATTGAACCACTTCGGAAAGAGGTTGTCTTACACAAAGTACTGTATGGTTTACTATATACTGTAATTAGATGTGACTAGGTGAGGTCTGTGCAAGGGCCTACTGTCCAGTATATCATATATAACATTGCTGCATTGTGTACAAGAACTGTATTTGCATAATGACACAAGTAAACAAATCTATTTGGAAAACAATAGCTGTCCTTTCTTCCTTGGCTAAGTAAGACCCTTTACATGTTGTCATGTGAACCATAACCACAAAGGCCAAGTCACCCATACGGAAGTGTAGAAACCCAGTGTCTAGCTTTTGTTTGAATTTCTCAGCAAATTTTTATTTCTACCATGTTGTGATGCCATTGTGTGGTTGAATACACATTGTAAGTCCAGGTTTGATTGCTGTTTTCATTAATGTTTACTAGGTATTGTATTGACACCATGTGGTTTCACATTATCAATCACCATCTTTGTTAATTACATAAATTAATAGAAACCTAATGTGTAAGACATATTTTTACCACGAGAGTTGCACTAAATTGCTCACTGCATTCTTCTTGCCAGCATCTTCGACAATATCTAGCAGTGCTTAATAGGGTTCAGAACTAGAGATGTACTGGAACATGGACCAAAACATTTATTGCATTCAGCTGTGGAGAATAATATTGAGATACATAGTCAGTCTCAATACTGATGGACACCTCTGAACATGTTTTATATTGTGTTGCTGAGTCACAGCTTGTAGGCTATTCTTGCTGTGATGGAACACATTGGACATCTGCTTTAGTGCTACTACAGAAGAAAACAAGTTGATACATTAAAATAAAATAAAAAAATAACTAAAGATCCAAAATCAATAGTTCTTTTAGCTGACATTGATTTTTATTGTTTCTATGGGAACCATGAGACACTTTGCTGACAGTGTCTGTGTGTATAAGTGAGAAAGAGAAAGGAAGAATGAATATCTGTATCTTTTGAAAGCCCCCCCCCCCCCCCCCGATATTTTAATTGACGTACATACTACCATAGCCTCTAAAACTAAACATAAATAAATTAGGGAAATAATACAAGTTCAACAAGAATAGAAACCCATATCACCTAAAGAACAGGATCTCTGTGGTATAGGTACTAAAATGAGAGCAAAAAATACTAATCATAAAACAGGAACTCTGATTATAATAGCCAGAAGTTAAATAATAAACCTCATTCTATCCAGTTCACAAATTGTACTTTCTCCAGAGAACAGTTTTAAACAAATACTGTACAAGTAAAATATTTAAAACAAACAGCCTGTCATTTCAATAACAGATTTTTATTGATCATCATAAAAGCTTATCTTCTAAAGCCATGATAAAAAAAATATGCACTATACTTCCAATAGGTATGAATGAGGTGTGCTGCTCTGAGCCACTCTTTGTCTACATCAAGGAAAAAGTAATACTGCAGTACTAATGCTAATGCAATAGTTCATCTGTTTTTGTTTGTTTTTTTTAATCAAGTTTCAAGTCAGTGACCAACCAAAAGATGTCACTGTTGTACAGACAAAGATTCAGTTCTATGTATTTATTTATTTATGTTTTATTTATGAATTGGTAGGCCTAAATATAAAGACTTGTAACATACTGAAATATAAGTATGTAGCTCAATGCCAAGGTTTTTTCTTACAACATTGAAACTGAACTTCAAAAATGTATACCAATTGCAAGTTATTGCTATGACAATTAAAACTTCAGAATGTAATATAACTATTCATTTACAGTGGAATCCATCCTTTTGCTATTGTCTGTACCATCTATAATGTGAATACCTTACTCTTTGATCCCTGGATAAACTGCTGAATTGAATTATGTGTCAGCAATTTAATGTTGTATACTACAATTGAAAGGTCTTAATTGCTGCATTTTTAGATAACACTTTCTTCAAACATTTAAAGTAATACATTCATTTGAAATTAAAGTGTGAAGGAGCAATCATAATTTTGTAGTGAAATGCATTTAGAAAAAAAAGTACACATGGACATAAATAGATAATTTCATTACTACCCACCATAAAGTCCTCTGTCTGTGCTGAATGTGACGATTATATATGAATTGAATTTCAGATCATTTAAAATAATGCCCATGTGCAAGGTATAAGGAATGTTTTGGAGCAATAATGGAAAAAAGAACACCACGAAATATAAAAAAAACATTTTAAGTTTTTGCAAACTATTCATTTGATATGTGAATAATAATGTGGTGGAGTGTGGAGATTTTTATTTAAATTCACATGTTTCAGATTGATATTCAATTGCTGATGTAACTTTTTACACAAACAGGAAAACCTTGTTTCAATGTTGTCCAGATTTGGCAACATTATTATAATTTTATAAAGGTCAGGTCTTTGCTATATTAATTCTGGATTGACCCTGCGTTGCACAGAACAGTGAAAAGGTCATTTCTAGCTAATAATATTATTTTATTTTTTCAGACAAATGTAAATTTTACTGAAATAAAAGTGTGATAGACAGCTACTTCTTGACTATCCAATACATTCCATGTTGTAATAAACTCTTTAAAAATGATAAAAACTAGCATAGCATAGACAGCGTTTACCTGCCAACTATACAGTATACAGGCTGCTATATACTTTAGCACTGCCGAAAATACTCTAGCTGCAATATTCTTAGGGTCAAGGCCAACCCACCAGTCATTCTCACTCAACCATGTCAGATTACATATTTTTAAAAATTATGTAACATCTAACTTTTAGGTTTCTAGATTTTGGGTTGCTGGTTGCTGAGATACTCTGCAGCTCTTTTGAAATAACAATTTTCCTTCCAACAGGACATGTAACATTTTCTCTATTTTAGGAATTGAAATTAAACTGTTACCATTATTTCTGTGCACTGCTGAAAGTTAGTATACAAAAAGGTTCAAAAACTGTCAGAATGCAAATTTCAGATCTTTAGCTCAGCCAAAATACAAGGCCAACATTTGTCTTGAAGCCTAAGATGTTTTTACAAAGATAAAAAATGTTTGGTGTTAAAATGTTAAAAATGTACCACCACTGATTGAAATATAACTGTATTCCCAATACGGTATACCGAGTTATGCTTCATTACATACATTACAATTAGAATATATGCAAGCTCCCTATCACTTTAAGTGTTCAAAATTGATAGATAAAATCTTACAACAATACACAGAAGCAGAATGTAATAAATGTGTGACAAAAGGTAGTAAGATGAATGCTTTCCTGCCAGAACTATTGTACATGCCAGTAGTCAGTAGACGCATCATGAATCCTGCGCAAAACACTCTTGGTTTAGTTCATGGCACAATCCCAAAATCTGTCTCTGGCAGCCAGAGGGTTCTGCTTTTCCATCACTGACATTTAATAATTAGATCAACATTACCCCTCAACAATAGGTTACATAGATCAGCTTCTTTCAAATCGCATTTCCTTCCTGTTAGGTCCATTAGCGTTGCAAACCAGACTGCCTTTAGAAAAACCCTTATTGCTGCTGTTTTTGAATGCAGCTTTTAAAATGGATTATGTAGGGAACATTAAGGCCAAATATACCAAAACTCTCTAGTGATCACTTTCTAGACCCTTTACAACAAAAAGGCATCAAACTCCATGGCAGCTACACTGTATTGCAAAAAAATCTGTATACATCACTTGGCAACGCTAATTAATGGAAGAAACGTACAAATAAGTACCAATGTAAAACAAATATTCTATAGAACTAGTACTGACAAAGAAAGATATGCAGTCTATGCACAGTTTTATTACTGTGACATTTTTTTTGTTAGTTAGTCACCAGCACAAAAAAAGACATTTCTTATGAGATTGTAAAAACACCTACCAGTATTTTCATAAAGTCAGAGCCCAAATTGTTAACAAACTTCGTCAATGTAGTATATTTCACAGAGCAGTAACTTATATAACCTCATTGTCTTTTGCTACTACTTGAAATTCTCTTTACCCTTTCATTCTTTTATTACCCTTATGTTTTGCCTCTTCTTGTTCTTCCTCCAATGGTTTTCTCTTGCTATCCCTCGTTGCCTGTCCTTTCCCTTACTGCTTTATGTCTCTCTCAGCTGGTCTACTATTTTCCCACTGAGCTCTTCGGTGATAGGAATAAAAAACAGCAAACTTTTAAGTTGACCATTTATATATAGTTGGTATGTAGTTCCACAGGTCACCTTTACCACTATTATTCAGAGCTTTGGTACTTCGTCAAATATTAAATGAAAATAGCCTCTCCCTATTAAAGCCTAGGCAGCATAATTCAATCTCTGGGTTGTCCTGCAAACAGCAAGGGAAATAAACAAGCACATAAATAACAAGCACATAAATGAACACATATTTAAATGAATCACTGCTCCATCAACCCAAAGCCACAGTGGGATTTCACAAGCATGTAATCTTGAAGGCCAACAACCACCTACCACTGTTTTGTTGACTGAAAACTCCCTATTTTAACAATTAGCTACAACGTTGCGGCTTGCGCTTTGTTCAGATGGCATGGTATAAATAACTAGGTAGACCAGTGGTGTCAAACTCAGTTTCTGGAGGGCCGCAGTGTCTTCTGGCTTTCGTTCCACCCGAGCTCTCAATTACTTAATTGGTCTAATTATTTGATTAACTGGACACATTTAACACTTCTCTTCAGGCCTCAAAATGTTTCACAGGTAGTGTACCTTGAATCAAGTGCATTTCTAAAACTATCAACTGTAAAATACCTTGAAAAATATTAAATAAGTCAAATTCAACAAATAATTCGATCAATTATGTTAATTGAGAGCTTAAGTTGGAATGAAAACCAGAAGACCCTGCGGCCCTTGAGGACTGGAGTTTGACCCCCTTGAGGTAGACTGACATACAATTGTACTCAAAAGTTTACATACCCCAATGGAAATTTATAATTTCTAGAAATTTCTCGAAAACAAAGAATTTTAGGAAAAATCCTCTGTAGCAATAGTTTTGCTTTTGTGGATGAGGAAAAAAAGTTACAAGAAATCTATAATCATTTATTTATTTAAGCAATTTTTTTGCAAAACTCCAAAAATTCTAATTCAAAAGTATTCATAGCCTTTGATGTGATGATAGTATTGTCTAGAAGGTGCTAGAAATTTTAATATGATAATTAAAAGGGTTAGGCATATGATGATTGCTGTCATTACCAATAAGGCAATACAACAAGTAAATAGCTATCTGAAGACCTTAGGTAGAAAATGATTTATTGTCATAAAGCTGGAGAAGGATACAAGAAGATTTCCAAGCATTTGAGTATCCCAATTTCAACTATTGTTTCTATTATCAAGAAGTACAAGACTCAGGAAGGTTAATAGCAATCCGAGATTGACTGTCAAAGATATTCAAAGTGAATTGGCTGCAAGTGGGACTGTGGTTTCCATTTCAACCATAGGTCGAGTATTGCATGGTGAAGGTCTCAATGGTCCCAGGCCAAGAAAAAAGCCACCCTTAGGAAAAAGGTTGCAAAACGGCATTTGAATGATGGATATGAGTTCTGGTCAAAGATTTTGTGGAGTGATGAAATAAAAATCAAGCTATTTGGTCACACTGATTGTCGTAATGCTTGAAGAAAGTCTTTTGAGGCGTACAAAGAAAAGAACACCATACCTACTGTCAAGCATGGAGGTGGTAATATCCTTCTATGGGGCTGTTTTTCCTCTAATGGCACAGGAAGTTTAGTTCCAATACATGGTAAAATGGATTCCATATCACACCAAAAGATATTGGCCAATCATCTGAAACCCTCCGCTACAAAACTTGGTTTAAAGCGCAACGATCCAAATCATACATCAAAATCTACTTCAGAATGGTTAAATAAAATCAAGGTTCTGGAATGTCCTAGTCAAAGTCCCGATTTAAATCCGATTGAGAATCTTTGGTATGAGTTGAAGAAGGCTGCACAAGAGAAGTCCTCGGAATTTGAATGAACTGGAACAATTTTGCGTTGAAAATTGGTAAAAAAAAAATCACTAAAGAATTATGCCAAAAGCTCATTGGCAAATATCCTAATCATTTAAAAGAGGTTATTATTGCTAAAGGTGCCTGAACTAGCTATTAATTTCATTTTCCTTGTCAGGGTATGTATACTTTTGAATTAGCATTTTTGGAGTTTTGCAAAAAAATTTGCTGAAATAAATAATTGTAGACATCTATTTTTTGCTACAAAAGATTTTTCCAATAATTATTTGTTTTCGAGAAATTTCTAGAAATTATAAATTTCCATTGTGGTATGTAAACTTTTGACTACAACTGTATGTGTATATGTATATATATATATATATATATATATATATATATATATATATATATATATATATATATATATATAT
The DNA here is from genome assembly GCF_902713425.1 of Acipenser ruthenus. NCBI lineage: Eukaryota > Metazoa > Chordata > Actinopteri > Acipenseriformes > Acipenseridae > Acipenser > Acipenser ruthenus. The sequence goes on along the minus strand of NC_081198.1, from coordinate 10,718,483 downwards.
ATATGGCCCAAAAGCTGTATTCTGAGAAATGAATTACTGTAGAACTTTCAAACTTCCCTTGAAGGTTGCTGCTCACCATATTTGTTAGCTCTACCCAAATGAAAAACATTAACAATAGACTGGGCTGTATTTCCTTTTTTTTTTATTAAAGTACCATATTTAAAGTTTCCAAAGAAGCCTAGTGTTGTTTGCTTTGTTATTTGTTACAATGTATAAGGATGGTAACTTCACAATTCAAATGTAATCCTTTGCTTTGTACTTGCTTCAAAAAAGGGCCCACGTCTTTATTTTACGGTTGTTTATTAGAAGTGGTGATACTATTTATTGCAAAATGCAAAGTTTTGCTGTAGGTGTCGAATCATATTGTAAGTCTAAATCCATCTGGTTGTTTCAGTTCCTGCAAAGCCATGCACTGCCATGTTAAGACCCAAGAAGCATACTGATGGGTAAGATAAACCTTTACACCTGTATATAACTGTACACGTTTGAAAATACTTTAAATGATGTAATCAGATTGTCAAACTGCAGCATTTTTTCCCCTTAATTCACTGCTTTTGTTTTAATGAGTGACAGAAGGAGGGGGTCAGTGTGTGAGTCACAGCAAGCAGACAAGAGCCAGTGAACAGACGGATCCTGCTGGATTCATCCAGACTCTGATCAGCATTGCATTTCCAATGCGGGGGGGCTTATTTAAATAATTAGGCTTAAGGTTGCTGTGCACTGCACATTCGTACATTCTCCTATTATTTCTTAACCTTTTGCCAAATCCTCCCACTTAAAATATTTTTTTCAGATTCATAAATGCACTTCGTGTGCATCATCTTAACAAACAGCAATGATGCCAGACGTTTTTTTTTTTTTTTTTTTAATGAACAAATTATTCTCCATCTTATGTTCTGTATTAATACTTGGGATTTTAAAATATTCTATATAAGTAATGAATATAATTAATTATAAAAAAAAAAAAAAAAGTTTTTAATAAAATTAGAAAATACATTTCTGCATGCACTTGTACCAGAAAGCTAATTAAAAAATAATGTTATTGTTTTAATACATTTTCATTTTAGGATGATTTTCTGGATACCTGGGGAAATTCACTTGAACAGGAATAATTTCATGAACTGGAAAATAAAGTTTTCTATTTACCCATCTTGATTCTATGCATATTTGACAGTTTTCAGATTTTCAGTTTAACGCGTTATTGTTGTGCAGTGTACATTTTGTTTTAGTACCTTAGTGTGTTCACACGTAACAAACAAACAAAGTCAAACAATAACACCTTAAAGGTGAATTCAGTTTAGCCACAATATGCACTTTTGTTGTTGTTGATGTCTCTATAAGGACTGCAAACACTTTAAATTGCATACTGTAAGTGCAGCATAGAATCAGTTAGCACCAGCTACAGCAGCTGAAGTTCGCGCACTGTGCTGTAGTCTTTTCTAATCAGAAACCTACTGAGATTATAAAACGAATTACAAAGAACCAAGGGGGCTTTAGTTTGAGTTATTAAAACAGCGATTATTAAAACCACGATGTGTGACCAAGGTACCTTTACACAGTCAGCCTATAAATCTTCACCCTGCAAGTGATTTTTGTAAGTAGAATGGGAATACTATACGTATATATCAGCATGAGACTGGCCTGCACTCTGACTTGTTTTAATAATAAACCTCTTTTCAGGTATTAAGCCTTCAGGAGTGCTTGCATACTCCATGCTACATGTGTTTGTATTTAAAATTGCACGTTTTATAAAGTATTATACTTTCCTTCTTTCTTACCTTCTTTCTCATAATTCAATTACCTTTTAGTGAAAAAGGTTCTGAAGATTATATCTCAATTGGAGGCTTTAGAGGGTGAATCCCAGGCTTGTAAAACAAAGCTTACACACTGAAATAATTGAATTGAATAGCCAATTCTGGATAGCTAGATTCCCCTTGCACTGGATATTCTCCAGTCTCTTCAGAAAGAGGACTACATATTCTTGTCAAATAATAACTTTGGTTAACCCTATCTATACTATTTGAATGTTTCAAAGGGTATGCTACAGATAAGAGATTACATTGTTTTAGCCCTTCCTCGTAGGTTATAAGTCATGAGATTCACCAATTGTTTGTTCTCTCTACTTTCTCAAGGTGACCAGAAGTGTATTGCTTTCTATATGGGTTTGAACTAGAGCTTTATATAATCTGAGCAAAATATTTTGCATGTACAGTATAAGGATGAGTTGTAAAGCCACAAGGTTTCTTTTTGTCAGGCCATCACATATGGTAGAAGTTATTGCTTAAATGTTGCTGAAATATATTTCTAAAAAACAGCCTACCATAGACAGTTCATTCGCTGCATGAAATCAAACCACTTGTGCTAAAGCCTTTAATGGAAAAAACTACGTGCATGTTATTATTATTATTATTATTATTATTATTATTATTATTATTATTATTATTATTATTATTATTATTATTAGTAGTAGTAGTAGTAGTAGTAGTAGTAGTCCTATTTAAGGTCCGTTTGAAGGGACTACACCAGCTGTCCAAAGACAGCTGGACAAAAATTCAAATTAGCACCCTTTATGGGTGCTAAAAAAGACAGACCTTAACTAATTTAACTGAAAAAACCGGTAAAAAGGACTGTAAATTATATATGCAAAACCAAAGGGGAGGTGGTACAGAGCACGCCCCCTAGAGCCCACTGGTCGACAAAGGTGGCCATGTCGCCAGCAGACTCCGCGTGGGCGTGCTCTAACTTAACCCTTGATCGGACAAGGGCCCTGAACATGGCCCCACAATCAAAGAGACCCTCCCCGATCATCTTACGCTTCCTGGTCTTGTAAATTGCCAGTTTAGCAAGAGCCAGGAGCAGATTCACGAGGAGGTCCCTCTTCTTGGTGGAGCCACGAACAGGGTGCCCGAAAATGAGGAGGGTTGGGGAGAAATGCAGCCAGAACTGCAGCAACAGATTCCTCAGCAGCAGGAAAAACGGCTGCAGCCTGGCGCAAAGAAAATAAATATGTGCTACCGACTCGGACTGACCGCAGAAAGGGCATGCGGCGTCCGAGTCGGTAAAGTGACGCAGGATCTCTCCTGACGCGAGCGCTCCGTGCAGGACCCTCCACCCCAAGTCCCCAGCTCCCCTGGAGACCAGCGGGGAGTACAGGGCCTCCCACTGGGGACCGACGCCCTCCGGTGGTCGGAGGGTCTCCCGCCAAGCGGTGTCTCGGCGGGAGACGAGGGCGAGGAAGTGGAGGGTGTGGAGCGTCATCGCGTACAGGGTCCTCCTCGACGCCGATCGGAGGGGCGTCGAGGAGAAACGCGAGATCCTGCTCAGGTTGTTCTCGAGGGGAGGCCGGGGGGGGGGCCCGCGCCTTGGGTTCGATCAGCAGGACCGGAGAGCCGGGGGCAGGGGGGGGGATGGAAGATGGCTCCCCGGTCCTGAGAACTCCCTCGAGATACCTGACAGAGTCTGGGTGCAACGCTGCTTTGCACTCCCGGATCGCGCGGCCGGCCGTCCTGACGGTCGCCCGAGCCGCCCTGGCGACGAGCGACTCGGGGGTCAGCCACTCGGACCGCTCGCGATCCAGGAGATCCCAGACTCTGGTCACCTTGGCCGAGATCAGCACGCGCCGCACCGAGGGGGACTCCAACGCCTGCGCACCCAGGTGGGGGTTGTGCAGCAGGGGCTCCAGCAGGAGTTCCTCGCCCTCGGTCGGGACGGCGTCTCGGCCGACAGAAAACATGCTCCGGGTCCTGAGCAGGTCCTGGTAAAAGACCGGCAGCTCGGGGAGACGGATTCCCCGGAGGTCGATCCAGAACAGCTGCCGGTCGTAGCCCAGGTCGTGCAGCTGGCGCAACAGGAGGGACGCCAGCGTGCACCACTGCGGGGCCGGGTCTGCGTAGAGGAATCTCTGCAGCGTCTGGAGGCGGAAGGTGTGCACCTGGCTCTTGATGCACACCAACCCTTGGCCTCCCTCGGCCAGAGGGAGGCTCAGAACCGCCGCAGAGACCCAGTGCTTTCCGGCCCAGAAGAAGTCCGTCAGCTTCCTCTGGACCCTGGACACAAACTCAGGGGGCGGGCTCAGGACGGTGAGTCGATGCCAAAGCATCGACGCCACCAGTTGGTTAATCACTAAAGCCCGTCCCCTGAAGGAAAGCAGTCTCAGCAGACCCGACCACGACCTCAGCCGAGCAGCCACCTTGTCCTCCAACTCCACCCAGTTGGCTGCGACCGAGGTCTCCGCGGGGCTCAGGTGGACTCCCAGATATTTGAAACTGTCCGCGCTCCACTTGAACTGCTGGAGCGCGACAGGGAGGGAGTCCACCCGCCAGGGACCCACCAGTAACCCGGAGCACTTGTCCCAGTTGATCCTGGCAGAGGAAGCGGCAGAGTAGACGCTCTGGCAGCTCCGCATCCTCTCCAGGTCAACCGGGTCGGAGGCCACCAGGAGCACGTCGTCGGCGTAGGCCGACAGGACCACCCTCGTGTCCGGCGCGCCGAGCGCCAACCCCGTGAGCCTCCTGCGAAGGAGGCAGAGGAAGGGCTCGATGCACAGCGCGTACAGTTGTCCGGACAGAGGGCAGCCCTGACGCACTCCTCTCCTGAACGCGAGGGGCGCGGTCAGGGACCAGTTAACCTTTACAAGGCACTCGGCAGAGGCGTACAGCATCCGGAACAGGCCGACGAAGCGCGGCCCGAATCCGAATGCTCGCAGGGTTCCGAAGAGATACTCGTGATCCACCCGGTCGAACGCCTTCTCCTGATCCAGCGACAGGAAGGCGACCGACCGACCAGTCCTCCTGCAGTAGTGCAGGAGGTCCCGAACCAGAAAGATGTTATCGAAAATCGTCCGGTTCGGGACCGTGTAGGACTGGTCGGGGTGGATCACGTCTGCCAGCACGGACTTGAGCCTCAGGGAGGCGGCCTTGGCCACGATTTTATAGTCCGTGCATAGCAGCGAGACCGGGCGCCAGTTCTTTAGGCAGCGGAGATCCCCCTTCTTGGGCAGGAGCGTGATGACCGCCCGCCTCATCGAAAGGGGCATCTCCCCGGTCTCGTAGGCTTCCGCCAGGACCCGCGCAAAGGCGGGCCCCAGCAAGTCCCAAAACTTCTTGTAGAACTCCACGGTCAGCCCGTCGATGCCCGGCGATTTGTTATAGGGCATCTGACCGAGGGCGTCGGAGAGCTCGGCCAGGGTCAGCTGGCCCTCGAACTCGTCCCGGACGCCCTCGCCGACCGTGGGAAGCCCATCCCACAGAACCCTGCACGCGTCGGAGTCGACGGGATCCGGAGAGAAGAGGGCAGAGTAGAAAGCCCTGGCCCTCTCGTTCACGCTCTCCGGATCCGTCAGAAGGGAGCCGTCGTCCGCCAGGAGGCAGGTGATGTTCTTGCGGTCTCCCTTCTTTTTCTCCAACGCGTAGAAGAAGTGTGTGCCGCGGTCCATCTCCCGGAGGAACTGGACCCCCGAGCGCACAAACGCCCCCCGGGACCGCTGGAGCTGCAGGTCCCGCAGGGTGCACTTCTTCTCCTCGTACGCGCTCTGCTCGAGTTGGTCCCCGCGAGCCAGGCGGCTCTCCAGATCGAGCAGCTCCCTTTCCAGCCGCTCGATCCGTGAGTCCCTCCGCCTGCTCGCGCCCCTCGTGTACTCCTGACAGAGGACCTTGATCTGCGCTTTCCCCACGTCCCACCACTGACGCCAGGTGGGGAAGCGAGATCGCCTGCCGTGCCAGACCGTCCAAAAGTCCCGGAAAGACCGCTCAAAGCGCTCGTCCTCCAACAGGCTGTTGTTGAAGTGCCAGTAGGCAGAGAAATGCCTAGCTGGCACCACGGCCACCGTCACGGCCACCAGGTTGTGGTCCGTGAACGGCGCCGGCCTAATGTCGGAGGCGCGAACGCAATGAGCGTGGTTCCGCGACACGTAGAACCTGTCAATCCGGGACTGAGACACCCGCCCCTCCCTCACCCTGGTGAAGGTGAAGGCCGAGGCGTCCGGGTGTTGCCACCGCCAGATGTCGACCAGAGAGAGCCGAGCGATCAGCTCTCTCAGGGCGGCCGACGAGAGCGGGTAGGGCTCGCGCCCCACCCGGTCCGCGGCCTCGAGGGTGCAGTTGAAATCACCCCCGAGGACCACGAGCTCGTCGGCGCCGATGGTGTTCAGGTGGGCCGACATCCGGCGGAAAAACTGGACCCTCGCCGGACCCGAGGACGGAGCGTACGCGTTCACCAGGTGAACGGTAGCGTCCCCGTCCTGGATCCGGTGGTGCAACAGACGGCCCGGCACGACGTTGACCACATCGAGCACCGTGGGAACAAAGGACCCGGAGAAGAGCGTCGCCACCCCACAAGATGACTCGGTGAGGTGGCTGAAGGACACTCTCCCCCCCCACTCCAGCAGCCAGTTGGCCTCGGCCTGCGGGGTGGAGTGGGTTTCCTGCAGGAAGCACACAGAGTAACCCCCTTTTTTCAGGAAGGAGATTACCTGGGCCCTGCGGAAATGGTCCTTGCATCCGTTGACGTTCACGGTCCCGATGCGATACATGGTCCTCTGTCAGGAGTAGTTGGCGACACTCACGGGAGATCCTGAGATCTCCCGAAGTTCACCAACTGGTCGTGAAACTTTCGGGCACGTATGTGCACGCACGTGCCCGAAGTTTTGCTGGCGTGGCTGGCCCTGAGGAAGGATCTCACAGAGTTGAGGATCCTCTGGAAATCCCCCCATTTGTCCAGGGCCAGCTGGACCTTGTCCCTGCGGTGGATGGTGGCCTCCAGGAACTCCAGGAGCTCCGCCGCAGGGATGTCCGGAGAAGGGGCGGACAGACTCTCCGAGCCCACGCTGCACGCGGACTCCGAGTCCTCCTCCCGCTCCTCCGGTTCTCCACCGCCCCCCTCGCGGTGGAGAAGCACAACGCACTCACGTTGGTGGGTGAGCGCGTTGCGTCTGATCTTGATCTTGACCGACTCTCCCAGCGCCCCCCCCCCAGGGGACGCGGCGGGAGAGATCGGCGGAGGGACCCTGGCGGGGACCGTCTGCACCCTCGATTTCGGGGGCGCAGACGGTCGCTCGACGTACACCGCCGAGCCGGACGGTCTCGTCGTCCCCGCTCTGGGTCCCTCCTTGGAGGTCCGAGGCACGGTCTCAGGCCCGTCCTCTTCCCTCGAAGGAAGGGGATCCACCCTCTCGGGTCCTTCCCCTCCCTCCCCTAGAGAAAGGGGATACACCCTTTCGGGTCCTTCCCCTTCCTCCGCATCAGTCACCGGTTGCTGTTTCAGGGGCTCCTCCCGCGCCCCCTCGGTGACTGGAACCGGTCCCTCGATGCTGGGTCGGGGACCGGTTTCTTGGCCCCGTTGCACTTCGGGGAGGGGATCTACCGCGAGGGCACCACCTTCTGCCCTCTCCGGTTCTTCCACTCCCTTCCGTGCTCCGGAGACCAATGTAAACGCGGGCTCCTCAGAGCTCGCCTCTGCCTCAGGGGGTGTTTTCTCCTCCCCCTCCGCGGCGGCACGAGGGCCGGAACCCCCGTCGCCGCAGGAGAGGGGAGCCTGAGGCAGATCTTGTTCCGGGAGGGGTGGTTCTTCCCCCCCCTCCGACCCCTCGGCGGGGGTCGCTTGCATGGGCTCCGCGTTGTCTGCGGAGCCCACGCTTGCCTCGGGAGCCCAAGGCAGATCTTGTTCCGGGAGGGGTGGTTCTCCCCCCCCCTCCGACCCCTCGGCGGGGGTCGCTTGCATGGGCTCCGCGTTGTCTGCGGAGCCCACGCTTGCCTCGGGAGCCGAATCCGCCTCCTCCACGGAGGCGGGAGCCAGAGGCAGTTCTTGTCCTGGGAGGGGTGATTCTTCCCCCCCCTCCGGCCCCTCAGCCGGGGTCGCCTGCATGGGCTCCGCATTATCCGCGGAGCCCACGCTTGCCTCGGGAGCCCGAGGCAGCTGTTGTTCCGGGAGGGGTAGTTGTTCCTCCCCCTCCGGCCCCTCGGCGGGGGTCGCCTGCATGGGCTCCGCGTTGTCCGCGGAGCCCACGCCTGCCTCGGGAGCTGGTTCCGCCGCCCCCTCCTCGGCAACACAGGGTACAGGACCCGCGTCGCCGTCGGAGGAAGGCGGTTCCCGAGGCAGCTGTTCCTTCAGGGACCCCTCCTGCGCCCCCTCGGCGACCTCCGCTGCGGCCGGCCCCTCGATGGTAGGGTCGGGGCCGGCTTCCGAGGTCTGTGGTGTGACGGGGAGGGGATCTACCCGAAGGGCTTCTTTTGCCCTCGCGGGTTCCTCCCTCTCCTTTGGCCTCTCGGCGGGGGCCTCTTCCATGGGCTCCGCTGCTTTTGCGGAGCCCCGGACCGCCTCGGGAGATGGATCTTTCTCCCCCTCCGTGGCAGCACGAGGGCCGGGGCCCTCGTCGCCGGTAGAGGGGGGACGCCGAGGCGGTCTCTTTCTTTTTTGGGGGCCCTCCATCGCCCCCCCGGGGACCCTCAGCAAGAGGCCGAGACGTGTGCACTTGCGCGCACACGTGGGAAGACGCGCCTGCGCCTTCCTTTTCCCCCTGAGGCTGCCGGAGGCTGTCCCCTGCCCTGCCACGGCGACGGGGAGCACACCTCCGGCAGCGCTTCTCTCTTCCTCGTACCCGGGGATGAGGTGCTTTGTTTTACGGGCGGCTTTGCCGCCCTGCCTCGCGGGGGGTGCCGTCGAGGGAGTCCCTATCTCTGAGACTCCCCCTGACCCACCGCCAGATGGTGCGGCGGCGGGCTTCGTCTCCCCCCGCTTGGCCTCCCCGGTGGACCTGGCCGCCACCTTCTTCTTCCGGCGGGCGACCACGGTCCACTCGGCGGCCTTCTCCCCCCGCGCGCTTTCGGGAGGCGCGGAGGGTCCGGCCGCCTCGGGGGCCCTCTCTCCCTTTCCCCTCCCGGATGTTACTGGGAGGGGGGCGGGTACTTTTTTGCCCCCCTTCTCTGCGGGCCTCTTGGAGGGCCCCGGGGGCGAGGTGGACTCGGAGGGGTGCGGTGCTTGCGCGGGTGGTTTTGCGCTTTTCTGGAGCTTGGGGCACCTCTTTTTCTGGTGCCCCAGCTCCTTGCAGTGAAAGCACCGCACCTCCTCCGAGGAATAAAAGATAACGTAGTTGGTCCCCTCGAAGGGGACCACAAAGCTGCCCTCCGCGGTGTCCCTCCCCGCCAGGTGGATGGTCACCTGGCGGCGGAAGGACAAGATGTGGCGGAAGGCCTGGTCTCTGCAGCCCAGGGGGATGGGGTGGATGGCCGTCTTGACCTCCCCCAGGGCTTGCAGATGGGGCATGAGCAGGGCATCCTGAATAAACGGTGGCACGTTGGACAGGATGACCCTGCTGCCCAGCCCCGCGAGGGGCTCGATGGGGACAAACATGCCCCCCACGCTGAGACCCCTCTCGATCGCGGTGTTCGCGGCGGCCTCCGATTTCAGGAAAAAGACGGCTTTCCCGTACATTTTGGAGGCCGCCACGATCGCTGCTGGTCCCACCGCCTTCGCCATGGCCTTGACGAAGCCCTCGATCGAGAGGGAGTCTCGCAGGAGGCACCTGACCCCGTGCCTCCTGGTGATATTTTTAAATGGGGGGGCCGCGTTGCTCGCGGCCGCCTTTGCCCATTGCTTGGGGGGCTGTTGTGTCTGCCCACTCATTATTTAATGTGTGTTTGTATTATTTATTTATTTATTTATTTATTTGTTTGTTTATTAAACAAAAAAAACAAACAATAATTCAGAAACAAACCAAACACAAATTGCACACCCCTACACTCCAATAGTGCAGGGGCGCACAGAACAGAAAAGTTTTAAATCAAAACAAAAATAGTAATTTTAATTTTTTTTTTTTTTTTTTTTTTTTTTTTAAATAAACAAAAAATAGCCACCCCTGCACTCCAATAATGCAGGAGTAGCAAAGTAAAAAATTAAACAAACAAACAGAAAATATTAATTTATTTTAAAACAACAAAAAATAAAAATTTACACACACACACCCCTGCACTTCAATAGTGCAGGGGCACACACACAACAAAAAATAAAAATAAAACAATCAAAAACAAAGGGATTTTTTTTTTTTTTTTTTTTTTTTTTATTACAAACAAACGTATTTGTTTATTTTTAAATAAATAAACAAATACAAATTCACCCACCCCTGCACTACAATAGTGCAGGGGCACAAAGAAAATTCAAAAATAAATCAAAGTCCAAAACTAATAAATAGTTTTAAACTTAAAAGAAAATCAAAATCAAAAATCAAACCAAGGGCAAACAAAGGAGCACACGGCCTGTGCTCCCTGCCTGCCCTTCCCCCACTCTGCACACAGCAGAGATGGGGGATTTTTAAAACAAAACGATTTTTAACAAAAAACTAAAAACAGCTACTTACATAAAAATAATTTTCCTAAAAAGACAAAAATAAAAGCTTTCAAGTAAAATTAATGAATTAATAAAAGAGTGTTTTTAAAAAGAAGGAAAATTCAAAGAAAGAAAAATCTCTCCTGCACTTGCTTATGCAGGCAAGTGCAGGGAGAGAAAGGACAAACTAAATAAGTGTTTTATTTAAAAAAATAAAACAACTTAACCAGAATATTTTTAACTAAAAAGGTGCACTACTACTTTAGATAAACTAAATTATAAAAAGAATTGAAAAATAAAAAGTTGAAACAACTGTTTTTAATGTTTTTTGAAACACACCTGCAGGAGCTCCACAAATGTGTGACCTGTCAGTAGTCGTAGTAGTAGTAGTAGTAGTATTACAATATATAGAATGGCTGTGGAGGGAATCAATTACAAACATGGTGAGCAAAAGTGCTAATTCAAACAAAGTACATTCCCTGATATTAAAATATTATTTGCATGTGATGTTAGATTAGGGGTGTCTAATATAAGAATGGACTGGTGTTTTCACAAACAATGGGAACATACAGTATCATGTGAAAAACCCCTAACAGGTTTATTATGTTAAAGAAACAATTTTTTAAATTCCAGTTTTTTAATTTTTTTTTGTTTTAGACTTCTCTTAATTGTTATATTTTTACAAACTAGCTCTTTATCTTAGTTTTTCTAATTTCACAATTAAAACCAATTTTTTTTAACTTATGTTTTAAAAAATGTTGCATTAGACTGTTTTTAATTTAATTGTTTATTTGTTCTTTTTTTGGGGGGGAAGTGTTGGGATCCTTGTGATGAAAGACGCTATAGAAATGGGAATTGTAATTGTGTATTGTATAATATTGTATTGTACAGTATATTGCTGTTTTTTTTCACAGGTACACCACTAACTAATATACCAAACCCCAGCTCAAATGTGTCTGCAGCTGTAAGACGGTTCTCATCAAAGCCTTTATGTGGAGGTTTTCACATTGCTGCTTTTCCTGCCCCCAGATACATTATGTAGATTAAACATTGCAGCAGCACAGTGGAGTGTATGACTACAGCACTTTGTTTTCCTAAATAATTAACAAGTAGTGTTGATTTACTGTCTAATGTAATACTTCTGCATCTTCTTGAGAGATGGGCAGCTGGCTAGGATGTGCTTGATGGTCCCAGACCCTTGAGTGTGAACAGAGCATTAACATTTAAACAGTGCATTAAGAGACCAAAGTGAGATTTCAGTAAATAGAGCAAATTCAGCAGTAATGCAATTATAGCACTGAATTACTATAATGAGCCCTTTTAAGGGAATCATAATTTCTGTAGATTTCTTAGCAGTGTTTTTCCCCAATGGTATTGATTTAAACTTAGCCTGTAATTAGCATACATCTCAACAGCTATAAACCGTGTTGGGTTGTCTCAGAGTGATATTAATCTACATCATAGAGACCTTACTTGTCTAGAGGTGCTTTTCTTTACTGCAAGAAATCTTACACACTATCCAATAATGAGTAATCTAAAAGATTCTATCTTTTTTTACCATATGCAATATTTTCTCATTTTTAATCTTTGATGAAAGCAACAGTTTTTGGCTCCTATAATTAATCGTATTACCATTTACTTGAATGAGAGTTGACACATTGTTTTATAGGCCCAGTTGCACATGCCAAGGCCAATTTATAAAAAAAATAGTCATTGACGACTGTAATGATTAAAGGTCACTTTCCATCCTTGAGCGTAGTGTTCAAATTTGTTTAGCATTATAAACAATATGGCAGCCAATTAGATCACAGAGAAAAATGATAAATCGCAATATTCGTGAAATACACTGTAGAACTTGAAACCATTTGGAATACACCGTACTGTGATCCAGTTATATTGCAGCCCTGGAACTGGCTCTCCTTTTCAACAGTCTTTAAAATATAAATCGGTAGAAACTAACTGTGCATGCCTCTGAATATTATAGAGGCTACATTACTGACAATCCAGCCTTGCCATGTTTAAAGTCACTGGTTCACAACTTTCTCAATGTCAGGCCTCAGCTAGACCTCTATTGTAACAGTCTGTTTTTTGGTACTATAACTTTATGCCAAAAAAAAAACCAAAAAAAAAATACCATGGATTGTGATTCAGTAGCTGATGTTTTATATACACTGAAAAGTAAAGCAGTTTTGAAACAAACAGAAGGGACATTGTTCCCTGAGAAATGGAGTTGGGAACTGTGGAAGGACAATGACATAAGCTGCCAGGAGGAGCTCCTGTTGCCCTCTAACCATCACAGGATATACCTGGATATAATTGCAGTTCAGGAAGACTTACAGGTTCCCTTTTCTTTTTTTGTTGATTTGGCAGAGGTTGGGATTTGGTATTCATTGACTCTCTGGGTTATTTTTAGTGTTATTGCTTAACTGCTGCTTTTAATGACAACATTAAGCAATTATAAGCTTGTTGTGCGAGTGTTACTGCTGTTGTTTCTCATCTGGCGGACATTCCTTTAGCGCATTCCACCTGCTTCTTTTTAAAGGTTCTTTTTTTTCTACACATTCTCTTGTTGTTGGACACAGTGTATTAACTCTACTGTTTCATTAAAAGAGGAATGTTTTTCCTGACAGCGCAAAGTCAATCCATCTTGTTTTCTGGCAGTGGCCCTCGCCTCTCAGTCAGGCTCTGACTGCAGATCAATGGGAGAAATCTTTTTGAAGGCGCTTCCAGGTCTTGTGGTGAGGGAGATGATCAGAAAGCTGCCATAAGCTTCAGCATTCAATTGATGAATGAAGAACTCTGCAGCTCTTGCTGTCACATCAGTTACTATCACTAATTAGGACCGTTTTCCCTATTAAAGTGTTCACTGCATTAAATACCAATTCTGCTTATTGCAATTAGTTTATCCATTAACTTGCACTTCATAATGCTAGGCTATCTCGGATGGAAATGTTTAGAGCGTTTCTGTGCATTATTTATGAAACGAAGCAGCCAGAGAGATTTGGATGGTACTCCACTGTACCTCTCTTCCTGGGCTTGCGTGTAAATCATTTCCCCTCCTAAAGGCACAGTTTTAGCCTTTCCAAGACACTGCATTCAATTGATCATCTTTACTTAATCTACAATACAGTTCTTTTGTTCACCACTTTTCTATGTATTTAAATTGTTTCTACTTATTTAAAATGCCAGCAAATGACTCTTGCTTACTTTTTACTTGTTCTTAAAAGAAGGAGTTAAAGTTTAAGACACTGTATATACTGACCAGCCTAACATAATATGGCAGTTCAGTTAATATGGCTGTTTTGTTTGTTTGTTTGTTTTTGTGGACTCCCAAATTAAGTAAAAGGTTATAATGATGCCATAGGCTAGATTCTTAATGTTCTTTACTCCGACTTGTCATGAGCGTGATTATTTCAGAAAGGAATATGCACCCAATAAATTACCCAACCAGAAATAAAGAACCTGTAAGCAGCCCTAAGATGTTGGAGATTAGTAATTGATGCTTTTTATTTCAAGAAGAAGTAGCTTTGAGAATACGACCAAAAAGCTTCCAAAATGCTGTCACCACCAGAGAAAGTTTCCATTCAAACCAGTACTGTATGAAGCAAGGCTGCTATGCATTTGTTACTATAAAAAAAATCAAAGCAAACCCCTTTTCATTCCTCCCTCTCTCTCTCTCTCTCTCTCTGTTCTTTCTCTGTTGCTCCTACTAAAAGCAGAGCTGTTTTTTTCCCTGGCAAATGATTGTATTGTTATATTGTTATAGATCTAAGAGCGGAACACACTGAATCCCACTGGATCCCTCCAGGTGACTCAGTTCCTCGGTTCATTTCCAGGAAACAGGCATCTTTTTCATAAATGCCTTGCTATTTGTTTAATTCTGTCAGAGAGTTTATTTGCCAGAGCTCCTGACCAAATACATATTGAAAGGAAGACTTATTTCTTTTTTTCTGGTCCCTTTTTACATTATGCCATAACTTTCTGAGATGCTTATTTTATGTGGTATAGATATTATCAATGGAAGTAACTGCATTTTCTATTCATCATCCAATTCGATTCCAATGTTTAGCTGTAGATAGGATTTAATACAATATTCTGGTATAAAATGCGAAAAATAAAAATGCTACATTAGATTATTTTAAATGCATCCAGATTCTTTGTTCCAGTCATGATTCTCTTCAAAAGAATGATACTCTATCTACACAATAACGATTCATTTAAACTAAAATGTAGAAATTGATTAAACAGATGATGAGTTTTTCTTCTGATAAATCATGTTTGCATATTATGAACCTTCACTGGAAAGCAGCTCTGACATGAACAATTTTTGACCATCCCATCCCCCCACTACCATGCATCAAGAGCATTTACTTAAAGGTACAGTAGCTAAGCAATTCAAATACATTTTTCATTACCCTTGTCACTGAATCCTAATTATTGTGCAGCTCAACTTTTCATTCCTAATACCCTGGGGTGTATTTTAAATACCTAAATACCACTATCCTTTATAATAATTTGACTGGTGTTTCCCCTTAGGGGTGATTTATTGCCTCCCTTAACATAACTAAATATAATAAAAATGCAGTGGAAAGAGGTTCACAGTATAGAAAGCAGTATACTGTACTAAAGGTCCCCAATGCAACGCATACATTTCACTGAAATAGTTTATTATGCATCTTTCACCTGTTTCACAGTTTCAGTAAAGAGAATGGTACAACATGCAAAGGGACTCTTGGTCCACAAAATAAAGCCGACCAACATGGTGAAGTGGGCTGTTGTATAGCCCCTCAGAGGCTTTATCAAAGCGTAATGCCATTGGAAATTAAAACAGAGGTTTGTTACGGATGTATCTTAAAGATCGGGGACTGATTTAAAAAAAAAACACATCTTTATACCTGGACTTTGATTTTATTTTAAAACCTTTCCACTTCTCTCTTTATCTGCCTCCCTGCAGGCGATATCGATATGTTCCAGTTCAGTGTACAGCATAAGCTGTGGAATTGCTGAAGCACTTAAGAAACATTACTGATTCTAAACATCTAGGAGACCAAAAATATCGTACAAACGTCTCTGGGTGTCACAGTGTAGAAATAGCTCTGCTAAAAACACATAGGGCTCAATTTTGATGACAGGGCAAACCTCTAACACCAGGGTAAAAGGCATTCGCCCCTGATTTTGATGAAAAAACTTGCCACTAATGGGAGCAAACTGCTTTCCCCCTGTAGTGCTACTTTGGTGGCATGTGTTTCCCTGTCCTTTACCGTCATATACAGTGCCTTGCATAAGTATTCACCCCCCTTGGACTTTTCCACATTTTGTAGTGTTACAACCTGGAATTCAAATGGATTTAATTAGGATTTTTTGTCACTGATCTACACAAAATAGTCCATAATGTCGAAGTGGGGAAAAAAATCTACATATTTTTCAAAATTATTTACAAATAATGGGAGAAACCGTCCATGGGACAAATATAACCCAGACGCTCCACAAAGCTGGGCTTTATGGAAGAGTTGTATCAGCTGCTGCATAGTATCTGGGGTAACTGTTACAGAGTGGCGAGAATAAAGCCATTGCTGAAAAAAACCCATATCAAATCCTGTATGGATTTTACCAAAAGGCATGTGGGAGACACCGCAAACGTGGAAAAAGGTTCTCTGGTCTGATGAGACCAAAATTGAACTTTTTGGCCTTAGCGCAAAACGCTATGTGTGGCACAAAGCCAACACTGCTCATCACCCTGAGAACACCATCCCCACGGTGAAGCATGGTGGTGGCAGCATCATGTTATGGGGATGGTTTTCATCAGTAGGGACTGGGAAACTGGTCAGGATTGAGGGCAAGATGGATGGAGCCAAATACAGGGAAATTCTAGAGGAAAACCTGTTTCAGTCTGCAAGAGACCTAGACTGGGGCAGAGGTTCACCTTCCAGCAGAACAATGACCCTAAACACACAGCCAAAGCTACACTGGAGTTGTTTAAAAACAAGAACCTGAATGTCTTAGAATGGCCCAGTCAAAGCCCAGACCTCAATCGGATTGAGAATCTGTGGCAAGACTTGAAAATTGCTGTTCACCAACGGTCCCCATCCAACTTGACAGAGCTTGAGCAATTTTGCCAAGAAGAATGGGCAAAAATTGCAGGATCCAGATGTGCAAAGCTGGTAGAGACTTACCCAAAAGACTCACAGCTGTAACTGTTGCCAAAGGTGCTTCTACCAAGTATTGACTCAGGGGGGTGAATACTTATGCAACCAACAAATGTCTTTTTTTTTTGTTTAATTAACTTTTGTGTCACAATAAAAAATATTTTGCACCTTCAAAGTGTTAAGTATGTTGTGTAAATCAAATGGTAAAAATCCCAATTAAATCCATTTTAATTTCAGGTTGCAACACTACAAAATGTGGAAAAGTCCAAGGGGGGTGAATACTTATGCAAGGCACTGTATATATATATATATATATATATATATATATATATATATATCACTTTGTAATTCTTGGAAGTAATTTATTCCAAAGTGTTTCACATTTGAATATGCACTTAATCCATTGCTGTGTGGGATCTTTTTGAATTTGCCTAAGTTTCAAACCACATACAAGAAAGAAAATATTCTCTTAAAAAAACATGATCTGGAATAAATAATTTCACACAGGTATGACTTAGGGGGTTTACATAATTTAAGGAATGTTTCAGTGCAGCATTATAATATGAAGGCGGAATACATCATTCTGTCTGTACTCAGTACAGTGTCAAAGTATCGGAAAAAACGTGATTGATACCTAAGCTTCAGTGATGCTGTGAAAAGTTCATCCTTTCATATGATGTATTGGATTAGTAAATAACTGAATTTATAATGATGTCTGCAGTACACAAAGTTCACGGCCCCACTGAACACACACACAGCATTGTATGGGGTTTGCAAATCGAGAGACCCTGGTTAGATGTTACTAGCATTTTGTAAATCTATTGTATACAAATAATAGCCACATTTTTGAATTCTAAAGACTGCAGCCTTTCAAATGTTATAGGATTATCAAATAACTGCATTTATAATGATATTTGCCATACACAAAGTTACACAACTTTATTAGTGTACCCCATCTCTAAATGATCAACTATTGTATCACCTAATCATATTTCAGCATTATTCAAAAACAATGATATAGGCAGGGTTGGGGTCAATTGATCATTTTCAATTCTAATTCCAATTCCCTTTTAAACTTAATTCACAATTTCAATTCCCACTTTCCTTTAATTAATTCCAACACATCATTCTGTTAAAATTATCTTCTCACAGTGGCAACAAATTACTTAGATTGAAATCATTGTTAGTCAATTAAATTGGCTTGAAATGAAAGCTGTTGAACAATTACAACAATTAATATGTGTCTAAAACATCCTTTCCCTTTCCAGTTCCTGCAAATCACCACTGGCTTACATCACAAAACCTGTTTCAGTCAGTTCACCTGGTTCTGTATGAGATAGCTCAGTGCATGCAAATCACTATATATTTATTTATTATTCAACTTTTACATTAGACCTGCGACTTTTGGGGATAAGTATTCCTAAAATGTATTTTGAAATAAATAGAAATTCAATATGTGCAGTATCATTAATTCATTCATTCCTACAGTACATACCTACATATAAATAATAGATCTGTGATCTGCCATTTCATCTTAGGCACTTGAAAATGTTAATGAATCACTGCTTTCCTGAAGGTTGTTGAGAACAGTGTTAGCCATAAAGAACACATTGAGAACAATTCAAACACAAAGGATTCCGGTAATGGCAGAAGCAGATCCAAATGTATCATTTAATTGTGAGGTAGTGCTAGCCCCCTGCCGAGGAAACATTAACCTGCATCGATTAGTAATGTTGTTTTATTGTCATTTTTCTTCTAGTAGAGAGGATCAGGGAACGCCTGGACAGCAGCTGGTATTACAGCATTGTGTAATTGTCAGTAGGCCTGACAAGTTAATACTTGGTCTGCAAGCTGTTGAGACACCCAGCTGTACTATCAAACAATACTTCAATACAGCCACATTCAGAACCAATACATGTTACATCTGACAGGGCAGACACTGATATCACTTGACAAAATGTATTTTGTGTTTGACAAGCGGATCATTTCACTGTGTACTTGATGCATTTGAGTAGGAGTTCTGTGTTAAATGTGAATTTTTTTTTAGAAAAGCAATAGAATCTGTTTGTTTGTTATTTTTTTCCTGTATCACATTAGTACAACATTTTAAATCACACTGCTACTGATAGAGTGTGATTGTCCCAATGCCTAAATGAATCCCTCTATTTTAAATGTGTCATGCTTTGTTTCATTATGATAATGATGAGGATGAAGATTATTATTATTATTATTAGTAGTAGTAGTAGTAGTAGTAGTAGTAGTAGTAGTAGTAGTAGTAGTGTGTTCAGCAACCATTAGTAAATTGCAAACTCAAGCTTGATAATAACTATTTTAGTTAAAAAATCTGTAAGTAATTAGCGGTACTAAATCAAAGCTATACGGCCTGTTTCCATGAATATTGAACTTCAAATGCTTGAATGACATGGCAAGGTTATAACCTGTGTATTTAAGCGGTCTAATTTTAAATGTGTACCATATACGTGTTGAAACTAATGAGTTTACCAAGATAGTTTCCTTAATTAAAGTACCATTAAAAATATATAATCTTTGTTCCTTTTTATTAAGCTTGAGACTTCAAAGACACCTGTGCCTTCTGCCAGTTCTGTTGTCAATTCAACGCTTGTCTTCTTTCTATTCCTTAAGGATATTATCTTCAAGTATTGCTTATCCTTGTTAGACAGCTTTTTGGGTCTTCCAGTCCTGGGTTTGTCAATTACATATGATGTTTCTCTGTACTTGTTGATTATGCTTCAGATACCACACCTTGAAAATCAAGTGATGCGAGCTATTTCACTCAATGTTTTCCCGTCTTTATGCAAATCAAGGTTGTTATAATAGTAGAAAACACTAGTGGAGGCTTTGAGTAAATTGTTGATGTTCATGATGCATCAGAGTAGAAAAATGAAACATGTCTAAGACTTTTGCACAGCAGTGTATATACTGTATATTTTGCTCAATATATAATACAAAACGTTTAAAATGTGCACCTCAATACAGCAGAGCAGCTACAACAGAATTCATTAATATGGGCTGTCCTATAAAACAGTGTTGTCAGTGTTTCATCATGTTAATATGCTTTTGTAAGCTTAAGTGAATGTACAGTATAGGTCATAAAAAAAGCAATGATATCAGAAGCTGGTGATCAATATTAGGTTACCAGGGATAAGGGAGATGTTACATACCCATAAACACAATACTGTTTGAAACCAGCACTAGTTTACCTTTAAAATGATTGAAAGACATAATGATAACACTATGTAACACAATTTTTGTTCCTGGGTAGTAAGTGTTATTTCCTAATTGCTTATGCCTCAAAAGTATAGAAAATGGCTATTATTCTCCACAAACTTTGCTTTTGTGACCAGACAGTGATATTTTGAAATTTACCTATTTCCAATGAGAAAACGGGTGAATTTGTGTCTTTTCGTTCACATAAAGTCAGAAAAAAACAACATATGAATCCAAATTAACATGTATTTATACTAAAGTAATACAAAAATGACTACAAAAGATTTAGAAGTGAGTAGTTTTTCGAGATTTACGATTATACTGTAAATCACTTTCACAAATCAGCCCCCAAATGTAGTCTCCCATCATGTTCTCGTTATACTGTCCTTGGTAGCGGCGTTCAAAGTCCAGTATATCCTGGTGGAAGCGCTCGCCTTGCTCCTCCGAGTACGCTCCCATGTTCTCCTTGAATTTATCAAGATGAGCATCAAGGATAGGGACATCCTACAGCCCACTGTGCCGTAGTTCTTCACCAGAGTCTCAACCAGCTCCACATAGTTTTCGGCCTTGTGATTGCCCAGGAAGCCCCGAACCACTGCGACAAAGCTGTTCCAAGCCACTTTCTCCTTACTAGTGAGCTTTTTGGGGACTTCATTGCACTCCAGGATCTTCTTTATCTGTGGTTCTACGAAGACACCGGCTTTGACCTTTGCCTCAGACAGCTTAGGGAAGAAGTCTTGAAGGTACTTGAAGGCTGCCGACTCCTTATCTAGAGCTCTGACAAATTGTTTCATAAGGCCCAATTTGATGTGCAGTGGTGGCATCAGCACATTCCGGGGGTCCACCAGTGGCTCCCACTTGACGTTGTTCCTCCCCACAGAGAACTCAGTCCGCTGTGGCCAGTCCCGCCTGTGGTAGTGCGCCTTGGTGTCCCTGCTGTCCCAAAGGCAAAGATAGCAGGGAAACTTGGTAAAACCGCCTTAGAGACCCATCAGGAATGCCACCATTGCAGCCTCTTGATGCCATCTCAGAAAAATGCAGATATGTATCCACTTAGACAGCTGGAACTAAACTGAACTGGTGGGCTTAAGGCCCCTGTATTTATACTACTATTTATATTACTGGAAAGTTATAGAAAGTTCTAGAAGTTACTCCAAGTTTACTCAGCACTGAATCTATCTGGAATGTTCTGGAAAATAGGTAAATTTCAAAATATCACTGTCCAAAAGCAAAGTTTGTGGGGAATAATAGCCATTTTCTATACTTTTGAGGCATAAGCAATTAGGAAATAACACTTACTACCCAGGAACCAAAAAAAAAAATAAATAAATAATTGTTACACGGTGTAATAAAACCATATCAAATATATTACATTTCCTAACCTACAGTAGATTGAGACTGTAAACCACATGCAATCCAGATCTCTGTATTTTTAACATTTACCTGAATGCTGAACAATAAAGATTGCCTAAAGATAATATGCAAAGGCATCACAGTCTGTCAATCAACTGCAATCCCATTGCCACCTGTACAGCTGATGTACTGTACAGACAAAGAAGTTGTACTGCAGACCTGTACAATAACAGAGATTACCTGGAAAACAACTCACTGCAGTCAGGATAATGCTTAATTGCAGAGTAGGGCAAATAGTAGCCAGACCCAGTACACATTTCCACACCAGTTTTATTGACCCATGGAGACCGAAGTACAGTTTGTTTAAATGGTTATGGTGTAAGTGTTTCTGTTGTGCTGATAATGATAATGGTGTGTGTGTGTGTGTGGAGGGGGAGGGGTTTTCTACAGTATATGCTGTAGGGAATTAATATAGCACAAAAACCCGAGCTCTGAATATACTGCATGCAGTAGCAACTATGCAATATATAATGTGACTGGAAATGTGCAATCCTGTACTAATATCTGACATATATATATAGGTGGATATAAAACTGCTTCCTTCGTAATAAAAAGTCCCTGAAATGAAATAGCTAACTGTATGTACATAATATCTTGGCATGTGTTTATTATATTTAAAAATGGGTTGAAATTAACAGGAGATTAAGAATGACTGACCTTTATAGTTCTGACATTCTCAAAATCCATGTAATTAACACGAGACAGCCTTTATCTGACCTTTTGTTATTCAAGCTGTCAGTAACAACCTTTTTGGTTTAAATAGTAATGGATTTTATTAAATTATTAAATAATCATTGCGTGTCTTGGTGAAAAGAAAGAAAGAAAGAAAAAAGAAAGAAAGAAAGAAAGAAAGAAAGAAAGAAAGAAGATTATTTATTGTCACAGAATTTAAGGGCCAATGCCTGGTTGCATAAAAACCTTTGAAATCTCGCCCTTAGTTTTCCCCTTAAATGGATATAATGGATGACGATCAATTAATAAAAAAAACTATCGATTTGACTGGTAGCTTCCACTTGTTGGAGATATATTCTATATACACAAATCTACTGTTAGCAGAATAGTTCATAAGGTTTGCAATGCGCTGTGTAGAAGGGTTGGACATTTCATACACTTTCCGAAGAACGACATGCAAAAGGACTATGCTGTGGATTCCCACACAGTCGCTGCATTTCCCTGGATTGCACGTGTTATAGATATCACCTACAGGCACCACATGAATTCGAGGAAACCTACGTTAACAGAAAAAATGACCATTCAATTAATGTACCATGCATTTGCGATCCATCCTGCCTAATTACCAATATCGTTGCCTCTTGGCCTGGGGGAGATACAGGGGACTTCTGCTTGGGGCCAGTGGTTACCCTTGCCGCCCCTGGTTTTGACTCCATAGATCATGGCATTCTTCTTGACCGCCTTCAGAAGTATGCTGGGATCTCTGGAACCTGTCTCTCCTGGATGTCCTCTTACCTGTCTGGACGCATGCAGTCTTCTATGCTGGATGCAGTGTCGCAAACCCAGTCACTTGTGGTGCCCCCCCAAGGATCTGTTCTTGGGCCCCTTCTCTTTAATATCTACATGCATCTCTTGGGTCATCTCATCCGCCAACACAGCCTCATGTTTCACTCCTATGCTGAAGACACCCAGCTCTAATTAAAACTCGACCCTGGAAGCCCTTCTGCCATGGTCCGGCTCTCGGCTTGCATTCAAGACATCAAAGCCTGGATGTCTGCCAATTTTCTTCAGCTCAACACTAGCAAATCTGAACTCCTTCTAGTAGGATCTAAAACTCAAGAATCTCAATATAGCTGCCCTGAACCTCAGAAACTGTCTGCTGCTGCCTTCCCCCGCAGTACGAAGCCTTGGTGTACTTGACAGCAACCTCTCCTTTGATGCCCACATCTCCTCCATGGTCAAATTTTCCTTCTACCATCTTTGAATCATCTCCAAAGTCCGTCCCTACCTTTCCCTCCCGGATGCAGAGATACTTTGTGATGCATTTGCCTCCTTTCGACTCGACTACTACAACTCTGTATATGGTGGTCTCCCGGCACGCACCATAAACCGACTGCAGCTAGTTCCCAATGCCGCTGCAGGATCCTTACCAGATGTAAAAAACTGTACACATCCCCCCCCCCCCATCTTGCCCAGCTGCACTGGCTACCTGTAAAGTTCAGGATTAATTTCAAAACTCTCCTGCTCACCTACAATCCCCTTCATCACACAGGTGCCGAGTACCTCCTCAACCTGCTGACCCGCTATGTCCCTGCCCACAAGCTGAAGTCTTCTGACCATGGCCTGCTTGTTATCCCCAAGCAAAAGTGCACCACACTTGGAGAACGCTCGTTTAGCTTCATGGCTCAGACTCTTTGGAACTCTCTACCAGCTTTGGTGCGTGATGCTCCCACCTTCGCTCGCTTCAAATCAGCTCTCAAGCCACCTGTTCTCTCTTGCTTTCCATGCTCTTTAAGCCTGATATCTGCTATTAGCTGCTGTGTTGCTGCTACTAACTCATGTATTATGTTACTATCATGTATTATGCACTTTTTTTTTAAAACTGTATATCATGTATTATGCATTTCTCTGTATTTAAAATATTATGGATTTTCTTGTTACTGCATCTTGTAAAGCGCTTTGTGATGGTGGTCCACTATGAAAGGCGCTATATAAAATAAAAATTGATTCATTGATTAATCGTAAATTAATTTTTTTCAGTTTATTTTTTTCTTTTTTTAAAAGCTTAATTCAAATCTATCCTGTGAATTCCAGTAACTTTTTGGAAATCCACAGCATTATTCCATTATTCAGAAGTGAATTCCAGCATTGCAGACATTTAGACAGAACTTTTAGTCAAATCAATAGTTTTTTTTTATTATTATTAATTGCTCGTCATCCATTATATCCAAAGGATTTTCTCTGTCCCTGAAAATCCTTCTGCACTCAAATGTGTTGTTTTTTTACACATTACTGAGTGGGATTAAGGACAACACATTTTGTGTTCATTTTAACACAGGCACTGAGTCGGAATATTAGGAGAAACACAGTATCCTACACAGACTGTGCAAAAAGCTACACAAAATATATTTTCTTTCTTTTTTTATCTCGTGAATGCTGCAATTTACCGTTACATTTCTTGCATTCACACATTCAGCTATTTCTGCCAGTTTCTTCTGCTTCATGGCATTTGTCAAATTCGGACACAGTTTGCCTGTTAATATTTGCTTTCTTTTATTATATTCCTCCCTAACTATTATTTTTTCCTCCTTTGTCCAGTTTGGGTTTCTTTTTCTATCAGCTATACTGTAGTTTTACTTAACTGCCCAAACGTTGCCGTGGAGACAGGATTTACAGAGTACAGTAAGCTACTTGAATTTGCACATATTTCCAAGTCAGTGAAATTTAAGAGTTGCAGAGAAATTGCTAATATCACAACACTATGGAAATGAATACATTTAACTGAATAAACAGGAATTTAATTGTATTTTCTCTTTTCTTTTGTTGCTGTTGTTCAGTCTGCGTTAAAAAATATACATTTTAAAATGCCTTCTTGCCCAATTACAGTCACACACTCAATCACTCTTCAAATAGTATTGTAGCTTGTTTGCACATTGGTTAAGTGAGGTCAAACCCATTCAACAAATTTATCCCCACATTCAAACATTGCGCATTGCAGAAAACATATATTTTTTAAAAATGTTGCAGTGGACTGGAATCCTTCTCCAGAGCTGAGGAAAAAACAGATGCGATTCACACCTCACATTTTAAATTTCACTTGCGGACATAACTTTCATCTCAAGGAAAAATCCCTGCAACTGCCTTGTGAAATTTTCACCTCTTTTGAATATCTGGCCCACTATATTTAAAAAAATTGACATCACAAATACAACTAGCATTCATGGAGCCATAAGATTTCAACAGAATAATTTTCCAAAAAAAGATTTGTGCTGATGGACATTGCAGGATAATGTACTGTGTGTAACCAAGGGAAATGGCATTGTTTCAGACAGCTCATGTAACAGTAATATCCTGTCTAAATGTAATTTACAAAACAGTCAGGGCTATTAAGCCTTACACTGAGAGAAAGATAAAGACAGATAACGGTACACGGTTCTTAAATGAGTAATTCACCCTCAGTCCTGAAACATCAGCTTCCCCTGTAATATTATCAATGTGGAACTGCTCTGTGCTCACATGTCTTTTGAACCCTCTGACAACTGTTCTCTGAAGACCCAAAAACAGAAGTACAGGTGCAATGATGTATAGTTTTCACCCTGGGTACTGCACAGTTGGTTCAAACCATGGTGGTATGACTGACCCATTCTAAATCAAACTGCTTTTACTATTTAAGCCACTGGGGTTATTTAAGTTTTTATAAAAACCATTATATAAATAGTGGTTCACCTATTACATTGTAACCTGTGAGTCACGCACTTTCAAAGTTAAATAACTTGAAATGAATGCATTGTGGTCACCTGCCATTTGTATGTACACAACACATACAAATCTGGGCCCTGTTATTTTGAATGGGTTTTTTTTTGTTTTTTTTAAAATGGTTTCCTTTCTTATAACCAGGGCTCACTCTTAAAAAAATACATGGATTTAGTGTGCTACATCTTATTAGCTTCAACACAAACATGTTTTAACACCATTTGTGTATTGGGGTTGAAGATAAAAATAGAAGTAAAGTAGGGAAAATGATGCATCTTTAATTAACCATAAACATCACAACAATGATTCTGGGAGCTACACTGAGGCCAAAGTACTTCTTGAAATGTCATACCCATACCAAGTTGCTCCTTTCCTCTAGCTAGCCATACAATATTGCTAGGCTAAAAACTGTACATTTAGCATCATTCATTAATGTCAGTATTACAGAGCAGACATCCTTGTTAAACCTATTTTCTTTCGTATTGCAAGCCTTCACTACAATGTACAATGTCTAAAAAGATCATCTTTGGCTAAGAGAAATGACAGTGTGCAGAGACTAAAAAGTAAATCAAATAAAGCCAAACAGCATTATTGATCACAATTACATTTATTTAGTGAACGGTTTGCTTATGCTGGCTTTCTCGAGGGGGAAAAGTCTGCTAGCCCCTGTTAGTGTAAATAAGTAAGTCTTGTGTGTCTGAAATACAAACTGTAGGTTGCATGCATAATGAAAGTGCTTAGAAGGCTTTAAGAACATCAATTGGTGGTAATGTTTAAAACAATTCTGACTAGGTTTTATTTAACTCACCCTAATGCTTGCCTAAATTCAATACTGGCAATTTGACAAGCCAGGCAAATAATGGAACATATTTTTAAATAAGATATCTTTAATACATCTTCATGATGACATGATTACCCCTGAAGCCAGAGTGCTCTTTGTCAAAGTGACACACCACCAAAAGGCACATCTAGGTGCATTATGACCTTTTGTATGAAAGTTTGATATATAGTAGCACTGAAATGCATAGCTCATACTCTCTGTAGTACGATCATGCCCAGGGAGCAAAAGGGTAAACACTGTAGCCTATTAATGATGGTGTAAAATTGAGAGAAACTAATGACAAATAAAAAAAAAAAAAAAAAAAAATACCATAATCATGTTATGGACATCCAACTTAGGTATTCCCTAAATATCATGAATGCCAGTTCATGCTCTTTTGAATTCGTCAAAAGAAAAAGACAAGTCTGGGACTTCTGATGTACAGCAGAGAAACCTAGACGCATGTCAACTCGCATGCCTAGAAAATATAAATAAGAAAAGGACATATCTCCCACAAAGGATTTAAATCAGAAATGATACTGTCCACGAGTGCTGTTCCCGTGTTGTGATGACATACATGTATATTAACATGTTCTCAGTAGTTCAGGGCTAACGACAGAATGTGTAACGAATGGTATTTATTTGATGACTTTAGAATATTAGCATACAATTAAACGTTTGCCCTCAAACCCACTTGGTTTGAGGATCTATCACCTGGCCATTTGGATGAGAGGTTAACCACTGGGTAAAAAAGGTGGCAACCGGGGGATTCATTGAATGATTGAAAAACTGTGTATAATGTACCAATATTCATCCCAGTTGGATAACGTATATCTAGACATGTTCAGCAAGTATGTATGAGTGTTTGCACTATATACATTTTGTAAGAGAATGTGTATGCCCTAGGGGGATAAAAAAAATAGCTATACTGCTGTCCAAAATTGTACTACCTGATCCTGTTAGTTCCCTCTTTTGTTTGCATTATGAAACAGATTCTAAAATGTTCCCGTTTATCCCCTGAGCTTAGTTCTGATTTCCTCTAAATGTGACAGAAAAAAATATCTGGGTCAATAGCTAACTCAGCCGTCCGTTTTCATCAGTAAGCTTCCACATATAATGCTAAAGTCATTCTTGATGTGTTAAAAGTGGTCTTTATCCTGTTTACTCATTATCACACTGTTTGTAGTGCCACTAATACAGACCTCTTAGCTATAAGACTTGGATTTAGTAGAAAATAAACATAACAATAGGAAGCTTGAGGGCTTAAATGTTTAATTAGAACTGATAAAACAAAGAAATCAATCACAAGAGCAATCTGGCTCAGAACATAAGCACCAATTCACTTTTTGCTGTTGACACAGTGTTAAAACGAAGTACAATACGCATAAATAAAGGTATCCTGTGAACACAGAATATGTTCCGTTGATCTTCTTAAACCACAACAATAAAAATGTAAATTCTTCAGGCTACTGAGAGTTGTAACAGAAGAGGATGAGCTGTTTTTTTTTATATATATTAGCAAGTTTAGAGGATAAAGGATGTCATCAAGTCACTGCATGGCTCTATATGCTAGTGCTAAAACCTTACAAAAGAGGGTTCCTGGACATTCTACGCTATGTGATTTCTCTGGAACCACTGATGTGTCAAGGTCCTACATAGTGCACAGTATATGAAACCATTCACATATACTGTACTGGATACCAAAATATTGTATATATGTAGTTGTATGAATGTGTGAATGTGTGTTATTGTTTGGCAGCGTGGAAAGGGTTAAAGCCCTGTCCCTCTAAACATGTGTAGAATGTGACCATTGCTGGATTTATTGCTAATCCAGAGATGGTCACATGTATAAAAACCTGCAGCTTTGGCTGAACAGGGTGAGTGTTTGATACCTAGGTCTTGTTTTGTTTTATGTGTTCATGATTTGTTTTGTTTAAATATTTATTTTGCTCTGTGAGCGTTGTTTTTGTATACACTTTTTATTTTATTTTTGTTGGAATACAAACATGCACCAGCGCATCAACCCACAAGTACCTCTGTGTGCCTTGTGGTCTGGGTACGTCAGCACTCAGCCGTCCTGTCATACAGTGACTACAATATGTAACTTTGTAACCGTTTGGAGCTGCTGGGGCCTACTTATAGCTAGCACAACCACTGCTCCCTGCCCCCCTCAGTGATGAAAATGGCACTGTTCATTACAAAGCCACATATAAAAATCGGGTTTAGGATCAGCTCTACATGTATGGCACTTAATTTTGTTCTGTTTCGACCAGTGCGAAAAATCCAAGTTGTTTTCTAATATCTTTTTTTTTTTTTTTATAACAATAACATTGAGTTTTTTTTTTTATAACATTAACATTGGGCCCATTGGGTGTTATTTTCACTGATGTAACTGCAGCAGTTTTTCTTTGTATTCATAACATCATGTTCTTTTTTTATATATATATTTTTAATAGCTGGCTGATGTTGTTGTTCATGGTCAGATTAAATATTTTTTTATTAGAAAAGGAAAGCTGCAAAGTGACAGTGACGATAAGGGTAGTGTGTCAGACCCATGGTGTGAAATCCCAGAGGTGTGATGTGTCTGCCACCAGAATGAGTCACAAACAAGTTACTGTAAAGAGCATCACATCATCATGATGTGCACAGTACAATATTAATGATGAGTTACCATCATTTAGGAGAAATGCGTTGATGATTCTAATGGAAAGTAGCTTCATTTTAAACTAAATATATTACTAACAAATATTGCACTGCTTTTCAGTTATTAGGTCACTACTGTAAAGGGTACAGTGTGGGCTCCCGAGTGGTGCATCCGGTAAAGGTGCTCCGCGTGGAGTGCAGGATGCGCCCTATAGCCTGGACGTGGCCGGTTCAAGTCCAGGCTATTTCACTGCCGACGATGGACGGAAGTTCCCCGGGGGCGGCGTACAAATTGGCCGAGTGCCGCCCGGGGGAGGGAGGGTTAGGTCGGCCGGGGTGTCCTCGGCTCACCGCGCACCAGCAACCCCTGTAGTCTGGCCGGGCGCCTGCAGGCTTGCCTGTAAGCTGCCCAGAGCGGCGTTGTCCTCCGACGCTGTAGCTCTGAGGTGGCTGCATGGTGAGTCTGCAGTGTGAAATGAAGCAGTCGGCTGACGGCACATGCTTCGGAGGACACCGTGTGTTCGTCTTCACTGCTCCCGAGTCAGCGCGGGGTTGGTAACGGTGAGTTGAGCCTAAAATAATTGGATATTCTAAAAGGTACAGTGCAGTGCATAATCTTCTGTTGTTAGTAAACGAGAGAACAAAATATTTGATCTCTACTGGCCAGCCTTTTACTTAAGGTAAATACAGTAACCTGGCTATGAAGTTTGGAAGCTGCTGGATAAAAAAAATGTGAGCATCACTTTTTATTTCAAGCCTGTTTTTCTATTTAACAAATCACTAAAATTAAAATTATGATTATCGTTTATTATTTCTGATTTTTGTAGTTTAAATACATCCAGTCCATAAACGGGGCTTTAAAGTTGCAGATAAAATAAAACCAGAGCATAATAGCTTATCAGACTGATTAAACAAAATAAATATGTCTTGATACTACTAACATTGTGCCACTATGGTTTAAAAATGTGTGTGCACAATTATCGGACTGACAGTTCCTGATTGGACAAACACAGATGCATTCTGACCTGCAACTGTTCAACAAGCAGCCAGATAGCCCCAGATAGCTTTTTAATTATTGGTGATTTTTTTTACCCTAACTGCTTTGATTCAGCAGACCCTGTTCACATCCTTCCTGCATTGATTGCCAAACCAGTCTCATTGGAAATAATAGTGTTTTGAAAGGTAATGTTACGGTTCAGTGGGTTGTGTTCATAAAACTGTATTTGAGCTACAGCTATGGCCAAAAGTTTTGCCTCACCTTGAATTTTAGGATTGAGACATAATTAAAAAAACAAACAAAAAAAAAAAAAACATAAAACTATATGAACATAATTGAGATATTTTATTTAACATCATGTGATCAAAGAAACTTCAAAATGATATTGCAAAACTATACCAAAAGCCATAATAGTAGTATGGTATTTCATGTTAGGTTTCAAAATGTCAAATTTTTCAATTGTTGTCAGTTTTTCATTGAGTATATGGAAAACTACAAAGCAGTATGCAATTTAATGTTAACATTATTCAGCAGGTTTCATTCTACTTTCATTGACTTTATTATATACTATTATGCAACACCTTTGGCCATAGCTGTAAGTCTCTAAAAAACACTGTTAAATATCAGGGAATTGACGAGAAGTACAGTGTATATTCTGTGATAGTCATATTTAAATGTTTTTTTCTTCTTCTTTTTGAATAAAAAATGGATGGTAGGATGGTGTAGATAGACCATGATTAGTGAAATTGAGTATTGTATTTTAATATGCTATAAACAGATTATAATATGTTGCCTTTACAGCCTTTAATTAAATACAGTAGTCTTCAAGGGTGTTATAGGTTCAAGGTGTCACTAACCATACTTTGTTTCTAGACTATTCTTGAACAATGTTGTACAACCAAAATTAGAATTGATTTCTACATGTTATGTTCTGAGCCAGATTGCTCTTGTGATTGATTGTATAGAATAAGCAATGCATTGTTTGGAATTTAGCATACAAACTGCAATGGTGGCTGCTCATAAACCTGGAGAGAAAAACAGAAGCAGAAATTACGCTTTAAATCAGGTAAGCTGAAATCATAATCCATAATTGTGCTTCTTTTTTTTAAGGATTGATTCCATAAACTCTGATATAGCCCAATTTGTAATGTCAATAACGTGTTTCCTACGTCTGCTCTGAGGATGATAAACAGTGAGCTACAGCCCTAAGAGATACCACATTTCAGGAAATCAGTCAACATGAAGTTGGTATTAACTGTGGCTCTTGTGTCTGTAATTATCCTCAACACCATGGGTGATAAGACTATAGAAAAAAAAAAAGCATTACTTTTTCTTCTTCTTGTATGTGTCAGGTTTTTTGATCAGATATTTTTCTATTATACAGAGCTTATGGTGGATTTAAAAGTGATTTGGATTTGAAGAACAGAAGAGGTAAGAAATGTATCATACATTTATGAATTTCAATATGGTAAATATGTCCATACTCTATACTGCTATAAAAGCATTGGCAACACTAACCATTACACAATGAAGAAATAAATGTATTCATAAGTTTGAGTTTCAAAGAATTAAAACAGTTATTTCAAATACCCTTTAAAGTAATGTTAAAGTTTCAACAAAAGCTGTTTGATATTTAAACATTGGCATTCTAAGTACAACAGCATAACATGTTTACCTTTGGAGTCATGCACGACTTTTCAAGTATAAATATGAACTTGATATCATGGACCTTAAATGGGCTACATGTGCTCTTTTATGTATATTTATACACACTTTATAACCCATTCTCAATATAATAAAATAGAATTTATATGCAATTGCACTTTTAAAGGCAATTATTCCAAAGTGCTTTGGATTCAGCAAGTTAAAAACAGTTATAAAGAATTAACTGAAAGCTGCCAAAGTATGTGTTAATTAATAAAAAAGAGCAACTACATTTTAAAAAAAATCGTTGAAAGCTTTGTAATAGAGATGAGCTGTTGGATGTGATTCCAGTGATGCAAATGATCTGCAGGAGTACATTTTACCAAGGATTCATTGTTTTCAAATGATAATAATGATACATTTGCATTGTTTATTGGAGTTGCTGCTCACATGTGAAAATGTCAGAGTTTCTCAAGGTGGCACAGCTTTCAGAGGTCAATCGAGTTCAAGTTATCGACAGCAGACACAAATAATATGGAAAAATCCTGTCTGGTCAAAGCTTATGCACTATTAATATTTAGTAGGCTGTAATAATTCTCTTTTGTCAGTACTGACAGATGAATGCATATATGAGACCTGATAGGTATGTTGATAAAACATGCTGCATAACTGATAGATAACTGCACCCCTGCAGTGTATTTTAAAATCTGTGTTTTATAGATATATTCTAACCCTAAGGTATGATGCTATACACCCCTGATGTATAACATACAGTAGAACAGCTCTTTTCATATTTATGGAATGCAACAGCATGTTTGCTCATATTTCGTTGTTCGTGATCTGATTATATCCATATATTTATTGAATTTTTAAATTGGATTTCTAAATCAACAGATTGAAATGTACATTACAGTTTTCTCCTATGGAGTAATTTAGGTTTGCATTGCCAATCAAGGGGCAACACTCTGTACTTCCTACTAACTTGTGATTAATCTGCTCAAAAGTACAACAATAACATAACTGTTCTAGCATTTTTCACAAAGAAATCATTATCGTTCAGAAGTGACGAAGTTCTACACAATGAACTCAGTGGTAAGTATAGCAGCTTTTTATTACATTCTTAGTGTTTTTTTTTTAAAATTTTTTATGGAATTCTAATAAAAACATAATAATAATAAAATGTTTGAACAACATTTTGTTGTAGACTGCATACTTGAAAGGTGTTTTTTGTTAGGTGAAGAATGCACTAGAGGTGAGTTTATTAGCTGATTGTTTTTAACTTTTAATATATTTGAGGATTTTCTGTTTTAAATTTGCTTCTGGTTTCACTGACCCCCGATTTAGCACTAATCTTGAACTACTTAATGTTAATTGAGTCTATGAATCCAACCGTAAGACTTCAAGTAAATAATTTATAACATGATAGCTTTTATTAAAATTACTGTCATATAGGGCCGTTCTGTACTACAGTTGGTTCAGATAGCTAACAAAAAATCTCAGAAAACCATTTTTTTTTTTCAAATTAGATTTATCGGTAAACAGCAGATCCTGTTACGGTTTATGAGTTTTGTTGGGATGATTCATTACGATATGTTAATAATAATGAGCTATTTGCATACTTAAATAGAGGGTGTCTGCTAATTATCCTTTTCCCAAGGAATGATCATACTTAACTGACAGGGAATGTGTTTGTCCATGTTGAAAGCTGCAAGGGAAAACCATCAGGGGTTTGATATAGGTGCCTGTACACGAAAGCCAGTTCAGCTAATCAATAACAAAAACACACAGGCCTATGGATTCTAGCAGCACTCATTACATACTTATGTTATTTGTTATGTGAAAATGTACTAAAATAATGTAGATGATTTAAAAGGTACCCGTTAAAAAAATACGAACTCAGGAGTAAATGAATCAATTTAAAATATTATAACTACATTTGGCGTAGCAACCTTCTGAAAATGTTGCCCACAATGTGTATATACATAATCAGCTCAAATTTGAATTGGTTTTATTTTATTTAGTTATTTTTCACTGTAAGGTAATTGAGGATAGTACCATCTATAACAGTAGACTACCCAAACCGTTAATTCAATAAATACCTTTTTAAGTGCAATTCTTTGGGTCCTATTTTTAAGGCAATTTCTGTCAGCTAAGGATATTGTAAACGGAATAAAGCTGTTAAGAAAACTTAGGCCGCAGGAAGGAGCAGTTAGATTATTGCAGCCATATCGGTCCCTGTTTATGAGATTGTTTTACTGTTGGGTACAATTCTTGCCAGTTTTTGGAAAAGTAAAACACTGTTTAACTAGTAAGAATAAACCGCTTGTAAGAGCTTAAAAGTTAATTCTCAGTTGTTCTCCACTAGTTTTGCGACATTGGCAGTTGTTTTTTTTATATTACATGATAGGGTAAATTCTGAGCAATGTATGTCAGTTTTATTTATTAAAAGGGTCCACTTTTTCAAGTTACATATACTGAAGTGGGAAATGAAATAGGATATTCCTGAAATATTTTGAATAAACTGATAATATCATAGTTGTTGAGTGATTGTTATTGTGGAAATGCTCGCAACAAGTTGACTCCTCGGCTTTATGAACTGTTCGAATACGCACGTAAAGTAACGCTCTGTAATTAACACCATTGACACTTCAAATGAACAGCATGCTTGTTTAATACTGTATAACAGAACGTATTCTAATGGAATGCTAATAATTATTCTTTCCATCCTACTAGACCATGATGTGGATATGAGACTGTCGGAAGCCCGCCCTGTGTGTGGCTGGATTTCGTTTTTGTGCTCTTTCCTGCCTGACCAGAAGGGGGCCCCAGTGTTCTGTCTAATTACAGCAGTGCAGCCAAATGGCTTACAGCAAGACCAACTCAATAATCAATTCTTGTGCACACAGTGTTAGCAGTTAACAGTTTTAAAATATACAATCTTCTACAGAAACCAAGCCATTAAAGGTCATTTATTCCAGTATATTATGTATTAACAATTGGGTTGTTTGTTTTTATATTAATCTGTATATTGCATATCTGTCTACATGGTTTGTTATTAATAATTAATAGCACTAATAACATCAGTAAATCTAGGACACACAGAAGGAGTTCAGCTTGAGTTAATATTGATTTGTAATAGCTGTAACATGGATTTAATATGCACTGCTTCATTCTGTAACCACAATCAAGTGTCATGCTGTGTTCTTGTGGTATATACTGTAAGTAGTAACACCTATGGTTTCTGTGTGTGATGTTGTTTTTGATTAATGTCGGAATTTGACAATAATACAAATTAATAAAACATTAAAAAATCCCAGTGATTACATTAGCTCATCCATGATTTATCATTGAACAGCTGACACCTTGTGTAACCTGTGAACAATTACAAATCATAGGTTAAAAACTTGTTTTTAAAGGGCACTATATTCCATGGTGTCTGAGGAAAGAATGTACTGTATTGGAATTACAGGAAGGACATTTATCAATAACTTTTAAGGCAATAATTAATTCAGAGGTAAAACTTGAGGAAACATTTTAGTCAATGGTTTTGTCACAAAGTCATCAGCTGGAACGTGTGTCTTCTTAGAATAGTTTCTTATAATTTGACCTCAGTAAATACATTTCAATCAATAAAATAACATGAGGCATAAAGCCTCCTTATTACATGGGACAGTTTTGTTTTTAGCAAAAAATCCATGTTGATTTTTACATATAGATCTACTGTTGTTCCTGTTGGAAAGTACTTTTCCTTTTGGCACTATAATAATCAGTCCATACCCCTTTGAATGATGTTATGCTTTTTCATCAGTTACAGATCAATGTTTGATTTACATATTTGGCAAGGAGAGAATTAGAGTATGAAACACAGACGTGAGCTTTTTTTCATGTTTTCTAAACCTGAATGATCTTGTTGGGTGTCCCTAGCATGTTCAGGCTAATTGAAGGGATCCAGAACAATTATTCAGTATTTAGCATATTATTGATTGAAAAATCCCTGTTTCTTCAGAAATTCAGTGGCAGATTACTGCAGAGGCAATGTCACCAGCCTGCTCAGAATATCTAGGGTTACACCACTCAACACAAATGTACAGCCATCATCTTCAATAAAGACCAATTAATGCATCACAGTCTATGCTCCGAAAAGTCGATTTCAATTATTACATTCAGAGCAAGCAAACAAACAGAGTTTGTAAAGAAATTAGATTGAACCCAATATAGTCCAGGCTTGTTAGAGAAAGGTTTTATTGGACAAGGAATTTCTGTGCTCAAATGAAATGGGGGGAGTACAAATGAAACAACTTCTAAGCCAAACAAATCTAAACAGGGAAATATAATACTATATTAAAAATGATCCTTTAATTTTGTCATTGAAGTGGCTGCTTTCATCAAGATCTCTGAACGCCTGATATCCAGGTTAGTCCTTTGCACTTTCTATTCACAACAGATATATCCAATACAATAATGGAACTGTTCAGAAAAGGCTATTGTGCATCATTATGATAAGTATGTTAGTATCAGGTCAATGACGCTACAATGGAAAGCTGCTGTACTGTATTAGCTATGTTAATCCATGCTCATTACATCTACATTAACTACACGATGAAGAATGTAAAGGTGCACCAGTAATGTTGCTGAATGGTCATAAGTGGCAGCTGTGCTGAACTGAGGCAAATTTCATGTAACACATGTAAAACAATAGACCACGTAGATTTAAAAAAAAAAAAAAAAAAAAATCACTACCTGTAGGGGGCAGTACACAGCTGCATAATAGAGATAAGGCTGCATAAGCAAGAACTATCCCTTTGTCCTCTCTATTGTATATTGACAGTCAATAATTGACAAGAGAAGGATTTCTTTTTCTAATTTACCATAAAATATACATATTTAAACAGCATGTTAGGTTTACAGATCGATATCTCTTTTGAGATGTATTTTAAAGAAATGTAAAAATAAATCTAAAATGTAACATTTATATATTGGAAAGTAAAAATAACCCCCTGCTTTGAACTGGATCTGTTCATGTCAAACACTCGGTACAGCTTTGGGATGCTTTAATAAATAATACATGTATATAATTGATCAATAACTATGTGTTCCAACAGATTATCCCATTTGAATCATAATATTGCTATGGTAAAATAAAAATAAAGTAATGAATATTGGTTGCACTACAATAAAAGAGTTGGCTATTATTTAATACATGTTTAGTCTTTTTTTAATAAAGTAAAACAGTTCTGATGGTTATACACTATTCTTGGTCTGTTATATGCAATAGTGATGGATTTCAGCACTACTACAATGAACAGCTCCTTTTTCCTGAGTGAAGCCAGTGTTCACCTAAAACACAGAATAGTTGCAGATTTTCAGATTAAATTTTGATGCATGATTCTTTTTTTTTTAATTGCTATCAAAAGATTTTAGATTATTTTCTTCATAAAATGTATATAATCATGTAAAGTGAAGAGGTATATATAACATGCTAAAGTGTTTTTTTTTTTTAAATATGTATATTATTGTTGTTCAGCTGTATCTTTATGAGTGATTGTCTCTGATCTTAAGACAACAATCACTCAGAGCAGTACAAAGATTACATTTTTTTCCTTCAAATCATTTTAGGTCTTTGTAATTGAAAATGTCAGCTTCAAAAGTCATGCCCATTGCGGGAAGTTAAAAGGGTTCTTGGCATTAAAACAACCTTGCATCAGTCTGAATGAAATGAGTTGCATTTGGGCTCTCAGAGGGAATTCTCTGGTGTCTCTCAAATGAGGAAAATTTCTTACTTTTGTATCTCATGCAGTTGATTCTAAAATGATCTTTAACCACACTGCACAGTAGCTGAAGACAGCATGTCAAATTTTACTTTTTTCCATAAGGAGAGATAACAGGGGTCTTTACGACTAAGAGAAAATTGCATTTTTTTTTTACAACCAACTAAACAGCTTCAGTCAACATATGTTGGTGATCAGGGACAGAGGCTACGAACACATTGCTATTTTCATGATAGAAGCTTTTTGATTGTATATTAACAAAGGTCCCATAAGGCATTGGCCTTCCCTTTGGGAAGTCATGAATACGAGACTATGAAGCATGCACGTCAGCTCTTCCTCAATTAATCCACCATTAGCCTGCTTGGGATCCACGACTCACTGCTTTTTGTAACTGTGTGCTGCTCAAATCTAATTATTCTTTCTCTTTCTCTGGGTAAAAGAAAGACAGTCCTGTGCAGAGCTAGCCTTGGAGCTGAGTTTCTCTCTCTCTCTCTCTCTCTCTCTCTCTCTCTCTCTCTCTCTCTCTCTCTCTCTCTCCTCTCTTCTCTCTCTCTCTATTTCTCTCTCTCTCTCTCTCTCTCCCTCTCCCTCTCCCTCACTACTTTTTAAGTTCATTTGCAGTGGCAAGCAACAACCGCTAAGATTAGAACATTTTGATCCTTTTGTTGAAAAGCTGTGTGGTTGTTTTTACCTGCAGATTCAGAAGCTCACTGCTATAGTGTCCAGGACTCTATTGAAGCTGCAGCCAGTCTTGCTCAGAGCACGCGGGCAACGCCTGCAGACTGCATCGATATCCTTTTCTTGGGTTTATTAGCACAGTAACCCATATTAATCAACTGAGGACCGAGGCAAGGTAACCTTATAATCCAAGGCATATCACAGTCAAACATCAGACGAAACCCTGGCTTTGTGCTCAGTGGGAGGTTGCCTTTAAACCTGGATTGAAAGGGTAAGCTGCTTCAATATAGGTGGATTTGTGAAAATGTCTTTATTTTTTTATTTTTTTTTGCCAGTAATATTAGTATTACAAATACAAATGTATGTTTCTGACTACTGGGCAGCAGATAGTGTTACGCTGGTTTTTGTAATGTCATTGTCATGTTGCTTCACCTAGGATTTCTTGACTTGTGTTGACTACAGTACTGTTTTAATATTTGCAATCTATTCCTACAAGTAAATGGTGATCACAGGTTTTTAAAGTTCTATGTTGTTACAGTTCATAAAAAGCAATGGATTGATTTTTTTTGGAGAAGGGGTGGGGTGGGGTGGGGTGGGGGGTGACATGACAGAACAGGGAAGACACAGATTCGTTCACAGATATTCAACATAAAAAAATGTGATACTAAAAAAGAAGAAAAGCTGATTTTATGTTCATTCAGTTCACAATGCTACATGGCAGGTACCAACGGCAACCTATCAGGAATACAGTACAAAATGAAATGTATGAATAATACATCTGATGCAACTTTTACCAGAATGGAATACTGGAATTAAAAGGTATTATTTCAAACGAAGCATAGACTATTTCTGCACAAAAAAAAGAACACCTAAAATAAGACTTAGTTTGTCTTGATTATTAGTATTGTTGACAGCCATTTTTGAGGAGATACCATAGCCTGGAGGGGGTTTGTCTATGCACTCGGAGGCAGTGGTCTCACAGGAAATGGTGTTATAGTAAGTAGTTCAGTCTGGTTTAGCTGTGATGCACTAGAGCTTTTGTTGTACTCAGTGCTTCAGTGCAGCTGCTGTGCTAGAGCTTGCCTCTCAGGAATGAGCTGTCTACCCTGCATGGTGAACACATTGGGACTTTTTTGGTAAGCTTGGTTTTTCAAAATCTTCAAAAATGTTGAATTGGGTACAGTTTGTGTTAGTGTGGATATAGGCTGTATTTCGTATGGTTTCCCTTTTTTCTAATTTGGATGCCTGGTTGTTGCAGGTATGCTGTCTTGAGTACAAATGATCATTTCATATCTATCTATGTTCTAGCTGTAATCCTATACTATCTATATACTGTACTAGCATCCTTTTCTTTTTTATACCCATATCTTCATATATAGTATTTCTTTTATTTTATATTTCTTCATATATACATTGCCTTCTGGTATTTATTTATTTATTTATTTATTACTAAATTTCTGCATTCTTTTAAGCAGTGTATGTTTTTATATTTAAGGCCATTTGGAGAAAGTGAACACTTTTACATTAACTGTATACCTTGATCAGAATATAGCTGTGTTAAATTGTTCATAAATGACAGCTTTCACTGCAACATTATCTATATGCTCTGATAGAAGATAGATTCTTAAAAGGTATACATTAAGAAACTGTGCATGATATACAAAGTCCTTCATTTTTAAGCT
Organism: Acipenser ruthenus; assembly: GCF_902713425.1. Lineage (NCBI taxonomy): Eukaryota > Metazoa > Chordata > Actinopteri > Acipenseriformes > Acipenseridae > Acipenser > Acipenser ruthenus. Next base: position 10,678,722 of record NC_081198.1, on the reverse strand, counting down.
TAATTTACCACTTTTTATAGGGTACTGAATAAGGAAAGACCTCGGGTGTCGTGAAAAAGAGAGATATTGATTTCCTTTAGCTACTGTTTATTGAAACACCATCCAAAAGAAGGAGAATTTAACCCCTTTGCAACATTTCCATTCCATCCTTGTCTGCGTACAGCATGTTCATGTTTGGGAAATATTATTCTGCTTTGGCTTTATTTATATATTTATTTGGTTTTTTGTACATATTTTATAAAGACTCAGTTTCCACTTCCATCCGTGCACTTTGAGATATTTCTTCAATGTTAAGTTATATTTTATACTTTAAGGCCACACAGAAAGTAACCGTAAAAGTGGCCTGAAAATGATATTTTTTACTCAGCACAAGTTACTCAACTTGAATTGTGACAATGCTACATGTTATGCAGTGGTTTTGAAAAGGCTACAAATGCATTATAAAGCTAAATATATCATATGCTCTGAAATATAACCTTTAAATAGTATTATTTAAACAAAATATGCCTGCAATTTGAATATTGCTGTAAAAATAATTGAAAAAGCTCATTTAGAAAATATATATATAATATTACAATTGCTTAGTATCAGAAAATATCAGCTTAAGAATAAGGAATAACTTGTTTTCATATTTAATGGGTGACAAATGCCATTTTAAACATTATTTTAACAATAGAATCCCTTTAATCTACTGCTGCTCATGGCCATTTATTATATGTACTGTATACTGCAGAATTACTTTTTTTGTGCCAATAGACCTTGTTACAGTGGTAGACAATAGTCATTTTACAGCGAGCGTGAAAGGCCATAGTTTTCACCCTAACCATTTTGCCACTTTAACAGGATTGCTCAGTACTCTCGGATAGCTGCCAATGTAACTGGAGAGCCACTGCAACTGAGGACTGGAGATGGAAATCAGATGGATGGACATTCAACAGATCACTGCGAAAGGGAACCCTTAGAACGCAGATGCTTCAGGTAAGCCCATTTCCCATGGGCTTCTTCCCCTGTTTTCTAACCTTGATTTAATTGCCTGCTAATTCAGAATACAGCATTGTGTGAAAAAAGTGGATTCCTGTTAAAAGCCTTACTTTACTTCAAAATGCATTGTGTTAATTTCTGTTTGCAGAAAAACCATTGATGGGGCCTTTCCTTTGCGATAAAAGGCATCTTCAATCAATCTTTTCAAAACTTCCCTGTTGGCAAATGATTGTGGATCTTGTGCTCTCTTTAGATGCATATTGCTTCCTTCTTTAAGGCTCTCTTCGGTGACGGGTATTCTTGGGTGGATAATACGGAGTACGTTGTTATTGCTTAAGAATACGCGTAGTCGAGGAGAGTACTTTCTTCAGCGTCTTCAAGGAGCTTAAATCTGTTCGATCCTAAAGGGCTGGCCTGCCTGGTTTCTTTATACTGTGGGCAATTACAGATACACTAACACTGATATTGAGGTCCATTTATTAAGTAACCAGACAGAATAAGATTTAAGCTTTATTATTATTATTATTATTATTATTATTATTATTATTATTATTATTATTATTATTATTATTATATTTTTAGTCATGTGCATGTAAAAATTGTTAGAAATATTATTTGTATTATTATTAGTTTATTTCTGTTACATATTTTTCAACTTATTTATGTATTTATTTATGTATTTCTATATATTTTTTCCTGTTTTTTAAGCCCTGCTGTTTATTTTTTATAACAACATCTCTTGACCAGTTTTTTTTTTTTTTTAACAATTAAACATGTTTACCATTTAACACAATTTAATTTTTTGTGGTTTCTCCTGTATTTCAAATGTAAGTACCTCATACTATTTTATATTCAAATATTGAAAAGGAAGGAAACAATAATGACTGCCATACTGCGTGTATTTTGTAATGCATTTTATAACATCATATACCATATGTACACATTATCTCTCAGTATTTCTGTGCAAATTGGTTTTGAAATTAAATATAGTGTCCACAGTACCTGCTTTGGATGTTTGCTGCATCACAAGGGCAATGAAACAAAATGTCCACCATGGTTGCGACAGCTCAATTGATGCAATGATTAGATGACTATTAAACAGCACAATTGTCTGAAATTACACAATAAGCTCATGTAGGCATGCTAGACCTTTTTCAATGTATAAAATACTGCAAACATACTTTCAATTGTATTATTTCCTAAATCTCTCTGAATGTGATTAGTACAGTACAAAGTGCAATTAAATGTTTGTTCATTTTGATCTTGATATTTTTACAAAAAAACATAAATCAACATCTAATAATGTTATTTCTAGTCCACAATATAGACATAGTAAAAAGCATCTGAAATGTCAGATTCATAAAACAGTGATTGCTTTTAGCTATCTAAAACACAGCTGAGTAAAAGAGCTTTTATGGCCTATGCCATTTAAATACAGATAATGACGCTGTAACTTTCAATACGAAGGCATTTATAGACATGCTGTTTTTGCGAAATCCATGTTCTGCATTGACAGATTCTGTTAGTTCTCTGTAAGCAAATTAACAGATTTTTTTCTCATACAGTCTATTATTTTATGAAGACAGTTACCCTATTTAACGAAAAGGAATTTCCGTTATATCATTAACGTCAATAATATACTACTGAATTAGATACTGGATAACAGATACATATGTAATTTGTGTATGTTTTATTGTAGAGTATTTAAAAACAATAGTATTGGTAACATATTGCAATTAAGGAAATCCTGTTCTCTTGTAATATAATTAATAATAATAATAATAATAATAATAATAATAATAATAATAATAATAATAATAATAATAATAATAATAATAATAATAACAACTACCACTAGAGGACCTTTGCAGATGATGTTTTGTACTTGAATCCATACCTGGGAGTCATTTGTTTTAGTATACAGTATTAAAATAAAAAGATTTAAACAATCTATATTTATGGTATTATTATAAAGGACATATTTTACTTTAAAAACTAAGTGTGCATTATACAGTAGCACTTTTTGGTATACTATTTGTTTGTTTGTTTGTTCTCAGTTTTCAGTGTATGTAAGTTTCCCAGCATTATCTAGCATCGTTTCCAACTACATTATGCAAAGCCTTTTTTTATACACCTCAAAACAATCAATGCATTTTGTACATTGATTACACTGTATGGTACACGTAAATGTCATCTGTACCAAGTGTACACAACTCTCTCCCTCAAGTGGGATTATTAATAGGATTTATGATAGTTCTACTAGTAGTAAATAATGAACAGCATTTAAACTATTAACCCATAACAAATTAAAAAATGCAACGAAAATGTATATATGAATAATTATTTAAAAGGCTCTGACAAATATTTAAACTGAGATACTATTTTGTTTCATGTGAACGTATTTGTACCCAATCTAATACTTTCTAATTTCTAAAAGGTGTTTCTTCTCTGAAAAGTATAGACAATGTTGCTACATATGTTCTTCATCCCTGGTCTGCTAGAGGTGAATTTCATAAATAACTATAACATTTGGAGTGTTTTTATTGTATTTTATTGATGTACAAGTGAAATTCAAATCATTTCAATTATTTACCAATAGTGATCATGTTTATGTATTAAGGATTATATATTTTTAATATGATTTTAGAATTGCAGAAGACAAAGTAAGTAGTGATAGGAACACATAGTAATGGGTCAGATAATAAACATGAATGACTGAATAAATAAAATATACAATAACATAAAACAAACAACTTGGTTCATTTACATAATAAAATGTAGCTATTACATTTAAAAGAGTTGTGAGCTGGTGAAATTATACAGAGGGGCAAATTCACAAAGCATTAAACTACGTATAAAGTTCATTGCGACTGCTGATGGTCAATAACAGACATTTTTATGTACCTGTATATCAACACAGATTTGAAATACCTTTTGTGTTAAGGCTTTGTGAATAGATTTACATTTTCATTCTTTACAGGTAACTACTGTACAAATCAATACATTGACATTAGACATAGGGAAAACTCCTGAATTCTCACTACTGTCGACCACTTTGTAACCCGCAGTTAAAAAATAAAGTGAGACATACCCCTCCGCTCTCACAGCTTGAGTCGTGTTTGCTTTACATTTGAAACAACAGCATTCCTTCCAAATATATTTTTAATGAGCTGCCATGCTGAGGGGTGCTGAACTGGACTGATTCTGAGAGATTCAGTTTGGTTTAGACACCAAAAAATCCTCAATAATAATCTGTGACCAGCACTGCGGGTAAATATATGTAATTAAATATATGTATGTATGTATGTATGTATGTATGTATGTATGTATGTATGTATGTATGTATGTATGTATGTATGTATGTATGTATGTATGTATGTATGTATGTATGTATGTATGTATGTAAACAGCATAAAATATGTGAAATGGGAAACCTTCTTTTACAAACACATGCAACAGAGCACCATATAATCTACTTATAACATGTACAGGGTATTGTCAAATTTCAGATCAAAGTGGATTTGCATTTTACCAGAATTATAGCCAGTCTGAAATGATTAGGCAGTTTATTCCAACAATAGATATTTTCAGGTTTCTTTTTAAAATTGATGCACTTACAAGCCATATATATTTCAATAAATGTGTTATGTATGCATTTGTACAATATGAAGAAAGAAAGACATTGCCAGGGCTTAACTCAATACAAAGAACACAAAGTACACAAATAATTACTTTTCACAGGCATTGAAAACAAATCTGACGTTGAACTGAATCTGGCTTAGTTCATAAATCAGTAGCTAATCAGACCACAAAACTACCACACAATACTTGACAAAGAATTTGACAAAGCTAGCACTCAAGGACTAAGACTTGTGTTTATTACAATCAGGTCATGCTTTGGATAAAGCAAATGCGTGATAACAGGCAGGCAGGTATGAATAATGGATCTGTCAACCAGTTTACAGGTTACTCTTTCTGTGCTGGCACATTAAAACCTGTCTAATCCGGAATCTCTTGAAACCGTGAAATTAGCCCAATAACACAAGTTTTACAATATTCTTAAGAAATAAAAATATATATTTCAGTGATTGTCATGTGACTATATGCAGTCTAGGAGGGAAAGAGAATGGCAGATATCCAGAGTAGTACTGTGACTGCTTTACTTGCAAAGAAACAAAAAATGGTGACTTCCATGTTCCAAAAGTCCGCTGAAAAAAACGTGAAGCATGAAACACATTACATTTTGAACTGACAGAGGCATTTGTTTGTGCAAATATCCCTCTTGAAAACTTGGACAACCAAAAGTTTAAATGGTGGAGTGATTCCTTCATCAGCCCAGCTGAGACATGAAAACTTACCTAAAGTTGCCGAGTATCACAAGCAGGAGATTATGGAATTGGTAAAACAGTCTGGTTGCTTGTCAGTGGTCACTGACGAGTCGACTGATGCACAAGATCAGTATGTGTTACACATTGTATTTGTTTTGCAAGACCTAAAAGGTGAACATGCATCTGAAGTACTAGAAAGCTGTCCTTGCAGATACACTTTACCTACAGGCTGTTAATTACAACACCGTTTCACAAGCTATTGTACAGTGCTTGAATAACTTTGACATTGATTTTGATGATATCAGTGCATTTATCTCTATATTTGATATAGAGATTAATTAAACGAAATTCAATACTTTACCCGTGACACTGCCATGAATTTTAAAGAACATTTCCACGATTTTCACAGGGCCTTAAATATAAATGACAAACTACACTTTGAACACTTAAAAAAAAATAAAAAATAAAAAATAAAATCATTTCGGTACATACTGTATAAGTAGTGTCCATAACCTGTAATGCAATGCTTTATTCATTTTAATGTACTTTTAAACAAGGATTTTACTGTAAATGTACATGTGCATACTTACAAAACATATTTGATTGTAAATAAAGAAACCAAAAATCACATGACTTGTTTACATAGTATATTGTAGTGTATTGCACCATTATTTCAACAGGGATTTGGTCAGAACCCCAAAATGATGATGAATTATACTGAATGCTGGTTTATAGATGGGCTGGATTGGAGAGGTTTTATTGTATGTTGTAATTGCTTTTGTGTATTAATCCTCAGTGGTGCTGAACCAGTAGTATACAATGATATTATAACACGCAGTATTTATATAGAGCTCTCTCTCTCTCTCTCTCTCTCTCTCTCTCTCTCTCTCTCTCTCTCTCTCTCTCTCTCTCTCTCTCCAGCCGAAAACAGATTCTAATTATAAAGATGGACAACACAGTCTAATAAGACTACATTCCTTTAATCAACATCTGTCACACAGTTTCAACAAACAAATGCTGTATTGATCTGAGAAGCATGTCAAAAGATTATAATCCACACACTAACACAGATCTTGTTTCGAGAGCACTACAAGATATATACTGTATATATCCTGCCACATAACCACAATAGATTAGTTCTCAATTATGAATTCTTTAAGAGCACCACACTGTATGCTAAAATGATTTACCTTGCATTGCATGTTACAAATTATACTTGACAAGCACTGAGCTAAACTTTAATGTCAATATTGGTTCCGAATTTTAGTTTTAGTTTGGTATTGATATTATAGTATTTATTTAGTTGCAAAAATGTACAGAAGGTATGTTTAAGAAAATATGTATAAAGCGTTGTTTATTGTATCATTTCAGTTATATTAACCTTGTATTGTGGCAAGATGAAATAGTGGTAGTAATGATTACTGTAAACATGTGGGCAGTATTGTTTTTATTCACAGGAATCATTATTGAAATATTTGTGTTGCCTTTGGCTCCCATTCTTCAGCTAAAGCAAAATACTGTACATGTCTGTTTTACACAGTAATTGTGAAATTCCCTGGTGTGTAGATAGGTAGAATAGGTAAAAAGTATTTTACAGCACATTACTGTTCTGTGCATGCAGTTCTTTATTTGTATATTGCATCTTTGCAGCAAAACAATTTTAAAAGTCTTTTGATGCCTATTATAAGTGTTTTAATGTGTATGTTACTATGTAATGAATGATGAAAAGTAAGAAAAGAAACTCTTTTAATAAAACCGTTGGGATGTTTAGCCTAATGTTTTTACTTCAGTCATGTGATCCTTGCCCAGAGGCATTTACCTTTTTTATGATCCCCTCGCTGCTCTCTGCTTTCTCCAGCTGCATAACGTCTTCCACAAATAAGATCAATTAATCAATAGAAAAGCTACTGAATTAGCCGAGACTGCTTCCGTTTGCTGTTGCCTATAACAAAACAAAAGGGAAAAGTAGACATCATTGCTATGTCCCTGGGCCTCGTGAAATTAATAGAGAGGAAAAATCATTATCATACTGACAAAAGTTACTGGCTTACATTGTCTGCATTCATTTTTAACCATACACACATATATATATATATATATATATATATATATATATATATATATATATATATATATATATATATATATATATATATATATATCAGCAAGAGTTTATACCAGTGCTAAAAAATATATTTGTCCGCTCCTTTCCAAACTGGAGTGCCTTGTCCCAGGAATTAAATATAGAAAAAAATCTAACTGTAGAAAACCACAGAAAGAGGGAAACTGCAACTTTATATATATATATATAGGTTGTTTTCACAAAAACAAAAATAAATAGTTCAAACACCTGAAAATGACTTTGTGCTATTCTATATTTTTTGGACATAATATTTTTTTTTCTGAAAAGATGAGATTGATTTGCAGTCTATGGGAGATAGTCATAGGTACCATTTTCATACCTATAATAATCTTTCTCCTTTTCTAACATACACTTCCTATTCTTTACTATCTTCACCCCTATTTACATACTGAACCCTTTTCTCAGTGTAGCAAATGGGGCATTTTCTGTAGGCAGTGTATTTAATTAGAGGCAATTGTCTATAACCAATTACAGTCAACTTTTACCTTGGATGCTTATTCCACTGTGCTATTAGTTTTATTTATTCTGAGAGTAGGGAAAGTAAATGAAGAATAGGAAGGGCAATTAAAAAATCTACTTGTTGATATCCTATTAATAATATGAATTTAAATACAAACAACTATAGCATGATTATAAAGAACTTGATTAAAAACAAGATATCCAAAAACAACTATTCTAAGAAAACAAATTTACTAAAAGCAAAATAAATCATTGGATACCTAATTTTACTTGCAGCATTTAACAAGGCAATGGCTCAGTCCATATTCCAGCTGAATGCCAAGTCGTTTATAAAGTCATGAAGAGAAAATAATGTGCACACCATTATCATTTTGCCACAAAGCTTCAGCAGAGTGAAAGTCATAAGTATGACAGTCATTCAACTGGTGTTTGAACTTTTGATACTATGAGCCCTTACTTAGCCTCGATTGTTTGATCAGGAAGTGTACATCACTGGTGACCCTGGGGTTCAGGTGTTAACCCTTGGTTTCTACTCCTAACAGTTTATTTCTTTGACTTTATTTTGGGTTAGAAACTGGGTGTCCTGACATGTGTCTTGTATTTAAGATTTAAGTCATGCTTAACTAAACAAAACCACATTCCTTTGCCATTGTGTCAGTAGGCACAGAGGAAAGGGATGTGTAATAAGGTACAGTCTAAGAAGTTACATTTTCTTGAAGGCACGAACATGGGCCAAGCTTTACATTTCAAAAGGATAACGCACATTTACAGACTCACCCAGGATTATCTGGTGCTACAAAATCTTGATTGTTTACTTGCTGTGGTCAGCAGGTTCACAAATTGAACTCCTTTGGAGCCAGCTTGTTTGATCTGTATGCAGGTGGCCACATTTCCCTACCACCCAAGACAAGTCTTTCAGCATAATCAGACTATAATAGTAGAAGACGTGAGGCCTACAATTGGCCTAGACCATTATTATTATTATTTATTTCTTAGCAGACGCCCTTATCCAGGGCGACTTACAATTGTTACAAGATAACACATTATACATTATTTCACATTATACAGATATCACATTATTTTTACATACAATTACCCATTTATACAGTTGGGTTTTTACTGGAGCAATCTAGGTAAAGTACCTTGCTCAAGGGTACAACAGCAGTGTCCCCCACTGGGGATTGAACCCACAACCCTCCGGTCAAGAGTCCAGAGCCCTGACCACTACTCCACACTACTCCACACACATTATTGAAATTCAATGTAGAAATCAGATATATTCCATGATGCTGTTAAAACGTTCATATTTGTTATACATACCATTTATATATTAAAACAACAACAACCATGTTTTGGAAGAAAACAAGCACATATAGTAAATCTTACATTGAATGCAGAGCTATTTGCTCTGATACACTGGATCAGCAATCGCTTTTCAAAGTACAATATACAATACAATACAAAGATACTTTTATATAGCGCCCTTCACGCCATGGCATCCCAGAGCGCTTTACAAAGATAAAAACAAAACAAAATAGCTCATGTGTAGGCTCCAGTTACAACCAATTATTTAAAAGCACATTAAAAAAAGTATGTTTTTGATTTAGATTTAAAAGAATTCAGTGTTTCAGGCTGCCTAATGAAAATCAGAATAGAGTCCCACAACCGAGAGGCACAACAGCAAAAAGCTCTGCCTCCAGTTGTTTTAAGATGACTTTTTGGAACAAATAAAAGTTCTCCATTTTCTGATCTCAAAGAACAACTAGGAATATACAGTTAGTAGTTCTTGGAGATAGGATGGCCCTAATGGCCTTATAAGTGATTACAACAACTTTAAAATCAATTAAATTAAATGCATATAAGGCATTGTTATGTTATACCAAATCAATATACAAGTAGTTTGGAAATGTAAAGTGTTTCCCAGTGCCTTGTACACTTATCACAGAGCTCCCAATCCCATTATTATTTGAAGCAGTTACTCGACATGAAAGGTCTCTTCTGTAGAGCAGGACTGAAAGTTATATTTTGTACATTAGAATTTAGATTAGAATGTGGTCTAAAGACAGGAAACTCAATGATTAAATCTTATGTTGAGCCTCACAACCTCCCAGTTGGCATCCGCATTACCTGACTAAAAACAGCAGTAAAACAGTATTTAAATGTGGAAATATCCATCACAAATTAGAGGATTGGTGTGAAATATATACATGTAGCAGGCCTGGATTTACTTGTTTGAAAAAACACAGATTGCAAGGCAGCTCTACACTACAGTCAATTAAATAGTTACTAAGCTGTCTACAGTAATGCATCTGTATCAAACTCTTGGTTGTAATTGAAATAACCCAGAAACAGGATAATTACAACAAATTATTCAGAGAGCCAAGAGGCCACTCACAGTCATCTTTTAGGTTTAGATACAGTACATAATGAGTTTTGGCTTCATATGGATAGGCCATAAAGAAATGTCATTTACTTTATCAAGAAAGAATGGAGTCTTGCTTGATCTTGTGCAGGTTTGTTGAATTTCTAACTAGCATGTTGTGTGAAATCAACATTAGCAAAATATAGGGTTAATCTTACTACTGGTGCAGAGCAGGGTAACAGGTTTTAAAACAATGATTTCCCAGTGTTTAGATCATTACAAAGAGTCCACAATCAATAATGCATCGATAAATGTTATTATTATAACATAACATTATTTAATAAAAATTGTATAATTACTTCATAACATGATGTGCAGCTTTAGTAATGTTCTCAATATGTTACCCTAACTCTTATTCTTTGTTAATAATTATCAAAGTCTTTAGCAACACATTTGGATTTATTAATAAATACTGAAACTAAATATTGTGCCCCTTTTAACCATCAGTACACCCTAAAATGTAAACTTTAAAGAAAAGCCATTTTTGATGGGATTTGGGCTAAATGAAATTACAACATTTTGAAAATAAAATTCCTATTAGAATCAAATGTTACCAAAAAATAAATTAAAACTGAGAATCACACTGCTTATTGTTGCTTGTTGTGGAGAGGGACGTTCTGTGTCTTTGCCTCCTGAAATGCAGCCCAGGCAGGCAGTGCTGACAGGGGAGCCTGCAGAAATCCCATTGTACCTCTCCCATTGTACCTCCCAGCAGGGGTGGAAAGATCAGAGGTGTCATGTTATTTTACCACAATGACAATTGCCTAGATTATGTGCTTATAAGTTTGAGTTCTGTAAACTAAATCCCTTCATTTATACATGTATTTCCCTGGAGTGTGCAATGCAAAACAACATTATTCTTGTTTCAGAAGAACTCAATAAAAAATGCAGGCATCATCATTGTAGAATAAGGGACAAGAAAATGTATATATTTTCTTCATTTTGAGCCACCTGGAGATGATTGGCGGTATCGTCCATTCTAGAAATGCATCGACAGTCAATAATGTATGTACTTTGGATGTTCAAATCCACTTGTGCAGCACTGAATTCAATAAAGACTAAAGACAATAATTGTGCAAGCAGCAGCATTTAGTCTTTCTTGTAGCAATAAATGAAACACGTGTTGATTTCCTTTGTGTCCGTGTTAGAATCAATAAAATAGGCAAGTGAATTTTTTTTTTGCCTTAACCACCCATTTACAATATGCTTGTTTAAAATGCTTTTCCACTTATTACAGTCAGCCTCCTTGCACAGCATAGTGTTTTATTTCCTTGCATTTTCCACCTCATTGGGGTGACGTGGTGACGGGGTGATGGGAGGGGGGGGGGTACTGTACATGTGGTTGAACAAAAAATTAGGAACACTGTCAAGGATTTAACATGAAGTGACTGCATTCAAATACAATGAAATTCTTTACTGTACTGATTTGTCCTGGAAGGAAGGGATCAGCACTAGCAGCATTCTTTCAAACTGCTTACTCCTTTCTTTTATTAACTCCTTATTTTTGAAAAGAGAAAGCTCCATGTTAAAGTAACACAAACCAAGTCTTAAAGAGCATTTTGGAGATTTTTTGTTTTAAATGTGTCGTTACATGAACATGTTGTCTTAAATTAGAGATTGGAGTAAACACTATGCATTACTGTATATTGTACATTAAGGGAGAATTACAGGCTATTTTTTAGTTAGTATATTACAGTAATAACAAAAAATATTCAGTACAACACAATCCACCAGTATTATAGCAACACATGTTTTTTCAAGCATGCATGATATTAAATAATAAATTGTGTAGTAACCGTATATTGTGCTCTTTATGAAAGATGAAGACAAGATGGGACCTGTTGCAATTATTTCATAACAAAAAGTAATTTGTATTATACATGGCCTGAAGTGAATTATAAACATATAAATGTATGATGAATGTTTCTATGTCCGCAAACAGGTTTAAGGCACTGTTAATAAGATGCGGTATATATTTGCAATGCTTCCCTGTGATCCCAGTGGAGCTGCTATAATGATATTTCTTTCCTATAAATAAAACATTGAAAGAGAGACACAATAAAAGTCCTAACTGACCTTTTTGATTTGCTCCAGGAGAAGCCCTGAATGATCTTATTCAATATTTAACATTCAAAGTGTCAAACACATTGGAATATATATATATATATATATATATATATATATATATATATATATATATATATATATATATATATATATATATATATATATATTTAAAACATGCTGGAGGACTATACTTGGAAAGATGACACTTTGTTTTATCTATTTCAGACTGTGCTACAGATTTTTATTTTTAAATCATGGGAGAGTACATAAAAAGGAAACAAAATAAAACCTAACATATCCAAAAATCAATATTAGAATGCCAATTTCAATTATAGCCAATAAACTAGACCGGCAGACATTAGAAAGTGCTAAGGAATGGATTATAGCGGAAAGTAATGAAGAAAAGCAAGTTCAGGTCCTGGAAAGTACAACCCTGTCTGCATTTAAAGGTTGTACTCGGTGGGCTCTCTGTACTAATATTACTTACATGTTTGTAAATACTGCACATTTGTAGCCTCCTTCCTTCGTACAATTTTTGAGTGAGATTTACCAAACAGCTCTTTTTTGTGAACAACTACCATAATATCACAACAAGTTTACAAACAGCATACATTACTGCTCATTATACAGGAGTGTGGCAAAGTGGTTAACAGTGTGCAAGTGCAAGAATGCCGCGGTGATCAATGAACAGACAGACAATGATATTTTATTTCTACAATCCAAAGTCTGATGACAAAATGACAGTAAACAATAACAATGAGAAACAGGCAACACCGTGGCGTGTATTGCACTGTTTTAATCCATGGCTTGGTCCTGAAATAATTATATAGGGCTCCTGATTTTCTATTCTTGGGAACTTTTGAGCTTCTAACTACTGTGCCCTCTGGATACGTATTTCCAAAAGCTCCTTGTTTGGTTTCATATTGTATTCCTTAACTACTGACACACATTCATTGCACAATAAACACATTGGCTTTGCGTTCGGTACAGTTGGTAAAATAAATAAAATAAAGTATTTATTGGTCCACTCATTGTTGAATCTACAATTTTCACCACTTTCTGTTCTTATTACAGTAGCAAGAGTAGAAATAACCATGTTATAGCAACACTAATATACGTAGTATGATTAAGGAGTTAATGATAAATTACAAATAATAAGTTATAAACTAAAGGTCTCACCTCAACCACCATGTCGTTTCCTTGTGTTGAGCGGGTGACGGAGTAACGGATTTGCGATAATAACTAAAGAAATGAACACATAGATTCAATTGAGTTTTTTTTTAATCAGGGGGGTTGACAAATGTTTTTTTTTTCAGGTACTTTTCACTTTTCTGTATATACAACTCCAAAATTATTGCACAAAATAGAACTCACAAAACAGATACTTGCTTTTTTAAACAACTCGACTCACACAGCACACAGGCAGCGCCGCAACAGAGACAGTCAGCCCATCAGTGTAACGCCCACAAAACTACCTGTTTTTCTCGTTATCCAATGATACAAATAAACATACAAAAACGTTTTATACAAGCATCATTGCTGGGCTTCTGGGTAGTGTAGTTTTTAAAGCAATCCATTATTTTTTATAGGAGAATAAAAGCAGTAAAAGACGGTTTGCGCAGTTTTCATTTATTTATTTATTTATTTATTTATTTTTAAAAGGTGCAGTTGCAAAGCAGAATTCCATTCCCAAAATGCCAATTCCGTTCCCAATGCCTAATTCCACGATTCTGTCCGTGATTCCGTGATTTCGCAATTCCGTCCATGATTCCGCGATCGTGGAAAATCAGTAGCCCTAATAATAGTCCCCATCTGATACACCCACACGTAACACAAAACACAAACACAAGTCCACAGTGAGTGTTAAAGTGCTCGTGGTGTAAATACAGTTATTTGTGAAACAAAGTGCAGTGTAGTCCGGGTTTGTGCTGGCCTCTGGCGACAGCTCCGGATTGTGTTAGCCGTCTAAATAACAACAAACAGTATATTTAATAACAACAAAACAAACAAAACACTCACAATAATAACACATGTCTTTCCTTCTGGTTCAGCTGAACCATAACAAGGACCAGATCACTTCGCTACGCCCCCCTTTTGTACCATCAATCATGACCCCTTGGTTAACTAGTGCAACCGCTCCCCCAATCCGCGGCTGCCACGTCATTTCCCTTCCGGGTCGATGATTTAGTGTATCGTAGCTCCGCCTCCTTTCTAGATGACGACTTCCTTCTAACCCTGGGAATGAACTATCTGGCCATCCAGTCCAGGGCACTCTGTTCCCTTTACACAGCACCCTCACAGTTCGGGAGAGAGATTTATCACCAAGAATCATTCTGTCTCTGTCACAAGGAGAGATCGGAATTTGCATCTCATTATAAATAGATTTGCAACGTCGAAAGTCAAGATTCAAAACTTCCTTCTGGCAAATATAAATGAGTGGTATCGTGAACAGGAAGAATTAGTAGGCAAATATAATAGGATTGAGCTACGGCTTCTGCAGACTCCGACTCCAACACTGATGCAACTATGGCACTGGCCAAAAAGAAAAGGAAAACAAACTTCTACAAGGACGATATTTATGTGTTAGTTAGTGAAATGGAAAAAAAAAATCAGGAAATGTTATTGAACACTTTGCAGGACCAAAAAACATTAAGAAACGAAACACGGAAAGAAATAACTAACAAAATAAATTCACCAAGACCAGTGCCATCTTAGATTCGAACCGGCGATCTCCAAGCTATAGGGCTCATCCTGCACTCTGGGTGGAGTGCCTTTACAGAATGCGTAAGGTGACCAGATGTCCCGTTTGTATGGGATAGTTCTACTTTTGGAACACTGGTCCCAGTGTCCCCAGAACCTTTCTTGGGATGCTCATTTCGTCCCGTTTTTTTCCCAGACCATCCTCATTCTTTCCCAGACCAGGCTGCTGTGTTTCGTACCGGTACTGTTTCGATACGACTCGGAACAGCTTAAGTGTGGACAGGTAAACTAACATGGTATCAATACAGTTAAGTCAATATTCTGAAGCACGTGCATGTCTTGCTTTACAGTTTAAATACTTTAAACAGCTTTACGTTTTACGGTGAGCTGCAGTACCTTTATCATGGCTACACCAAAAATGCCAAATAAGTGACAACATAATTTCCACAAAATGAGTGATGATGACTATGAGGTAAAGCGTACTGCAGAGCAGTGCCGCTCTAAAATAAAATCCCTTGTGAGGGAATATCAAAAAGCAAAACAAACGAACAAACAAAAAAAAATCCATTCCCAAAGCCATGATGCAAGCCCGCTGTCTTTGCAACCTCATGCTTTTAAAGACGGCTAATTGTTTTCACCTTTTTGTTCGTCTCATCCTTTGTAATATGTATTTTTTAAGTATGTATTTTTTTTTTAAATACTGTAGTATGATTTTATTACACCACCAAAAATTTGAAATACCTTGTTTCTAGACTACGATTCCATCAAACATGGGAGCAGATGTATGTACAGCAGAGTTGTGCTGTAGATTTACAGGCATTTAAATAGATGAGTACTTCCCATCAAGATTTAGGATCTCAGCGGAGATGTGAGTGCTGAGGTAAGGTAAGTGCAGATGTAGGGAAGCTGCAGTGAGGGTCTAACAGAAAGTGCTGCTTTTATGTTTTTTTTTTGTCCAATAAAAGGCAACCCTAACAATCTTTCTAGTCAAGTCTCCATAGATCAGCTACTAACATGTCACTTGCACGAAGACACACTTTTTGGTAGCTGATTGGTCTGCATACATTTCTATCTCACTTGAACACTGGCAGTTTTCTTGTCCGAGGGAAAAAAAAATTTTTACAGAAAAACAATGTACACATCTGTGATGACTATACAACCTAGGTAATTGGATGCAGCAGCTTGAAAGATACATTAAATACAGTACAACTTACAACAATGAACCACAGTATTTTTCTTTAAATAAAAGTAAGTTTAGCTTTTCACTCCAATTTTAATATTTTAAATATTAGATTTTTAAAGTTTACATATTTAAATAAATGGTGTAGTAAACCATCAACAGTATTATTTTGCTTTATTTGTACCATTACCAATTAAAACAATTTCAGTATCCATTGTGCCCATCTGCACCTGTGGCATTGCACAGCCTGGAATAATGGCATTTCAGCTATTGTGCTGAAGAGCATTGTGTGGATAAGAAACAGTAATTGAATATCTGTGTATTTATGTAAAACAAACAAGCAACACCAAATAAACAAAAAAAAAACAAAAAAAAAAAAACTGCAGTTTTGGTCAAATATCAGGCATGCAAAGAAAGTACTCCTTAGATCAAGCTGCGTAACAACGCAGCATAAGTTGAATTTCAATAAATGCAAGGACTGATTCCTACAAAAATCACACAGAATATGAAAAAGTGATTTGATGCTAGATCTTTCAAAATAGGAAACTAGTGTACAGCAAAGCACTAGACAGAGGACAGGAATTCTGTTATTACTTCAATCTATTCATTGCTACAAGGCCAGTACTGTGGTAGAACAAGCCATTGCCTGAATTTGAATTGTAAAGGTATAAATAGTGCATGGCTGTTAGTTCCAGTAGCTTGTGGCTCTATATTCAAATACAGTACTAACTGGTCAACTGCTCCTACCAGCATGAAAAACCCAGAACAGATTTTCTTTCCTTTTTAATACAAGTGAATAAGAGACATCTTGAATAACCACCAATCACAAATGTTCAGATCCTTTTCCGAACAGCTAATTCAGGTTTCAGTGTACTGTAGCTGATGAAAGAAAATAATGTACTTATATAATTCTCAGTTGACAACAGAGAGATTATATAACGAGCCACAAACAACAGGGCTTTGATAGAATAAGTAACTTCAAAATTAAGTGAAATTGCAAAACTGTTTCAAAACAAGTAATCATTTAGGTAATCACTGCGTTTATATAAATATGTGTTTGAGTTCTTGTTTGACCTTACAGAACATTTTTCTTCTTGTAATGAAAGTTAAGAAACATAGTATAAAAAAAATTGTTATGTCTAGCAATATTGATTGGCAATAACAGAATAAATAAATACATAAATAATTAAATAAATAAAATAGATAGATGAGGATGAGGAAAAACAGAATTGTTCTCAGAATGAGCGGCAGAAATAACTACACAAACTTAGAACCAGCCTACATTGTAGTGAATCAAGCCCCGTAGTGAATCAACGGTCTCGTAGTTTATGATGTCACATAGACCCTAGATGGAATTATTTTCCTGTAACTCACTGAAGCCTCTCTCTCCCCCCCTCCAGATTGATCATCTTATGCATGTGAAGATACTTGGAATGTTTTTTTGAAAAAGCATTGTGTGTTTGGATCTATGACTTATATTATTTATTTTTAAAACCTAAGAGATTTGAAGGAAATGCTAAAAAGACTAGTGCAATTTATTAATAAATAATGTGCTTTAAAGTGTTTGCTGTTGCACTCTAAAGCCCTGATTCAAGTGTGTAACTGAGAGAGGGATACAGAAAACAAAGCAAAGCTCATGAATAACTGCCCTGGGGACAAGAGGGAAAACAAGAGTGTATCAATTTAAAATATATATATATATATATATATATATATATATATATATATATATATATATATATATATATATTTTTTTTTACATTCACAAGGCATATCTATCTGCTGAAAAATCTTATCTCCGAAAATTTTCGCTTGCTGAGGTGTTCATGTGGAGTACAAATGAACCCATTTTACTGTGGGTTTAATTGAAAAGGTATGAAACTGTTGAAATATAATGAAACGATAGCAGGTGAAAAAATGTGAGCATGAAAAAAGACACCCTCCCTACATTTTTTATACTGGTATTCTCTTATTTTGAACTATTAAAGCCAAACATTGAAAAATGTTGTACAGTTTTTAATGGCATATGTAAGCCGGTGTATGTTTCCTACACGCTTTCACCCGCTGTAAATTCTTACAGACACTAGAGTGGCCTTTAGTCTTTAGGCCCAGGTCACTGCAAATTTGGGATTTTCTTAAAACATCCAATGAGATGGAATAAACTAAACACTTCAGTTCCTTAGGATTGATTTGCATGTTGCTTTCAGATAGGGTTTTTCAAAATTAAATAATAATAAACCAAATACCAGCACACACAGTTATTATTATTATTATTATTATTATTATTATTATTATTATTATTATTATTATTTAGTTCAGCTATTTTAAAAAGACACATGGCTATACTCAGGCAACATGCATTCGTATAAAGGTCAAAAAGCTCCTACTCATTTCTAGGTTGAGCAGCATGCCCATTAATCATGGAATTATTTGGCACAAAATGTCAGCATGGAGATCTCCCTTATGAATACCTTTTTATTCCTGTCAAAATAGGTTTTGTCTCACAATGAACTACTCTGATGCATACAATGTATATTTTGATGTTTTCCAAACTTGCTTACTCATTATGAATACAGACAATTTTTTTAATTTTTATAAATGATAACTAAATAGTTAGTTGAACTTTTTTAATTTGTCATATTCTCACAAGGGTTCTTATTATTTTTTAATTTCACGACAGAAGTATTTTTAAATAAAAGGGAGGAGAAACATTTAATGATGGCAGATTTATGTCTGGATGCTAGAAATTAGTTAGACATTTACTGTTGGTTTACTTATTTATTGTATGTAATTGTACTTACTATGATCTATTTTTCATGTCCTTTTTGTGTGTGTGTGTGTGTGTGTCTAGCCTTATATTTGAAATTATTAACTATTAATTTGAACATTAACAAATTTATGTAACACATATATTTAAATAAATGATGGCTAGTTGATCACACAATTTTGAAATTAAAATGATCTTAATTATTTTTTAAACACCTGTTTAGTTTAATTAGTGATTAGTAGCACTGATGTCATAATTGTTAGCCATTTTTTATGTCAATAAATAAACTTTGATGGGATCCCTGAAGCTTCACCTTTTTGGAACTGTTCGTCACCATTTGGATCTACATGAGAGTGCTGCTGTACCGTTTACTGCTACTAAATACAAGTGAGCTTATGACCTGCTGTATCAGAGACAGTTTTAATTGTTTTTTC
This sequence comes from Acipenser ruthenus, assembly GCF_902713425.1. Taxonomy (NCBI): domain Eukaryota; kingdom Metazoa; phylum Chordata; class Actinopteri; order Acipenseriformes; family Acipenseridae; genus Acipenser; species Acipenser ruthenus. Next base: position 10,659,241 of record NC_081198.1, on the reverse strand, counting down.
TTTTGTAGTAAGCACCTCACCACCAGAAATTGTACTTAGTTTCCAAAACCCTTAAAAACCTGTGTCTGTTAGGTGAAGAAGCTAGTAAATGTAAATTAATCAGTCAAGAACCACCATATAACCTTGACTCTGCAGAGACTGACATGTTATCAGTGTTAAACTGCAACGTCATGATCATCTTGTAAACAACAGTGTGGCTCTGGTGTACACTATGTGACCATGAACTTGGCAGTCTTGGTAACATTGAACTTAAGTAATACAAATACTGAACATAAACTATACACTGCATGGTGTGCAATACTGAACATTGTAATCTGAATTCCTTTTTTTGGAGATTGTTTGGAATGTCTTCCAGAATTTCAGGATATTATCACAACCCATCCTTGACTGAAAATCTGTACAGGTCCCTTCCATGATTATTTAAACCCACCTCTTTGGTAAATTTGTACAATAATGTGGCAGCTTACCATGATTGTCACTATGTTAGAGATCCATGCATAGTCTGCTGGACCTTAAAAAAATGATCTTGCAAAACCCTCATACAGTAGTCTCCATGTCCAGGCATCTTCAGGCACTAAAGAGAGAAAGGCCATCTCAATACTAAGCAGTACATATGTAATATCTTACAATTTGTATTAAAACTTGGCTGTTTAAAATAATCAATGGGATCGGTATATATAAATATCCTGCATTCGAATTGAATTTATGCCAAATGCAAAAGGTCAATATAGTGATTTTATTCAGACATGAAATGCCATTTTGTTGATATGCTTCCTTACCATTTTTTTTTTTAATCTTATAGGCACTTTGTATTAATGAATTCCGCCACCAAATCACAGGCATCCCCTCATCCATGATGCCTATCTGCTTGTGCGACTGAAGAGCAGCTCTGGGACTGCACAAGATAACTGCAGCACTTAGGAAAGCTCTCGCAAGCATCAGCACTTTCAATATAAATGCATGCTTTTTGACATATGCATTTTTATACTCTGCATTGCATGAATAAACAATGTCCTGTTTATAACAATTAAACCGTTATGTGCTACTCGATTTTCTTTATACATGTATTTGTATATATCTTCTGTGTAATACAATATTCATCATGCATTTAATTTGCAATATATGTATTTTACATTATAAAGTATGTGTTACATCATATGATTTATGCAATATAATTTAAAATTGCATTTCATACATTATTTTTGTGTCATTTGCATGACGATGTGAACATATACTAGACTAACACAATTATATTTGACTTTAGTTAATGTCTGTCACAGTGGAATCAACAATAAAAAGTGTTATGTGTGCCGCCACTGCCCTTTTACTAGTACACCTGTATTGCTTTGCATTTACATAAAGCACATTACATTCATGTTGTTCATGTACTGCCTTCAAAATAGAGTTATTGTTTATTTTTATTTATTTATTTATGATATTGTGCTGAGTTTTTAAAATCCTTTGATTGGTCTGCAAGAAACTAGCAAATGCATGTTCTTAATCCCAGGAATTACTAGGATTAACGAACAAACTACTGTTTGATGGAATTCAAAGCTGGGCTGGAATCTCTATTTTATAAATGTGCTATTATGATTTTCAAATTCAATACACTTTCGCTTTTGCACTTTTTTAACAGCATATTATAGTGGCCCTGAAGTGCAAAACACAAATACAAACAAAAAAACACAAATACAAACAAAAAAACACAAATACAATGAAAAAATACAAATACAAATAAAAACAAATACAAATAAAAAACACAAATGCAAAAAACTGAAAACACACACACAAAAAAAAGCACGAATCGCAAAAAAACCCCACAAAAGCAAAAAGCCCACAACACAACGGAGGTCATTTCACAACAGAAATACATCACGATGGAGGCCACTCCCTCTGATACCCCAGCACAGTCTCCACCTGTTTCTGGAGAAGTTGAAGCTGTTTAGAACACGCAAGTTGAGACTTTAGTAACTTAGTTGGCCGTGGTATATTTCCCTCGGTGTTTAACTGTTATCGCAATGGTAAGCCATGCCCCCTTACTTTTTGACAAAAGAAACATATGCACAGCAGGGAAAAAGGTGCCTGTATAGCACACAGAGTTTAGTTGTGGTCAAAGGCAACGGAACAACCGATGCTACAGGTGCTACAGCTGGTATAGATATTGCTTAACATTTAAATCATCAATATGCTGTGACCCAGAAGTAAACTTTGATCTGCGTGCGTTGAAATTTCACTAACCTCAACGTCATCGTGTAAAACACTTTTTATGATGCTTTTTGAAAACAACAAGAAATTCACAGGCAACTGATGATGAGATGAAAGTGCTTTAAACTGTGACATTCAGATCAACAAATAGACCCCTTTTGATTTTTGATAATTTAGCACCAGTAGGCTCTTTCTAAACAGTTTAGCATCAATTTTCAAAACAATTTGCACCCCTGGGCAGAGGAAAAACAGTAAGCGTTAGCAAAAACCCTACTAACACAGTGTTTGTTGCTACTTGATTGCAATATCACTCAAATATACTGAAACTTATGTTAACAGATATATTTTAAGTGCTTCTAACTAAATCGATTGTGAGCTGCAATGTATGTATGTATGTGTTCTTTCTGAACAAAAGACAAAGGTAGAGATTAGGATAAGTCAACTATCAGTATTTAAACATAAATTCACTTTCTTTCTTCATATAAATCCTTGATCTGAGCGAATACCTGATGAGATTAATGAAAGTAGGGGTATCTACAAAGAAACAAACTGCAGTGCACAGGTGGTTTGTACTGCTTTATATGTGTGTACCAGATTTTTTTACATATATAATAAATCTGTGGTTTGTTTTAGTTTAAGGTTGTTTTTTTTTTTTTTTTTTTTTTGTATGAGTTGACGAAGGTAATGCTGTAAGTTCACAAACAGCATTTGGGTTTTGAGAAATTTTAAGCCAGGACAACACTGTGTCCACTGTAGGCAATAAGGAGTGTTCAAGACGCTGTACTCAGCCAATAGGGACCCTTTCACAAGGGGCGGGTTAAAAAGCAGTGGTTGATTATTTACGGCAGCAGAGATGTTCAAGAAAACCTGGTCTTGTTATTGTGTAGTGGGGTCCTGTGGGAGTGGGCAAGAGTAAAGCCTGTTATTTATTGTGTGGATTTAGCAAAATATAGGAGAACCTTACCCAAAACATCAAAAGCTATCCGTCTGAAATGGTATCTGACTTTCTGATGTGGTTAACACTTAAAAAACATGGAAGTAAAAACAAACAAACAAACAAACAAACAAAAAAACTATTACATACTAATTAAAATATTGTTTGTTAGGTGATTCAAATTGATCATCAATGTATGATAAATTGAAAACACATTGATATAATTAACAACTTGGGTTTTACTAACCAATCAAAACATCCCAAAACAAGAAAAACAAACGCATCTGTTTAACTACTTGGAATTTCTGACTTTCTTGGATCGTTGTTTGTGAAAGGAACTCCCGACTGTGTGAATTGCTACTTACTGGAAGTAATGGAAATAACAGATGGTTTCAGAGGTAAAAGCAAAAAAAAAAAAAAAACCTGTTGTGTATGAATGGGAGGTTCACAGCCCTGCTCAGTGAAATCACTCAGTCCAGGCATTCAGTTGAATTTTTCAGATGTCTCAGATTTCTTGAATTCCATGCATGATTGATTGACGTAGTTATTTCAGTGATAATGAGAAATTGTCTTCAGTGTGAATAGATTACTTCTCTGCGGATTGTAATTTCTGTGATCAGGGGCTGAAGCGGATTATGTTGTTGTTCTAATAAGGAACATTACCTTTACGTTTTATTTTAAATGATAAATGCTGTCGTTTACTTAATTAAAAGTAAACTTTATCAGTAATTGGAATCTCATTTATGAATTATACCTAGCCACAGAGGTTCCTTGTTACCTATACTGGTTTAGTATTTCGATATTTTTTCTTGTTGCATACAGTGATGCAAACTTTGCCTTTGCGCTAAACTAATCCAGCTTCATATTAGGGTATTATTCATATTAATTTTAGTGATATTCGGAATAATAAGAACATTATACAGTCCGTGTATATCAAACACATGAAACCCCGCCCACTGTACTCCACTAACCTTTGAAAAGTTTATTTGTAAATCAATGTACAATCTGCAGTTTCTGGGATCTACCACTCCGACTATAACACAGGTGTTGCTGAAAAGTCAGAACAAGGAAATGTAACGTTACATAGTCAACTCTTTGATTACCAGGTCTGTCCATTATATATATATATATAGTTCAATGTTAATTGCGCTAAGCTTTAAAAGTCAACAGCTTCATCATTTGAAAATTATGTATCTTCATAGTGGTACTCCCGGAGAATAAATGGATTCGTCTTCTCATAAAGTCTTGCTGCTCAGGACTTGATAAACATTCAGGACTTCAAACAGTTCAGCGAGACTGTTCTTTTCTGTGTCGCATTTCTAGTTCTTCACTTTATTTTATAAAAGCCCAATTTACCTTGAAAAAAGAAAACATGGCTAGAATGCTGAGCAGGGATTTACCGGACATTGAGGTACTAGATAATCTGTTTATCAGCCACTATTACAATTAAATAACTTTTTATATTGTACGAATGTAAAGTTGTTGACATTTTGTAGATCTGTTATTTTTGGAGTTTAAACTTTATGCAAGTAACTTTACAAACTCGTTAATAAACTTAGTTATTAGTTTGCTTTATTACTTGCTGTTACGGAATAAATGTAAAACATGCTAGCTGCTCTGTCATTTTTGACTATTAAATGTGCATACTGTATATATTAGTACGTCTAAATACAGCAAAGCTAAGCATGTTATGTTCCAAATTGGTACAATTGTAACTATATTCAAGATATTCTTCGTGCATTAAATACACCGTTTATGATACAGTAATGAATACACAAGTACGTATCTGATTACATGAACTTCAAGAGCATATTGTGAAACATCCCATTATTTTGTAATTGTGTAGCCTGCTTAAGATGACTGGAGCTACTGACTGTACTTCACAACAGAGAGAGAGCAACATGGTTAGCATGTTAGCGAATAATGATTGTGCTTGATAAGATATACGATTGCATTTCCATATAACGTATGCGTAGAGTTGTTTGGAATCGATGATATGATACCGGGACGTTATTCTTTTTTTTTTTTTTTATGTTTAAACCAGCTTTGGGAAATGAACGTTTATTCCCCAAGATATCCAATATGCCCCTCCATGTTATGTAAAGCATAACACAGTTTCTAGGTTGTGTGTTTTGTGTATTAACAGATGGAGCATTTATCGTAATACAAATCAATTATGGTAATGAAATGAGGCAACATAATTCAAGGTGCTAAACAGATGAGGCCTTAAGTTCTGAGTGCAAGGATATGGATGTTTTGAACCCATGTGGTAGAAATCGTGTTTTCTCTAATGTCCTCTTATCTGCTGTTAACTGTTGTAGCTTTGACAAAAATGACCCATTTTACCCCAACGCTCCATAATTATGATTTCATGGTTTTTGTTTGACAAATTACATTGGGTCAGATGTTTAAAATGCTTTCAAATACCAAACGACTAATCACATCAGTATGTACTGAACAGTGGTCTCTATAGTATTGAATAAATCCTGTATGATAGTCACATGTTCAGTTCTTAATTGATGTGTACAGTAAATGCAAGCCCCTTTTAACAAACTAAGGAGAACATAGTTCATTTTAGGGTTTATTAACAAATATAGAGTATACATTTAGAACTGGATGGCAAACTTTGAATGACCCCATGCTACTGTATCTCCATGTATCCAAAGTAAATGAACAGCGTGATTGGCAACATGATGCCAATGTAAAATGTGAATTTAATTAATCTTTGGTGTGGCTAAATACAGTAGGTTTTCATCAGAAAAGCCTGTGTATAGAAAGACAAATAAAGTTTCCTGCAAGTGGACTTTCAGATCCCTAATAGACATCCCTTTAATCAAAAAAAGTGTATTCTGAAATCCACTTATTAAATGACCATGTTAATTTTGTTATTTTATATTTTTAGATGTTTCAACCAAAACGGCTATCCAGCCAGATTTGAAGATGTGTGTAAAACACATTTCTGATTTGTACCTCTTCTAAACAGTTGTGTGGATAAAGAAGAAATTGGCTCCACCAGCACCATAACTTCCAACTTGAATCACATGCCACTGAGTGACACTTGAATAGATGGACTGATAATTTGACTGTTAGCAAAGTTTGGTTAGATTGCTCTTTTAATCAGTCAGCTGAAAGGAGTCATTCTCATTCCCATCACAACAGGGCAGAATTCCTCTTGTGCAGCACTATTATATGACCCTGCTCAGTGGTTGAGGGCTGTGTTGTGTAATTTACAGTACTGCCATTTCTGTACCCTGGAGATCTTGTTTCACCTGATCGCATGCAACCTACCGTCATGTGCAATCTTGATTTACAAACTCAACACCTCTGTAGAGTTCACTTCCCTAACGTGCCTGGTGTTTATGTACTACAGTATACCATAGCTGCTGTATAACTTATATGAAGACATTGGAAAATACTTCTGAGTAGCTGATTATTAATCACTGTGGTTTTTAAATGATTATATTTAAACATTGCAACAGAGTTCAGATAAAACAGTTAAAACCTTAAGCCCCTTTTACACTGGCATGCTCTACCGGGTCGGAACCTACCCGGGTCAGGACCCGGTGTCATGCGGGTTGGCTACGTGATTTCACACTGCTTTTGATAAAGCAGGGTTGACCTGGGTGACAGACGCAAGTAAACAACACATGTATCAATGCCCCGGAAGCAGCTTGTTACAGACGCTTCCATCCAAGCTTCTCTGGATTGAACTGTCGGCCCAGATATTGATTAGAGCAAATGTTTCTTCATCCCTGCTGCAGTCAGGCTCATGGTGTGTCTCAAGCAACAAAAATATGGCTAAACAGAATAAACTAAAACGTTCCTTGCAGAAGTGAAACTTTCACGCAGGTGTGGCTGTTTGTTATTTCGTCCGCCATCATGCATTTTGTGTCGCTCAACCCGGGTCAAAGTGTGTTGACCCACATCCTGAGGTGGGTCGCTGGGTTAACCCGGGTACGACCCAGGTACATGGGTTTACGCTATGCAGGGTTGTGATCTGGGTAGCCAAAACCCAGGTCCGGACCCGGGTGGGAGTGCCAGTGTGAAAGGGGCTTTAGTTGAGCAAGCAGCTGCATCTAAAAATTACAAGACATGATTGTAGGAGTTTTTCAGAAGCTCAGACAAAACTATTTTACACAGATAGAGTAAATTACCCACTGAGCAGCAACAGTGATTAGAGAGAGAATTATCTGTAGAGAAAGAGAAAATGGAGATTAGTAAATGTTTACTGTAGTATTGCACTGGAAAAACATAATGAAATGCAATAAACCTTAATAAGCATGAGTATTCGAGCATTAAAAATTTCAAGTACTCAAACCTAATATCAGACAATATTATTCTACATATGCGCCACAAAAATGACCACATTCACACTAGAACCGCCGCGGTTATACTCATACCTAAAACCGCCGCCGGCAGTCATTATCACGGTACATTTTAAACAACATCAATATTAAAATGAAAGACAACTATCCGATACAACTCAAAAGTTTTATTCAAGCACCACATATCAAACATCTGCACAGCGAAACGCTGTATTTAAATGAACAATTAAACATAAAGGGGTTTATTTTTCAACTTGCCACATATAAAGCACTACTTCAAAAAATGAAAAAATATAATAAAATAAACATTTTAAAATAAACTAGTGTGTAAACAGGTATATGTACATACAAAAGTAGTTTAATTTAAAGCGAAAGTAACATGTGTTTGCTCTTGCGTGTGTCACTCGGTGCAGCACAGAATCCAGGTTGAGCTGCTGCAGCCTGCAGCTTTGCCATTTTCTGATCGAAATGTTTCTGCTGAAGCGCTGTGGCTAGCTTCAAGATGAAATCTCTCCTACTGATATTAGGGATGAAACGAAAGTAAATTTCCACGATATGAATAGTTCTGAGCCCACTCTTTCACGATACACCAATGATCATGATAGTAGCAGTTGTTTTTCAATTTAACTGAATAAAAAGAAAAAAATAACAAGTTCTGTCTTTTTTTTCTCTGTGGGATATGGTCTGCAACACAAGGAAGCTACAGACTTTAAAAAAGAGCAAGGTTCTAGCAAGAATGAAAAGAAATACTAGCGCACAGGTGAAAGAAAAATCTTAATTGTTATATTACCATCATTAATAGTTGCAAAAAATGGGATTGCAAGCATTTTTCCTCCTGCTTTATTTACATATTTTATTTATATAAATGTACTTAAACAGTACATAATTACAAAATATCAAGCATCTGTATTCCTTTCAATACATTTAAAGTACTTGCTTTACATACATATACTGCTAACTATTCTCAATTATTTTTCAAATAGTCTGCAAAATAAATACATTATTTTGTACTATACAACCTGTAAGTATGGAATAGAGCAGTATGGGCATGATGTTCTTTATGCATATTCCTTTATTACTTTTTTTGTTATTTAATTTATAATTTAAGAAAACACGTTTCAATACCGCTATCAACTTTACCCGAGGTAGCCTATTTTTCTAGTGGCATAATAGCTATATGAAAGTCTTGAAATGATATACTGATAATTGAGGGTGGAACAGAGGACAGTATAGGAATGGCGCCGCACTAGAAAAAAAAAAGTATGTTATTAAAGTGACCTTGTTTGTTGGCTGACATCTTTTAACTCCACTGGCCGGGTGCCACGTACGGAAGGGCATGTCTGAAGTTGTTCCTGCTTTCGTTGTTGTGCTTTTGCCACATTCTCCGGATTGGATGTACATCCCATAGTATTTCCCCGCTATAAATTTTTTTGTAGTGAAAGTACACACTAGGGCTATAACGAGTAATTAGAATTATTTTGAGTACTCTAACCCACCCCTAGTGTGTATTTGTGAATATGGTCAAGTAAAAGGTGGTGTAGATCCCCCACTATGTTATTATTCCCTTCTGTAGATAGTACGTACATATGTCACATATCTATAAAGAAAAAGTGTGCATTTGTGAGGAAAGCTACAGTATCTGCCTCTCTGCCCATTCTTATGACATGCTTAGACGTACCTTCAGTAACAGGAATAGTTATATCCCCCCCCAAGAATCACATGCAACAGAATAAAAGGCTGAAGTCCCATTTGTGTATTTGTTAGAAACATTTGGTCCTCATTTCTTCATATGATACACTTTATGAAATTGAAGCATTATTATAACAAAATCTGTAGTTATCTAGTTTTTGAACTCCGAGTAGATACGTTTCATGTATTTCAACCAACTTCTGAAACATTATTTTTGGCTTGTTTTTGAAAACACTCCTAGTTAAACATTTAACATTTTTGTTTCTGGCAGTGTTCCGGCTTATAGTCCTCAATGGGAACATTAGAGCATGTTCTTGCATACCGCAGTAAGGCTGTCAGAATAAAAGGTTAAGGGCTTTTTTTTTATAGTGCATAGGCTTGTAAAACACAGTGTGTGCTGTTGCGCCAGGGAGGCTGCAAATAGGCTCATTCCTGGAGCCAGAATTACATTTCAGCCATCAACACCGGGCCAATAGGAAATCCAAGCTACGTCTTAGTTGGCCCCCACCACTGTCTCCTTTTATCTTGGCGAATGCTGAGTCTAATATTAAAATGAAATAAATAACAGCTACTATTCTCATGTAATAAAAATCACGTCAATACAGTACTAAATGGAAGCACCTCTGTACCTAAATAACTTTGGTGTTTGGGGGTTTACACACATTTTATTTATTTATTTATTTTATTTGAATAACTAAAATAAATAATTACACTGACATTCTTTTGTTTTATTTTTTTTCCTTTTTAATATGCTGTGGTGGGGTACCCCGCCCCTGTGTGTATTTTTATGTTGTATGTATGTATTGGTGCACTGAGTGTGGGTTATGTAGCACAGGTGATTTAAAATGTATATTTGTATTTAGGCACAGGGATTGCACAATCACTTCACATGCAGATTAAAGTGGGTCTTTGTATGGGGGCACGGGGAGTGCACAATTAATTCACCTGCAAACTATGCCGAGATTCAAGCGAACGATTGATTAGCAATCGAATCTCTGCACAGCTGCATAACAGAGTGAGTGCTTCATGCACACTGGGTTGGGTGTTCGCAGTGGAGAACAGGAGGGAGAGGGATCGGGAATGAAAAAAACACTCTGCCCTAGTAGAAAACTACACCCTCTACTGGAGAGAACAGGTTAAACACCAAAACAAATTCCACCTCTACAGTTCTCTTAAGAGAATACACCCAGCCAGAATATCTAATTATCATCAAGAACCCCAAAAACAGTCAGTGATCACAAACTGGCTATTGAAATGGGTATGCACAGAGCACAATGGAGACCCAGAGAGGAGAAGCTCTGTACCCAGTGCCACAGTGGAGAGACTGTAACTGAGACCCACTTAATCCTCCACTGTGAGAGGTACAGAAAGCTGAGAAATAGGTACTCCCTCAAGCTGGCAGACAGAATAGAAGGCTTTCTGCTCCAGAGCCAAGAGGAGACATTGCATGTCTTGTAGGTCAGGCGACCTGTCATAGCCTGAGGGACAAACACTGAACACGTCACACTAGAGAGGGACAGGGAGGGATTCTGTTTAATATAGAGGGAGTTATTCAATATATAGGAAGGAAGGATACTGTTTAGTATTAAAATATGTTTTCTCTGTCTTTATATATTTTAGTTGTTTATGCCATGTATGTGCTTTGGCAACACAAGTTTTTTTTTTTTTGTCATGCCAATAAAGCCAGAGAGAGAGAGAGAGAGAGAGAGAGAACAGCACAATACTTGTTTGGTGTTTGTCCACTGTTTGTGTGTTTGTTTTGGCCAAAGTGCCATTTGTTTTGTTTAAACGTTTTATTTGTTCATTTTATAAAACGACGCAAGCAGCGCATTCACTCGGTGTCATTCAGTTCCTGGTCTGACGTCATCACACGAGCAAACTGTGACATATGCATTTATGGTTGTCTACAGAGATAACAAGATTTTGCCAGGTCTCCCAGTTCTATTTAAGCACAGATTTTCCGAGAAGGGTATTTATATCAGTGCAGTGCTTCCCAGAAGACTGTATAGCGGCAGCTGAATACAAAGATGGAGAAGTGACACCAAATATCCTTTTTATCTGAAGACTGTATACAGGACTGTACTGTATGTTAATAGAAGTAAAAAGGTCATTTATGGATATGAAACCTTTAAAGGAAACAGCTTGATAAGTTATTTTAACTAATTTTATAAACACAAAATAATTGAAAATATTAAACAAAACAATATAACCCTTTTTCAAATTTGATTGGATATTCTGTTTTGCACTCACTTGCTTCAGGCTGCCCTAGTCATAAACATATTAAACAGTGTTTTTTCCTGAGCTGCAAAATTGATTTAAAATGGATCTAATATAAAAAAAAGACCCCCTAAAGTTTTGTGAACAAGTTGACTTTTTAAAGTGAGTTTTAAAATTCCATAAGTCCATTTTGCTTCAGAGATCATCTACTTAAGGGATATTGGCCTTGCTGTGTCATGTAACAAGGTAATGGAACTCCACAGTCAGTAAAGCCCCAGACCATACATTTTTTTGAGAGCAGGGTTTTTTTTTTGTGAAGCTTTTCATCAGTAAACAGTGGTTTTAGATCAGGTGTTGTAGATTGTCATCTCTCAGCTTTATTTTCCGTTCCGTTATTGAGTAATAACAGAACATCTGAGTGCTAAACAGTGAGAGGGCAGTGTCCACAGGGGTCCAGACTAACTTTTTACCCAAGGTGCCAATGGCTCTTGTGCCAAAGGTTCGAGGTGCCAAATCCAATTGTTGGGAGCCACTTTTTGAGTGATTTGATTGTTTCCATATTCAACTGCTTAAATTACAAAATAGCACTAAAATGATACAAAACAGAAACGTAATGTTTCCACTCATTTGTTTGCTGCCTCACCGTTCATTTATGCTGTCTGACGCTGCGTTGCTCTGCCTTGTCTGTCTTTGGTCTGCTATTCTGCCACTGCAACTGTCCTCAAATAGTGTTGCTGGTACACTTTCTCAGCCTCATGGGGTCATTTTATATTTCTGATGCTTTAAAAGTGAACTCGGTTTCCTTTTTGTAGTGTTTTCTTAACTTAGTACTCTGAACTCAAATTTAGTCTTAACTAAGGTGCTCAACCAAATATTACAGGCCGCATATCCAGAAAACTAGTTTAGAGGCTGTATGGTCCAGTGGTTAAAGAAAAGGGCTTGTAACCAGGAGGTCCCCGGTTCAAATCCCACCTCAGCCACTGACTCATTGTGTGACCCTGAGCAAGTCACTTAACCTCCTTGTGCGCCGTCTTTCGGGTGAGATGTAGTTGTAAGTGACTCTGCAGCTGATGCATAGTTCACACACCCTAGTCTCTGTAAGTCGCCTTGGATAAAGGTGTCTGCTAAATAAACAAATAATAATAATAATAATAATAATAGTTTAACCTAATGTTTGTAGCGGGCCGCACATTACTAAAGAATAATCCGAGTTTAACCCTTAGCTGCAGTATACATAGGCATATAAATAGGCAATTTCCCTTAGAATTACTGTTAATTTGATTTTGTACTGCACGACACATCAAAAACAAATATACAAAACAATTAAAAACAAAGTATTAATATCGTACTGTTACCATATACACATGCATTGCATAATAATACAATTTATAATCGGGCGTAGCTAGGAATAGATTTTTACTGAGGCAAAAATCAAATTTTTGTCTACAAACCCCTGTATATCCTGTTTGTTACAAAGGTGATAGTTATCATCTTATAAAGCCTGGAGACTATTAATGCAAACTGCAAAGCGATATGAACAAGTAGATGGATTTATACCTTCATTGAGAGACATGCGTTTGGTTCACTGCTCCTGAAGTTAATGGTGCTGACACTGCTGGGACTGGTAAGACAAGTGATACTAGTGCTTGGACTGATCGGACTGAGTCGGATCATAAGAAGGTGTTTTACTAAGCGGATCTGGATCAGACTCCACTGATCCGTAATCTCGATCCAATTCTGGAGCTACACGTGGTGTAACTAGGGAAACTGACCAATGAGAACCGAACATGTCTATGTGGTGCAGCAAATTTCTATACAGCCTGAGATCACAATAATGTTATGAAGAAATGGCAAATAAAAATAATAATAATATGAAAACATGTCACTCTTAAAAATCAAATGATCAATTTATTTATTTATTTTTTTTTCTTTTAAAAATGTACCCAGCTGATTTTTACTGGAGTGGCTGCCTCAATGTACGCTATGCCCCTGATGATACAAATTTTAAATATCTGCTTACTGAAGCAGGTTTTGCTTTAGCTAGCGAGTTGTTCAATTGTAGCAGCCAGGCAGCAATGTTGCAAAAGGCACAGGGCAGTTGGGAATGGGTTCTTTCAATGCAGCGGGTTTGTGCATTTGAGAAAGGAGAGGAAGACTCATGAAATTAGTTGTAGACTTAAGTTGTTGAAGTAATTACACTTTGCTGTATGAATAAAAACGGTGTACTGCGTTTTATGTGGAAAATGAGAAAGCAAGTCAACAGTTACAAAAAATATTTACGATATATTGATAAATGAAATGGAATAAATACACTGGGGGCGCACTCGATAAACGGGCCGCAGGTCCCTGATATACAAAAATTACACATTTCATATACGGAATCTGTAAGCAGCATTGCATTTCATTTTCAATTCCCTAAACGTTTTTTCGTCATTTACTTCAGCAGCACGAACCATTGATCTGGCTGTTGGTGTCTGGGTTTGTATACTCTTTACAATGACGTAGTCCCGAGCACGTCTGTGTTTTCTGCTTTCACCATGCTTCTTCACAGACTTTGTTCTTAAAATGGTAAGTTCCAGAAACAAAATCAGTTTTCCCTGCAACAACTGGCCCTGCTTTAGTGAAAAACTCACAGTACATGTTTTAACGTAACCAGGGAAATTCTTGAAGCACTTGCTTTTTATGCTGTGAAGGTGCACTTTCCACCAGTTCATCGCCTGAATTGTCTATAATACCATGTTTACACTAGCATTTACACTAGGTGTATTTATACTAGCAAATACCCGAGCCGAGCCAGAACCAAGCCGTGAAACTCCAGTCCTGCAACATATCTGAATCTGGCTCGGGGCCGAAGCAGGCTGTGGGCGGGGTTACTGCATTTCGTCATCACGCTCAAGCGTCATTACAAGAAAAAGTGGCAACCCCCAGGACCTCAACCGGTAAATGTTTTCTTAACTCCTTACCTTTACTTCGCAGGACACATAACAACACACATCTGACTAAAATACTAAATAAAATAACTCCCTCTCTAAATACGCATATAGTGAATCAAAAATGTAACTTTCCATGAATTAACCATGCATAACGCACAATGTAATCAACGCTATATTTTTTACAAAAAAAAAAAAAAAAAAGGGTAACATTCCCACTCAAGGATCATTTTAATCAGCAGTTTTTAAACTATAGCCTGGCTAAATGGCAGTCGGGAGTTCAGTTCAAAGCGACGGACAAGCAAACCAACAAAATACTAGAAGCAGAGCGGGTCGGGAGAGGGGAAGAGGGAATGGGCTCACTCCAGGTTCGGCTGCCGGAGCGGGGCTGAAGCATCTCATCTCCCAGAGAAAGCTGCAGCTCCTCTCGCAGCAAAAAAGTTAATAGATTAGGAAAGATAACCACGTTACAGACCTAATATTTATTTAGTTATAAAACGAATGCTGAATAAGATGTCTGTGTTATACAGATACTGTATCAAAAGGGACAGACAAACGGAAGTTACACTGATAAGTTGTTTATCGTTTGAACACCGGTACTGTATTTACTGTAGAAATATTGCGCTTGTATAGGGAATTGGGGGACATGCTGTAGGAGCGTTATATCCAAGGCGCATTATGTATACCTTTTAATATGGTCCCCCGTCTTTGCTTCCTTTGTTTAAGTATGTATTACAGCGCTCCCCCCACACACGCATTTTCAGTACTTCTCCACAATAAAAAAAAAAAAAAAAACATGGTAAAAAAATATTTTATTAAATTAATGCGTAGTTCTATTTTTGCAGTCTGTGACATTTAATTGAATCGACTCAGCCCGTTCATTATGCGTGACGTCTCTCAGCTCGACTCGCCTTTCTCTAGTGTAACTGCAACTCAAGCTACCCGAGCCGTACCAGGCTGGCTCGACTCGGCACCGGCTCGGCTCGGCTCGGGTGTGCTAGTGTAAACGCAATAGAATCATCATCAACAAATTCTCGTCTCTCACACATACACTGCACGTTAAAAGACGTTGGTGTATTTATGTATTACGTATGAGCGTAATGAGTGGGGAGGGGAAAAAAAAACAAAACACAGCTCTGCTTGTTGGTGTTTTCAAGTGTGTGTTTTTTTTTTTAAAAGGAGACTGTCAATGTTGGTTTACGAGCCTAACAAAAAATACTGTCGCCGAAAATATTTAAGTTACATTGGCGACTATTTAGTCGCAGTCTGGAGCCCTGGTCCAGTTGTTGTATAAAGCAGTATAATGGATACTTTACTTGAACCTCACTGGCTAAGAAGATTGACTGGAAATACACCAAATGATGTTCTGGAATTAAGGTTACTGTTGTTAATACCAGTATTTAATGAAGTAACAGAAGTACAGTACTGGAACTAGCAGATGTTATCGGCACATTTCTGAATATGTTTTATTATTCTGATCCTATCAACTGTATGTGAAATCCATAATGTTTTGTTTTTCTATTTAAAAAACACACACAACTAAAGCCTTGAAATCGAAGCATCAAGTGCCAGGCACGACTAGGATGAAACAGAGATTACCATGCAATTAACTTAACACATTCTGATTGTCTTGGAGATTTGCTTGTTATAAATGCAGGTTCACATTGAGATTGTACCAGCCCTGTTTTAACAGTACTTGGCGTTCTCTGACCCCTGTTTAATCAGCAGCCCCATGAATACATCGTTTAACAGTGGATTATGCTGCAGCAGCTCCGGACTCTTCTATTCTTGGAGGTCATTCAAGGCACAGGGTCATCTGCTGCCTTTCATTTATTTTCATTTAATTAGACATTTTTGACAATCAAGATCTCTGTCCCTCCCCCATCTTCAGCAGTTTTTGGCATGCAGACTTTTTTGGAGGACGTGGCACTTTGCTCATGAGATATTATGGTGGATGTCCTTTTGAATTAAATTCCTGATTTGATACTGTATATGGTTTTGTCACCACAAAATATGTGACACTTTCATAAATTGTGTTACAAATGCTATTGGCTGGTTTTACAGACCCTGATCATCACTAATTCTGGACAACTTAATGTTAATTTAGCTAAGAGAGTCCACAATTAGCGATTAATCAGGGACTGTGAAAGCAGCTATTAGTCAGAGTTCTTGAATTTAAACTGGACCAAATCCAGGATACTATCCTAAAGCCTTTTTTTTTTTTTTTAAATCTTATCACCGATTATAATTTAAAGTAATTCAGATACAGAATATTTCAAAGAGTATAGGCCTATATTGTTTTATGTTGCACTGATTTTTGATACTTTTCAAGTACTTGGACAAATAGATGTATTCTCTGGGGAATCTAGTAGCTTTTAGTGATCTGTACCTATGCACTGTATCTAATTATATTGGGAACTGAATGATATTCTGATTCTATATTTATTATTGCTGATGCAAAGCCCATGTTTTATTTCATTAAAGGTGGCTCAATATGTGAAAATTCCTTTATTGATTAAAGCAGAAGACTAATCTCATGGCAGAGAATAGCCAACTCATGCTTAACTGCTTCGTTATCGTAAAGGCAGTTTAGTGAAGATGTTGCTGGATGAAGGAAGGAGTTAAGAATTACATGATGTTCGTGGTGCATACAAAGTCCCCAGTGTGCTTGTATTTCAAGAGATAAGGAAGGTCAAGATAATTTATTGGCCAATGTTGTGCAACTATCGATCAGAAAGAAAGACATGTCCTCCAGTTTTGCTAATAGCCGTATAAATGTCCTATCTGTGTGTTCCCAAAAAAAGATAGTAATATTGAAAAATTAAACTCCAACAAACCACTTAATACAGTGGTATATACCTTAGAAAATGTGTTTGTATCATTTAGTAAAACAGGTTAGCATGATATTGATTTAAGATCTTTCAATATATACATAGGATACCTTTTTTTTAACCCAGTTAATGTATACAGTAATTGTAATATACTTAGTAGTTATACAGTGACAGATATTTTCTTGAAGTTTATGTTTTTATTATATATATATATATATATATATATATATATATATATATATATATATATATATATATATATATATATATATATATATATATATATAATATATATATATTTTTTAAAAGAGGAAAAAATAGTTGCTCTGATTTAAACTTGGAGAATATTACTGTGGCGTCCAGGGATTTATTTTTCTTTTCTTTTTGTTTTGCATCTTTATGCAGTATGGAAGATTACATATGTTTAACGTACTGTAACTTACCAAATGTATCTAACAATTGAAAACAGATATTCGAATGAATAAATAAAAAACATATAGTTAAGGGATTGATTTGATCAACATGTAGTATACCTTGATGTATTTTATTAGTGCATTTTGCAGCACTGGTGAATCCTCTGGAATTGCATCAAACACCTACAGTAGTTTTAGGGTTAATTAATAGATGCTTAATAAAATCCAGGGCCCCAGTGCTGTGAAATAATCTGTATGCTTCTTAGAAAATGCTTTAACTTAAATGCAGGTAAAATTACAGATAACATATCAATACCTTTTTTAAATGTTAATACACGTAAAGTATGTATCTTTATTTCCATTAAAGCAAAAGGATCGCTCATATATCCAATTACAACAGTTGCCAACTTTCATATTTTTTGTGTTTTCCCATAGACCGCTACAAAATCTGCATTTATACTGAAAAAAACTAAGCATGTGACATTGTGTTTGTACTTTTACCCATTCTGTAGTTATCATTTTGAACTAGTTGTGTGCTGAGAGAACGAGAGAGGAACTGCAAAAAAATGATTGTTTAACATTAACTACCAGCCAGATTTTTTTTTTCATAATGCTGTTATTGCAGTGTTAAAAATTGCAGTATCCCCTCTGGTATAATAGAGCACATCTACACCTGTTCCATATTAATAATTATATGAATAATAGATCCCATCCATAATGCCATGCAAAATCATTGGTTTCTGAATTAATGGCCACTCTTGTATAACACCCGTTTTCATATGAATCAGCAGGTAGATGGCTACAGGTTTAATACTAATACTCATTTTTTTCTATTTCTGCTTAAACATTTTATAACAACAGTACATTATAATCTGTCAAACATTATTAGAGTTTCCTTTAGCTGAGCTGCAGCATGGAGCTGTTTCTCTTGTACATTTTCCACTTTAGAAGAGAAGGTCAATACTGAGCGGTAAATGAGGCTTTGCTGAGGAAATCATTATAAATTTGTCCTTGGGTACTTTTTATTATTTAAATAAATCAATGCTGTATGGCCAGCAAAATACTGACATTGCTACTGCATTAATATTAACTATGCAAGAAAATATATGCAATTTAAAACTACAGTATCTCAGGGACTTATAAAAAAAAAAAAAAAGAAAAAAAAAGATTTTTAATGTAAACGTAATTCTTAATAAATTGGTAAAAACGGAAAAAGTGGAATTGGTCATTTTGAAAAACAAAATTTGTCATTCCCAAAAGTGGAAAATCAGGAGCCCTATGAAGGGTCTGCGCTTTCATTTTTGTAGCAGTGTTCCTTCATTTCAAGGAACACTGCTACATTAATTTTCATCGTAAAATGGTGGATTATGATTAAAGTACAGTCTGAAGCATATTTATTGTGTTTATTTCATTAGGGTCCTCATTCAAAAAATATGATCTACACCTATGAATACAATACATATACATATAATTCAGGACTGTGCTTAAATACCCCATCAGGCTGGGATGATGGACTCCTAACTGATTTAAAACCAATCTCCCTGGGCAGGGTAGCAGAATCCAAAATCTTCGTGGCTTACGTTGCACACCTTCCGGACTCTAGGTTGGGGGGGGGACGGGACAGGATGGGGCGGGATGGAACGGACGGACTGTGTGAGCATTATTGTGGGTTCATTAAAAGAATGTCTTGGACACAGCACTGTTTTAAAACAAACATTTCTTTTTGTTTATTGAAAAAATGTAAAATATGCCTTTCGTTTTGAGCAATGTTTGGGGTGGTGAATAATCTTTGGCTCCTGACCAAGTCCTTTGGCGTGAACATTGTGCAGCCCTCCCCTGGGGTTTTGCCCGTTGTAAAGATAGAACTGAAGCCATGTTGTTGTTTCTCTTCTCTACTAATAGCAGGAACTGTCACACATATTATCTCTAGCTTCAGTGTCCCACAATTATGTTCATGTTCTACTGATTGGTGGTTTTTGCTTAGTGACTTCTTACTACACACTTCCCCCAGTTTTACCCTTCTGTGACTTTCTAGTTTTGTTTAGCCTCCCCAGCTGGTATTTTCATCTGCAGGCACACGTGATCCCCACCTCCTTGAAGATGTCCTTCCCACTCTTGTGAACTGAACAACTATAAGGTTTTAATTTGCAGGCTTTGCTGTGGCTCAAGCAATATATGTGTGTTTTTCTGAAAAAAAAAAAAAAAAAAAACTTTCTTTACTCTAATTGCTTTCTCATGTGGACACATTTATCAATTTAAAAGTGTTATTTCTTGGAACATAAAATGAATATTTTTTATATTTGATTTTGGTGGTCATATTGTAATCCTTAACTCCCCAGTATCATTATTATTAGCCCACCCTGCCTGTTAAGTTTGCTTGACTAAATGTTTCTGCCATCAGTTTTGAGTAGTTTACCTCAAGGGCCTCTGTATAAACACAAATGTTTATCTACATTATAATAACTGAATAGATTAATATGGTCTTCAGCACATAGTAAAACAGCAAAGTCCTTATTTGCACTCTCCTTAACTACATTTTAGTATATGGGAAATTAGAGGGCTATCGGTAATAATAATGTAATGTATGTACCGTACAGTGTCAAATCTATTCACACACCCTGCAAAACATAGCACATCAATATATCAAACACAGTTATACTGCAAGTAACCCCTCATCAGCGTTCCCTCTAAGCTTTTTAGATACTGAGAAACTTGCCGTTTTGACTGAGAAAGTGTACATTATCAGTGACAAACCTTCGGCCACGCATTAACCCTTTTAATATATTTTTGTTGCATTATAACATTTTGAAACAATATTCCAACACAAGTATCTCAACAATTTTACAATTTACTTGAAATTTAAACAAGACATTTATTGTGGCTCTGCCTCTGATTTTGAATCATCCTCTAATCCTATGCAGCCCTGTCAGTTGTTATCATAGGTAGACTGCATGCTTAACTGGTGGCCTGCATAAAATTGCTTTTTACTATTGCATAAAACACTGGCATCTGCACTGCCTTCAATTGTAACCATCTTTAGGGCTACTAATTGTTCCATTCTTGGGAATACCAAATTCTGTTTTTTTTTTTTCAAAAATGGCCAATTCCAAATATATATATATATATATATATATATATATATATATATATATATATATATATATATATATATATATATATATATAAATAAGGGGGCCAAAAATATTATTATTCATATTTCTGTTGCGTTTAATCGTTTCATGAGCTGTTAATTTTATGTTGGGCATTTACCATCTATAATGCACATACAAGATGTGCTATAGTGATACAAAGTTACATGTGTTCTAGTTATAAGTAAGGCCCTGTGTAAATCGTGATTTCATGGGCTGCGCAGAAATCGTGAAATTAGCCCAATAACACGAGTTTTACAATAAATGTTAATAATTTTGTATTTCATACAAAAAATAAATATCACATTAACAAAACTGTACAGCTCTGTGTGCCTGTGTGTACTATTTGCCATGCACATAGAGCTGTGCAGTGATTGTCATGTGACTATATGCAATCTAGGAGGGAATTTAAAATACTACACACAAACAAGAAAATGGATGTCTCTAAAAAGGCTAAAAATGTGTCTGCAGCAGATCACGTAAAGCAGTATCCAGCAGGAGTTTTATACAGTGATGGAGGTGAGCTCTTCTGTACGTCCTGCAACGTTACTGTAGATCACTACTGAGAATTGGCTGTTGACAGACATTTAGAGTAAAATATTCACCGAAAGAGAAAGGCAGATATTCAGAGCAGTACTACGACTGCTTTACTTGCAAAGAAACAAAAAACGGTGACTTCCATGTTCCAAAAGTCCACTGAAAACTGTGACGCACGAAACACATTACATTTTGACCTGATAGGCGTTTGTTTGTGCAAATATCCCTCTTGAAAAATTGGACAACCAAAAGTTAGGTCAATTCTTCAGACTGAGTGTAGCAAATGGTGGAGTGATTCCTTCATCTGCCCAGCTGAGACATGAAAATTTACCAGAAGTTGCCGAGTATCACAAGCAGGAAATTATGGAATTGGTAAAAAAGTCTGGTTGCTAGTTAGTGGTCACTGACGAGTCAACTCTATGCCCAAGATCAGTATGGGTTACACATTATATTTGTTTTGCAAGACCTAAATGGTGAACATGCACCTGACGTACTAGAAATGAAAGCTGTCCTTGCAGATACACTTTACCTACAGGCTGTTCATTAAAACACCGTTTCACAAGCTATTGTAAAGTGCGTGAATAACTTTGACATTGATTTTGATGTCAGTGCATTTATCTCTATTTGATGTTAAAAAAAAAAAATATATAAAAATAAATAATAATAATCTGTACACATCATTTCTAAAGTAGTTCCGTGCACATTCCACAAAATACGATACTTTAAACTGTACTGCACTGTGATTTTGCTTATTCCTACATCCCCCCCCCCCCCCCCCCCCAACCAAAATTCTTTTGAATTGAACATGAATTTCTGCCTGTTCCAATAAGGAAGTCACAACAGGTAGCTCAATATGTGCTGCTGTGTGGATTTACTTATACAGTACAAAAAATCTAATTCAAATATGCCTTAAATGTAAATTATTCATTGGATTAAGCTTCTTGTCTCCTTGTATGATGTCGAGGATCAATATTACCGTGACTACTTTCAGGTCTCAGACCATAGGTTTTTGATCAATCATGTTATTTAATCATCAAAATGTGTGGTTTAATAAACCAATCAAAGATGTATCTGAATGTCTCAAGCTAAAAGTGTTAAATATAATCTTGCTTGCTGGACAACCGTGTATACAAAATAAAATCAAGCATCAAATTTGAGAAAAGGCAAAACATTACCAATGTGGTTTTAATCTGACAGATGTTAACACTGGAGGACTGTTAGATTCTCCACTATGATTAAGGGATAAAAGAAAATGTAGAGGCGCCCAACAACATGACTTGCTGCCTGTCAGTAAATGTAAAAACTGTTTTGCCAGAGAAGTCAAGACAACCACCTGGACAGATTTAGCATTCTCTTTCTACTTTTGTACAGTAGAATGCCTCTCTGTTAAACATACCTTGATGTTTTTATCCAGGCAGGTGATGCTGTCAATAGATTCATTGATGGACTTCTTTTATGAAGATCAGTAACTTGCAAACACCTACAGTAACAGATATTTTAACATGCATAATTTATAAACTGAACAATCCTGGATGGGGTTTGCATGGACCATGTGATACTGTGGATTTATGTTATTGTGACAACACTGGCTGAGCTACAGTTTTCTGTATTAAGGTTACAGCACTGTAATCCCTTACTAGGATTGTATTCAACTTTGCATTGTTTTTTTGTTACAAGAAGTTATTCAATGGGTATGTGTTTTCTAAACATGCTTATTTGTCAAAAAATGTGTCAAAATCTTGACTGTCCAGATTGCACTCTAGTGCAACACATTTTAACTAGTTATGCATGAGTACTGGATGTTGAGAAGACAATAGTTTGTAAAATATTATAACTGGTGCTCATGCTACTGTAAACCTGCATTTCATTGCAAAGAATGAAACCAGCCAGGTTAAATGATAAACATACTGTAACCCACTCTGTCTGCTCCAACACTTGTTTAATTGTATTCCATTTCTGAAGTTTCAGTCAAACCTTTTCTTTTTTCCCCCCCCCAGAGTATTCTGGCTTTGAATCCTCGTGTAAAGAATCATGCCTCCCTGCGCTCAACGACAACAACTAAAAAGGAGAAGAAACACTGGAAGAGAAACTCTGACAAGAACTGCTCAGTAAGTTCTTACAATACTTCATCCGTTATCTTATCACTGCACTTCCCCCCCCCCCCCCCCCCCCAAAAAAAAGCACAGAAAATGAGATCACCATTTTAATTTATTGCTCCCTTATTCACTTACCTACAACATAGCTCTTTTTCTCAAGCCTTTTTAGTATTACGTCAATTGTGAATATACTAACGCAAGGGTCTCCAAACATGGTCCTGGAGGACTATTCTACTCCAGGTCAAATGAGATGATTACCTACTTCAGATTCTGAATGGAGGTTTAATTGGTTCAATTAAACAATTTAGAACAGGGTTGGAACAAAGACCAGTAGTGGAAGGACCATGTTAGGATACCCCTGGGGTAAAGGAATGCAAACCAATGTAATAAAACCAATTTTTTAAAAACTTCTCTAAGCTCTAGAATCCTTATCTTTTCTTCTGTTTAAAATGTAGCACTATAGATAAAGTTACTACTGCTTTCTGCTAATGTCACTAACATACAGTATTTACTTGTCGCCACATTTTTTGGACAGTTCCCCCCCCCTCCATATGTTTCTGGAAGTAGGTGCTATCCATTATGAGAAATAAAATG
Organism: Acipenser ruthenus; assembly: GCF_902713425.1. Classification (NCBI taxonomy): domain Eukaryota; kingdom Metazoa; phylum Chordata; class Actinopteri; order Acipenseriformes; family Acipenseridae; genus Acipenser; species Acipenser ruthenus. Next base: position 10,635,321 of record NC_081198.1, on the reverse strand, counting down.
ATTTTTAAAAATGCTAGAATATTTGTTGCGGTATGTTTTAATAATATGACTCAGTAATTATTGCTGCTGATTTATGTACTACAATATACAAACTAAACATTCAACATAACAAACTCTTACAAGTTTAAGAACCTTTTGACAGGTTCTGTAGCATATGTTATAAAAACAATCAAAGCATTGACAGTTGTCATAATCTGGATAGTTCTGTTAAGATATTTTGGCACTGTGCACTTGACATGTAATGTATGCTAATAAGTCCAGTTGCTGTATAATGAACCTCAATACTGTTGGTTGTAATTTGCAAGAAACATGCACGGAGACACAGTTTCAACATCACGTACGTTGCTTACAAAAAATGGCTTTGCCCCCCAAACTATAATGTGAACAAACCTTTTTAAATACAGAAATGTAACTTTGCCATTCAGATATTATATTGTTTCTACCTTCAAATAAATATTTTAACTAGGTGGTGAGGAAGAAAGGGTTAAAAGTCTAAGGTGGCTCTAGGAAGTATATAACATGGCACAGTGGAGTAGCCCTGAAACGTGTCATGCATATGAGAATGGAAGAGGGCGCACTTGATCCCTTCAGTACAGTAAAAGAAAAAGCAGTGTCTCAGTTTTACAAATCTGTCTGTAGCATCAAAAATCAATTCTTCTACAGCCTGTATGGAGCCTTTTCATGCATTTTCCATTGAAATGCATACAAACAGGAGCGAGACTCATGTGTCTGATGACTCTGTTGTCAAACCACCAGCCCATTTTTTGAGCATTTGAAGGATGCAAAGCTAACCTTTTAATGTATTCTATAAGAAAATGCTCAAATGCTCATTTATTTGAGACTGCATTTTTACCTGTAAGCCTTAAAAAAGTGGATGTATTTGTATCTGCTGTATTCTCTGCTGAGCCTTGATAACTTGTGATCTTTGCAATGTAAACATGCTGCGTTCTGTCTTTTGATATCTATTACAGCCCTACAGTATATTGATCACACATAATAGATTTCAGTAATCCTTATTACAGGTTGTGTTGGGCTTGGCAGCATTGACATAATTGTTCTGTGGAACAGCTTGGATGTTACAGAGGTTGTGAACTTCATTTATAAGAAGGCAAATGTTCATTGATTCCAAACTGGGGAGCTTGAACTGTATGGAAGTATGGCTTCCTGACCCATTCTTGTTTCGATTCAGGGGAGTAGAAAGGAAATCATTATTGCCTGAGGCAGTTTTATGGGGGAAACACGACATTTTAAAAATGTTGTATCCTTTCAGTGCTTTGTCCTGAAAGAACAAACCATAACCTACTGCCATTACATGGGTTTTGATGTTGATGTGTAGTTGGCAACTACAATACACAAAAAGCAAAAAGTGTTTGGAATTCAGATTTAGTGGCAACCCAAAGAATGAGCGGCAGGTAGCTGACATGAGAATGGCAGGGTTCTACATCTGAACATATTCAGTAGTTTCAGTCAATTAAGTTGAAGCAATATGTGACAATTCAAGTTACATTTCAGCTAGAAATGCTGACAATTAGTTGTCTCACATTCTAACGCAACCCTCGCATACCGCCAGCTATTCTCTCAACAAATGTCACCAATATAAAAACAGTGCTATTTGTACCCGTTATATCGCCACCCCCGCTGTCCGCCACCCGCCAACTTCCCAAGCCAAGCAAACGTAAATATAAGCATTGTTGTTTCCTTCATTGTAGCGCCAGTGAAATAATCATGGTCAATTAAAATAACAAAGTTATGCAGTTAACCTTTGACCTGCTTTCCTAATTGGTTGTTAACTCAATGTACATAGGTCATCAACACTCCCGTTCCCAAAGCAAAACAAAGTACAAAATGGCGAGTCAACCCTACATTTTAACACCAGAGTAAAAGAAACAAATCTGCATGTATGCATCTGAAAATAAGAAAGCAAGTCAACAAAACATCGCGAATGTTTTCTCGCCTAAGTGAGGCATATACTGTTAATCGAAGGTTTCGCACAAATAAAGGCTGACTTAAACTAAAGCATCAGTTTTGTAAACAACAGAAATGCTAGCGTTTTAAATTGCTTTGTGAAACAGATGACATCGTTCAATGGGGGTTAGTATTCAGCAAGCTTAGTCATGTCACAAACAGTAATGACAGTACAGTAAAAAAAAAAAAAAAAAAGCTTTCTTCTTTTTATGGAATTGTTGTTTGGGTGATTTTGAAACTAAGTTTTTTATTATTATTATTATTATTATTATTATTATTTTCTTTTTTTTTTTTTTTAAGTATAAACTGTTCCTCAAAAGTAACCATGTATGTTTCATACAGATGGGAAAAGATGATAAAACGTCAGTTTTAAAATATTGATGTTTTATTAAAATGGCCTGTAGATACAGTAATTGTTTAACTAAAAAAAATAAAACGTTTGAATTTATTGCATACATAAGGTTGTGTGTGTGTTGTTTTTATTATTATTTTTTTGACCCTCACTATAACGCCACCCTCGCTTATTGCCTGTTTTTGCCCATGGCCCTTACCTGACAGTATAAAGAGGGTTGTCTGTATTATTCATTCTCTCAGTTATTAAAACCTTTTTAATTGAGCTGGTGACATTTCAGATGTTCTCCTTTTCCCCATTAGAAGGCAACAACAGCTACAATGGACCAATTTTAGAAAGGTGATTTGCGCTGTTATTTAAAGATCTACCTTCTAATTTTTTTTTTTTCAAACAATCATACATACATATCTGACATTCTGCATTGTTTGGAATTCAGAAAGGTATTAAATGTTTAGCCTCAGACACATTTTTGGCATCCATAGCAATGCAATCCCAAATCGGCAACTGAAATTAATGGAAGAGCTGCATCTGGCCCTAAACAGCCCTGAGGGCCCACCAGACCAATGCATCCAAATGCCAGAAACCACCAATTAAAATACACAAAGAAATAATCAAAAATACATTCACATTCATAAAATATAAACAATTTTACCATTTCAATTGAATAACAAATATAATTAATAGTAATACATGTGCAGTTCTTTTCATTATATTTGTGACTTTTGGGAGACTATAGTTTCCACCAGCTTTTTTGAAGCCAGGTGTAAGCAAGGCTGGTGCAAGCACATTGTAGCTCAACAGAGAGATTTTCATCAGTCAGTCTGTTGCTAATTGTCCGCTTATTTATTCCTCTGCCCTCGCCACTTTTTGAAGAAGCAGGTGTGTTGGAGAGTCAAACACGCTTTCCACCTACTCTTGTCACAAATGTATCGGTGTTGCTGTCGCTAACTCAAACCTTTTCTTTCCAATTTCACTGCTGTAAAAGTGTCACACAGATTAAACTTACTAATACTAACAACAGCCATCTCCTAACAACAGACCTTGCAGCAGTCAAGTATTCCACACACTAGACGCAATGCGATTTGTCTTGCGATAAAGTCCTGTTAGACAGCGAATAAAAACGTAGAATACAAAATTGCTTTTCAGAATACTTATTTCAGTAAAGAAAGGTAAACAAATCATACACACCAGCTATATCTAGTTCCCAGGAAATGGACTGCCAGATGTTCTTCCTCATTGCTGTGTCTTTATAATTTTTGTGTCCTTTATTGTACAGCTCCGGTTATTTTGATACTGCAAGAATGATCTTTTCTTCCGCCATTGTTTACTGAAGACGCACAAGGGAAGCTGTTCCTCGTTGGTTAGTTCCCTAGCTGCCTTGTGACAAAATTGCAAAAATAGACACCATTCCTATTTTCTTCTCCTCGTTTCAGTGTTGCTTCGTCACCCGTTGTATTGAAGGCAGTATGAGTGGCTTGTGTAAAAAATATATACATATTTTGTTGTCGTAGTGCGGTGTCCTGATGTTGATGGAGACAAACATGGTGATCCCGCTAATTATAAAACACACTCCGTGTTTAAACAAGCATCTTTTGGGGGAAAAAAGAAGTTGCCAGGCATTTTATTCCCATAGAAGACAGATTGAAAAATCAATAGGTAATTTTAAACTTTTTTATTAACCGAAAGTTAAGATTTTTTTTTTTAAAGTTGTACACAGACTCTTTTTAAGTTTAAACTTTGTTTTATTAAACTTACATGACAAAGGAAATAAGTGTTTGTTTTTATTAGCACTATATTATCTTACATTCTTTTTCCATGGTAACATAAAATGAAGCAGAAAACGTCAACTTTGTGCTTAAATAAACATTTACAGTATTAAATGCTTAGTATTGCAAATAAGCCCAAACTAGGATGATTTAGCTCAAGTTCAAGAGATCTTGCCTTGTGTGCCTGCACTGAAAGTATTTTGTGTGGCTTCTTTTGTAGGTTCAATATTTAGTCATTAATATTATTAGTAGTATTATTATTATTATTTGTTATTGTTATTATTAAAGCTAAAAAAACGAGGGAAAGGAAGGAGTCACACAAATAGAAATTAACAAGAACAATTGAAAGTGTACATAGTTCTCTTTTGACCTTTTTGAACTTTCAAAACAGTTTAGCACCAATTTTCTAAATGATTTGCACCCCTGACGCTGTAGCTGCAGCTCATTAGGCCGGCACCTCGCAAGTACGAGTCCTGTGATGATGCTGCAGCTCATCAGGTCTGCACCTCACAAGTACGAGTCCTGATGATGCTACAGTACATGCTTGAAAACAGATTAGCCGACAAGCCATTCCAGTGACGGTTGCTTCTGGTGAGCGCATCTTTTCTGAAATTGATCAAGATGTGTTTGCGCTCAAGTGTGTCAAATTTGGCCATATACCGTCAAATGAGAGTGAAGTTGCCAAGAATTTTGAATACTCAGATTTGATGACTTTCTGCTGAGCTAGGAACATGTATTTGCAATGTATGTTCTTTGTAAAAAAAAAAAAAAAAAAAAATATATATATATATATATATATATATATATATAAATATGAGATTTTTTTATTTTTTTTAAATGATTTGTTTCTGCCTGGTTATTCTCACCTCCGACCTGTCAGAACCCACTTATAGTCGGGCATTACAATATTTTTCAATAGGCCTATTGGGGCATGGTCATTTTAGTAAAAGTTAATACCTTATATGTTTGAAGTAGACTGGAATTCTGAGTGCTTTAAAGTTGTGCATTTTATAAAATGATAAAGTCTAACAACCAAATGGAAACAAGCATTCATTAACATTTTAATATAATTAATATTTACTGTATCTTAACGTTGGTATATGTAGGTGCATATGATTACATCATGCACCTATATACTAACCCGCACTTAATCATCACCGCCTAGGGCCCCGCACAGCCTAAGGCCGGCCCTGACCCTCAATCTCGCTTTAAAAATGGAAAGAATTTAAATCGTCCATTTAAAAAATATATACAAATAAGAAAATTAATTAAAATATGTTGCTTAATTTCAGATGTTGACTGTTGGCCTATTTTTAATAATTTGTCTGCTGCATGTAAGGCAATTTTAATTCATTTTCAGATTGCATTCAGATCCCCTAGTATTATAACTAGTAGGTAATATGCCAGCTGCAGGAGCAGAAGTTACTGTGACAGAAAGATATACACAGCAAGCAGTCTAAGGGTTTACAATTATACCCTTGGCAATAAATTCTGTTATTTTCCATGCAATCCAAGTACTTGGCTTCACAGGGCATTTGGAAATTAGCTGGAACTCTGTGGAGAGGCTTATAAAACCTAGAAGCTTGAAGAGAATAGCACTACAGTTGCTAGACCCCATGTCTGATTGTGAGCATAAATTACAAGATTTCATTTCTCTCTTTCCTCTTAGCCTCTCCCATGAAGCAAACTTTCCTCCTGCCACCAAATAAATTTCCTGTAATATATTAGTTACCTTAACAAAATTGTGTCAGCAACACAAATGCCTACAAATATGATTATCTGTACATACCTGTCAAGTCTTCTGTTTTGATCAGGACCCTTCTGTTTTCAAGACCAATCTCCCGCCTGAGACCCGTATTTAATCTAGGAATTTCCTGGTTTGTATATTAGGCAATAAATATATTATTTTTCTCTTATTTATTTAAAACATAGACCAACCAAAAACACATCTTTTATTTATTGGCATTCCATCATGGTTAGGTTTTATAATTTTGGAATTATGTATCACTGTTTTTGTCGAGCCAAAAAAGAAAATATGTCTGTGCACCTGCATTTTCTACCATGTTTGAAACTGTACAGCGTTTTGAGATGCTTTGCATTTAGGTGCCATATCAAGTAAAAGTTATGGAGTTTTCTGTTACTGTGTAAGTAAATCAGAGACGCCTGGACAGTGTTTCTATTACTACCTCCTATCTCTCTCTGTTTGTCAGCGAATACCCAAACCCCTGTTATACATGTTTTTACGTTTTTTTTTTTTTTTTTAACTAACGGTACTGAAAACGGGGGTATTTATTAATTTTTTCACTGTTTGTTTTTTATTCAAAAATGTCCCTACAGTGCAATGTTCTTTCAGTCCAGCACTCTTCATGCTAGTGCAGTATAATTAGAAACCACTGATCAATCCCTACTTATTCATTTCACCGGGTCAAGGGCCAGAGAAGTGTTCACAATATTTGCATTACTGTGCCCCGGGGGGGACACAGGTTTATCCTTCTGAGTAAATGGATTTTCAAATTAGCAGTAGCTTCTTGGATTTATTTTTTTTGTTTGTTTTTTATAGTGTGCCAGCATCACTACAGATGCAGAACATCCTGCTGAATGTAAAAAAAATAATTTGATACCAAGCCTCATCCCCCTTCTGAAAACGAGGAAAGATGGGTACAAAATAATTGCTTTAATTATTATTATTAAAGAAATCCAACCTCATTTTCATGCTGTGTTGTCTACAATAGCACATACAATGCATTTGTATGCCTGCTTGGCTCTTTGGAATTACCATTGAACAGTGTGTATTTAATATGACTAGCTCCTTACAAGGCACTCTCATTTCTTCATGGTGTCTCATTTAAACAGATTATCATAAGTCACTTAAGTGTGTAAAGTATTACATTTTTTTAAATGTTTTGACATCTCTAATGTTAAACTTGGTCTACGGAAATGTGTTAAATCCATTAAAACCTTTATTGCAGATGTAATGTGTCACAGCGTTAAAGTACTCCTATGAATCCCACTTATTTTGAATGAAATACATAAATCTGATAAGCAGTTGTATTTCCAGTGTGGTGTTTAGTATTGCAATCCTCCAAACAGACCTTAAACTAAATGGCTGTTATGGCAAATATGTATTTTAAAATATTATTATTATTATTATTATTATTATTATTATTATTATTATTATTATTATTATTATTATTTAGTAGACGCCTTTATCAAGGCAACTTGCAGAGACTAGGGTGTGTGAAGTACGCATCAGCTGCAGAGTCACTTACAAGAACGTCTCATCCAAAAAACAGAACACAAGGAGGTTAAGTGACTTGCTCAGGGTCACACAATTGGTGAGTGAGCCAGGATTTGAACCAGGGACCTCCTGGTCACAAGCCCTTTTCTTTAACCACTGGACCACACAGCCTCAATCGCTATTTATTTTCTTACCAAAAATCGTAACTTGGAAATCATCTCTAGTTTTTATACTTTACTGTCTGTCCCATCTCCGTTCCACTCTGAATAGCTAGGCGTATCTGTCAGTCAACTCAGTGGTCTGTTAGTACTGTGGTTCCACTGTCACTGTCATTTCACCCTGTTCTGACAGATCTCATTGCCTGAAGCAGCGCTAGAATGTTGTCATTCGTTTAAAATTAAATTAAAGATTACTTTCTACTTGGTAAGTGCATTTGTGAGCATATTTAAATTACTTAATATTATGTATGTAGAAACATTCTGCAACGGGTTGTCATCTGTTGCAGATGACAGCGGCTATCCTTTTAAAGAAGTGGCTTCTGACTCCAGTGACATAAGGAAACATGACAACGCACACAGAAAAACACAAATCCAAATAGAATGTACCTTTGGTATGCTTAAGAACCGCTTTGGTTGTCTACACCGAGAACAGAAGCCTACAATAAGCACCAGAAAAAAGTTGCAAAATTAATTCTGGTGTGTGCTCTGTTGCACAATATAGCAATAAATAGAAATGTACAACCGATTCGGAGAAGGAACAGAAGACAAATACCAGCTTTGGAGGACCCAGATAATGAGGTTTACAGAGATCAGCCAGCCATGCAAGCCACACAAATCAGGCAGAGATTAATTGAAAATGTTTTGCATAAAAAACACTGTGCACAAATAAAACACACAAACAAGCCACATGCATTTGTCATTTATTTATATATTTTTATTGCATTACGTCCGTCTTTAATATTTTACTCTCTGCAGAATTTTTTTTTTTTGTACTTTGAGCCTTACTTTTTTTCCCTCATCTTTTTCAGTGCATGGCAATGGCTCAGTTTGGCTTTCCTTACAAACTAGTTTATGTGAAGTTTTGGCCACCATTGCTTGTTTGATTTATTTTAATGTGTTTACGGTGTCTTTGAAAAGTGTAAGAAAACACTCTGAAAACATTGCAAAAGTCGTATTTCATGTAAAGCAAAGATGTCTTCATCAGTATATGCAGACTCTTTCTTCTTTGTGGCTGGTTCTTCCTATAGTTCTGCAGTTGCATGTTGTCTTCTTTTGGGTTTTTTTCCTGTTTGAGAATTGGAGGTTGAGGGCAGGTGATTATTTTCATGATCCTGAGTCCTCAATCCACAGTGTTTTATCTTCTTCAGGTGTGTGTATCTTGTATCCGTTTTGTGAGTGAGTGTTTTTTCATTTGCATAATTACATGGTCATTCTTGTCCTTGTACCAGTTCTCTTGCTCATCAATTCCCTGGTGCTGTAAAACAATAATGAAAAATAGGATTTGCTTGCAGAATACTTTCATTACATATTCAACAAAATTGCACTTTTCAGTTTATTTCCATTGTACACTACACAACATACTTTAAATTTTAAAGTTGAATTACATTTTTTAAGGAACTAAGCATTTGAACATGTTATGAGCTATGACAGAAAATCCCCCAAAAATGGTTGTCTAGTTCCTATAAGAGAAAATGACCTTTGTTTATTATCTGATGACAAATCAACTTTTATTAATAATGCTTTTTCATTAAAAAGACACTGTTTAAACTAGGGCATGTTAGTACAGAGCAATGAACCTGTTCTAGAAGTGATTTGTGACCATCTTTTATTAAACGATTTATGTTTAAAATATATATTTCAATGGGCACGTTCAATGGCAAGTGGTGTTTTAAACAATAAATGTTGAAAACTATGAAGTTTAAACAATACATCATGCAGCAAATATTACATATGAGTAGGTTTGTCCTTGCAAGCAATGTTACATATTTACATAGCAGTTTATTAGTGTTCGACAAAACACTTCCCTTTGTTGCAGTTTAAGGGAGTCTGGAAATCCAACACCAGAAACAGATTGTGGTTTCAGCAGAGACAACACTTTTTTTTTTCTCTCGCTCATTTAATTCTTCCTTTTTGCTGGTGGTCCCCTTCCAGTTCCATTTTCTGATTTTAGAATTCTCGCAGTTTTTTCTTTTGTGTAATGTTTCAGGTCATTATATTTGTTTTTAAATACACAGCCTTTTCTTTTACTTAACCAAATAACCCACATTGGTGTTTTATAATATCTAAAAGTAAATGGACGTGTGCATTTGTGTAGTTTTCACTTTGGTTTTTCCTCCCTTTTTCTTGTATTGTTGATTGTTCAACTTCATTGTGCGGCGGGAGGGGGTTAGGAGTTGTCTTCTCGCTCTGTACATCTCTGCGCTTCCTCTGAATTTTTGTTTTCACTTTTACTTTTTGGTGAAACGTCCATTTTACGCTAGGATTATATTTTATGTTGACGTAAGGCACTTCCGTTTGTGGAAACATCTATCCCATAATCCTTGGCGACTACTCCACATTTTATAGTAACCGTTTACATGTCCAAGGTTAATATTCATTATGGGGCAGTTGTTGCTTTGGAGTAGCAGACCCTTACTCAACAGTAAATTTCCACTACTGTCAATAGAAAATTGCAACATAAAGACAATACGAAACATTCAACGTCGGTTACTAACCCTTACTCTGACAATTTACAGTTGGAAAATCAGGCCCAAAGTGTCATATAAACTAAAATGGCACAATAATTATCAATGTCCAGGAGGAGGCTGTGTGGTCCAGTGGTTAAAGAAAAGGGCTTGTAACCAGGAGATCCCCGGTTCAAATCCCACCTCAGCCACTGACTCATTGTGTGACCTTGAGCAAGTCACTTAACCTCCTTGTGCTCCGTCTTTCGGGTGAGACGTAATTGTAAGTGAGTTTGCAGCTGATGCATAGTTCACACACCCTAGACTCTGTAAGTCGTCTTGGATAAAGGCGTCTGCTAAATAAACAAATAATAATAATATCACTTTAGTAATGTAAAACTAAACCTCTGGTTGCACTGTCCAAATAAATAACCACTTTTGTGACGATAATTCACAGAATTAAATTTAGAATGTACTGACTTTTGTTTTGGCTGTAATCATGTAAATAGGTGTCAATAAAAATGTGTGTTTTCCCTGTTATAAATAAAATGAGACCTGCTGTGTCTCTCCTAACAATGCATACAGCTGATAGCTTTCTTGTGTACTAACACTACAAGGCTGGTGTTCTAATCAGCGGTTGGTAAAAACGCTTTAGGGAGACAATCATTATCTATATGGATAACACCACTTGCCTCCCAGTATTATTGTATTAGTTTCACATAATTTATGTATGAAGCTGTTAGATATTTTATGTTGTGATGCTGCTGTAGGGTGAATAGATTTAGCTGAAAGATGCACGGCAAAGAACAATAAGGTTTCCTACCCGCTATTTAAAGGTGTAGGCTGCAATTGCACCCTCTATATCAGGGGTGGGGAACCCTGGTCCTGGAGGGCTGGTGTCCCTCCTGCTTTTTGTTCCAACTGTGCACTAAATTACTTAATTGGACCAATTATTAATCAATTATTGGTCTACTTAGGTATTTAGGGCACAGTTGGAACAAAAACCAGGAGGGACACCAGCCCTCCAGGAACATGGGTTCCCCACCTCTGCTCTACATCAAGGGTCTCCAATCCTGGTCCTGGAGGGCTGGAGTCCCTCCTGGTTTTTGTTCCAATTGTACACTACATTACTTAATTGGACCAATTAGGTGCTTATTAGCTTAATTGGTCCAATTAATTAATTAATTTAGGGCTGTACATTTGTTTTAAATTCAATGTATTATTTTTTGTTTCTTTCTGGTTTTTAATGTGTTTTTTTCAATCCCTTGGTAAATGACAATTTGAATGAGCCTTTTTTAATTTTGCATTTGCATCTGATTTTGAATAATTTCTTACAACTTTTCTTAAATCAATAAACTGAGCATACAGTAATCTGTTCTCGGTTTACTTTATGCATGCAGTTTTGAGATGTTATTGCAAATGGGTTATTTGTATAAAGATTGGATTGAAAGTCTTCTATAATAAAAGAGATTTCAAACACTGTTGGATGTTATTTATCTCCAGAGACAGTGCAGGGGATGCTGCTTGTGTTAATTGTGAGTGTGTCCATATCCGCAGCTTTCTCTGCATACCGGACCCTTCTCCCAATATCTGAGACTTTGATAAGAGGATTGCCATGACAACAGCATGATGAACATAAAAGTGACTTTTGTTTTCATAAGTTCATAATGTCAATTTTGATTAATCTTATGCAAAGAAAGCACACTGAGTCATTTGCATGATGATAAGATCTGTTAGCTATGTTGCTGCTCTTTGTACAAATATAACTGAATAATTTCCCTGATCACTGAAATGCTACAAACGGCTGTACCTTTTGTTTACGGCAGAGCTGTGAGAAGCTGGAGAACAATTTTGATGACATCAAACACACGACTCTGAGCGAGCGTGGAGCACTTCGAGAAGCAATGAGGTAAGGCAAGGTCACCATGGCAACAGTCACAGATGTGGTAAAGAAAAAAGTCATTCTTCATTATTGGGGGAACAAATGAGTTTATTGCCACCATTCAGCTCTCCTCTCAGAGGTATTAATTTGTCAGTAGAGAGGCTTCCCTTGGGGCTTTACTTTGGTTCTAAAGCTTTGGTAGTGTTAAGCTGCACAGTAAAAAATGTAAATGTTTAATTTGTTGCTTAAAATGCTTGTGTGGATCCCTGGAAGGTATTAGAATACTTAGATATAGCCAGTGTTTACAACAGCATGTTTGTATTTGTAGTTACTGTGTTTATTAATTTATAATGATGTTGAACCTCTACTTTTACTGTTTAGTGTTAAAAGGCAATGGAACTATTTTGGACATAAAATACATACACATTCTCTTGCTGAAATGACAATTTTATTTTTTTATTTGTCTATACAGAAGATTCACCCTTTGAGACACCAGGCCTCATTTACAAGGGGGTCCTGTTCAACAATAAAACAATTACAAATACAAGCAACACAATAAATACATGTGTGGTTCAAACTTAGTCAGCAGCCTCCAAAAAAAATTCCATCTTCATGCTATAAGTAAGAGTTCCACATTTTTGGGAGCTGATCGGTGAAAGGTAGTTCTCCCAAATGTGTGCGAACCCTTGGGATTGAGAAACTAACAGAATCCTGAGAGCGTAAACTATAGCCAGTGTTAAGGGGCGTTCACACCGGACGCGGCGCGCATGCCGTCTGCTTGCGCACCGCGCTGCAGTACTGTTCACACCAAACGCGGCAGGGTAAAGTCAGTAGGCTGTCCGTTGTTACGTCACGGCTGCAGGTACAGTGGCTTTTGGTTACCGAGCAACTAACAGTAAATGCCAGCGGGAATATAAAGCTGTTTTGACAGAACTGAAGACACTGACAAAAGACCAAACTGAGAAGCGAAACATTATAAATATTTTTTTATAAAACCTAATTGTAACCCCCACACCACCACAATCCCCCCCCCCTTTTGTATTATTTTTGTTAAAAAGTGTTAAAATATAATATATGTACACCAAATAAAACGTTTTGCTTTATCTTTTAAAAGTCTGTCTGAAGTTAATTTATCAAAAAAAAAAAAAAATTAGGTTATGTAGCACCACAATCACCCCGAACGACCCGACCCACCCCCCCCCCCCCCCCCACCCCGTTGCTTTTAATATATATATATATATATACACACACACAATACTTTGAAGAATGCACAGCAAACAAACAAAAAAAATTGCGATCACTGTGCTCTACCGGAGAAAGAAAAAAACTGTATGTAAGATCTTTGTGGGTACATGACATCCTGAAGAAAAGAAAACAGTACTGCGAATACCATCGGCTGCTCGAGGTGAAGTGGCATGGCAGCACAGCATCGTTTAAATAAATAAATACAGCGGGTCTTTTTAAGTTTACTATCCCATTTTTTACATTTTTACTTATGGGTCATTCCGTGTCAATACATCATTGTCACCCATCGTTCTCAGATTTGGATAAAACGTTTTGCTTTATCTTTTAAAAGTTTGTCTGCAGTTAATTTATCAAAAAAATGCTTACGTTATAGTAGCAGGTGTATACTTATTTTCAATGTGGAGTTTAGCACAAAAAATATATATTACCTAATTTACGTAATTATGTATATTTAATATTCACTCGGTAATTCTACATTCTACATCTTTTTTTATTAATATCTCAGTAACGATTAATTATATACAACGTCGGGAAATCTGAAATTAAAGCGAGCAGCTTTTCCTCAATTTTATTTTTGTTATTTCTTCCTCGCAAAGGAACCTCCTACTTTCCCCTGATTGGCTGTTGGTAGGTTACGTCACAACGCGGCGCGGCAAAAGTTGAAAATATTTTATCTCTTGCGCACTGCTCTGCGGTGCCGCGTCCCTCTGCCGCTGCGTGTAACCGCCTTCATTGAAAACCATTGCTAGTGCCGCGCCGCGTCTGGTGTGAACGCCCCTTTAATCCTCTCCTCCAGAACATTCCGATAAGGAGGTACCAAACCTTTAAGAACCTTAAAAGCAAAACAGTACCAATGAGAAAGCCTTTGATTTGTTATTGAGAGCCAGCTTAGTTGTATATACATATGACAATGGTGTGTCCAAAGAGGGACAATCTAGAATAAATCCGCAGCTTGAATTACACCCACCCCTCGTTATATCGCCCCTGGATATATCGCAGTCCTAGAGTTGGCTCCCCATTTTTACTGCAACTGTGTATGCCTTAGCTGCAATATACATAGGCACTTAGAATTAATGTTTGTTTTATTTCGTACTGTGCATCACAAACAAAAATATTCAAAACAATATATAATATTGTACTGTTATCATGTACACACGTTTTGCACAATAACATAAAGCAAATTAAATATCTACTTGCTGAAGCGGTTTTTATTTTAGCCAGCGAGGTGTTTGTTCACTTGTGGCAGCAATGCGCTAGCAAAAGTCACAGGGCAGTGACGTCAGCTCCCTAACAACAAGCCTCCTACTGTATGTTGGGAATGGCTTCTTTCAATGAAGCGGGTTTGTGCATTTGAGAAAGGAGAGGAAGACTCATGAAATTAATTGGAGACTGAAGTTGATGAAGCAATTACCCTCTGCAGTACAAATTAAAACGGTGTGCTGCGTTTTTATCTGAAAAATGAGAAAAAGCGGGTTGCATAGAGGACTTATATTGGACCCTGATGGCCCTGATAAAATGAGGGAGTGGTTGTACAGTATTTGTTAGCTTATTTTGTTTTTCTATGGGTCTCTCACTATATCGCAGCTCTCGATATATAGTGGATTTATATTGGACCCCGACACCCGCGATATATCGAGTGTGTGTGTGTGTGTGTGTGTGTGTGTGTGTGTGTGTGTATATATATATATATATATATATATATATATATATATATATATATATATATATATATATATATATATATATATATAGTAACACAGCAGGGAGGGGGTTAATATCCTCCCTGCATAAAACATGTGCTTATGCACAGTTTGTTTAATTAATTGTTTTATTGTTAATTATCACCTGCACCTGGCTATCATTGTAAATTAGAGCCAGGTGCAGGGTACTTAAGGAGAGCAGTCAGTCTGCTCAGGGCTGCTGTGTGAAGGAGCCGGATTGAAGAGGTGCTTAATCGTTCTGAAAAAAAGGAAACTGGGCGTTCCTTTTTGGTGTTTAAAATTGTGTGTTTTCCTGCCGGCAAACAGCTTAGCTGTCCGGCTTACTAGAATTAGGTTCCTGATGTGTGAAGTCAGTGCTCCAAAAATTGATTTTTTGTTTGTTTTGATTTGTAAAAAATGAAAGTCCGTGCAAACGTGTTTCTTTCAATTTCTGGTTGTGGAGTTGTGTTTTGAAGGGAAAAGAGCCAGAGCGAGTCTGTGTGGCGAGCGTCTCCTTTACTATATATATAATATATATATATATATATATATATATATAAAAATAATTTTTTTTCTCAGTAATACCATGGAGAAGTAATTAATACAGAAAATAATACCATTGTATAAAATGTGTATGTGCCTGTTTTTATTTATTTATTTATTTATTTATTGTTAGTTGTAACACATTTCTAGATGCAATCAATATCATCACAGGCTGGTTAGTACTGAGAACTCACCTTGTTCCTCAGAGTGATATCTCTACATGGGATCAGTTTTGAAACGTGCCCTAGGTACAAATTCCCCCTGTCACTGAAACACAGAAGTGGTCTATTGCTGAAGATCGCTGGCTTCCGATATGTAAGGTTGCACCATAAGCCAACTGTGAAAAGCTGCTGAACAGTTATTTCACTCATGCAGGCAGGAATGCTTTCTCACCAGACACAGGTACATCCATACAGTCAACACTTAATGTAAAATATTTGTGCACAATAGAGTGTATATAAAGGCTTGCTACTTTTCAATTTTTAATCAGTTAAATGTGGAATTCCAAAAAAATACAATTTCGACTGAAATAAATTTATATACGATAAACGTTGCTTTTTTTTTTTTTTTCTTACCAAAATTATAATTTTAGAAATCCTCTCTAGTTTGTGCAGTTTTAATACTTGCTGTCTATCCCGTGTCCGTTCCACTCTGAATGGCTACGGGTCGCTGTCAGTCATTTCATCCTGTTCTGACAGGTTTGATGCTCTCAATCAACACTGCACCAACTGTGCACTTTCATTTCCCAGCTACAGCACCTGTCATTCAAAGCACCTACTTTGAAATTAGCGGGTTAAGGTGTAGGTAGGCTTTTGCTATTATAGGTATATACGGTGACAGTTACTAGTTTGATTTGAAAATGGGGCACATAAGGAAAACACTTTGAGTGTTACGCACAGTAGCCTGAACGATGGCTGAAGTCTCCATGTCAGGACAAAGCGGGCCCGTCTGCCTTGCCTTCAGTGACTCCAGCTGTGGTGAAGCAGGAGAGGGGTGGAGCTCAGACTCTGGATAATGAGTGCAAGTTAGTTCTGTTCAGCTATCTAATGTTTTGTCTATGCATATTTTTACTTGTAAGTCTGCTATAAAAGTCTATGTAATCCACTTGTATATTGCATTTTCTATGACTAATTTGAGACCATTTTTTAATTTGTGTAGGATCTTTATCTATACAAGGTAGCTCTGCTGTGACCAAACGTTATTTCAACTAGAATGTTGGTAACCATGGTGTTGTTGCATGTTGAATATGATAAAGGAGTTTCGTTAAATGAGGCATTTCTCAATGGCATAAAAAGGCTGTTTTTTTTTTTTAAGCATAAAGGTCAATTTCACCCGTTCTCTGCTTCAATTGAAAAATAAAGATCGACAAAAAAACAAATTCTTCCAAAAACAAACGTCGATATTAATCTCTGGCAAAAAAATAAAAATCGAACAGTAGCAAGCCTAGTTATATATTGCATCCAGTTTGTGTAAAGATTTGCAATTGTGTTTTGCAAACAATATTTGAATGACCCATTTTAGTATTTGAACAAGTATTTGAATGACCCATTTTAGATGACCTTGTGTGCCAAAAAAAACCCCAAAAACTATTGTTAATAGGAATGGAAAGTGTGTTTCAGAATTTTAAATCAATAAATTGAGCAAAATCAATGTACTTCATGCATGTGGTTTTAACCCTATGCTGCCTACGGGGAATGACCATATTCGGTCATAAATATGAACACTTTCTTTTTAAACACTTGTAGTTTTGGAACCTTAAATCAGAAATGAAAACCCAATACACCTACAGAAAGGCACTAAGTAGATCTTTCCATTGATGCAATTTATTTTGTTGTGGGGTGTTTTTTTTTTCATATGAGCTATACCCCCCAAAAAATTATCGAACTATGAAAAATGATAAATAATATTTTTTTAAATTGTCAATTTCAACCTCTTTCCAAGTGTTATATAAAAAAAAAACTTAGAGCATATTGTAGCTGCACAATTTGTCAAGGATTTCAAATCTGAACTCAGAATTGAAATATCTTGTACAGTTGCAGAGCTAGATAAGGTTTTGCAATGCATAGTATTTAACAAAAATCAATCTCCAAAATGGCAAAGGCAGACTAGGGTTAAAACTTGGCAAAAAGTGAGACTGGAAACACTATTGCCCTGTTTGAGATACAATTATATTTCAGTATAAAAATAAAACAACACACAAGTTATCAAGTAAAATGTTTATTGTTTTTATTTGAAAAAAAAAAAGTATATTACAAATAAAACTTTGAAGTTAAGAATTTTATTTGGGAGGGAGGGAGACAAAAAAATATTGTGCTGTATTTATTTATTTTCAAAACTACCCTGCAGTTGAAGTGCTGGGCTGGGGCTCCTCCAGATCACTCTCCTCCTCATCCTCCTGCAGCAGCTCTTCATCAAGGAGTTCAGCCTGCATGTCAGGGCCCTCCTCTTCTTCAGTGACTGAACCAGATGATAGAGCTGATTGTCTCCATCCATTTTCTGGCTTACACACACCCACATAAAACATTAAAATAAATGCCAAATAATAATAATAATAATAATAATAATAATAATAATAATAATAATAATAATAATCCATCCTTTTTCACACACATAAAGTAAATTAATAATAATGACCCTTCATACACACACAAAGTAAAAGTAATCTAATAATAAAATACATGGCTAAATAATAATAGTGACTACAGCTAAATAATGTTTTCTGTTCTTTACACACAGTAAACTAGTAATAAAATACATGGCTAAATAATAATAATAACTACAGCTAAATAAATGTCTTTGTTCTTTACATAGGCTACATACACAACGTAAAAATAAAAACGAAACCAATAATAAAAAAACGAGATTTATTCCTCATTCTTTTACACATCGAATAAAACAATAAGTTAAAAAAATAAGATGGATAGCTAAATAATAACAACTACAGATAAATAATGAATCGACTGGAAAAAGTAAAACACAGACGTACACAAACACCTAACTTTGCATCACATGCGATAGACCTATTAGTTTTGCCTTCTCTCCTGGGAAACAAGTTAAAAAAATTGAAAAACAAGTCTAAAATAAAAACGTATATGAAACTAACTATAAGAAAGATGTTTTTTTTTTTTTTTTTTTTAAAGTGATGTTGGTACAGTAGTTACTCTTGTCTATAGCAGTCATAAAGTTAGCCCTGCCCAGTGAGCAAGCGTGCACACAAAAGACACAGCGAGAAAAAAAAACCCCAAAAAAACCACTGCAGATGTACTCAGTACAAAAAAAACGAATATAAAGTTGAAAAAAAACAACAATATGACTAATTAGCCCAAGTACTTACCGTTTTGATGATATGTAGATTAGCACTCTTGGGATTGTAAAACCGGAGATTCACAACTTCGAATCTGCTGTGCACTCAGTCACAATGGCGCCGGAAGAGACTCGTCCTTGTAATCAAAATATTATATGTCCCGCCCACCCTAGCCATAAACCAATGGTATCATTGCAAGCCCCGTAGTCATGGCTATAACCCACGGACGGCTGAGATATGACGTGTTTTGTCATCGTAACAAAGTTACGAAATTACAGCGCGTCGGCAGCTAAGGGTTAAGATGTTATTGCAAATTAGTTATTTCAATTGATAAAATACAGCTTGCAACTAAAATTTGATTGTGATACCTCATGTAATGTTTGTCCAAGTTCATTCACATTTCGGGTTGCCACCTGGCCCCATAATTCCAGAACACTTTGGGACGGGACAGGGTTTTTAAGTTGCCATTAAACTGATAGAAATAAAAACGTGAATTGAGCACTTGCTTAATTTTATACTGCTTCTAAATTATCCGAATCATTGTGATGATACAAATCTTAAAAAATAGAAACAAGTCATCTTGAATAAACATGTGCGTGGGTTTATTCAAGATACTTTCTATTTTTGTAAAATTCAGTATTTCAGTTATCAGTAAAATATTTAAAAGTTGCTATTTATATCCTTTTAATTAATAATATATAGCGCTAATTTACACTGACTCTCCCAATTAAATAATAACACTGATCAGGTGTTCACACTGGTGTCAGGAATAGTGAACAGCTGGTCCGTATTAATGATTTGAGCAGAAGGAGGCGATATACTATTAGAAACCTAAATAAACTTTTTATATATTTTTAAAACTTAATACAATAAATAAATATTGATGATGGTATTTATTTATTTATTTAATTTGTTAAAAGCTATTATTGCATTGTCATGCTGCTTCGAGATAATTAATCAACACAATCAATTTAGCAAAGGTTTAGAGCTCAATTCACGTGTTGATGTCCTTCAGTTTAAAGGCAACTTTAAAATCCTGTTCTGTCTCGCAGTATTCTGGAATTATGGGGCCAGGTGGCAACCCTATTCACATTTAAAGTCACGTGAATATGCTTTTCTACAGCTTATTAATATCCGTTGGTTGGTACACAATGAGGCATTGCTGTATTAGTGCAACAAATCAGGATGTGTGGGTAATATGCAGTGTATTTTGAAGATTAAAGTTCAGCTTTGCTGAATATTTTCTTCTGCTTTACAGCACAAGATGAAGCTGAAACATTCTGCTCCAGCATATATTGGAATGTGTTCCTGAACAATCATGGATTTTACCTGCAGGCTGCTACCTGTTATAATAAGACTGGCTTGATTGTTTCCCAGAAGGAAAAAATGTTTTAATATGCCAGTTAATCACAGTAGGACTGAAGGTCTAGGAGCAGCATAAGTATGGACTTAAGATAGTGTCTCGTTGTGTCTTTAACCATCCTCTAGCTTTCCTCTAGTGGTCAATACTATTGAATGGTTCTGCCTTACTGTACGTATAAGATGATATGATCTACAGATGATAGATATGTTTCAAACAAATTCATTATGTGGATGGCAGGCATAGAAACATATGTATATTAGTAAGGTGGGGATAACATGTAATTGTTATGCTTTGCAGTGTTTGTGCTAATAAATAAGTACAAATCATACTAGGGTTATAACAGCAAAGAAAAGCAAACCAAGACCGAAAGGTGCAGAGGTTGAATGCATTTGTATTTCCTGGTTCCATCCCTCTATCACAATAGGCTTACCTGTAGCCATTCAGTTTGTGCCAGTCTCACTATCTTTAGCTCCACTACATTTTTGCTTCGGACCCTTCCTTTTTTCTTTCCCCTCCCCTCTCTATTGCTCATTTGTTCCCGGGTTTCGGGGTGATGGCAGCAGCACGCTACTGATAGTTAGCGGTACCCAGTGTGATTCACCTTCCCAGTAGTCTGGTGGGAGGCGTGTCACTGCTAGTTTAGTGTGGTCCAGTGCCCTCTCCCAGTAGTCTGGTGGGAGGCGAAGCTTGGATCTAAGGTCTAGTAGTTTAAGAAGGAGTTTGTTACTGTTAGGAAGGCATGAGATTGTTTTTTAAACACTGTATGAGGCAACTTTAGAAACATTCACAGGTCTAGAACAAGTGAGGGGCTTTTCATTATCATTGGATTTTGAATTTTGCATTCACATTTCATGCCTAGCATTTATATAGTAATAGATATCGCTCTGCAGTTGCCCATGTGGTTTTCTATATTGCTAATACTATTACACTGAAGTTAAAAGCCCCAAACAGATAACCTTTTACAGATATATTAAATGCTAATGATTTGTAATGGTAGTGGTAGAGGGGGTGGTGGTACAGTACTAATTGAACCAGAGTGTAATGTACAATATACTCTACCACTATTGCTTGCTTCATCACTGGGGAAACCATTAAGGAAGAAAACAGTTATTTATATTCAAAGTACAGTAAATGCATTTGAATTTGTTACTGTATACAACTAGTAATATTTCTACAGACGCTACCAACAATACCCATTCACAAGTTGTACTATTAAATAATTACAAAAATATGCAAAAAATATACAAAAAATATGCAATATTTAACTTAGTCTGTAGTATTTACCCTAACTTTTTCTTTTTCAATTAATCATTGTTGATTTCCATCATGCATGAGTGTCTAAACAAAGTTG
Organism: Acipenser ruthenus; assembly: GCF_902713425.1. Lineage (NCBI taxonomy): Eukaryota > Metazoa > Chordata > Actinopteri > Acipenseriformes > Acipenseridae > Acipenser > Acipenser ruthenus. The sequence goes on along the minus strand of NC_081198.1, from coordinate 10,613,950 downwards.
CCGTCAACTCTTTTTTTTTTACCTCCATTGCCTACATCCAACATTCATGTAAAATCAATACCCTCCCACACACAAACAAAAATAAACACCATTGTATTTACATTTCACCTGTTAAATTGCTTCTTCAGTGAATAATTAAATTAAGGCAGTTTCTTAATCACCGATTTTCATATTTTATGAGACATTTTATAGCAAAAATCGCAGAGTAAAAATACACAAACCATGTTCCATGCTGAGCAATAGCTGCTGTTGCACAGTAATTGTCATCTACAGACAGCAAAGACTTAAAGCGAGGGCGCGTAGAGGCACCTGCAAAGCAAGGTGATCAAATTCAATTGAAATCAATAGACTGAGTCAAATTTGCTTTTAACACATCACTCAGGTTTAAAATCTATAGATTTTTTGTCCTAAGCTGTTGAGTTGTTTTCAAGATAGCTGTGTGTTAAGTTATAGGATAAAATTAAGCAGAAATGAATGGACTGAGTTCAAACAAGTCTTATCTTGCGGTTTACTTGAGGCTGAAAGATGTGGGATGTGTAAAGCCTGGGTTCTGATCTTTAAAAGCCATCTATAAATGAGTCTGAAATGCTGTGCGTGGGGATGATTCACGAGGACAGTTAACACCGTTAGAGAATTGTTTAACTATTTTTATGTTTTATTTTATTTTAATTCATGGTGAGTTTGGCATTTCAGGGGGAATGCATCAGCATGCCATTTTGTGTTGGATTTGGTATGTTGAGCTCAATCCGTACAATATGGAGGATTTTCACAGAACCCCGTTGAACACTGATCTGGGACTGTTTTTTACCTAAGGTAACATTAGGTACTGTAGTTCAAGGTTAGTGCTAATCCATTTCTGTGAAAATGAAGGTTACCTTGTCCCAAGACCAGTCGAGTTCATCCTTGGAGGCTTTTCTTCGATTGAGAACCTTGGCCTGTCCGATCACTGGATGAGGCTGTGTATATGTATTGTATGAAATACATATGGTAATATAGATACAGTGCTCACACGATATAACGCGCCCTGTTATAGTGCGGAATCGCTTATAACTTGGTAGGGTTGTGGCACTGATTTGCTCCATAATGCCATTACAGTAGCTCTTTTATACTCGTTATAAGGCGAAACACAAATAACACGGTCTTGTAAATATGGCTCCCCACTATAGCATTATAACGGGTGAGCACTATACATACATACATACATACATACATACATACATACATACATACATACATACGGCAATAAGATTCAAATGTTTGGTGTATAACAAACACCTAGAATGACCTTTTACATAGCTAAGAGAAAGTAAAATAAATTACATACTGTAAATAGCTACTGTGAATACTGTAGTTAACAAGCTCAGGTGTACAGTATCTAAACTCGGTCTGTGTGGAATGGCTCACATTGCTGCATTATGTAATGAGTGTCTTACAGTATTTACATCCTTTTTGCTGCTCTGCAGAATTGGGAGTTTTCTATTCTTCCAAAGTTGCCCAAGGCACAAGCTGTGAATTAGATGAAAGACTACAGTATGACATTAATTGTAATATAATGTTGGGGACTAGAAACCAAAATAAGACTAAACTACATGTTATAACCTGTGCCAAAATGGTGTTCTTACTATAAAAGTATGGATGTTTTCTGCTTGTTATTCAGTATCATCAAGTGAAACCCCCTTTGCAGTATAATGCCATTTGTCATTCACAAACGTCTGGAAAATGAATGGTACGGAAATACATGTTTAATCAATTATTAACAAGAAATGCTGACCGGAGCTTTCCGAGGGCAAAGTGGGGCAAGCTTCAGTGCAGTCAGACAGCGCCGGCCTCAATGGAACGGTCATCAGTCTGGTCCTGTTAGAAGCTGCGGTGCACTAATGAATGCCGCTGCATGCCCTATGTGCTACAAACAGGTGTTGCGTATTCACGCTTCCTCATCTCCATCAATTGAGATGACCATTTAAATGATAGAAAAATGCCAACAGCATTGGCTAGGCGTGATTGATGGCTGCCTTGCTCAGATGAAAGCTTATGAATCACAGTTGTGTCTACAAGCAGTTGTCTTTTTTTCAGTTGTAAACTGCTGCAGCTACCACTGCTCAGAGTATTTCTTCAAGATGAATGATAGAAATGCAACTGTTTAAAGGACCCTATGCCACATTGAATAGCAATATGCCTTTCTATTGAATTTAAAACCAAAGACCTTGACAAGTCTTTGGGTGACCTTTTCTTTTCTCAGCTGCAAAAAATTCCTTATCTCTGTTTGCTATGGTGTCCCTTAATGCTTGAGCATGAAAGGTACATTTTAGCTTTCTTAATTCTGAAGACTTGAAAGGGAGCATACTGAATCAGAAGGTTCTCCCAAAGAAGCATTGAAGTAGAAAGAAGGTAATCTTTTGTGTAATCGGGGTGATAACGCAGTAGTTTGACTGCTAACTGGATGTGACCAGGCATTTAAAATGTATTCAAGTATAGTAATTTATGAAATTAAACTTTTACTGAACATTTTAGGTAAAACTGTGTGTACAGTGTTTCCTGTAAAAAGTATAGTTGTGCAACTCACAAATCTACATTACCCAAAATATACAGATACTGGTACACCTGGTACTGCACTATGAATAGTGTAAACTGCTAGCAATGGGAGATTGGTACTGCATTGAACGTTTAGATGTATTTATTGGTTGGGGTAGATGGAAAATGGTAATGATTTTTTTCCTGGACTATGGCTCATGTGGCGCATCCAGTAAAGGCGCTCCGCGTGGAGTGCAGGATGCACCTTATCGCCTGGAGATCGCAGGTTTGAATCCAAACTATGTCATTGCCGACCGTGACTGGGGGTTCCCAGGGGTCAGGGCACAATTGGCCGACACGGCCCGGGTAGGAAGGGCTTAGGTCGGCAGGGCAATCCACGGTTCACCGCCCATCAACGACCCCTGTGGCTGATAGGGGCCCTGCGGATCTGCAGTGGAGCCATTTAGATCTGTGTTGTCCTTCGGCAGTGTAGGTATGATGGCTTCGCTGTGGATCCGCAGTGTGAAAAATGACGACTTGGCAGGAACACATTTCGGAGGACGCGTGTTTCAGCATCCGTTTCCCGAGTCGCCGGGGGGTTTTAGCGGTGAACCGGGATTAATAATAACACAACTGCAATTCCAAATTGGGGAGTAAACTGGGGTAAAAATCATTGGAAACGACTAAATTAAAAAAAAAATTAAATAAAAAAGTTTTAATTATGTCATTACATGCACTTTTTAAATAATATTTAAACTCACTCAGATCAACGGTCACTTTTCCAAAGTTAATAATTGGCCCCAACACAAATATTATGTTCTAGCTCCTATGTCCTATGCATTTCAGCTTATCTGACTAAGTTATTGGCTGTAAATTAAGTTTAATATGCAAAGATTACATAAAAATATGTTTTACATACCAATAAATATGTCTCACAAATGTTTAATGCTTAATGCACTAGCTTGATGCTTTAATGGTTTAGTAGTCAGTTATATGTCAGTAGTTCAACACTGTTTATTGTATGTTAAATAAAGGATTAGCATTTTAGATTTCTTAATAGGTTCCAGTGACATGTTTATGAACCAGGGAATCTTGCGCAAGGTAAGCATTTACCATATAATGGGGGAAAAAGATGAGAACTGGTGTTTATTTTAAATACAGTAAGTTTTTTTTTTTTTTTTTTTTTTTTTTTTGTAAGCAAAATGCTGTCAAATGTTTTGATTACATTACAATTCGCCTTTTAATAACTTCTGTAAAATTCTCATAACAGACCATATCCTGTGATAATTTCTGCATACTGTAATTCACATTTGTGTCACAAGCTCAGGTGGTGGTAAATCATTTAATTCTGTAAAAAGAATCATACATTTTACAGCTTGTCTGTGACACCTTCAAATCAGACACAAACATGTTGTACAGTATTGAATCATCCATTGAAAGGTTCCCACAAATGTGAGTATGGTAGACAGCCAACTAAACAGGGAATTATTTATCTTCCAAAAATTATTGGAAGAAAGAAGAGAAGTGAATGGGACTGTTGCACATTTTACCCCCTTCAGACCCTAACCAAAAACTTGGTATCCTCTTGGGAAGAAGGAAATGTGGGAGACAATACAGATCAAAAAAATATCAATATCAAGAATATTACAAGATACAATAAATTTAATTGAATGAAAAAAGTATGTGCATGTGTCTTGATTATTATTTAATGTCTTTTATTGTAATTAATGTTTATATTCTTGTAACTTTTGAATTCCTAATCTCCTTGGCATTGTTTGCAAATCATTATCCAGCACAATCACTTCGAGTCATTGTGCAAGTTTACGAAACAGTAATGCAATTACATAGACAGCCTTTCTCAATTATTAAATGCAACTGCATACATTCTTTGGGGGTTTAACATTGTTGTCCTTTATTAAATTGGTACGTTTGTTACTATGACAGATGGTATTAAAGGGGTAAAGGAAGTTGACAATATGCATTGCTTTTTAATGTTGTTTAGAAGATTTTCCCCATATCAAATTAAGGATCTTAACCAGCATAGTTAAACAAAAAATAATTGGTGACAGCACCCTGTGCTTTTATTATGACTCGCCAATGTAAGTCAAGATAAAGATAGGAATCAGAATGCAAGCCTACAACAATGGCGTGGTTAGAAAGAAAGGTGTACAGGTTTTCTCGTTACCATTGCAATTGAAAGGTTGACTAAGGGGTTACTGGTGAGGTGCTGTGGCTGCACACAATCCCTCTGGTGGCCACATAGGCAAAACACTGTTCTAAACAGCAGAAAAATCAGCTTTATTACGTTGTACTTGGTGATTTTCATAATAAAACACTCCCACTGGAGTATTGTTGAATTAAATGACAGCTAGTGTTTGTGGTTTTAAACTCTAGTTCCTGGAGACTGTAAAGCACAGGTTTAGTTTTCACTCGAAACTGATTTTAAGCAGAATTAATACTCTAGGCACCTTTTACTTTTCTGTTTCTGTGAATACTTCTTTGAATTGGCAAAGTATGATAGACAGTAAACAAATGTGTTACTTTTTACTGCCTGTCATGCTTTTGATTTATTGTTGCTCGCGTGGTGCACAAAAAGCCTCTTTTGACTTTGTTTATGGGAGAAAATCTTGATTGTGCCATAGCTAAAGCAGAAGAGCCAGATTCTTAAATCATTGCTAAAAATCCAATCTTTGTTCCAATGAATTAGACTAAAGAAATATGTCCAATTCCAAGGACAAATGTTCCATTGCTCAGTTAGCAGGTCAATACGTACTACATGGATCACAATCATATTGGTCACAATTGCCTTTAACTTACACATTTGTATCAATCAATCTCTATTAAGTGGATCTGTTTTGTATTTGTGTCCTATTGATACAGTACTGAATTTTATGTAGATTTTTTTATTCCAACTATGTTTATCATATACTGTATGGAGCAACATGCAGCTTTTGAGCATGATTAATGCTCAAAAGCTGCATGTTGCAGGTGTTGAAATACTGATGCTGTCTTACTGTATATTTCAAGACGTGTCTCTGTTTTCACTTTACCAAGATTATCAACAAATCAACATTGTAAACTAAATCAGTCCTCACCATTTTATCAAGGGTAACAGCAATAAAACCTACTGTAGCTAGCACACTGGAGTTTCTGAGTGTATATCTGTTTTGAAGTGTAGCAAAACCCTTTTATGCTTAATACATATTAGGATACAATTCCTGGGTCCAGTTGTGACTTCAGTTGTTGCTCTCTGCTGTCCTCTACAGTTAACAGTTATCTATCATTGGTGTTGAATATGCATTTAGTTTAGTGAGTTATCAGCATTGGTGAACAGCAGGGACACTTGTATACCCCCCCTTCCCCCGGGTTAAACAAGCGTGGTTATTCTTTTCTTTTTTATAAACCTAGATATTTGATGTAAATAATAATTTTTTAATAATGTGTTTAATTTTGCTATGTTTTTCGGTAGTATTTAGCATTTTTGCTGCTGTTAATGTTATATAATAACAAAATACATTATATTTACTTGAAATACATTTTACTTGTACAGTATCTATAGAAGCGCTTATCCAATTCTGTTGTAATTGGGCATATAGTTTACAGGATGTAATGACATCAACATATCTGAAATGTCACAGTAAATAGTCCCAGGGTTTTTTAAAGGTCACCTATAAAAACATCATATACCAGCCTGAAATGGGATGAAAGAATCATTCTCGTCAAGAGAAACGCTGTAGGTGAAAAGCTACCCCTCCCAAGGTCCAGTGTGGTTAGACCGCAAGAGCAGATGGGAAATCGTCCCTCTTAAAAATGGCAGAGATGGTTTGTTTGTGAGTGGCAGACACATTCATTTTGCTTGATTTACTTTCAGATTGATTCATATGGAAATGACCTGTCCCTGGAGTATACTTCGAACGCAGGAAAATCTCCTGTAGAATCTAATGATACTCATAGGAGATGGTGGGTGGTCCTTGGTTATTTGTAGTTTATGCAGGGAGGAATATTGGGTCAGAGTCACAGGCTATTCCACGGGTTCTCTGACTTCAGGAACTTAAGGTTCATTGCAGATTGAAATCAGTAATACAGTACTCCTAGTTAATGATTAAAGATATAGTGAAGAAATTATGTACTGAGCTGGGATAAATAAGTCATAAGTACGTAGGGCTCCTGATTTTCCATTCTTGGGAATGGCAAATTCCATTTTTAAAAATGACCTATTCCATTTTTTCTGTTTTTCAAAATGACCAATTCCGTTTTTACCAATTTATTAAGAATTACAACATAATTTCAACATAAATAACTTTTTTACATTAATCTGTTGAATTAATTATTATTTTTTCCCTGAGATATTGTAGTTTTCAGGAATAATCTTTCTTAAAGCAGTCCACTAGTAACAATGTACTGTAGGTCAGTCAACAAATAAAGGTGTTTTGAAAAAACAGCTTATTGCTGGCATTACACTGTACAGACTAGTTGAAAACAAACGACATTATTACAGAAATATACAATTTTCATAAAATTACAGATTAAATACCATTTTCTGGACACTTCTCTCCAATCTGTAGTTTCATCAGCAACAATGCAGACTGGTTTATGCTGTACTTGCTGTAAATCTGCTTGCATGTGTTTCTTATATACCCTGGACAGATAGTTGCCTTAGTTAGAGCAGGGCTCTTCAACTAGTTTTTTTTTTTTTAATTTAAGGGGTCCAGATTGGAAAAAAAGTTGACTAGGCGGGCCAGAATATTTTACTCTGCACATTTTTAAGCAATAATAAATATTACATAACTTAATGTTCATATATTGTGCAAGACTTACACATTTTACGATATGAAAAGTACTTTAATAATATAACAGTGTGAGAATTTAACAGAGTACCATTACAAACATTTTAAAATGTATGTGACATATTAATAGTATAACTTAAGAGATCAGCGCTTCCGCTTTCAAGCTTCTAACTACTGTGCCCTCTGGATACGTATTTCTAAAAGCCTTGTTTTGGTTTCAAAATGCCTTTTCATATTGTATTCCTTAACTACAGACACATTCATTGCACAAACACATTGGCTTTGCGTTCGGTACAGTTGGTAAAATAAATAAGAATTTGTTGAATCTACAATTTTCACCATTTTCTGTTCTTACTACAGTAGCTAGAGTAGAAAGCTATTAAAGCAACACTAATAAAAAAACGTACGAGTATTATTAAGGAGTTAATGATAAATTATAAATAAGTTATAAACTAAAGGTTTCACCTCAACCACGTGTCGTTTCCTTGTGTTGAGCGGGTGACGGAGTAACGGATTTGCGATAATAACTAAATAAATGAATACATAGATTAAATTGATTAAAGTTTTTTTTTAATCAGGGGGGTTGACAGATGGTTTTTTTTCAGGTACTTGTCACTTTTCTGTATATACAACTCCAAAATTATTGCACAAAATAGAACTCACAAAACAGATACTTGCTTTTTTAAACAACTCGACTTACACAGCAATCAGGCAGTGCTGCAGCAGCGACCAGTGTTGCCAAGTCTCACGAGAAAAAAAGCGGCACTGCCTTTCAAACAAACCAACAAGCAAACAAGTGCAACCCATGTTAGAGTATGGGTGTTTATGCACATTTCAACCCGCGACTCAAATTCCAACCGCCTCTCAAAAAACAAGCCCAGTCCAGACAGTCCATCTGCGTAACGCCCACAAAACCACTTGTTTTCTCGTTATCCAGTGATCCAACATACAAAAACGTTTTATACAAGTGTCATCGCTGGGCTTCTGGGTAGTGTAGTTTTCAAAGCAATCCATTATTTTTTATGGGAGAATAACAGTGGTAAAAGACTGTTTCCGCAGTGTGTTGTGTTTTTTTTTTTTTTTAAGCATGCAGTTGCAAAGCAGAATTCCATTCCCAAAATGCCAATTTCATTCCCAATGCCTTATTCCACGATTCCATCCTTGATTCTGTGATCATGGAAAATCAGTAGCCCTAAGTACAGTATAAGCGATACAGTCATTCATGTGGATACAGCTACAGTGGGACACACATCTTTAAACCAGCTATACATTAGGGTGGAGACTATCCAATAACAGATTGATGACACATTGTTGACACATTCTGCCTGTAATGTTATAAAATCCTAAAAAACGTAAGTGCTTTTAAGCCAGTAGAGAACCCCCTGCTGAAAAAAACAACCTGACATCACACAATATATTTGGTGCCATGATGAGAAATCCCCTCATTGGCATCGATACCGATTAATACTTTATTCACTTTTTGTAGAAACTTAGTGTTTGAAGCTGACTTTGAAGATGTCAGAGTGTCATAAAGACTGGTGGATGATGTGCTTGAGTAGCAGACCAGATACTTAGTGAATGTGTTGAAAAGACCTCTGAAAGCCTGTCATTCAAACACCAGCGGATTGTGAGTGCAATTGGGTACTGTACAGTATATAGGTGTTGCTAAGCAGTTCTCTTGCGGGTGCTATAAAACAGTTTTGTTCGCAGGCAAAGGTGTGTGTGTGTCTTTTTTTCCCAATTTTGTAATGTCCAATTATTATTCAACCTGGCTCACCACTGCAACCCGCGAACTTGGGAGAGACGAAGACGAGCACTCGCTTGAGTGCCGTCAGCCATCTGCTTTTTATCGCTCTGCAAGCCCGCCACGCAGCCATATTCAGAACTTGCAATGTTGGAGGACCACGCAGTTCTGTATTGCTTCCAGGCCAGCCTGCAGGGGCCCAGCCAGCCACAGGGGTCGCTGGTGTGCGGTGAGCCAAGGACTCCCCAGCTGGCCTAACCCCTTCCCCACCTGGGCAGCAGTTGGCCAATTGTGCGCTGACCCCTGGGAACTGGCAATCAAGCTATAGGGCACATCCTGCACTTCAGGCGGAGTGCCTTTTACCGGATGTGCCACTTGAGAACCCCATGAAGGCAAAGCTTGTTTAACCTTTAAAAAAAAATGCTTTTGTTCGTTTAGTTATACAATCATTTTAAACAGTATAAATCACATGCATGGAAACTGGAAATCACAACTGCAGTTTGTGCTGTATATCTGTTAACACAGAATGATCTATTGTGCAAAAGGTAAATGTTTTTCAGGAATAACTTTTCCCTGTGTAATATCCCTAAGAACTATTGGAAATCCAGCAATTTTGCTTTAGGTAATGTTTATCAACTTCTACAATTTTAAATATGCATTAACTTATTTCCATTTTGATTAGCATTGTCATGATTAAGTAACTGAAAAGCTGTAGATACTAATAAAAAAGGCAGCATCATGGTGACTTATAATATGCATTTTATTGAAACTGTTTCATACTTGATATTTCTTTCTCATTAGAGTTATGAGTTTTAAAATTATTTTAGGGTTGTTTTTAATAAAGATTTTCAATAGGTCACATTTCTTATAAATTTCTTATCAGCAATGAACATACATCTCAATATCAGTGATAAATGGTATGCAGGAATGCAGCAGGGCTAGCCTTATCACTCCTAGTTCTAGTAGATAAAGATGTACTTTAAATGATGCCTTTACTCTGTATTAGACATGGCATTGCAAATGATATTAACACTAAAACGTAAAGGGATTATATAGCTTTAAGGATGGGCATTACCAGTAAGCTTATCTATAAACAATGATCTGAACACTAAAATAAAATGTCATTTTTTATTTTAATATTTATGTATGTATTTATGTATTTACCCTTTAAGTCAGTGGTTCCCAACCCTGGACCTGGGGACCCCCTGTGTCTGCTGGTTTTCATTCCAGCTGAGCTCTCAATTACTTAATTAGACCCTTAATTGAACCGAAATTTGCTTATTTCAACCTTTTTAATTGTTTTTGGCTCTTAAACAGTTGCAGAGTTCAAGTTACTGCAACTGTTAAAGATCTTAATTGTAAATACAAAGGGCTGTTTTTTTATATTGAATTAGACATCTATATTGCTAGCTAAATTGGTGTAGTAGTAGTAATAATAGAAACAATGAACTATTAATTAGCTACCTGCATACAGTGAATTCTTAATACCTAGAAATACTTTTATTGTGTGCTGTTCTCAGGCGCTTGATTAACATTGATTCATTTGGAAAAAGCTATTATTATTTAGAAGTAGTAGTCGTAGTCATAGATTTGTTTTAATTCAAATGCAGAGGTAACTTGATTTTATAATGCCCATACAAACCACAGGTGTTGAATAGAATGTGCAGCACATAGGAAAGTTCTTTTGTAAGCAGTGCTCTGCACGTCAGCATGAATTGCTGTGACCTAGAGCAATTCTTGAACAAATAAGATTGCCTTCATGTCTGCATTTTTTCTGTTGACATTTACTAAGCACTTGCGCTGCTGGTCTCAGATAAATGGAGGCCTAAAATTAGGCTGTATCATCTATAATGTTACCTTGAGAAAAAAATAATTCTGAAGACAATGAAATTCTTGCCATTAGAAAGGCTAAAATTGGTTCTGTTGACTAGGGTATCTACAGTATTTGCAGTTGGAAGATTTGTAAAGAGATTGATTTATTTGTTCTTTTTTATTTACCTTTTGGCATCCCAAATTCAGAACCTTGATTTATTTTTAGACATTAAAACAATTTAGAGCATTTTCCAAGTGTCATTCATAGGCACATTATGAAGAGTGTAACAAAATGTTATGTGTTTTTGTATTTGCATAGAGATCTCTCTTTATCTGCAGTCTGCAAAGCGGGGCGCAGAATACTAAAAGGATATTTTCTGTCTCTTTAGCATTATAACACAAACCAGGTAGGTTATGGAGGGCATTGTCACAAAGGTAGACTAACAAGGATTATGGTAAAAACATTTGACCTCCAGGTCAAGGTCACAGAATACCCAGCTGAATCTCTTGTTTTCAACATTCTCACCATAGGAACATAATTAAATAGTTGTATGAAATCGGTATGAATTTGGTTCCTATTGCATTTTGAAGTATATCCGTGAATCTCAAGCAGCTCACAATAGCCTCTGTCTTCGCCTTTTTCAAAGCACCATTGACCAAGAACCAAAACCACTGATCCAATAATGACATGATAATGATTCATATATATTGGACAGGAGTTCATTTTTATCTGGTAGATGTTTCTGAATAAGGTTAATTGGATTTGTGAGAAAATATTGCAATTACTTGTGCAACCACCAGAGGCCCTCATTAATATAGTAGCCTACTTTACAAAAATGAAACAAGACTGGAAATTTGGAAGAAAAAGCAACGACCATCATGAAGAGCTTTTGTGGTAATTAATTATTTTCATATATAACTTCTGTGTACAGCATTTTCAACATTTTGGGATCTGTTTTGCAATTTTTTATACAAAAGTCAAATATTTGTTGTTCATTGATTTCTTTCTATATTTTTCTATTTGATATGGCTAATAATTCTAGCAGGGTTGTGACATTTTTAGAACCACAGTCGGCGTCGTCTTCTGAAAGAATGGTTTAGAAGTATCAAAAATATATGACAGTGTGCTTACAAAATATATGAAATATAAACGTGCTGAGTTCATTGAGTCATCAGCTACATAAATTAACCATTCCACAGAATGAGGCAATAAACATTAAGTTACTGCTTTGGGGGGGTCCCCGAGTTGCTTATCCATTTAAAGCGCTGCCGCTGGGTGTGCAGAATGAGTCCCACAGCTTGGACGGCGCTGGTTTGTGTCCAGGCTGTGAAAGCGGCCGCACTTTTCTGGGGACTCCGAAGGGAGCGTCACATTGGCTCTGGTACCCACCAGTTGGATTTGGCGAACAATTTTGTTGGCCTATGACCCACTGGCTCCAAACGCGAAAAGTTGGCCTGGAGCCTTGCTCTACATATCCCTTTTCTTTGGACTGGAAATCATTCTGGAGCCACCAGCAGGCTGCTCAAACTTCAGGTTGCAAATCAAGCGCATACTTTACACTTTTTCTGACACGATGTAGACTTGGAAATCCTTTTCTTCACTGCTGCAGCAGGAAAGCTGTTATATTTTTTTTGCTGTTAGAAGATGGCAAATTTCCATCAAACAAATTATATAAAGTTGTGACTTGGAATAACTGGTGGCCTGTGTCTGTCTTAAGTACTTTGTCTTGGATTTTTCTCACAGTGTTAATCACCCAAACCAATTGAGGTAATAACATGGGCTTATATTTTCTAAACATTGTATTTTCGCCATATGCTTTGTTCATTGTAATGTAGCACCTCTCTTATTTGGTAAATGCACTCTGTAATATCTATTATAGCATAGTCAAAGTACAATTTATTGTCAAATAAAAAAAATAGGTCAACACTAATGTCACTTGATGATCAACCACCAAGGTTTTAATAAAACATCTTGGTGGCGTGCATTCCTGCACAGCGCTTGATATTTTAGTAGGACTACCTGGCTACAGCAGTAGTGTAATTACCTAGCTGTCAGGGTGATAAGTGGGATTAATGGCAGCCTGGTGCACTTTAGTCTGCAGAGTGCTTAGAGAATTGCAAGATGGGATTATTATAGGAGCCTGTCTACAGCGGGGCTACTCGTGGCACTAAAAAAATTGCTACAATTTACTATTGCATCACCCTGCCTCATTAGCATCTGACATTTCAACAGCTGTTTATTTGTGAACCAGTTCAATAATAAAGGTGAATTAATTTGTGAAGGTTTGTAACAAGCTCGTCTCTTGTCTGCTTGTTGTAGGACGTGCAAGGGAGCAACAAAATATTACACATCCGTTTTGGGTTTATATTAATATTTAATTAGGCTGGGGCTATATTATCCTATTTATTATTTAGAGTGGGGATGTCATTGTGTGCCAATATGGTAGCTTCTAGCCATTATCTAGTCATCATCATTCATAATGTTTTTACTCTTCTCCGATGCAGAGACATTACAAAGACTGCTTCTGGGTAAAAAAATAAATAAATAAATATTCAACTGGCACTTACAGTTACGACTGGAGTTTTGCATGTCAGACTAAGTGTAAGGTGCCTGAGATTTTAGTATCTTTCAACAGATCATTTTGTTTTTTACAACATTAATTTTCCCCCTTCATATCTAGTTATATTCTTCCTTAATACAGCACGTGTAGAATTGTATGTGATCCTATAAAGTAATCTGCTTTTGCAACATTCACCAGGATATATGACAAAAATATGGATTGTGAAGGTGGTGTATACTGCCACAAATGCTTTCGAAAGTACACTAACCTCTAGATGTGGGTGTATAAATATGTGCTCACAAATCATTTTGCCTTTTAGGTGCCTAAAGTGTGCAGATGCTCCGTGTCAGAAAAGCTGTCCGACTAATTTGGACATTAAGACATTCATCACAAGCATTGCAAATAAGGTAACATTCATTATATTACTGCCATTGATTCATACTGGGTTACCAGGTATTCTCTTTCTGTTACTTGGTTACTAGAATGGTTTATGTTTCTGGTCTGCTGTACATGCAAAGTACTGGTATGTAAATGTGTTTTTATATAAGTTGTCATGCAATTATAAGTTGGAGTGCTGTCCCTTGTACAGTTTACCACCACTCACTTGTTTATTGTCCTAGATGAAACACTATAGTAAATTTGAATATACTGCACACCTCATACTGAAAATAACACCAAACCTGCGTTTGTACTCCTGAAAATAAGTGTTTTAAGTTACTTTCAGTCTGTGGATACAGTATTTCCAATAGCTATTAACTATAATAAACTAAGACGCTTATTGTAAACTTTTGTGACCTTAAATCTTCCACTTTTATAGGCCCTACATTTTGAAGTGTTGAGGAATTTAAATCTGGGTGTTTACAATGTCTTGTTGTAATGCGACACTGCACTAATACATAGTTAAACCCAAATGCCAGGATGCATTCTAAAAGCATCAGTGGTCGTAAATTCATTCCAACATGTTAATAACCCGCACAGAGCATCGTTTAATTGCTTGCCCATGTGCAACAATGTGTATTTCGTTTTTCAAAGGCTGTTCATGTTTGTGGAAGTATTTTGGTTATTTAGCGTCATTTAGGAAAGACGTAGACACTTGCAGCTGTGGTCAGATTTTTTTCTAAGAGTATATTGATGACATTTAATTGCTACAAAAAAAATAATCCCAATTGTGGATTCAATTATAGCCAAGGCCCTGTGTAAATTGCAATTCACGGGCTGCGCGGAAATTGTGAAATTAGCCCAATACCACGATTTTTACAATATTCTTAAGAAATAAAAATAAATGATGTAATAATTATTTGTATTTCATACAAAAAAGATCACATAAACAAAACTGCAAAACTGTAAAGCTGTGTGCCTGTTTGTACTATTCTCCATGCATGTGAGTATATGCAATCTAGGCAGGAAATTAAAATAATACACACTGTAAACAAGAAAAATGTGTCTGCAGCAGATCACGTAAAGCAGTATCCAGCAGGAGTTTTAAACAGCGATGGAGGTAAGCTCTTCTGTACATCCTGCAACGTTACTGTAGTTCACTACCGAGAATCGACTGTTTTGACAGGCATTTAGATTCAAGAATTCACCAAAAGAGAAAGGCGGCTATCCAGAGCAGTACTGCGACTGCTTTACTTGCAAAGAAACAAACGGTAACTTCCATGTTCCAAAAGTCTACTGAAAACTGTGAAGCACGAAACACATTTTGACCTGATAGAGGCGTTTGCGCAAATATCCCTCTTGAAAAATTGGACAACTAAAAGTTAGGTCAATTCTTCAGACAGTGTAGCAAATGGAGTGATTCCTTCATCAGCCCAACTGAGACATGAAAACGTACCTAAAGTTTCACAAGCAGGGGATTATGGAATTGGTAAAACAGTTTGGTTGCTTGTCAGTGGTCACTGACGAGTCGACTGATGCCCAAGATCAGTATTTGTTACACATTGTATTTGTTTTGCAAGACCTAAATGGTGAACATGCATCTGACATTGGAACTGGAACTGAAAGCTGTCCTTGCAGATACACTTTACCTACAGGCTGTTACAATTGCAACACTGTTTCACAAGCTATTGTAAAGTGCTTGAATAACTTTCATGTTGATTTTGATGATGTCAGTGCATTTATCTCTGTATTTTGATGTTTTAAAAAAAAATAAAAACTGTTAATAGTTCCGGGCACATTCCGGGACATACGATACTTTACCCGTGACACTGCCCTTTTAATTTTAAAGACAATTTCTGTTATTTTCACAGGGCCTTAATTATAGCTTCCTATAATCTCAGTGTTATAATACATCCCAGATGGGTTGATAGATATTCCATTATTCTAGGCCACTGTAGCCTCTTGCTATCAGATACTGTACTTCATGCGTGATACGAAAGCACTCATTGGGTGGGATCCTGATAATAGAAAGCTATTATTTCACTGACCTGCTTTGGAGTACAGCATTTTTCATGTTCATAATACATTGCAAAATAGTGCCTATCTTGTGTCTTGCTGTGATTTTTAAATTAGGGTTTGAATCAGTTTAAGGAGAGTAAATAATTTACAATTGAATGCAAAGGTTATTTGTCAGTTTGTCTCACTAATCTGACCAAGATATATTCAGTGTTTCAAAATTACACGCCAAACTATATAACAAAAATAAAAAAAGAGCAAAACAAATAGCTATTTCAGTAAACCCCTTAGTCAGTTTACAGATGAGAAGGCCTTTTCTGAAAGATGTTTTTTGAGTGCTTAATTGAGGTACTTTACTTACATTTTTAGGAGTAGTGGTTAGGGCTCTGGACTCTTGACCGGAGGGTCGTGGGTTCAATCCCCGGTGGGGGACACTGCTGTTGTACCCTTGAGCAAGGTACTTTACCTAGAGTGCTCCAGTAAAAACCCAACTGTATAAATGGGTAATTGTATGTAAAAAATAATGTGATATCTGTATAATGTGAAATAATGTGATGTCTTGTAACAATTGTAAGTCACCCTGGATAAGGGTGTCTGCTAAGAAATAAATAATAATAATAATACAAATACTACTACTACTACTACTACTACTACTACTACTAATATTAATAATACACTGCAGAGATACTATGGTTTGGTGGACCCCTTTACCCAACAGTGTCTGATCTGACCAGCACACTGCACCCATACAGATTTATTACTACAGTACACAGCAAATGCAACTAACTAAAATGAAAATGATTTCATATTATTCCCTGGAGAATTTGTTTAGCTTTTATTTTAAATAGATAGTTGTGTGTACTGGAATAATTATTAGAATGAACATCCATTTACTCAAACAGTCTTAGCCACAAGCATGTTTACAGAAATGTTAATAAAAAATAAATAAAAACCCTGCTTAAATATATTTCATTATTTAAACAAGAACTGCCTGCTGCAGAAATCGTTACTGCTGTGTTGTCTGCTTGTTGCTACTTAACTTTTAATTGCAGTCATTTTAAAATGCTGATATAAAGGAATACATTTTGCTATATAAACTCCCATATGTTATACAGTACTGTAATGCACATTTCCTAATGTATATATTTTTTTGAGTCAATACTAGTGTGTCTTTGCAGATCAGTTTGACATAAAGTAAATTACAGTATAGAATCTCTTTTATCCCAGTATACCTTTTTCCCTCTTTTGAATGAAATTGGCAATGGACTAAATAAAGGTTGTTAATGATTAGAAAACAAATATAGCTGCATTTTTTTAACTTGTCTATTAATAATAAAGCAGTATATAATAGTTATCAGACTGTGAACGTCTTCATTTCTACTCGTCCTGACATTCCGCCATAGACAGACACTCGCCATCCTATCACCCTATAGTATATCAACAGTGTAATGTTATTTGGTGGTAAAATGCTAAAATGCTCAACAACAATTAACAGAAGCATGTCAAATTGCCATTTAAAATTTCTGTGCCATAGCAGGAGAGGTAACATTCTACTTCGCTTTGCTGCCAAAAGGTTAAGAATAAAAGGGAACTGAAATAGTATATGTATTTATTCATGGATTGCACATTTTGTGAAAGTTTACCAAGTGTATGATGAAAACATTGTGCATACTGTTTGTTTATATACATTTTTTTTAATAAACATTGCATTTCCAATACACATTATTTTAGATTAAGCTTTTAAAATAGCCAGAATTAAATTTAAAGTGATTTTAATCTTTGTTTTTCTATGCATTAAATAAGGAAGTATAATTTTTTTTTTTTTACTAAAAAAAATTGATATACAGTAACTCTTACACGTGGCTTGTTGGCTGGATGATAGTCTTTTTTCTTATGAATTCTGTTAATCTAGTTTGGCTATATAATTAATTTGCAGGAGCATTGATCTGCAGGATGAACTGTATAATGTCTGTTTGAGACAGCTGGAACACAGTAAATATTGTCTTTGATTGTTTGTACTTTTACAAGATAATTTTTAAACTCGTATTCTGTTTTATGTAGTTAGCTGTTTTTGCTGAACAATGAGATTGATTGTATTGAGAACCACTTTATTTGTTTATTATAAAATGCTTAATGGAAGATCTTACTATATGCATCATATGAAGCTTATGGATTAGCTATATATTGGACCCCAGACACATTTTAGATGTTCACTTTCCTTGATTTGCTTTATTGTAGAACTACTATGGAGCTGCCAGAATCATTCTGTCTGACAACCCCCTTGGACTGACTTGTGGAATGGTGTGTCCAACCTCAGACCTCTGCGTGGGTGGCTGCAATTTATATGCGTCAGAGGAGGGACCAATTAACATCGGTGGACTGCAGCAGTTTGCTACAGAGGTATGTACTTGATTAGCAACACCTGCTACACAGTTACATAAAGACCTTGCTTGTATAAGATATAAAAATAAAGCTTTTGTTTCTCCGTAAACTGTATTTGTTTTGCATCTTATTGAACTCATTCAAATCGACTCATTTTAACTGATGCAGTGTTTAAAGTGATGGGGTTCAACACTAATACTATTTATTGTGATAATTTGCAACTTATGGCCAGTACTGACCACTTTCTGAATTTGGGTTTGAGAAACGTAAGCTTGACATGTAGATCTCAAGACATTCCTTTGTGCAAAGTGTTTAATATTCTTTTCCCGGGTTAGGGTTTTATCTGTTTACTTCAAACAGTTGTGATATTAAAATCTGCATCCAATTAGTACATTAAAATAGCATAAAGTCAAACAGACTTTGAATAACAAAGATACTGCACATGGTTAGGGATGTTGGTTTCTGTATTCTATGCACCATCATATTTGAGATCCACTAACATTTCTATCATTTTAAATTGTTCTTATAGCATGATTTCCTTTCACTAAAAAATTAACTAAAAAATCTGTTTTAATTGAGAGGGAGCGATAGGCACTATTTTAAACAAGATGTATGATAACTATGCAAAATGATTTAATAACGGCACTGCATTAAAGTCTTTCACAGTTGTAATTTGTATCTCGTATGACGAGTGCGTTATCAGTAATGACAGGTTTGTGCTGAGTTACTTGTTTTTGAACTGTACATGCTGTATTTGTTTGATTATCTACTGCTTAGTTTCCTTTCATAATGAGAGTCTGAATAATTTTCCCTATCATGGCACAGTTTTTTCTTTGTACTAATCAGGTCTTCTCTTTACTTCGTTTTGATTTCCACCCTTAAAAATGTTAATTAAATCAAAATATCAGAGACCTCTGACTTTTGACCTTCTCTCCAATTTGGTCACAAATGAATACATTCTGAGTGAAAGAGACTTTTTTTGGTTCTTTTTGCTTTCTTTTTTCAGGAAACAAGAAGATCTCAAACTGCTACTTCCAAGACCTATAGGAAAACCTTCTTTTTTCTGTTTTATTTCACAATTTAAACTTCTTTCCCTCCCGTTGGGGGGTCATGCGGGTGGGGGGCAAAATGACAAGACACAAGTCTCCATGTTGACAACCATTGCTGTCCTGTCTTATTATAACTTTCCGGTTTGATTTAGCAGATCCTATTTCTTTAAGTGTGAAAGCTTATCAGAACTATCAGCTTGATAATTAGATAACCTTAGGAGGTGGCTATCAACCCCAGCTTTTGCCACTCACCATTGTTATTTTATTTGGACCAAAAGCACTGATCCAGTCATCTTTTTGAAGGTACAGAGAGATGTAGCGTCTGTCTGAAACGCTAATCAAGCCTCTAGTTAAAAAAAAAAAAAAAAAAAAGCTGCAGTTAAATGGTGGGGGGAGGGGGTGTCAGTTTCCTATAGCTCTTTTGGGGGTACTATAATTTTACTATCTCTGTCTGTAAGCCTATTCTATAGTGTTTTTATTTAAAAAAAATCATATCTGCAATACATAATTAAAAGGAGTTCTATAGTGGTATGCTACATATTTTTCTAATCTGTTTATTAGTATTAATTAAATGTGCTTCATGTAATTGGCTAGTGTAATACTCTGACCAAAAATAAATAAATACATTGAAGTCGGGGGGTGGAGAATATATTTATTATTATTATTATTATTATTATTATTATTATTATTATTATTATTATTATTATTATTATTATTATTATATATATATTTTTTTTATGGATATATTTAATACAGTACTAGGCCTGCACCAATTCTTATTGAAATTGTATATTCACAGTTCAATTGGAGCTTCCTAGTCCATGAAATCCATGAATAGCTTTTTAAAGCTACCTGTAATGTAAGGTTGTCATGCATAAAAAATAATTAAGTTCTTACTATATTTGTTTACAACACAATACTAATTTGTCTATTTCAAAATTTAAAATGTGAATCTGTATTATATAATTGAAATATACATTATAATTGTTTTGTTCCGGTATATGCATTTGTATGTACGTTACACTTTTTTCAATCATTTTTTCTACAGTAATTGCTTTTGTTCCCATATAATGTATAGTTTTTATGGTTCATGCTATGTAATTTACTAGCCTTTACAATGGATTCTCTGTTGCAAAGTGCACAGAATAAGACATGTTTCAGACAATTGTTAAGCAGAATACTCTTAATGAGGGTTATTTACTTTAAACAAATGTAGGTCACCTCACACTGTGCATAACTACTGTAATCTTGACATTGGTCTGCAATGCAGGGACAAAGACTACATGTTTAAAGGTTTCACATGCCAGTTGAGCTCCACAGCTGGAAAGACTAATTTTCCAAACAGAAAGCTGGTTGTTCAAGCAAAATGTATTTGCAACTAAAACAGATGTATGGTACTGCATTTGGTTAGTTACGCTTCCTGCAAATCTAGACATTTGTCAGTATTTCTAATAGAAGTAAAAAATAAAAATTGTATTTCAGAATAAGCAACCAAACCTCCAAGTCAATTAGGTACAGTCTAGTAGTTGTTATGGTACAACAGATTTGATTCCATTTCTTTGTTCACTTTTCTAGGTGTTCAGTGCAATGCAAATTCCTCAGATGAGGAATCCCCAACTTCTTCCTCCAGAGGAAATGCCTGAAAGTTTTCACTCAAAGATTGCCCTGTTTGGCTGCGGTCCTGCCAGTGTCAGCTGTGCTTCCTTTTTGGCACGTCTGGGTTATGACAACATCACTATATTTGAGAAGCAGAAATTTGTGGGAGGGTTGAGGTAGGTCACTTGACAGACCTTAACTTCAAGGGAATTATTTAGTGTATTTTACACGTCACATTCAGTATGCTATTTAATTCTGAATGGCTTGAAATGACTTCTGTTTAAAGTTTAAACATGTATATACAGTGTGTGTATTTTAGCATTTCTATAATTTATTTGTAATAAAGTATGTTGTGCAAATACTGTATGGTCAATGTCATATATTGTGTACAGGTAAAATGTGTTAATCAGATGGTATAATTTATTGCAAAATCCGTTCCAGGAGTTATAGTTCTTTGACTGTGTTCTGTGTGTAAAATGTCATGTTTTAAAATATTGAACGAGGTGATGTGATGAACATTATTAGCGATCACACCCTTCAGTTTAATAAATGTATGGCGATCTTTACACATTACAATATTTGACATGTCCAGCGACCATCGCAGATCCCCAAATATTCTAACTTGTGCTACTGAAGGGCAGTTTGCAAGTCCTTTTTTCAAATCAATAATTGTGAATATTTCCAGAAGGTCAAAATATCCCTGAAATAGTGTTGCATTAATCAAAATGTGACAGGAACCACATATTTAACATGTATTGGAGATGGGGCAGTGGAAGTTGACTGTCTTATATACAGTACAGCTAGGAATTTCCAGTCATTTTTGGTGGTAAGCAATATTGTTTATAGGGCTTTCTTTATGTTTATAATGGACTGTTTAATATAATTTCAACTAGTGCTGCTTCTTATTTTTAGCACATCTGAAATCCCTCAGTTCCGATTGCCCTACAGTGTGGTAGACTTTGAAATAAAACTGATGAAGGACTTGGGCGTAAAGGTATTGAAAACTATTACCTGCCTGTTTTATGGGAGAGCCAAGAATGAATGAGGGCTTATTAAAGATTAACAGCAAAATGTCAACCGCATTAATAAAGAACAATTAAAAGCGGCTCTAGGCTGAGGCAAGAACGATGCTTTCTCTCGCTCTGGGCATTTGTCTGCCTGTTGTCTGAATGCCACTAGTCTGAGAAAAGACAATCAATAGTTCTCATCTGGCACACCTGCATGTGATTAATTGTCTTGAAGAAACAAATTCCTGAAGTTGCTTTGGGGGTTCAGTGTAAGGGTCTGATTTATTTTTAGCCAAGATATTGTGATATGCAGCTCAATCAGTCTTGAGAAATGCACATATAATTTTTATAATTACTGATGGCTGGCATGAAAACATCAATTCATTAGCTTGGTCACTATTGAGATTCTAAAGTTTCTGTAAGCACAAAGAGGAAAATGCTAGACATTTAATTGAATAGGATTCTTTACAATGCTTATGCTTTACATGCTATCATTCAGTTCAACCCTTTTTTGCTGTTTTTTTCACAGGTGGTATGTGAGAAGGGACTTGGAAGTGATGGGATGGCACTTAATTCTTTAAGAGAAGATGGATATAAAGCAGTTTTTATTGGAATAGGTTTGTGATTTATCCTGGAATATTGGAACCACTTAATTTGAACATTTCATATAGATTAAGCTTGCATGAGCGTGGTCTAGTGAGTGTGTGTGTGTGTGTGTGTGTGTGTGTGTATGTGTGTGTGTGTGTATATATATATATATATATATATATATATATAAAGCAAACTTCACTATAACAAATCCCCGTGGGATCTAGAGAAATGTTCGTTATATCAGGGTGTTCACTATAATAGGGTTTTGGCATTTTTCTGTATCAGAATAATGACAAAACAGCAAATTTGAATTGAACGTCAATATATAGTACTTTTATGAAGATTCCTTCACATTGATCAGCATTTAAACGGTATTGTGACAAGGTACTCATGTCACATGTGTGGGTAACCACATTGCAAGACAGAGGAGTTGGAGTTGAAATGCCGGCACAGACGTGCAGGATTTATTAAGCACAAAACAGAAAGTAAACAAACAGGTCATGTGCCGCTACCAACGATGGTAACACACAGAGGACACATACAAGACAGGCAGGCAGCAAGTCTCAATCAAGCGCAGGTCTGTAAACAATCATTTGATCAAACACAGCAACCCCAAAAAGCACACAAGACAAACCTGTGTCCCCATATAAATTAAACCAACACTAATTCCCCCCTGTGGTATGTTTAAAAAACATGGAAAAAGGAAAGAATGTATACTTACATGCTGAATACAGTAATTAAATGTCCTTTCTCTTGAAAAAAACTATCCAGCATGGATTGCTCCTCACGCCCATTGCCTGGTTGCAGTTTGTGTGAAGATGACTGACAGGCAACGATTGCATTCGTCATGCATGGTTTGTACTACAATAGGTAATCTTTGAATTAGCGTTTTCTTTGAATTAGTCAACCATGGTCTGTGTTTTCACTGCGATAATAACACACTTGACACTAGAGAAA
Organism: Acipenser ruthenus; assembly: GCF_902713425.1. Lineage (NCBI taxonomy): Eukaryota > Metazoa > Chordata > Actinopteri > Acipenseriformes > Acipenseridae > Acipenser > Acipenser ruthenus. The sequence continues at coordinate 10,590,559 of NC_081198.1, read as the reverse complement.
GTTCAGTGTCAGTTAGTACTGAGATCGTTGTATCCGGATCGATCCTGTACGTGATCGTTCTAATAGGGCTAATTTGCATTGAAAAAATCGGTTCTTGCTGTTGGGGATTGTTAAAAACGAGTGTTCGTTATAAGAAGGGTTTGTTATAGTGAAGCCTGTATATATATAAAAAAACGCTAAAATACATCATTTTAAGTGACAAAGTCGGGGTGAGTGAGTGATAGCGATTTTTTTGGGGTTTTTCCATCTTCCAGTTCATTTGAATTGTTCTTCATCCAAATCGGCATGTCTTACTAATTTTGAGATTTTTTTGCTGCTAAGTGGTCACTCAGTTTTGTAGTTACTGTACATCTGTAACTGTACACAATATGGCTACTGTTACTTTAAGTTCTGTGAGACAGCACAGTGATTTTGAATGTGACAAGGCTCCAACTGTCTATCCATCAATAACCTTGAAGTTTTGCTATTTATTGTACTGTAGTCATTTTTAATTAGATTGTAGATTGTATAGTTAATGTCTTTTTGATTTTCTGCTGCAATAAATCTGTTTGGAGAGAATGTATTTCAAGGCATGAATGGCGATAAAAGCAGAAGTATAAAAATATATTCATAGTGTGTGTGTGTGTGTGTACACACTAGAAACTAGTTCAGTACACTAACACAACTAATGCCTTAATGATTGTACCTCAAAATATGATTATGCAATGTGTTTAAAGGTTACCTTACGTATAGATTTTGTATTGAAACTGTTTGGCAGTTGATACTTTACCCTTGCACCCATTTATATTTCACATTATGTTTGACTGCAGTGTCTTTCACAGAGGTCTTTGGTAAGAAAGCCTGGGTTCTTTAGCAAGTAAACAAAGCCTTTTTTGTTGAATCTTTCAAAGCACTTCATAAATGATGATCCGTGAACATCTAGCTATTTCCCCCCACAATAGGTATGTTATTGAAAAGATACTGATGGATGAGTTTTCAATAGTGCTATTCACAAACCTGTAAAGAATGCAGTGTTATTGTAATGAGACATTAGTAATGAGATGTTCTCTATCAAAAGGCTGGAATGTATTTAAAGGGTCAAGCAAATGCGTTGTGAAAGATTTTGTAACTTTTATAGCTGCAACAGCCTCGTGTCAATTTGCATCTGGATCTTTCTACATTTGTCCCTCTTAATCTCACAGATAAAGTATTACACAAGTGTGTGCAAGTCCTAAGCAACCATTAGCCATAGTGAATAAGCAATATACGGTAGGTTTCTATCAGGTATATTTCTTTTTTTTTTTTGCATAAGTCGCAAATGGATTGCTTTTAATAATAATTCTAATTAATATATCTAATTACAACCTACTGTTAAAATAATACCCACTTTCCTTATCTACTGTTGATCTAGTAGACACACAGCAACATAAAGCTGACCCAGGGTACTGAGATGTAGATAGAGGCACCACCTCATTGTCTGTGCAGATTTCTGATAGTCGATAGTTTTGATTGGTAATAAACCTCAAGCCCCTCAGCTATGCAAACTATTTCTTCAATTTCCTAAAGTACTCCGAACCGAGGGGAGGGAAAAATCAGAGTATTTAGGAAAGCCAAGAGATTCTTGATTTACAATCGATTTAAGTTATTATGTACTTTGGCTTAAGTCAATGTCCTAAAACTGTACAATCTGTTCCTTAATATCTGAAGCTGGAAGTTATGTGCCAGTGCAGTACAAAAGAAGAAAAGACCACTTTTTAAGGAGGAACAAATATTAGTTTCCTTTTTTTGAATACACAAGTGTAATGTTCATGAAGACATTGATGTTGATTTTTTAGTTTGGCTGTAAGACTTTATAACAGTGTTTTGATCTGTATCCAAGCACATGGGTTGTTTTAGAACATGCATAAAGGTAGTTCACACTAACCTGGAGTAGCACACTGAAACTGAGAACTGGGAGAACAATAATTGTAGAAAATGTCTGGATGATGGAGACATTTTATTAAAAAAGCTTAGAATTTAAGAACAATCACGTATTACGCATGCAATTGTAAATATTAGCTCCTCTTTTTTTTCTGTCCCAAAGGTTGAAGAATAACAAATATAATTTTGATCAAAACAGATCTCAGGATCAATAGAAAAGGTGTGATCCAAAATGTGGGTAGTATTTTTGCTACTAAGATAAAATCATTTGAGTGACAAATAGTAGTTAATTGATTGATCAATTAGTTTGCAGAAATGTACATTGTTTTAAATAGTACTGGTACTACATCTACATTATTTTTTTTCTAGAAGGTGTTTTTTTGGGGGGGGTGGTGGGGGGTAATGTCATTGAAAGTCCCTGGTTGTAGAGGAAAGTGTGTTTTAATTTCGTTTAAGCTATTACATGTTTAAATTCTTCTTGTAGTATTTTTACATATGTTCTTTCAACCTTCACTAGGTTCAGAGGGGTCGTGGACTACTGAAGTAGTGAATGAAAGTTAAAACTCAAAGTACCATTCTCCCTTCACATTGCACACTGATAGATACTGATAATGTTTGATTAACGAGCAGCAGCCTAGCAGACAGTGAAAACATCTGTAATGGATGATTTATTATTTCAAAGGTATTGCCTGCTCTGTATCTCTGCAATTTTAAGTATCTGCATCTGAACAAAATAAATGAAATGCAACGTGAAAAATGAAAGCAAATTACTTATAAATGAGGTGTCAGAAGCTGGGTGTTTTAGTTAAAGTACACTTTGTCATGAGTTTTTCCAATAGGGCGCTGAATACAAATGACTGCTGTTGTTTATAAAATCAACAGCGAGAGATTCTGGCATCTATCAGCTGAGACAGAGTTGAGGGCAAAGTTAATGTGCTGTAAGTTAGCGTAGAAACACTGTGCAAACCTGAACATGCTTCTACATAGCGGACATCGTAGAAAGCCGTTTTTTATTTCTTTAGCTTTTTTTTCATGCTTTATTAGAAACGATTAGGGGCAGTTTTAATATAATGCTTGCAGTCACCAACACCAGCCATATTATACTGTATGTGCTCTCACCCATAAAATAATTAGATTACAATAATATATTATTTACTTTTAAACAGGGCAGTATAATGCAGGGCAGATTACCCAGAGGAGGGAATTACAGTGCTCAAATGGCACTATTTATTAAGCTATGATAACACTGATGTTCATCTTTGATGTATAGCATGTGTGACTTTAGCTGGTCTTGTAGACAGCCTTAAGGATGTTTCATTGAACATTTAGTATGGCAGGGAGCCAGAATACATTTAGCCTAATCCCAGATGACAGGCTGGTAATGAGGTTGTGATTGATAACTGGCATTTCCTTGGGAGAACCTGCTTATAATATATATATATATATATATATATATATATATATATATATATATATATATATATATATATATATATATATATATATACACACACACACACACAGTGCCTTGCAAAAGTATTCAGACCCCTGACCAATTCTCTCATCTTTCTGAATTACAAATGGTACATTGAAATTTCGTTCTGTTTGATATTTTATTTTAAAACACTGAAACTCAAAATCAATTATTGTAAGGTGACATTGGTTTTATGTTGGGAAATATTTTTAAGAAAAATAAACAACTGAAATATCTTGCTTGCATAAGTATTCAACCCTTGTGCTGTGGAAGCTCCCAGTTTGCACTGATGAAAGAAATTGCCCTAACGAGGACACAATTACCTTACCATTGGCCTCCACCTGTGAACCATTAAAGTTGCTGTCACATTTTCTGGATAAAAACCCCACTGTTGAAGGATCATTGGTCAGGCTGTGAATCTGAAGGAAGATGAAGACCAAAGAGCATTCTACAGAATTTGGAGATAAAGTAATACAAATGCATAGATTAGGGAAAGGGTACAAAATAATATCCATGTGTTTGGATATCCCAGTGAGCACAGTTGGATCAATAATCAGGAAGTGGAAGCTGCATCACACCACCCAGGCACTGCCAAGAAAAGGCCGTCCCTCAAAACTCAGCGCTCAAACAAGAAGGAGACTTGTGAGAGAAGCCACAGAGAGGCCAACAATCACTGTGAAGGAGCTACAGAGTTCAGTGGCTGGGAGTGGAGTAATGGTGCACCAGTCAACCATATGAAGAGCTCTGCATAACACTGGCCTGTATGGGAGGGTGACAAGAAAGAAGCCGTTACTCAAAAAGTACCATCTGAATGCACGTCTGGAGTTTGCCAGAGAGCATGAGAGTGACCCAGCTGCGATGTGGGAAGAGGTTTTGTGGTCAGATGAGACCAAGATAGAGCTTTTTGGCCAAAACTCAAAGCGCTATGTGTGGTGCAAACCTAACACTGCCCATGCCTCAAGACACACCATCCCTACAGTGAAGTATGGTGGTGGCAGCATCATGCTGTGGGGATGCTTCTCATCAGCATGGACTGGGCATCTTGTTAAAATTGAAGGAAGAATGGATTGAGCAAAATACAGGGAAATCCTGCAAGAGAACCTGCTTCAGTCCGCTAAAAAACGGAAGCTTGGGAGGAAATTCACCTTTCAGCAGGACAATGATCCCAAGCACAAGGCCAAAGCAACATTGACTGTCCTACAGTGGCCCAGTCATGATCTCAATCCCATTGAGAATTTTTCTTAAAAATATTTCCCAACATAAAACCAATGTCACCTTACAATAATTGATTTTGAGTTTCAGTGTTTTAAAATAAAATATCAAATAGAACGAAATGTCAATGTACCATTTGTAATTCAGTAATATGAGAGAATTGGTCAGGGGTCTGAATACTTTTGCAAGGCACTGTATATATAAATATTGGGGGTTAAACTAGTGTCTTTCTTAGTTGTTACATTAGCCAGTTTAAAGGCTGGGTTCCAGCCTATGTCTGTCCCTAAGAAAGCAGTCTGAGAGGATGTATGATACCATTCCTGGAATACAATGATATACTGTAGTGTAGATAGTGCCAATCCGAGTGATGCATGTCACAACACCTCACAAACAAACATTTCATGACATCAACTGTACCACATTGAGTTCTTATAGTACTGCACTTTATTTCCCCCCTTGGGTATGTTGACTGTAATGGTTGAGTAACTTTTGACATGTTTAGAATGGTACCTACACTGTATTACCTGCATGCTTGTCAAAATTAGTTGTATTCTGTGCAATCATAAGCTACAATAGGCAGGTGACATTGTAACGTCTCGCTCTTAGCACAAAACTAATCCCAACGGCAGGATTACCTCCCTGTATCAAATATACTCAAATTATTAACAAGGGGAAGGGCGAAGCGACAGTGCATCAAGGACGCGAGATCCCCCAATAAATACACTATAGAAACACGGGATAACCTTAAACATTTATTGGCTAAAATAATTGAAACTGTTCAACAAAACAAGATGGAAAAGAAGTTCCGAGCAAAAAAACAAAACAAACAAGCCAGCAAAATATCCATTGCGAGAACAAAGTAACAAAATAAAACAAAAAAACAAAACAGTCCCGCAACAAAAATAAAAAAAACAACGATCTCACCAAACTCCTGGGTACCCGCTTGCTTGAAGATCCTCTCAGAAGATGATGACCAGTAATCCACAAAAACTATGAACATGCACTTGAAAAACCAACACCGTCAGCAACGTGGTGCATTACAAGCCGGCTCCAGGCTTTAGCGATCGTGGGCAGCAAAGGTGAACAACACCGGCTACACAGCCTGAAACTGGAACAAAGCACTTGCTGATAAAAAAAACAAATCAACTTCCAACAAGAACGACAGTCGAAGGTAAACAGGATCGCTCTACCATGGCAAACCACCCCGGGAAAAAGAACGCCGCGGACTTTTCAAAAACAAGGAATAAAGTCCCTAAACAGGAACTAAGGAGACGACAGGAACTCAAAAGGCAGGTAAGCAGCTCCCCCCTATGGCGTAACAAAGGTACTATTTATACTTGTCTAAAACAATCTTTCCATTAACAACGCTGCCGCTTCCAGCGAATAAGAACCTCGAAATGTATTTGGAACCTGGCCAGGCTTCCGTGCTGCCCAATTAAGGCGCAACACATGGTACGTTTATTGTACCATGTAGAACCAAACATTCAATTTAAGTGGCAGTGCCACAACATGATATAACTAATATGTAAAGCAGTATATTTGGGAATGAGAGGAAGAAACGCCTGCACATGATAATATCAGCTCAACTAATGCAAAAGTAATGTCCCTTCATCACTAACAGTTGAAGTAGGTAAACCAAAAATCTCACCTTTTATGAGGAGTAAGAACTCTACAGGGACTCCATGTAACGTGTATGAGTGTTGCTTTAAAAAGTAGTTTTATTGAAGCTACTGTATTTTTATAATGCAGAGTTTATAAATCCATTGCAGCAGAAACACAGCTACAGAGTATGAATAGCCATTACTTACACATTTTAACAAATGGAATTCATATTCCAGCATTCCATGCAACCATATTATATTTAGTGCTGTCAATGGTAGTGGCCCAAACTACAGTGGTTGTAATGAGAAGGAATGATAGTTTAGATGTATTCTTTCCTTGAGCCACGGTTTGAATTTATTCCATTCCTCCAGCAGACATATAAATCTATAACATCCTTCAGAGATGAATTTAGGAAAGGGGGTTGGAGAGAGCAGGGAGGGGGGATGGGTGTGTTTTATTTCTGGTCAAGAAATTAAAATTGATCACAGGAGACACAAGGGACTATGTTGTACAATCAGAGCTCAATGTGGTTAACGAGGATAGGGCATGGCATGTGTTCCGCTCAGCTGTGCACTTTCAAGTTACAAATAATATTGATTGTGGAGGTTACGCTGGGTTTTGGAGCAGTGATGTTGCTTTTTCCTTGCTAGGGACCCTGGCTGTGTGGCTGGCTACTGATCAGCTGGGACTCAGTCCCTAAGCACCTGGGAGAGGGCTGCTGCTCCTTGTGCAAGCAGGCAAAGCCCACCAGCTAGAAACAATGAATGGATATGTGATAGGTTGCTTTATCAAAGATCAAACAACCGGCACAGGGAGAAAAAAAAAGCTTTAATTGCCACCCTCACTCAATAGATCTGCTGGACAAAATGCATTAATGATGAGTTTTTCACATGAGACGTGTCCAGCAGACAAATGAGTGACTGAATACTGCATTTTATTCATGTACTTTTACTTGATTTATTTTCAACCATGCTGGTATCTTTTTGTTTAAAAATTATCACCCTGTACAATCCACTGACTGTAGTAAATAAAAGTTATCTCTTTCTGGTGTGAGATGGATTCATGATTTTAATAGTATTTCCCAAATTTAAAGCTGCTACCAAACTATGGATTTGCCACCCACAGACTCAAAATCAATCTATGTTAAAACTGGGTCTTGCTGGCAAAGGTTTTTGTAACTAATGATTTATATGGAACAGCACTAACTTGCCAGCTAGCAACACAATAAATACAAGTTGGCTACACTGTAGCATGTATTTCTTTATTTCTTTCTTTATTTACTTTTTTAAATATCTTCTCAATGTGAAAAACATTAGACTTTAAAATTCACCCATGTGAACCAAATCACGGTAAAATACTTGAATCAGGACACAAATATACATGTTCAGGATAAAGTGTTTGCATGTTGCTTTGCTTTGGCTTTGTAGATGTGTTTTATTCTCCTGTTTTACATACTATTAGGATGCAAAGGCTTCATCTTATGCAAACTCATGCACAGGATGAGTGTCTTTTTTTTTTTTTTTGTGGTCCCACAACTGGCATGAAACCTACATTTTTATGTCAATTGATAGTTGACAATATGCCCTTCATATAAAATAATCATTTGATGCTTATGTGCAGCTCTGTTCTCCCTATATTGTAACCAAAACTTAGAAAACTGGCTTGAACAGGACTTGGTTTGAAAAGAAAAAGTTAATAAAAAATCATCATGATTGTCCACATCTTCAAATCTCAGCTTGTTTTTTCCTATATAACATTTTAATGCCATACTTCCTTACCTAGTGTCATTGCTTGTATTTCTTTTTCAAATGTATGTGAAAAATTATTTGATGAAGCCTTGCATGGGTAAAAGTTTCAAGATGATATTCCACAGTACATATCTAAACCAGAAACCCAGAAATTAATGTAAGTACCACAGGGTTTTCGTGTGTGTGTGTGTGTGTGTGTTTCTTTTCCTTTTATCATACTTGTAACCAAATGCATTCAATGAACAATTGTTGGAAACAAATCAAGTGTACATGCATTTGAAGGTTTTTCAATTTTCAAATAAATGCTTCCTTTTTTCAGTTTATTATTATCATACAATACTAATAACAATAATGTCAATAAAAATGTTGATGACAGAAATGTATTTATATTAGGGGTTTTAAACTTGATTCGCATCAAAGTAAGTCATTTAATATATTAACTTAGTTTTTAATTGCTGTTTTTGGTATACCGTAAGCTTTAAAGTTTCTGAAAAAGTAGCTGAAAAAAATTGTAATTTTACTGTGTGCTATTTTAGATAGCTGAAGAAAAAGAATGATATACAGTAGCTGTTCATTTTCTGATACTGTTTTGAAAGAAACATGTTGAATAAAAAGAAAAATGTATTTTCTTGCAATCTAAGAGGATATGAAACTTGTAGCACTGTCATGAAATGAAAGCAAATGTTGCACTTTTATTTTTTCATTCTGAGATATGGTAGAATATTGGGTATGCCTTCCAGTTGCCCTTATGCCAAGGTCTTTAGAAAAAACCCTCTGCCATTTTTAAAGATCTTTTTTGCATACTTTTTTTTATATGGTACTCCGGCTTTTTTTTTAATATATATATACAGCTCTGGAAAAAATTAAGAGACCACTGCAAAATTATCAGTTTCTCTGGTTTTACTATTTATAGGTATGTGTTTGGGTAAAATGAACATTTTTGTTTTATTCTATAAACTACTGACAACATTTCTCCCAAATTCCAAATAAAAATATTGTCATTTTAGAGCATTTATTTGCAGAAAATGACAACTGGTCAAAATAACAAAAAAGAAATAATGCAAAGAAAATAAGTTCATATTCATTTTTAAACAACGCAATACTAATGTTTTAACTTAGGAAGAGTTCAGAAATCAATATTTGGTAGAATACCCCTGATTTTCAAGCACAGCTTTCATGCGTCTTGGCATGCTCTCCATCTTTCACATTGATGTTGGGTGACTTTATGCCACTCCTGGCGCAAAAATTCAAGCAGCTCGGCTTTGTTTGATGGCTTGTGACCATCCATCTTCCTCTTGATCACATTCCAGACGTTTTCAATGGGGTTCAGGTCTGGAGATTGGGCTGGCCATGACAGGGTCTTGATCTGGTGGCCCTCCATCCACGCCTTGATTGACCTGGCTGTGTGGCATGGAGCATTGTCCTGCTGGAAAAAACAATCCTCAGAGTTGGAGAACATTGTCAGAGCAGAAGGAAGCAAATTTTCTTCCAGGACAACCTTGTACTTGGCTTGATTCATGCGTCCTTCACAAAGACAAATCTGCCCGATTCCAGCCTTGCTGAAGCACCCCAATTTCCAATTTTCAGCTTTGCCCAACACCTGGTCGTCTAATGGTTAGACAGAGACCTGGAGAGGCCTACAAGCCACAGTGTCGCACCCACTGTGAAATGTGGTGGAGGATCGGTGATGATCTGGGGGTGCTTCAGCAAGGCTGGAATCGGGCAGCTTTGGGATGAATCAATAATTTTGCAGTGGTCTCTTAATTTTTTCCAGAGCTGTATATATATATATATATACATATCATTTTTTTTTCATAAAGTATTTCTTATTATGTATTCGGCTTAGAGATGCATGCATAAAGATATGCTATTCTATGAACTGAGGGACCTTGCAATACTTCCTGAAAGTTTTGTTGAAAAATATTGATGTTTGGGCAAATTACAAGATATTGTTTCACCTGAGTGATTTGCAGTGACATAATACATAATACAATATTCTGAGGGTCTTTATAAGCAATAATGGACACCTACTCTTGCAAAATAAATGTTATTACTAGTTATTCATTCCATTAACAGTAATAAGGGAAAAAAAAAACTACCTGATAACTTTAGTTCATGAAATAGTATCTGCTTATATCCACGTGTTTGTAAATTTATAAATGTTGTAAAAACATATACTGGTATGTGTGTATGGAGAGATGGAGAGAGATGGATGTAGAGAGAGAGAGATAGATATATATTAAAACACATGAGACAGAATACATGTTCTAATATAACTGTCAAATATATCTAATTTACAGTTTTTCTTACAAGTTCCTCTGAAGCAGGCTGTGATGTGTTTTCTCTCTGTGCTGCCAAGACTTTCTCCGCCCTTTAGACACTGTCCTTATCAGGAAGTGAACGTCAGTCCCTCACCTATCCAGTGATATATGTTTCAAGTCTGTACTGCAAAGTATGGTGACCCTGTAAGCCATCAAAACAAAGTGCTTTTTTATCATGTTTACAGAATCGCGGTCCTAGAAACCCACTTCAGTATGATCGTGATAACGCGGTCCCAGTCCTTCAAGGGTTAATCAATTAAAACCCCTCATTTGTATACATCAATGGAAGTAGCAATTATCATAAATATTTAAAAAATGTCAGAACTGAAAAACCAAATGACATCATGTAATAATCAAAAGATCCTCTGTCATTATGTTTTAACAGGCTTGCCAGAGCCAAACAGACACAAAATCTTTGAAGGGTTGACAACAGAACAAGGATTTTATACCTCAAAGGACTTTTTGCCGCTGGTTACCAGGGCCAGTAAAGCAGGTACAGTCTTGACAGCACTGAAAAGTACAGAATTTACATTGCAATTATGACTTTTATACATCTCTAGAATAGAAGAAAACAATAAAAAACGCTTAAAAGGAAAAGATTATACCATATAAGAGGCATAGCATATTGCTGTTGCGTGAAGATTATTCCTACAGTGAAAAGGTGCTCTGTGTTTAAATCAAACAAATAAAAATACAAAAAATACATATTTTCTACCAGTTTTCTGGTTTGCTTTTTGTGTTTCTCCTGTGCGCCAAGCCTTCATCAATCCAACAGGCAAATGAAAGGCAAAGGTCCTTTTCAAAGCACTTTCTACAGTTGCTGAGGGAAAAGACTGAATATTGTGGAACATGTAGTCATTAGCAAGGCCTAGATGGTGCAATGGGTTGTATTTGCTAGTGTCACTCCTAAAGATGTTATCATACACAGTAAAGGTAGAGATACATTGCAGGATTCTAATTCAGAAAAAAGAAAATACTGCATGTGGCATTAATTAAACCAGTGGGCCTATACGGTATTAACTATCCTGGACCTTAATGTATATTTGATGATTGGAATATATACATAGCATGGCAAAAATCCCTTATTTGAGTTTAAAGTGAGAACAATATTCTGATTCACTAGGAACATTTACTGTGGTAATTGTAAGTGATTCGGTGAAAAGTGATATCGGATACTGAAATGAGCTCTATTCAATATACTCTGTAGTCACCCATATAGATGATAAAGTTAGAGTTGCTCTGCTGAAGGTACTGGGTATGAAATTACTTCTATGAGGACATTGGGGGAGGGAATGGAATAAAACTCTCAATGAAGCAGAATAATTTGATAGTGACATGCTGTGTCTGCAGACTCCAAGATGCAATTTTACACTGCTTTAAGTACTACTGTCTTTTGAGCTGTTGAGCAGAAATGATTCCATAGATAGATTTTTATTTCCCCCCCCTTTATCATTCAGGGATGTGTGGCTGCCGCTCCAAGCTGCCAGTGGTGCACGGCACAGTTCTAGTCCTGGGTGCCGGCGACACCGCTTTCGACTGCGCCACCTCTGCCCTGCGCTGTGGAGCCCGCCGTGTCTTTGTGATCTTCAGGAAAGGATTCACAAACATTAGAGCTGTCCCGGAAGAGGTACAAAGTCAACAGGCTCTAACAAGAAAGTTCATTAGTATTGGGTCTGCTGAGCCAATACTGCAATAGCCACTTTATTAAGATGTATGCCAAAGCTTCATGTCTGTGTATTACTTAAGCTCCCTCTCCACAGTTATTGCAAATTACCGTATTTGATCTATCTCCCTCAGGTGGTTGAAAACCCTGATCCTTAACAGAAAGTGTTCAGTATATGAGTCTGCCCAGAGCTAAAACGATGCTTTTATATTTGAACACAACCAGAAGCCTTTGTTTCTTGAACACTGTAACTGAAACCATATAATTACAACCTATTGAAGAAAGAAACCCAATACGTTAATTTGCAGCATAAACAGATGGCAGTTTTACACTCTTGTTTTCAAAGCTGCGGTTTTAGTGACACAAGGCCCTTGAGTGAGGGAGCGACTATTTCTTCATGAAGTAGCAAATGTCACCATGCATTAATAATCAACAAATCTTCAACTGGGTGTTCCATGTTATTTAAAAAGCAATTCATTTAAACATTTAATAGTCATTCTAATAAGTAAGGAAAGTGCTTTAGGAGACTGAAAGGAGTGTTAACACATGCTTTAAAGTCAGTTTTACTAACACATTTGTATTGTGCTGAGCATCTTTTGTTTATTCAGTTTTTTGATCAACATGTTTTTTTTTTCTTCTTTAAGCTAACTATATGTGTTGCATCAGAGTACTTTTGCTGTAGATTACATGGTCTGACTGCAACATATGTAGTGATAGGTATCAGGAAGCAGCAGCATTTCAACTAGAACCAAAAGATAATCCACAGAAGAAGTAGTGGACCAGCGATAACATTCCTATTCCTTTTATAGGCGAGAAAACTGATTTTGTAACTATGGTTAGCATATCCTTTTAATACAACATCTCCTCTCTTTTTTTAATAACTGTTTCTTTCTGCATGTTAAATTGGATTTTAGGAGTGAACAACTAAAGTTCTTAACAAAAAATGAAGTTAAACTAATGGTGTTTCTCTATCTACGATAAGCTGTTGACCAAGTGCTCTTTGATCTTCAGAGGTGATTTGCCTCTAGCTGTGCATAAGACAGTTCTTACTGCACGGTCATGTGATCTTGTTCAGCCAATCATGGTGTTTAATGTATGCAGACCATTTTATAATACAGTATATTTGCAGCTGAAGTTTTTAACATTCTGTGGCTACCATGGAAACCACAGGGATAATGATGACTGTACAGTAACAGTAATGATTGAGAAAATGTAGGCATACAGCTATGGCCAAAAAATTTGTATCACACGATAGAATTGACAAATTTTGCTTCATAAAGTCAAATGAAAACTGCTAAATAATGTTACGTTAACATGTTGAATTACATACCGCTTTGTAGTTTTCTAATACTTAACAAACAACTGACACAAACTGTGACATTTTGAAATCCAACATAAAATACTGTAGTACTATTATGGCCTGTGGTAGACTTATGCAATATCATTGTGTAGTCTCTTTTGATTACATGATAAATAAAATATCTAAATTATGTTCAGTCATTCATTTATTTATTTAGTTTATTTTTTATTTTTTAATTCTAGGTGATGCAAAACTTTTGGCCATAGCTGTACCGTAGGCATTTGTATAAATAGGGACAGATGGTTACAACAGCGCTGATTTTGTTATTTTTCTTTTGCTAACAATAGCTTTCTCCGTTTAGCAGATGCTGCTCACTAAAGCTGACATTTGTTTATCAGGTTACTGGGGAGGCTTGGTTTTTAGACTCCCAAAAGGAGTTACTAAACTCCAGTAGGTCTGCAAAAAAATAATTAAGATAGCTTCGACTTTCTGTGAGGTTTGTGGATACATGAGCAGTGATCTAAATTACCCAAGAGCAGTATAAAAAATGAAGAAATCCTTATCTCGTTATTGTTAAATGAGATGGCATTGCTATGCATTCTTAGGTAGCTGTCACAAACATACAGTAGCTTACTTTGGTTATCAGAATTACAATACACAGTCACATGTTGAAGTCCAAGATCTGTATTGAACCATTTTCTGTTTAGTTGTGAATATTTCTTGCAAGTAGGATGCTGTACCATACAAGCTGTAGGTCTGAGTGGCTATAATAATAATTTAAACAGTATTAGCTAATTTTAATTTAATTAAGTAGTATCTGATGCAAGGACATTTCACATGGCCGTATCACACATTATCTAATTGTATATACACGCATTCTTGCGTGGCAAGTGTATTTTTGCATTTTGAATCTTTACACCTAATAAATTTAAAGATTTATAAAAGCTTTTGGAATATTTAAGGTTGTAAGTAATTAGAGGCAACATTTCTAAATCAACAGAAGAACTTCTTCTGAACAGGTAATTGCGGTAAAATAAAATAAAAAAGTTTCAAAACTAGTTTTTTTTCTCAAACTCACATAAGGAGACAGAGCGACACAAAGAACAATTTCAGTTGGGTGTTACTTATATGGCTGTAATCATATTTTCAAAGATCAAACAAGGATTTCTCTGCTTCAAATGATTAAAAGATGAACAAATAATGTGTTTAATCTAGGTTAAAGATAATATGCAACATTTAAGGGACAAACATTGATAAAAATGTGTAATGCGCCTTAAACTTTGAAATGAATGCTAAGTAAGTTGTACAGTGTGCTTCTTTTAATGATCTCATTTAACCTATAGTACAGAATTCAGATTGCAAAACTATTAAATCAATATGGCCTTGTTCTTAAGGTCCAGTACAGGCCAAACACTTAAGCGAGTCGCATTGCAACCCAATTCAGAACAAAGCTCTGTTTTAGCAGAATTATAGACTGTAATACACATTTTGTTATAATTTGAATACGTTACTGCTTCTACAAAACCACTCAAAAATTGCTTACCTTAATCTTTCTGTGTGGTATATTAGGCTTTGCATTAATTTATTGGTTGTTTATTCAAATGTATTTTACTTCACATATTAATGTATTTATTTATTCTAGATGGAACTTGCCAAAGAAGAGAAATGTGAGTTCCTGCCTTTCCTGTCTCCACGGAAAGTTATTTCGAAGGCTGGCCGCATAGCCAGTATGGAGTTCTGTCGAACAGAACAAGATGAAGCTGGAGACTGGATTGAGGACGAGGATCAGATTGTTCGCTTGAAGGCAGATTTCATCATTAGTGCCTTTGGATCAGTGTTAAGCGACCCAGTAGGTAAGATTTAATGTAACCATGAAAAGCAGGTTAAAGCACGGTGCAGTATAACATTTCAAATAATAAGGACAATAAAACACAAACCACTGTTCTAAATTGATTTAAAAACAGCGCACATTGTTGATATAAAATACTTAAATAAAAATACAATAAGGGAAGCGGAGGGGATCATCTCCAAATGTAGACCTGTCTTTGGCAATCCCCAAATACATTGGCCATTCCGTGTAGCATTCCTCCGATAGCTTTAATTGCTGTTTCACAATCTCGTAGTCTGTACAAGTAGCACCTATGTGTTCTGGATCCAGTGCACAGACAGCACAGAGAACATCAATTGCTGGTTGTTTGTTTGTTTGGTTGTACTGTCTGAGTTTGTCAGCAGCGCTTTGAGCGGCTGCAGATCCATTTCTATTGTCGGTTGATGATGCAAGATGCTCCAGCCATGAAATTAAATCCAGCACAATGTTGTACACTTTGTGTATTTGCTGTTCTCTGCAATGTATTTCAGGTCAGAATGCATGTCTTCTACTGCTAACAGGCTTGCTAGCTCCCGCATAACAGACGTATCCCTGTAGTCCATTCTCTGTGGCTCCACAAACCCAAGGTAGAACTGAGAGTACTGTGCGTGGTACTTTACACTTTTGAACCATGTGTTCCACCTGGTCACAACTGGCTCGGGTGGAAGTGAGTGGCAAACGAGCACTCAAGTATCGCAAGAACCGTGCACGAGGAGATGGAGCTTTCACTAAAAGTGACTTCATCACAGGGACAAAGCAGTCCACTTGCTTGAAGTTATCTCACCATTTATTTCCTGCCAGAGCAACGATGTGTGCATAGCAACGAATATGTACACAATTTGACCACAGGTTGCTAAGTATATCTTTCCAAGCTTTTGACATACAGCTCCCACTAACTGTTACAAAGGCTAATACTCTAACAAGTGGAACATTTAATTCCATCATACAAGAAATTAAGGCTGTGAAACAGTGGCGTGATTAACTAACTTTTTTGAGGCACACTGTCTTTACAAGCTGTAACGATGGGATGTCAGCATCTGTAGGATCTGGCTTCAGCAAGTGAAATAAAATGTTGAGAACTGGTTGATTTTTGAGTGTCAGTCATTTCGTCTGCGATCACACCAATTAATCTTCCTTCCAGGTCTCAGAAGGTGCTGTTTTTCCTCTTCAGAAAGAGGTGGCAAGTAATGGGAATATTGTTGACAACACTGAAGGAAAAAATCAAGGGGTCTAATAGTAAGCTTTGTGCAATCCTTTTTTGTCTGTGGAATACTTTCATGGGCTTCTAACTACACATCTTGGAGATAAACACTTCTCCACAATAATCACCCAACTTGGATTCATGTATCACATGCAGTACCTTGAATTATTCTTGGAAAATGTTCTTAGCACCATCATAAATATGGTGCTCCCTCATGAATATGTTTACTGCTGTTCTGCTTATCTTTATTTACCAGGTTTCAGGAGTACGTAATGTGATACCTATCGCTTTAGTGAAGGTTGAGATACTGTTTTAGTCCCATGTCATCAAGCTGCATTTGTGGGAAATGTTTTTTATTTCCTTTCTGAGGTGAAGTATTGCTGATTTTAGAATTTAATAAGCTTATCTATTTTATTGTAACATCAAAAATACAGCTAACCATTACGCATGAGAGAATCTAAAGTAGCAACTCTACTTGTTGACAAGCCGTTCTATCAGATGTCCCATTCTCCTTGCATTATGCCTCGTCAGGGATACTTTTTGCTCAGAATACACCCGTCTAGGTAAGAATATTTTTTATACAGTACTAACAATGGGATTTGACCTAATGCCACGCATTATTCTGATTTGTATATTATAGATGATATTCTTCAGTTGATGTTTAAATATATATTCTATTTTATATCAATATTTCTGATGTGTATGTGTTGGCCACCACAACAAAATATATTTAACTTGCGTACCTGTAATTTTAAATTTTTATTGTTAACATCCGGACAACCTTTTTCACTTATAACTTTAAAGTCAGTTTCAAAGCTCTTTTGAAAATGCCTGCTCTAGTGCACTGATAGTGTAAGGTCAAACAGGTAACACAGCAATAACGATCCAAGATGTGGCACCAAACAAAAAAACGAGAGCACTTGTTGTGTGTGTGTGGGTGTTGTTTTTTTTGTTTGTTTTTTTTTTCCTTAAATCACTCTTCCTGCAGTGATTTAGAGGACAGATTTCAAACCCAAATGCACTAGAGCTTTAAAACGGACTTTAAAGTTTCTAAGTGTAAAAGGTTTTCAGGATGTTCACAATATAAATACAAATTACAGGTATGTTATTTAAACAGTTGTAGCAACACGTTGGGACGTGTAACGCTATATTTTACAGAAACCCTGCTATTTACCCTTTAAAAAAACGGTATGCTAGATGGTGCAGTGGATGAGCATATTATTAAAATCCACCAAGTGGTGTAACAATTTGTACAATTATGCATATAGAATGCTTTTAGAAGATCTGCAACATAGACTCCAACCTTTCCATTCTACTGAATGACATCTTTCAGAAAGTTACCCCCATGAAACATTTGGAAGCAGAGGGTGCTTTACTTCCAAAGACACTTTTATAATGCCCCGTGAAATTGGGGGGTGGGGTGTATAATCTGAAAACAAACCAATTAAGCATAAGAAACAAATACTTCTTTAAGAGATTATTTAGATAAATTGTTCTATTAAGGTCTTTCAGTAAACTAATGAATGTCAATTTACTGTAAAATAAACTGTCCTGTGTATATACATATATATATATATATATAGAAAGAAAAAAAACACACAGTAATGAGCTGCTTAAGCTGGAAACACTGTTTTTTTTTTTTTTTTGAATAGGTTACCCACCAAACCATTAAACTGTTTACTGAAGCATCACAGATATACTGGAGCTGATGAGAATGTCTGCTATTTAAACAAGTTCAAATTGAACATGTTGTATATGCATACGTAATTAGTTATGGCAGGCAAATACACATTTGTGCAACCTAGGCTCTTTTAGGCAACCTTTTTGATGTTTTGAATCATTTTAAATATTATGTACCCCCCCCCCCCCCCACCAAAAAAACAAACAAACAAACAAACAAACAAACATAATTATGTTTTATTACTTAAAACGATTCTGTTGATGTTCAGTAAGCTGATGAAGTTAGTCAGGAGACAGTCTTGTTGAAATATTCTAATGAGGCCTAGGTGCATTAAAGGACAGAATTGTTTGTTTGGTACTGCAAAGGTCATTGGAAATTCCCTTGGTTAATTTTGAATCACTGGATTAATTAAATCCCTATTTTAATAACAGATGTTGTCTTAGTTATTCTACACTCAATTCAGTATCCCCAAACTAAACATAACGGTTTGCTGCAGTCAAATGATGCAATTGTATTCCAAAACTTTAAGGTTGGAAAGATCTTAATGGGTTTCATGGACACATCTGAATTCAAAATTTAGTAAATGTTACAGATGAAGGTCCAGAGATCCTTTGAGACCAAGAGCTCAAAACATGTTTGTTTCTGCTAAACAATGTCTTTGTCTGTGGCTGTACCACTGGATGACGTACAAAGAACTGGGAAGCTAAGCCAGGTTGGCTTTAGTCAGTAAATGTAAAAAAAATGGACTGGATAAAATGTATTTAGGTGAATTTTCTGTCGAGCTTTTAAAGATCAGCCACCCGTTTGTGTACATTTTGTGTCGTTCTTAACTCATCATTGATTTTTCAATAGCAATTTCTTTTTAGCAAGAAAAAAACCCTGTAATATTTTGCTGATAAAAGTATTTTTCCGAACCTATATTTTCTGATACAGATATGCATTACAGTACTTATCCACTTTTTTATCTTGTCATGTCCCATGAAGAAGCTTAGCTGCGTATATGGCAAGAAGAGCTGAGATAGCTAGAAAATCTTTTCAGCAATCAGGCTAGGAGGCTGGCCCACTAGAGTGACAGAATGATAAGCTCCTAGGCAAGAACAAGCTGCCAGGTGATTTGCAATAGTAAAGATAATTCCAACAGCAAAGTGCCCAAGCATTTCAGAAACTGGTATTTCTTTTTTGTTTCAATTAATTAATTATTTTTTAATGTATTTCAGCAATAATCCCCTCTGAAGCCTCGGGTTCTAGATATATGAGTTGAAAGCTTATAAAAGACAAGGTCAGTTGCCTGTTGGGCAGTGCCTGCTGCTGAGGTTAATACTGCCTTCGGTATACAGTACAGTATGTACTAACAGTGAAGAACAATTTTTCTCTCTTTAATTGCTGAACTATTATTAACCTTGATGGCTGGGATGACCCACAGAGATTTTGGCAATGTGAAAATACAGTAGTATGTTTACTGTAAAAGGAGGGAGTGATCTTTTAAAAAGGTGACAGCCAAGGCTTCTGTTTTTATAAGTGGTTTTTAAATATGTAGTAGGAGTATTCCTGGTTCATTTATTACTTCCAGTGGTCACATGGACAGTTTGCAGTAAAAAGGCCATGGGGAGTAAATCTGACCTACAACACAAGAAGGGATTAGGTACCAGGACAGGATGCAACAGCAATATTAAATATATTGGTTTGAAATATAAATAAATAAATAAATAAAAAAGCAAAGATATTCAGAACAAGAAATCAGAGGCATGGTAAAGATGCTAGAGCATCATTTTCATACAAAGCAGACCTGTAGTGTCATTATATATCATGTCGAAGGAATTTAATATAGATGGCTAACCATTCCTTGTTGGTTTGCAATAGCATTGAGCACACCTTTCCTAGCCTACATTTGTTATTGTCAAAGAATAATAATGCTTTATTAGATTTATTTTTGAATATTACTCATTTTGAAGCTAATTCTTAAAATCACATGCTGCACAGAGAGGCTTTCCTCCTGAGAGTGTTGAGTGAATGCTGTGGAAGGCAGCCTACGGAAGTAATAAATGTAGCTGCTCACTGGTTGCTCTAGTGATGTCAAATATATATATATATGGACATATTAGTAAAATTAGCTGTATCTTTAATGCTATTTTAATACAATATTAAGTACAATGTTTTTTCATAGGCTATATTTATGGTATATTTTTATTTTTTTATTTATGCATTCCTCATTGTTTCATATAAGACAGCATGGCTTCTTCTGTTTAATGGACCTTGGCAATCTGCATCTGCCAGTATAGTTCTCCCTGGAGACTGTCAGTGGGTTCTTTTAGAAGCAATTTTATTTAAGAATAATCTCTCTCAAGTGCTAAAGCCTTGTCACACTCCGTAGCCTTTTCACAGTAGAAAAGAAACAAACAACTCCTCTACATGAATGGGTTTTTGTTAAATAGAATAATGCAGAAGATAATCATGCAGTGTTTGGGTCTGAAAGCAGTCCTAAAGCTCAGGGCAGTAAACATCTTCAAGCCATCACCAAGATATTGCAGTCATCCCTTATCCTGACAACCTGCTGCTTGTGTCTTTTAGGATTTTAAGACAGAGTTCTCCGATAGTTGCCCCAGGTTTCTTGCAGCAGCTTTATGGGGAAGATGAGCTGTGGAATCTCAGGCGATTGCACATATCATGCACAATTGCCAAATTTAAAGAGAGGCCCATGGAAGAATAGCAAAAGGATGTTCAGGTCTTGACTAAAGTGGGCTCGCTCATGGAGCTGTGAGGGGAAGCTCTCATTCACACTAAATTCACAAGGGAATATTCTAGCGTTAAGAAAATATATGCAGATGCACAAATTCTGTTATGTTTATTGTTTATTGTAGTACTAGTTTATTGTTTATAGGTGGCTTTGGGGGCTATCTGTATTAAAAAAGGTTCCGTACAATTCTTTGCAAAAGACACAGAAGGCCCCTACCCTTGTCTTAGTCCCATTGGTTTTGACCCACAGTCATTTTCAGTATATTTACCACATTCAGTACTCAAGTTCAGTACAGGTTATGTTTGTGTTTATTTAACCTAAATTTGTTTTAATTTAAAATTCACGATTTACTTTGTCTCATTGCATTTTATGTTTTATTTACAGTTTTTGTAAATGGTTAAGTGGTTTCAGTGTGCAAATATATATATATACAAAACCAGCAAATATATATATACAAAAACAACAAATATATATATATATATATACAAAAACAGTAAAAAAAACAGTATACAAACACACAGTAATGCTAATAGTACACAATACATCTTTTACAAACTGCTTCTGTATATAACAAGGTCTTCTTTGATAGATGTAGGCCATCATCCATGCTGAAAAGTGGCATGCCTAGGAGATGAATCTGTAATGCAGGACAGTCTAACAAAGTATCTGGCTTTAGGACAGGTGTATGAAAAGCACTGAAAGGTGTAATGCTGAACACAGTTTTTGCAGGGGAAAACCTGTCATTTGTCATCTCTAATCTCTCATCTCAGTCTTTTATATTTCTGTGTATGATTTTTGGTCCATCAGTTCTCTTCTCTGATTTTGTTCTTTCTAACAGTGAAAGAGGCCATGACTCCCATTAAGTTTAACAGATGGGGTCTCCCTGAGCTGGATCCAGAGACTATGCAGACCAGTGAGCCATGGGTATTTGCCGGTGGAGACGTTGCAGGGCTGGCTAATACTACTGTCGAGTCAGTGAACGATGGAAAGCAGGCCTCCTGGCACATTCACAAATACATACAGGTACTCTTACAGTCTGTGTTTAACCAGAGGATTTTACTGCAGTTATTTTCAATGTGGCACACTTGGCAAGACCAAGGGCACAATAGTTACTTCTGACTGCACTAGCATTCATTATTTAATGAAAAGCAATATCCTTATGAATAACAGTGATTCGGTTTGAACTCATAATGTTTTTTGTGATTTTTTAAAACTAAATAAATAAAGGTACAGTATTCAAATGGAGAATACAGTATGTGCTTTTTAAAATAAACTGACGCTGTAGATGGCATTGTATGTAACTACAATAAAAATAATTGTAAAAAAATGCTGAAAACTGTAAAATAGTAACTAATGCTGGTAAAATGCAAAATTGCCAAGAGAATATATAACACATGAGTCCTACTCATAATAGAGTTTAAGCTGAGTTATTAATTCTGTTGTTGACCCCAGATACTGTATGGGTATACATACATATCGGAGTCACTGTTATGAATATAATAACAAATATTGTGGGGATGGTTACAGTAAGTAATACTGTTTTCTTGACACTACCAGGATGAATACATTTTAAAATTCTGGCGAGGAACTGAAAAGCAACAGGATAATGTGTGTTTAGGAAGATTTCCATCATTGAGTCCTATCTGTATAACATTGCAGTGGAATGCTAGGCATTTTCAATGTTTCATCTCATTTCATTTCTATGCAACGTTTGATATTTTGGTGCGCATTGCTTTTCCTGGGATGAATATGTTCTACAAAACCCATCGTTTGCTTTGCCTTTTAAAATTCACATGCAGTACATTAAACACAGTGTGAAAGTGAAGATATTATCGCACACTTACAGATCTAGCTTATGATGGTAGGGACTGAGGGAATCTATAAATGTCATAACCAGACAATAACTGGTACCAGGGGAATGGTCCTTTTATCCACAGATGTAAGCACAGTATGCCTGTTTTTCCTTTTTTTGTTTTCTTTTGAATATTCTTTAAACATTTTAGTTTACTGCTGACAGTAAGTAGAAGCAGGCACAGCAGGTGTTCTGTGTTTGAATATTTAGGATTGTTAGGGGCTTTGACGGTTCACAAACCCTTTCTCTTGCAATGCTAAAAAGTTACTTGTGGCTTTTAATTTGTCAGTTAAAGCCATCAGTACAAGTACATATACAGTATGTATTTACATCAGCTAGCAATAGTTTTATGAGTTGCAAAGATGTCAATGCCAGTTTCTGTTATAGATGTGCAAAATAATAAAACAACAAACATAATATTAATGTGCAGAAAAATACTGATTTTGAAACATTTTCCCCAAAGTTTTCAGAGCAACCCCCTGACCTTACCCCAGTGTCATAAAGCACAGTGCTTCGGAGACTGGATGAGTTCATTTCCAGGTTAATTGTTGTAAGGTCATCAGATAGTAAAGTTAAGTGTTTGTTTGTAGATTCAATTACTACTTGTACAGAGAGAAGAACTGCAGATTGAATTGCTTTTACAGTAATGGACTATGGAAGAGGAAATGAATCAAACAATTTCCTGTATTGTTTACAAATTCATTTTTAGAATCTTTCCAGGTCACTTGTACTTTCCAATAAGCATGTGCACATCTTCATTTTTTCTTTCCAATACATTTGGAAAAAAGCATTTACTCCTGTGCAGTCATAACATGCAACACAACAATGTATATATTTGCAGTCTTTTTGTGGGGGAGAAATTGGGGGTAAAAGCATTTTTGCATTAGACGTATAACGTGTAATGTATGCCTTCTTTTCTAAAGTGGACTTAAGTCTGTTTGTTTTTTTTTTAAATTTATGTATGTATATACAGTGCTCCCCCTTTTATAAGGCGGCCCTTTATACTGCTGAACAGGTCATAAGGCAGTACGGTCATGGCTTCCATTTGCCCCATAATGCCATTACACTAACACTAGTATTCTCGTTGTAAGGTGGAACACAAACAGCACAGTCTCTTTACTATGGCTCCCGGCTACTGCGTTATAAAGGGGGAGCACTGTAATTGGTTTATTACCACTAATGACACATGTGTAACATGTATTAATGAAAATAAAAAGTGCAACAATTGTAATAGTATAAAACTGGAGCACTACAATGGTTGTTGCTGGTTTGTTTGCAGTTGTTTTATGGCTTACTGGAAGTTAGTTTTTGCTCTAGCTTTAACCACTTTGCTGCTAAGGGTTTTTCAACCTCCAGTGCTAGAGGTTTTTCTTGAATTTGGGACTGAATTGTTTAAAAGTCAACACATATCCTAAAATCTTGTAAGCGATTACTCACTCACAGCCTGTAGGGCACCGACATCCTGGGACAGTATACAGCAATCAATAACGATTGATTAGTTCTGAAAATAACTGTTGAAAATAAAATTTGACAAATATCTCCTGTGGGTCTGTGTGGCAATGTGCTCCGCCCCTGTGTGCATTTCTGTGTTGTATGTTGCGTGTGGTGTGTTAATGTTGGTGTATAGAGATGGCTGCACGGGATATAAATGGGTGTGTGCAGCACGAGTTATTTAAAATGTATAGTTGTATTTAGGCATGGGATTGCACATCACTTCACGTGCATTTAAAGTATTTAATATGTGAGCACGAGGTTGCACGTAATTAATTCACGTGCTGGGATTCAAGTGAATAATTAATTAGTAATTGAATCCCAGCACAACAGTATATATAGATGCACGTTTTACTCACTCGGGGTTGTGTGTTCGGTGAGTGGAGAACGGGTGTGGAGAGGAGGAAGGAAAAGAAACCAAGATAATAAGAAGAAGAAGTATTATTTCACTCACCGTGTTTGTTTGTCTGTTCGTTTACTGTTTTATCATTTTGTTCGTCTATTTATTTTGGCTCAAGTGCCGTGTCCTGTGTTTTGTTAAAACCTTTTTATTTTATAATAAACCGGCGCAAGCATGCGCTTTCATCATTTCATTTCATCTGTCTGTGTTATTCATTTCCTGGTTCTGACGTCACCACTCAGCCAGCCGTGTGACAGTCTGCTAAATGTTGCAGCCATAAGGATTTGCTCAAATCAAACCACGATCCGAAATATAAAACTCTTCAGTTTGTTTGTTTGACTTGCTGGATTCCAGACTGAACAACACGGAAAAATCCTATAGGCCAGTTTCGACATCAATCATTCACCGTTTGATTGACGTGATCAATCCACCGTTCACTTTTTGGAGACTAGACCCTCCCACAAATATACTAAAATGTCAGAAGCGATTGGTCAAACACAGCGTGCCTAAGCACTGAGTTACTACTGCATATGCCACGGTACAACAGAGACAGCATACAGTATAGTAATCAATCAGTTCTGATAATAACTATTAAAAGTAAGATTAAGTTTGCTAAAAATAGGTCCTAAATGTTGTGTCCATCAAAAGTTGCGCCAATCAAAGCACTATAAAAAAATATAATACAGACCTTTTTGTTTGCTTATTTGACTTCCGCATCTGACATTGAATAAAGGCTGGTTTATACTTCCGACTGCGACCCAATTTTTGTTCTCCGTCAGTGTTCTCCGATGGTCGGAGTGACATCATCCGCACTGCCTGCGAGCTGCGTCTTTTTTGAAAAGTCGTATGGCCTTTTCTTATGTGTCTGCGACCGCAAAACGCACAGGGTCGGATGATGTTGAAAAAATCCAACATTTGTTGCATGGTCGCAAGCCAGTGAATCGCGATAGAGCAAGTTTTTGAGGAACCCAATAAACATGAACAGAACAGGATTTTAAACTTGCCTCTAAACGGAATGAAATTAAAGCGTAAATGAATATTGGTGCTTACATAAGCTACCATGAGCAGCAACTACTTGTATAATAACAATAATAATGACTACAATGTATTTTTATTTGTATTGTTATTCTTTTTATATGTTTGAGTCACTAATAAGTTAACGTTGCTATTTATTTTCTGTATGCAATTACTTTCCCCATCAAATCAGTAGCGTTGCTCAGCTGTTCAATACGTCTGATCGGAGGCAGTAAGGAGAACAGCTGATCAGTTTTACTTGTTTGCTGCTCAGAAATATATAGGAGCCAATTTACACATTCACTTAATTCATGAGAGGCAATTTCAAAATCCTGTCTCTGTGTCACGGGATTGTGGAGCCTGTTGGCAACCCTAGTCACAAGTCGACACCGGCAGTAACACAGCCTGGATGAAAGTACGACCGACAGCTGCGACCACTTTGCTGCGTCAAAAAGTCTGCAAACTCGGGGGTGCTTCCGTCCTTCTGGTGCACCCGTAGACGTGTCTGCAACTGATGTATGGCTTTTGTCTGCGAGAGAAGTATAAACCAACCTTTACATGGAGAAATCGTATACAGAGCAGTTTACACGTCAGTTATGCACTTTTTAAATGACGTGACTGATACACCATTCACATTTTGAGCGCTTAGACCCTTCTACACATTATGTAAAATAAATAAATAATTAAATAAATGATCGGATGCTGACAGCCGGTGTTACAGTGAAGTTTATTTTAGGACGTACGCCGTACGCCCCCTAGCACTTTATGAGGACATTTTTATGGCGTACACTGTGCGCCCTCTAGCACTGAAGGGGTTAAAATATGGCTCCCAAATGTTGACTTGAAAACACTACACCTGCCTTTGACAACAGTGGTGAAAATGAGAAAACACTGCACTCAATAAGGCCTCTGATCTGCTTTATAACACAATTTGTGTATTTACTTGAGAACCAAAGTCGTTAAGCTGTTATATCATTAGACACAATTATAGCTGTTTAATAGACACTTTGCTAATTAAAAGGGAGTATTGATGTATGACTTGCACTGAGTGCCTTTTGTATTTTTTTTTTCATTTTGATAAAACATCTAGTGAAATATTAGAGAATTGAAAGCCACTAAACCCAACTATTGAACAATTCAATGCTGTTTAAACTGAGTTTTAGGCATGGTTAAAACAATTGTCTGTTTCTGTTTTCAACTGAACGCTCGGGTTCCTGTTTACTTTAAAGATGAAGATTTGTATCACAAATAAAGGACCATAGCGGTCCAAGTGTTGTAGCCTTAATAAGGGTTAAATAGGTAATATGTCAAGTGAACTGTGGGCTTTTTTAAGTGACATTTTATGCAGCTGTAAGTTATTCATGTGTATTGTATTTTTATATATGTCATATGGTAATGAAATGTTGTCAGTAGTTATAAAAGCCTGTAATGTTGCTGTTGTATATGATGTTGTTCTCAGACAGTGCCAACATTTATCGTTTCAATTGAATAAAAAGCACTTTGAGATGTAACTGTTCATTCTTCATGTCTGATGTTAATTTACAATACTGTACTGTACTGTGCAATATTGCATCCTTTGTGTAAACACCCCTTGGTGCTTTACAAACCTACACAATCTATATGGAGCAAAAAATGGTTATATATATATATATATATATATATATATATATATATATATATATATATATATATATATATATATAATTTATAGTCTTAACTTTGAAAGAAATTATTATACCGTAATAGTTTTCTCTTGTATGTCATCTGAAACAATGCTTCCATAAAAACATGTGATTTATAAAGTATCAATATAGGTTGAGTGATACAAAAACTGTGAAAATTTAACATGTTCAGGATTAATGGTTAGTGTGTTAGCGCCAATTTAAAATAATAACACGAGCAATAATATATTTTGAGCCTCACTCCAATCTGAAGTTCAATTCATCTCTGGCTTTCTACTATGTAGACAGCCCGGACGCAGGCAGACACGGTTTAACGTCTTGACATCACTAATGCCTGATTTCTGCTGATCCTGCTAAAACAGACAAGATAATGTACTGGTGTAATTGAGTTGATGATAAAATAATGTAACCATTAGTATATCATTTTTTCATACCACATTTCCTTAGCCATATTTCTTTCTCCACGTATGTGTATGTTGCTAAACTGGAATGTGTGTAGAATAAATCAGAAACATGTTCATGTTGTTTGGAAATTACTGTCATTAAGAAAAACACCCTAGCAGTACAATATTGGACTTACATGTCACAGTGTTTGTCACAAATTATGGTACCCAAAGGATTGGTGTTGTATACAATTACATGTTACTGCAGACATTTTATGTATGACTTTAAAGTAGACTGGATAGTATATTTATAAGCACATTACTATACAAAGTACAGCAGAAGTTATTATAAACATCATGTATGAAGCGGACTGTAAATACATTGAAATAATGAACTGCAACATTGTTTTCTGTCCGTTTTTGTTTTTCTCAGTCACTGCATGGCTCTGCTGTTGCACCCAAACCCCAGCTACCAATGTTTTACTCTCCGATTGACCTGGTGGACATCAGCGTAGAGATGGCAGGACTCAAGTTTCCAAATCCCTTTGGTCTAGCCAGCGCTCCTCCAACAACCAGCACTGCCATGATCCGACGAGCTTTTGAGGAGGGCTGGGGCTTTGCTCTCACAAAGACGTTCTCTCTCAACAAGGTAGGTATACATGCTACAATGCCAATAAGTAACATGTCTGAACTGCTGTGGGTTGACAAAGAGAATACGAAAAGAGTTAATGGTATCAATAGCAGGCATATTAGTAGTGACAAGAAGCAGCAACATTAGTATTTTAACATGTTAATATGCAATATAATTACTTTGTTGTGATTGGGAGAGTTTACGTGCAGTTACAGAACCTACCATATCCTGTCTGTCTTCCAGAATTTATATTAACAAAAGTAGGACATCCCTAGTGTTTCACAGTGTATTTATTATTAGTTTAATATTGAATTAATTGTATGAAAACATTTTGGTTCAAGTTTGCCTTTATATATTTTAAATCTAATAACAAACAAACTTTGTTTTTTTTTATTTTGTTTGTTTTCTACAACTGTCCAAAGCCTATCCCGGTGGAAGCTTCCTTGTTGGAACAGGCATCATTATTGTATGGATTTGGGAGACTATCAAATTGCTGGGGCAAAAACGGAGTAAATTTCTTTGAGATGCTATCTGTTGCTGTCAGGGGAAGTCCACCGCCAGTCACGTGTTGCTTTTGTTTCTCCCTGGAAACCGTCTTTTTTTTTTTTTTGCTTTAGCCTTTAAATTCTGCTAAGAAATAAATAATAATATATAATAGTTTTAACTGCTTCAGTTCCCGACAGTTTACTCCACTGTGGGAATTGAATTCTGCACTGATCTTTGCCCAGGTTGACTCCTTCCGTGCTAAAGTTACGTTATCCGCCTTTTTATTTTCTATAATTTCTTTGTCATTTTTGTTATCAAGAATTAAATTTAATAACAGGTTTTTCTCAAATAAAGAAAACGCAACGGTTTTACTTGTTGTAGCCATGGTTATGCTCTAATGTATCACTTCACGAGACGATGTATCATAATCAACCAGTGTCACAGCCACCGTGAATCCAGGATTAATGGGTGAGTTTTAAATCTGTAACCAGCCTTGATCTGCGCAACAGAAATGAATCCAGGATTCAATCCCGGATTAGTCAGTCCTAGATTGGGTCGAATCTTGATCTCGATGTGCGCAACCCACCCTAAGCAATTTCACAGAGATGTCACTCTCCCTGGGATCCCTTATTCATTGGGCATGACTGGAGTTTAAAACCTTGCTTCATATTCTTTACTTTTTGAAACTGTTTATAATAAATAGTTATTTCAAGAAACACAATTACTTGGAGGATTCATTCAACTGTTAATAGACATGAGCATATCAGCCTACTGGTAACTTAACATTTGTTCTTGAAAAAGTCATGAATTGTTTATTAGGTGCTATTACAATTCTTTTGTTTTAATTTTAAGTTGTAATTCCGGTGATGTGAAAAGTAATCGGCAACATCAGTTTGTTCTGTTCTTGCTGGCATTCTTTGATTAGTAAAACTAGAAATGGAAATGGTATGAAAGAAGCTCCCCTGTTCAGAATATTTCAAGCATTCAAAATCCTAAAAGGTTTAGACAATTTAGACCTAGGGGACTTCTTTGACCTGTAAAAAGAAACAAGGACCAGGGGTCACAAATGGAGATTAGATAAAGGGGCATTCAGAACAGAAAATATAAGACACTTTTTTACACAGAGAATTGAGGGTCTGGAACCAACTCCCCAGTAATGTTGTTGAAGCGGACACCCTGGGATCCTTCAAGAAGCTGCTTGATGAGATTCTGGGAGCAATAAGCTACGAACAACCAAACGAGCAAGATGGGCTGAATGGCCTCCTCTCGTTTGTAAACTTTCTTATGTTCTTATGTTGTAATAGTAACACGAATCTCTAAAGTGACTATAAAGGTTTCTACGCAGTTCTTGCATAATAGTTAATTGACTTTCAGAATAATTTAGTCACCAACCTTCAAGCAAAATGCTGATTTTTAAAGAACTGCATGAAATGAAATGGTGTTGTAAAATCTCACATTATACATTATACAGTTTGGTCTTACAGGTTTGAATGCCGTCTTCACCTACAAAGCTACACTTTCAAATTCCAAAGGTCAGCTTTTGTTTTTAAAGAATTTTAAAGATGATGATAATAATAATAATAATAAGAAGAAGAAGAAGAAGAAGAAGAATACATTGAATTGCATTAAAAGGTTGCAAGGAATGTATTATATATTTATCTGCTTTCTGTATTATGCAAAAATACTCTGCAATTATGCAAAAATACTCAAAAACATTTGCAATTCGACAAATTTAGACATTCAGCATATGACAAAAGGTTGCTTTAAAAAAAGAAAAAAAAAAGGTAAACTATCATATGAGATATAAATGTTAAGGAATTCAGTTTTGATGAAGTGCAATTCGACTTGCATGCACACGATGGAGAAATTAAATGCTCACCAGTGGAGTTCAATATGAATTAGAACACAGCCTGAACATCTGCTTGAAATTGTATTATCCCATCCTACAGACACCATTGCTCCCAGGCTGAGCTGTTAGACTGACAGCTGAATATTGCTCTGATTTGAGCTCAAATATGTTTGAACTTTGTCTCCCCTTTTTTTTTTTTTTTTTTTTTTTTTTTTTTTATATAAAGAATTTAGTGTGCTTCTAGCTTGCATGATTTCTTTTCTCTTGACATTTGTGGATGCCAGATTGGGGTCTAATATACTCTTGCAGTGATACTGTCAGCTTGCAGTGAAATACCAGCTAATATCTTGGTAAACAGAAATCCTATTATTCTTTATTATGTGCTCCGTGTGGAAGACTGTATGAGGCTTTCTTTAGGGAGATAGATAAATAAGCTCTTAATGTCAAATATGAATGAACAGGCTGTATTCTGCTACCATTATACTTAAACATGAGGGACTGCTTTTAATATCCTGCTCATAGTCACAGTCACATTCATATGAAAGCAGTACAGAGGTATGGTGTTGATGGTATTGAAAGTGCATCGAGGATTTCTTTGGGTAGAGTAAAAAAAAAAAAAAAAGAAAATCAATACATATGTATTGTATTTATTTGTTATTTGTGTAACACATTTGTTAAATGTGATCTTATCGTTATGATAATAAAGTACCGTAGTAGAAAACTATGTATTGGTTTAAAAAAGAAACACATTTTCCCTAAATGTAGTAGGAAATTATATTTAATGATGTAATGTCATTAAGCTGGACATCATTGTTTTTGACTTGGTGAAAGGAAAATAAAAACTTAAGTACTTAGAAAATAGTGTATGTAGGCTATGTGTGAAGTTAAGAGCTCATTCAAAATTCAGAATTGAAAAACTGCCTGAAACCCCATTCGTTCTTGTTTGTTCTTTTGTTCACAACAAACAAGACATTGGACAGTTGAACCTGCAATTGATAAATGTAGACTGGCCCTGGTTAATTAGAAACCCTAAAGATCTATTTTTGTACAGCAGATTGAACCAGGAAAATCAGGAAATCTTTGATAGATCAGGCCACAGGGGCCCAATTAGCACATTGACAGATATGTTGGAGATTAATCACTGTGCCATGTCACTGCCTTTAAAGACCTTTAGTTTGAGACATTAAAGTAAAAAAAAAAAAAAATTACACCTTGAATTGTTAATGAG
Source organism: Acipenser ruthenus (assembly GCF_902713425.1). Taxonomy (NCBI): domain Eukaryota; kingdom Metazoa; phylum Chordata; class Actinopteri; order Acipenseriformes; family Acipenseridae; genus Acipenser; species Acipenser ruthenus. The sequence goes on along the minus strand of NC_081198.1, from coordinate 10,558,841 downwards.
ACTAAAGCACTTTATCCACACCAATATAAAAAGTAAATTTGAAGATTGTTCCATGTGAATTTTTCCAGTAATTATTCAATTTTTATCATGCATCTCATTAAATCAGTTTATACCAGGGTCTTCAGTGTAGCAAAACCATTACATTATCAACTGATGAGGCTATTATCTACATTCTGTAAGATTTCTGCTTTACTAGTATCTGTTTTTCAGAGGAAACTTACAACCTGTTGTAAAAAAACTTATTGGTAAACATACTTTTTTTTTTAATCAAAATGGAAATCTTAAATGTTTAGTTAAATTGGTACCAGCCAAGTTACAGCATGCACTACCATACACATTTTGCAGTAGAGGGTACTTCTGCATTTTAGAAAACGCTGATGGATTTCACAGATTCTTAAAAACAATAATACCTTTCCAGGAACAGAATTGGAAGTAATGAAGATATTTCAAAATTTTAGGATAATTATCCGTACACTTGCCAAAAACAGAATTGTGCATAGCAACAGGAAATGCATACACTTTGTTCTCCTTTTTTTTTTTTTTTTTCATCATGACATTGATGAAGATCCCTCCTCCCTGTATATATTAGTTATAGAAAAAAGTAATATTATTTTTTTCACTTCCATGTCATTGTCACAGCTGATGTGCAAGTAGCGTCTGTTGATTCTGCATGTTTTTGTAAATATAAGAATATATTAGTATAGTTTATGGGGCTTGTATGGCCATGAAAATGTTGCATAACTTCATTGCCTTTCACAATAGATGATCACTTTTTTGGTTTTAAATTGAGTTTGCCTGCTTGTTCAGTCAGTTCTAATTTTCATCTTGAGTAAGGCACTAGGAGTTGGTGTTCCTTTGAATATGGAAATTGTTATAAATAAAATGTACTGTAAATAAACGCATTTGGGAAAACAATACAAAACAGTGACTGATCGTAGGCATCAGGTGTCCCTGTTAAAAATATTACAATTCACAAATCCCTCGATCCTTGGCCAATATTTAAAATCTCCAATCCCCTGAAATGCTGGGGACATATAAGTCATCTTCTATTGCAAACAATATATAAATCAGGAAATGATTTCCTGAATGCTTTAATCTTATTACTGCACCAAAAATTACCTGTAAATATGGTTAGGTCAGTACATGATGACCTATGGCAGATGCATATTCCACCAACACTAATACGGTGCACTTTCTTGTCCGTTCTTATGTTACTTGCTGTACATTTTTAGGTATATAGAGATAAACAGTTGTCCATTTGTGATGGAACTTGATATCAATTCAAATTATATAGATTATATGTAATATTTTCAGAAAATTAAGGCTACATTTGTGGAACAGGTTGTCTGCATGTAATTCAATTTTACATTTGTAAAAATGTCATTCAACATACTGTGGAATTGTCCATTGAATTATTATTATTTATTTCTTAGCTGACGCCCTTATCCAGGGCGACTTACAATTGTTACAAGATATCACATTATTTTTACATACAATTACCCATTTATACAGTTGTTTTTTTTTTTTTTTACTGGAGCAATCTAGGTAAAGTACCTTGCTCAAGGGTACAGCAGCAGTGTCCCCACCGGGATTTGAACCCACGACCCTCCGGTCAAGAGTCCAGGGTCCTAACCACTACTCCACACTGCTGTGGTGAAACCATAGTGATTTGTTGTGTGCACTGGAATGACACCTGCAATGTATTCTACAGCTCAGTGTATTGTACACTTGAGACAGACACATGATATACTGTATGTATTTCCTCTTTAGATTGCAGAATCTGCGCTCAGATGTTCATGCCTTCCCATTGATGATGACACTAGTTACGAGAGTGATGAAAATGTGCACAAAACAGCTACAGAACAAAATGGCTGACAAAATAAATATACCAGCTTAAATGGGACAAAAGACATTTCTATCATCCTGCCCTGTTACTGTTAACACTTTCTTGCGTCTGAGTCAATGTGTCACATGGAGACTTTATTTATTTATTTATTTTTTTAAATAAAAACCACATGGTGCTTGTGTTGGAATGTGTAGAGCAAACAAGCCTGTCAAAGCAGTCAGTGAGATTTGAAAGGTGTTGACTAATTTCCTGCTAATTACACAGTAAATTGTCTAATTAAGCTGATGGTTAATTAGGGTAAGCTTGCACAGCAGTCTTGTTGAATTTTTGTCGGGTGCCTGGGAAGCAGCTTGTATAATTGGCAAACTGGCTGCGACTGGCAGAGAACATGACTCTGGGAAGCACAGTGGCAGTGCGTGTGACAGGATCGGGAAGCCGTGCAAACAGTGTTTTGTTATGTACCCACAGCTCAAAGGCAGTTGGCAGGACAGAATCAGCATCTGAAAATGCTTTGCTTCCATTACACTTCTGACCTAAACTATTGTAAATGTAATAGTAGATTTTAGACTGTAGTTGCATCTTTCACCTGTAGTTGTTCTTATCAATGTATAGCCCTGTCAAAACTACGCTCTCATTGTTTATTGGTAATTTAAAAAAAAATGTAATTGACTTTTGTGGCAGGATAGCGCGTTGGCCCAAGATGGTATCGGCAGGAAAGAGAGAAGAGGCTGCAGTTAAAGTGCTGTTGCGCACATTTATTAAACCAACAAAAAACAACTAAACAAGGCATAGAGGCCAAAATAAAAGGTTCAAACAAATCAATAAGACGTAGGCTGGGCATTCGCCTTCAGTACCTCAAACACAACATAGTTACACACAGTTACATACAGTTACCTTCTCAAATACTCCCCTAAACATCAACTCCCAAACAAAGGATTTCTACTTCCTCTTATACATGTGGTTATATACATTGCTGTTAGAGACAGATTTAACCCTATCCCTGCCAACCTTCCATTCCCACACCCACACTATTTACAGCAGCAGGGCTTCTGCCCTGCCACAACTCGGTATTAAAAAAGAGAGATGCACTGAGTATGCTTTAACCATTATTCAGTTTGATAGTCATTAACAGATATTTACTTTGTGTGTGGTGGTATTTTTTTGTTTTTTTTGTGAGGAGACAATGTGCTGTAAACATCCAGAAACTTTCATTTAACAAGCAAATTTGTAGTGCTAGATAAAAAGTGAAATAGTCCAGCCTCATTACCTCCAGTTACATATTTACACTATTTTAAATATGCCCATTCATTGGGAAATCAAAGCAGTTACTGCCTTGCATGGCCTGGCGGGCAGATGCAGTGTGGTGTGGAATCTATTAATAATTGATAGCAATATTAATAATATTCTGTAATACTCATGACTAAGCTAGAGTATACAGCCAATACACATACTTTTAATCCATTTTCAGTTTTTCAATTTTGTACCAGCTACTTATAAAGGTTAATGCAACACCAACCTTCTACCTAGATATACTGTACTGTATATTGTAATACTGAAACCCAAAATCTAATAAACCCTGTGCTGTCAGATAGCACTTGCCCTATCAAGGCTTGTATTTTAAGGCTAACATCCCTGCCCTTACCCTGAAACTGGTACTAAGAAAACTGCAATGGGATCAATTCCTTTTCCCCCCCATGAGTTTTATTTCTCAGTTGTGTTTATGTGATTCCCAGTACTACATACAAACTATATTGTGCCATGCATCCGGGTTGTTTCAATGGGGGTGTTCGGTGTCTTCTTGAAGAGCATACTACTGTAGGTTGTTGAGAGTTTGTGAAGGTCTCTTGTCACAGCTGAGTAACTGGAGGATTAGGGCTGGTTCACCAACCAACCCATGCTTGACATCAACCATGTCTTCAGGCAGAAGCTTTTCCCTTCAGTGACATTTGCATTTTTATTAAAAAAAAAAAAGAGTGCTGAGAAGCAGTTAACATTTTCAACTTGTGGTTTTAAATTATTGATTTTATTTTTTATATATATTATTGAAACCTGTTTTTCAAAAGGATTCTGACAGTCTGGGCTTGTGGGAGGAGATTATCAGCAGCAATAATTGATATAATGAAATAAAATAAAATGCAAGTAGTTTTCGCATGCAATCTCTAACGGTTTGTTGCAGCCCACAGATTGTCAGCTGTTGGGAAAGTAGTTTTTCTTTATTATGTTGTAGATTAGGAAAGCAGAGTACTAATGACCAAACTGACATACAATATCCTTCTTCATTTATCACATGAGGTTAATATCCTTTACTTGACAGTAATGTATTAACTCTCTTTTGGACAGGACATTAGCTTGAGCTTTTAAATTTTAAACAAGACAGCAGATGGTGGCGGTGAGAATGATGCACATTAAGTTTACTGTTGCAGAGATACTGCTACAAAAAATGCATCTGAGAAAACATTTGTTGTACTGTACATGAATCTGATCAGGAATAGATTTTAAATCTGGTCATAGAACAGTTTTAAAAAATTAGAAAAACCACAAAGAAAGTGATTTCTATCATATCTAATTGTTCTATTAAAAGATATAAATTAAAAGTAGAGATTCAGCTTTATAAAAAAAAAAAACTAATTATTACATAACATGCAAAATGAAAAATAAATGTAAAAACAAAATTTCATATTTTGACAAAACTATCTGGACAACCTTACATTGGTATTTTGTGTGCCCACCCTTTGCTTTCTTTACAGCTTGCAGTCTTTTTTTGTATTTTGAAACCAGTTTGGCATCTTTCCAGAGATATTTTTGCCAATTCAACACATACAGCTTTGAGTTCTGCAATGGACATTGGTTTCCTTTTTGCAACGGCAGCCTTCAAGTCAATCCACAACATCTTGATGAGATTCAAGTCTGCGACTGTATATCTGTGCGTGTGTGTATATATAACTAGGCTTGCTACTTTTCGATATTAATCACTAAAGCTCATTAAACGTCGAATTCCCCAAAAATATACGAGCTTGACTGCAATAGATTTATATAGGATAAACGTCGGTAAAACCACTCGCTATTTTTTATTTTCTTACCAAAATCATTTAGAAATCATCTCCTAGTTTGTGCAGTTTTTATACTTAATGCCTGTCCCGTCTCCGTTCCGCTCTGAATAGCGAGGCGTATCTGTCAGTCAACTCAGTGGTCTGTTAGTACTGTGGTTTTACTGTCACTGTCATTTTAAATTAGTGGGTAAGGTGTAGGTAAGCTTTTGCTATATATATATACGGTGACAGTTACTTAGGAATAGGAAACACTAAATGAGTATTGTGCAGAATACCCTGACTTTGAAGTGAAAACTGTAAAGAAACGTGGGACAGGCAGATGAAGAAAATATCCTAGTATGTAAACTGGTATATAACTGTGCAAAGCAGAAGTCACCGCGAAGGCAAACAGAATGGTTGAACACATGCAATCACAAGGTCATAAAAATATGAAGGCTCCAGAAAGTACAATGGATGGTTGCTTGGTGAAAATGCAGGAAAAAACAAGAATCAGTTGCAGGTTTCCCTCATGATTTAATGCGTTGTGGGTGGTTTGAAGCGATTCTGGTATCTGATTCCAGCTGTGCTGAAGCAGAAGGGGGTGGGAGGAGCTCAGACTCCAAATAATAAGTGCAAGTTAGTTCTGTTCAACTATCTGTTTTGTTCTGTGCATATTTTACTAGTAAATGTATGCTATAAAAGTCTGTGTAATAAACATTTTATATGCTGCGTTTCTGCGGTTTATTTGAGACAAAAGTCATTTCAATTTGAATGTTGTTCTACTACAATGTTGGTGACCATGGTTTTGTTGAATAATAAACGGGCTTCGCAATGGCATAAACCGTCCGTTTCTTTTAAAGCATAAAGGTTGATTTCACCCATTCTCTGCTTGAATTGAAAAATAAAGATTGAAAAAAAACCCCCTGTAAATTCTTTAAAAAAATATACATCGATATTAGCCGTCGATTTGGCAAAAAAATAAAAATCGAATAGTAGGAAGCCTATATATAACATATATCACTTCAATTACCCAAGTTAAAATCAACCTTGATTATCTTAAACACCCAATTACCCCAAACAAAATCTTCACTGGTTACATGGTCCTATTTCTGCTCTTTAAAAAAATAAATATGGGATTCTGATCACTACTTCAAACTATATCTTACCATACAGCCCAGTGTTTTTCAAAGGAGAGCATTCTGGATCTTCTTGAAGACCATACCAAGTTGTGAGAGCTTGTGAAGGTGTCTTGTCACAGCTGAGTAACGGAAGAAAAAAAAAATTCTATTAACAGTTAACTGTTTTGTTTGGAATGTGTACAATTCCTTAAGACCTTGGCTGAAATCACCTGGTCCATTGAGATTCGAGAATGTATTTCAGAACGCTTTCCCTATACAATAGAGTTGTCAAATGGTTTATCGAGGCTAAATTCCAGTGCGTAGATTTGTTGGTTAGATGTGATTGTGGAATTCAGTGTTGCTTGGCTTTATAGGTGACAGCTATAGAGAGAGAGGATTAAGAGGGTTGATGTTGTCTTTGTCAGAAATCTAAACTAAAATCAATGAGGTTTAATCTGTAGACACAGGCTGTTGTATAAAGTTCAACCTATCCTGAGCTTTACTTTGCTTAATATGGGAGAAGACAGAAGCTTGTAAGCTAGCACTCCCTTTTAACATACAACTGAACTAAAATCAAGACCCTGTGTATTGGAATCTGACCTCATTCCTTTCATTTGCAATCCTGTTTGACCTAGCAGCATTGAATGTTTACTTTTAATTGGGATTCCTTAACTACTGACCCATTTTAAAATGGTATAAGCAACTCTGGTCTGAGGCTGATCACTACCTTCTAGTATGACCCTGTAGGGTATTTTTTTCACTTGTACTGTATACCCAGTGTCTTGTATAACTCTTTCAACATGGTAGACGTGGTCTTGGAAAGATAATTCCCTTCAAAACTGCAGACTGCTTTATTGGTGTAAGAAAGGTAACTGCACTCAAAACAGAAGACCAGTAAACATATCTAATATACCAATATTACAGTCCATTTTTATTTATTCTCAGGCTTCAGTATTCATTTTTAATCTGTCTTGATTGATTAAATGATTTGAAGTTTTTTGTTTTTTTTTTAAACATGAATTATATTATGTGCCAGTGCTACTCTATAATAAATAAACATTTTGCTAAATTATTGATGCAAATAACCAAAACCACCCGGCTGTACCTTTTTATATGATTTGTAAATTGGCCTGTTCTGTATTTTTTGTATGGGGTTGTTGTACTGTAGCACAGTCTTTGGTGGTTTCCATGGTTACCAATCACATCTGTTTATTGAATATTGGATTTCTTGTTGGTGAAAGATGTAACACTGCTCTACTAATGCAGTAAATCTTGAATATTTTTAATTTTAGGCTACAACTTATTGCAAACATACACAACAAATATGTTGATGTATTTTGATTGCTTTTTTTTATAATTGAATTGCAAATACAAAATGTTTTATGCCCTGTCCAAAATAGTTACTATCAGATTCTAAATGCAACCACACACTGTCTAAATTTTACAGAAAACACACCTGTCATTTCTAGAATAATTCTTAGCATTTGTTGCAGGGGCATATTTTTATTCAAAAAATAGTAATATTGACAGTGGTGGCATAGAGACAAGATTGATCCAGCCAGCTAACGTCCCCCAGGTCGAGATAGCAGTGGTCCTCTTGTGTGTTAGAACAGGGTGAAGGTTTTCATTTAAGCCTTTTAGGCAGGGTTTAGAAGATATTGTTATCCATGGAGGGTCTTTTTGTGATATATCAGTATTTTATACATTGTTTTCACTTCTGTTTTCTCAAAGTTCTGTAGAATGCAGAATTTGATTGGTTACCATGTGTTAGTGCTGCACTTTAGAGACTGAGATGGATTGTCTCCAAAACTGCAGTGCAGCCTTTATTTTTTTTTTATTATTTTTTTTTTTAAGTTCCTGTTTATAAGAAATGAGTTGGCTGGTCAGACCAAGGTGAGGTTCTGAAACAGCGATGCTTTGATTTTTATACCATGGCTATATAAAATGACTAATGCCTGGACCTCAATTCACTGTCACTGAGATTTTTTCTTCTGGGTAACCCAGCGTTCTTTCTTTATCACTATTGTGCTTCAGCATACCAGCCAATGCTCTGTGATATTGGGATTCGTGATCACGTTTAGTGATATGACAGAAGTACTTGATAGTGTAATTACAGTACTTAGACAGCCCCATCACTGTATCTTGTACTGTATGGTTGAAGCATTGTTTTCATTGAAAAAAATGTCAGCCTGAACGCCTGTCAGTATATGGTACAGTGGTGTGTGTATTTTTATTTCTAAAATGTATGTCAAATAGGCATCATTTGCAGGTTGCCACCCATAAGGATTTTCCTCGACAGAACATTATTCTTTCGTACTGGTCTGTTAGTGGTCAGCTCTCAGTGTCTGAATGTATTAGTAATGAATGGATTGAAGTAAAACTATTAAAAACGAATGGCAAGTTGACAAACTTCTTAATGGTAAAACACTGGTGAAGAAATTGGCCTATTAAAGTTGATTTGTTTTTGGTAATGATTCCATTGTGAGGGCACACAAATGCTTTGTTAGATAGACACAGTATAAAATACTAATTTAATAATCTCGGAAAAAAAACTGCGTGCTTGCCTTTACTTGTTCTGACTTACCAAATGTTATGATTCCTGTGTTGTTGTGCCCTCTGTAGAAACGCATGACCTGGGGCTCCCGAGTGGCTCTATTCCACAGCCGACCGTGGACGGAAGCTCCCAGGGGGCGGTGCACAATTGGCCTAGCGTTGCCCGGGGGAGGGAGGGTTAGGTCGGCCAGGGTGTCCTCGGCTCACCGCGCACCAGCGACCCCTGTAGTCTGGCTGGGTGCCTGCGGGCTTGCCTGTAAGCTGCCTGAGAGCTGCGTTGTCCTCCGACGCTGTAGCTCTTGGGTGGCTACATGGTGAGTTTGCAGTGTGAAAAAAGTGGTCGGCTGACGGCACACGCTTCGGAGGACAGTGTGTTCGTCTTCGCACTCTCGAGTCAGCGCAGGGGTGGTAGCGGTGACCTCAGCTTAAAAAATAATGGGCCATTCTAAATTGGGAGAAAATAATAAAAATAATTGGCAACGACTAAATTTATGAAAAAAAAACGCATGCTCATCATCTGTGGAATAATCTGCTGAAAAAGAAATGCCCCCATATTTATTCCAACCCACTCATCATGATGCAAAAGGATGAGAACTGCTTTTTGTGTCAATGCTGTACCACACATTGGCTGCTGCGCTGTGTACAAGTGGATATGTAGTCCCTAAAATATGGCGGCACCTAGCAAAAGAGTTGTTCAGTGTACCAGAAAGAGTTTTGGCAAAACGATACCATTGAACAGGCAGATTTCTGAAGGGCTTAATCAGTCATATTTTACGTAGTTATTGAGACATATAATCTGTCCAGTCCTACCAGTGAGATAATGACAAGAAGCTTCAGGCTAATTGTAATTGCAGACTAAACATGTTTTTATTTATCTTTTTTGTTTGTAATTTCTGACAATAAGAAGCTTGTAACAGGGAATTCTGAACCACTACACTGCAGAGGCCTATATTGCATTTACAGTACAGTAGTGTTTACTAAGTAGTTTGTTACAGAGCATTGGCTTGCTATTATACCTGCTTTTGCATGAATGTTGTGTGTAGTATAAAAGGTTAAAGTCTGTGCAGACTTGATGAAAACCCTGTTGGCTTAAAGCATTTATTTTACGTTAGCAAGTAACGGAATATCCCCACATGTGAATGGGAATAGGTAGAGCAGAATTGTTTTTGACAGGTTACAGCGTGTTATTGGGCAGAAGGATAGTGTTATTTCCTAACAGCTGGAAGTCCTTTTATAGGAAATTTGTTGAAAAGGATTTCAAATGGTTACTATTGTAGCACAAACGTTGTATGAGAAAGCATGCTTCATCTACTTTAGAAACATTTTAATATATCCCCTGCTTTCCATGAAAATGTTTGTAAATGCACACAATTGTATTGGTATCTTTTTTTATGTGGTGCATGTCTTGCAAGACAAATCTCACTGAATACAATTTATTTGTTACACGAGGTACAATAAACTCTTATCTTGTGCTACAGAGTGCAGAACCTGATTTCTTTTTTTTTTATATATATATATAAATGTGCCATTCCTATCCCTTCGGGCAATTTTGGTTTCCAGTTGTTAAATATTAAAACTCTTTTGCAGAAATGCCCCGATAATAAATAATGCCAAGAGCTAAATGTTCCCAGGTCACAACTTCATTAAATACAGACACACAGATTTGCCCCATAGCCCTTGGGAAGCCTGTTTCAATTCTCCTTCCCAGTCTTACGTGAGGGTACCTTGAGTTTATTAAAAAGGGCTATGTTTCTATTCACTCTTCAATAGTATGTTCCCATGTCTCCATTCTGAATGATGTACAGTACCCTGGAAAGTAAAGAAACTGTGCATAAAAGCATTATTTTGGATAATTCTGTAAACAATTATGTTGTGCATGAATAGACACGTTTGTTGCTAGCAAGGCCACAAAGTTGGTTTGAATTACTAACTTCAAAGTATGTACTTTTAAAGTGCAGGCAGTTTTTTTGCAGAACCAAAATTGTAACACTTTAGTTTAGGGATCCGATATAAGTGATTATAAACAATCTATAAACAGTAATTATGCTATTAACAATTATAGAATATGAATAGAAATAAGCATATTATTACACACTTTTGTCATTGTTTTTTTGTGCTATTGTTTATAATCGCTTATAACAGATATAGTCAGTGTCTTTTCAGGTCTGTTTGTCTGTATATGCCTGTGTGTGTCTGTCTGTCTGTATGTCTGTCTGTCTCATCAATTGTATGGGGTTGTTTTGTTTTTGCAATACAGTTATTATGCACGTTTGCCATTTGTTTTGTTTTTGCTATTGTTTATAACCACTTATAACAGATCCCTAAACTAAAGTGTTACCAAAAAAATAAACTATTCCCAAATTCATTTTCAAGCTCTATTTTTTATTTTAATAAATACCCCACACATTTTTCACTTGGCTTGTCATCAATATCTTCTGAAGTGGCAGGGCAGGGAAAGCTGTAGTCTGTCGCATGACAAGTGTCATCCAGTGCCAGCACCTTCGTAAAGCCTATTTGTTTTGTTTGTGCTTCTCTTTTCTATGGTGTCAGTCAGGCACAGATGGATCTACAGTACTGTATTTAATCTTCCTGTATTGAGAATGAAAGAATGCAATGCAACTACACTACCTGGCCACTGATATTTGTGAGAGTAGCACAATTGCAAACAGTCTTCCCGAATTTCGGAAAAGCCTCAAAGGAGGTAGGATAGTGGGTGCACGTCGAGCAGGTCCCACTGAGGCAAGGGTAGCCATGTTGGTAAGCTAGTCTGAAAAATTCTGTATCGAAGTGCATCAATGGCAAAACAAAGGAAATATGTTGCACAGCGCTGGCCGCAAACAGTAAGTGGCTTTAAAATATTAATTACTGAATGGATTTACATCCCTCAAGACAACTAACTATAAGCACCTTTTGGAGTCTATACCATGTTATGTCAAGGCTGTAATCTTAAGTGACGGTTCAAAGAGTGTGACGGATATTTGTTTGTCATTTTGGCCTGCTCAAACCCTTGCTCCTCCCCCCTATAACGTCACAGTGCACTTGTAAATGAAAATGCACAAAAGTAATGACAGATCACAGGGGGGGGAAAAAATAAATATATACCAAGCATTAAAATAAGATATTATAACACATCTATTTTAGAAAAAAAATAAGGTATATAAATGATAGACATAGACATTTAATCACTCGATCATTCATCCTTGACCATGACACGCTTCAGTGACTATGACTGAAGCATATACACTTAATCACCTGATTAATGAGACAGTTGAATGGACACTGGATATGGAGTGATTTCAGCTGTTGAATTGCAAGCTTGAATAAAAGCAATACAAAATAAAAAAAAAAAAACAATATGCCACGTCTGTCAAGAGAGCAGCGCCTTCCTGCAGTCGGCATGTTGGAGGCTGGACTAGGGCAGTGTACTGTGGCTCGCCGTCTTGGGTGCTCTCAGCCAACAATTTCAAACCTGGCGAGACGTTATAACCAGAAACACACTGTCAATGACAGGCCAAGAGTCACAACACCTGCCCAAGATCGACAGATCATTTTGCAGCATCTTTGTGATGTCAGTTGTTAAATCAGCACAATAAAAAAGTCACTGCACCTGCTGTAAAACAGAGAGTGTCATTTTTCGATCACATCTAGTGAATTTTATTCAAATATAAGTGACAAGTTTCTTTTGATGCTCAGTATGTGTGTATATACACAGTGCCTTGCAAAAATATTCAGACCCCTGACCAATTATCTCATATTACTGAATTACAAATGGTACATTGAAATTTCGTTCTGTTTGATATTTTATTTTAAAACACTGAAACTCAAAATCAATTATTGTAAGGTGACATTGGTTTTATGTTGGGAAATATTTTTAAGAAAAATAAAAAACTGAGAGAATTGGTCAGGGGTCTGAATACTTTTGCAAGGCATTGTGTGTGTGTGTGTATATATATATATATATATATATATATATATATATATATATATATATATATATATATTCAATGGGGGATATGTATTATGCTGGTGTAATGTTTGCCCAGGAAAATGTCCCTGTTATGGGAAGCCTCCTACATCTACCTCTTGCACCAAGTCGTGTACAGATTAATGATGGTATACACTCCTGTGGTTACAGTGGGTTTAAAAAATAATAATGAAAACAGATCTATTCATTTAAAGTCCACTATAATGTATTCATTGTAGTGGACTTTAAATGAAAGTCCACTACAATATAATCTATTCATTTAAAGTCCACTACAATGTAAGATACCATAGTGAAGATTTTTTGGATTATGTACCAATATTGTCTACAAATCTACTCACTATTTCAGCTGAATAAATATTATTTATTTCTTAGCAGACTCCCTTCCAGGGCGACTTACAACTGTTACAAGATATCACATTATTTTTTACAATTACCCATTTATACAATTGGGTTTTTACTGGAGCAATCTAGGTAAAGTACCTTGCTCAAGGGTAAAGCAGCAGTGTCCCCCACCTGGGATTGAACCCACGACCCTCCGGTCAAGAGTCCAGAGCCCTAACCACTACTCCACACTGCTACCCAATATAATGGTAGCTAGCTTGCATGCATGTTTAAAAATGGCAGGCTTTCCTTTTATGTGAAAAAAAAACATATCAACCTAACTGTACATCACAATACTAATTTAATATTGTTGTTTTCTCATAAATAATCATAAAACATATGCAGTAGTGCTGAATGCAATCTGATTCATATACCTTGAACAGTGGGTAGAAGCAACTCTGCCCTCCTGTGGTGCTATACCAGCTTGTGTGTGTGTGTGTATATATATATATATATATATATATATATATATATATATATATATATATATATCACCCTTATTATATATTCATAGTCTGTATGTAATGATTATAAAAAACGCAACGCTAGTTTTTTTGTTATAACCTAAATTATTTGTCAAACATTTCAAATATACTCCCTCAATGTTTGTCCAAATAATTGAATGTTTCTTTTAGATTATTGTACAACACATACATCTAATACATCTCAAATTAGTTTTAGGATATTTTTTTAGAGGTGTTGTAAAAATAGACATGATAATTAGATGAACCATCATGGAAGAATTTTTGCACCTACTTAGAATATAGCAGATGTGACAATGTGAAATCGCAGGGCGGTACATGCAGTGTGAAAACCCTCCTTTATCACAAGAACTGCAGCATTTGGCAGATTTAAAGGATAAATAATCTTATATTGTGGTAATGGTAAACCTTATCAAACATATGGAGATTATGACTAATTAGTGCTAATTAAGGTTCCCTGTGTATCCTGTTTGAAAATGGCCAAATGTTATGAAATCGAGTCAGTATGCCTATTATCTTAATTGTTTTGTATGGGGTAGTTCTTAATTAAAATATGCAAATGTTTCATTATTACTTTACTAATGGTGCATAGATATATCATAAAGAGGTTTCTAAAAGTGTTGATATAGCCTCACCATGCAGATTATTATTATTATTATTATTATTATTTTATTTAGTAGTCGGGTTTTTTTTTTGTTTTTTTTTACCATTTTCTCCCAATTTAGAATAGCCTTTTTTTTTTTTGTTGTTGGGTCAGCTCAACGCTACCACCCGCATACTGACTTGGGAGCGGCAAAGACGAACACACACAGTCCTCCAAAGCGTGTGCCGTCAGCCGACCACTTCTTTTCACACTGCAGACCCACCATGCAGCCACCTCCAGAGCTGCAGCGTCAGATGACAACGCAGCTTTGGGCAGCTTATAGACAAGCCCGAAAGCGCCCGGCCAGACTACAGGGGTCGCTAGTGCGCCGTCTTTTATGTTGTGTTTTCAAAGATGTATTACAATAAAACATACTTATTCTGTTGTGGTTCAAAAAGTACATTTCCCTTTTTATTTTATATTGTAAAAAGGATGCATACAAATCAAAACATTTTCAAGATATTTATTTTTTCTGCAGTTGGGTTTATATGCATCCAGACTAACATTAAAGTTGCATTTGAAAGTGTTTATGATGGTGTCAGATCAAATACAGCCAAGCAGCAGATGGTACAACAAACAGCAGGAAATTGATCCCCTGCAGGATTTCAGAAGTACCTTCCTATTCCAGGATGCCCTTGCTTTCTAACTTTGCCAAAACCAGTGACCCATCATTTGTGCAGTGCATTACCTAAAGTAATTGTGCCAGCTTCATTGTCACAGCATGGTCAAACTCTACCTCTGTCATATGTCTTTACACCAGTAAGGAGTAGGTGCATTTCATACATCAAAAGACATATTCTTGCCATTGGATATTGTAAGTGTTTGGCTGTGTTTCTCTCAAGATAATATTTCCCAGCACGTTTTATGTTGGTTCCCACTAGTGAGGGTATGACCCCTTACACTTCCATAGCAAATTCATGAATATCAGATGAATAGTGTTTGTGTACCCGTTTTATCAGGAAATTCCACATTTACTGCAGTAATGAAATAAAATGTAACCTGCTATAAAATACGATGTTCAGCACTGACACGTGTACTTCTGTCTTTATATAACAGGATATCGTCACCAACGTTTCTCCAAGGATTGTACGTGGAACTACCTCAGGCCCTATCTTCGGCCCTGCGCAAAGCTCTTTTCTGAATGTTGAGCTCATTAGTGAGAAGACTGCAGCCTACTGGTGTCAAAGTGTGATTGAACTGAAGACAGACTTCCCAAATAATGTAAGGATTATTTTCTTTTTTGGTTTTATTGGTGGGTAGAGGTCATTTACAGGTATTGGTGCTCAGCAGTGCTGCTATAGTGCATTCTAGACACTATAATGCTTTAATAGTGGACAGAAAGCAGTGGGGCCTGGACTTATAGGACTTTTCTTTAGGTTTAAAAATACATCTCACCGAAAACCAATCCGATGTACTTTGTAATTCAAATATTTCAAAGATGTAGTACTGCATGGTACAATAATCCTCACCTTGTGCTTCACTGTAGGCACACACATGTTTTTCATTACCAGAATAAAGTCTAAAGTTGACACGTAGGACAAATAGTAATGAATCATAGTTTACAACAGACATGTTAAAAAGCTACAAAGTAATTTAGTATCTTAGTCAATATGTTAAAACAGTGATGACATTTTTGCAATAGTTGCTTTTAAAGTTTAGAAATGATTTTATAAGATTGAGTACTTCTGTCCTTTTGAAATCATGGCAAGACCAACGACTCTTAACCGTGATCATCCACATTTTAATAGTCTCATAATCACTTCCTTTAAATGGTCACAAGATCTAAATTGGGGTGATTCCAGGTGTCAAAAGAAGCAATCATTTCCTTCTGCAAACATGTAGACTTATTAGTATTTCACAAAGGATTCATTGCTCCTTTTAAATAACTTTTTGATCAAAGTGACATCAAGTATGCACAGAAGCATATATTAATACTCAGTAGGGAACTACCCACTGCTAGCAAAAGAGCCTTGCTCATTAGGTCTAAAGTTAATTGAAACATACAGGCCTGGCTGTCAAATGCTGAAAAGACCACTCAAATTCGTTAAATTCCTGTTTGTTCAAGCACTAACATGTGAACATTTTCCATAACGTCAGACAGGATGCAAATACATCGGACACAGGGTTAGACAGATTGAACATATACAAAAAGGACAACTCTCATTCCCTTTTGCACTTTGTTTCAAATTTGTGTCAGACAATATCTTGTCATAGTACTGAGCAGTCGTTTTGATTGAGCCTGTTTTGGTTCCACAAAAAAAAAATCTAAATGAGAAAATTCTTATTTCTAAACCAGTCTGTCATGCAGCAAAACCTATACAGTATACCCATCAGTACCCTGGTGAAACCTTTATATAACATGTCGTTAAAATGTAATAAATTTTATATCTATCTATATATATATATATATATATATATATATATATATATATATATATATATATATATATATATACAGACGTGCTCAGATTTGTTGGTACCCTTACAGCTCATTGAAATAATGCTTCATTCCTCCTGAAAAGTGATGAAATTAAAAGCTATTTTATTATATATACTTGCATGCCTTTGGTATGTCATAGAATAAAGCAAAGAAGCTGTGAAAAGAGATGAATTATTGCTTATTCTACAAACATATTCTAAAATGGCCTGGACACATTTGTTGGTACCCCTTAGAAAAGATAATAAATAATTGGATTATAGTGATATTTCAAACTAATTAGTTTCTTTAATTAGTATGACACATGTCTCCAATCTTGTAATCAGTCATTTAGCCTATTTAAATGGAGAAAAGTAGTCACTGTGCTGTTTGGTATCATTGTGTGCACCACACTGAACATGGACCAGAGAAAGCAAAGGAGAGAGTTGTCTGGGAGATCAGAAAGAAAATAATAGACAAGCATGGTAAAGGTAAAGGCTACAAGACCATCTCCAAGCAGCTTGATGTTGCTGTGACAACAGTTGCAAATAGTATTAAGAAGTTTAGGTCCATGGAACTGTAGCCAACCTCCCTGGGCGCGGCTGCAAGAGGAAAATCGACCCCAGAGTGAACAGAAGGATAGTGCAAATGGTAGAAAAAGAACCAAGGATAACTGCCAAAGAGATACAAGCTGAACTCCAAGGTGAAGGTACATCAGTTTCTGATCGCACCATCCGTCGCTTTTTGAGCGAAAGTGGGATCCATGGAAGAAGACCCAGGAGGACTCCACTTTTGAAAGAAAAACATAAAAAAGCCAGACTGGAATTTGCTAAAATGCATATTGACAAGCCACAATCCTTCTGGGAGAATGTCCTTTGGACAGATGAGTCAAAACTGGAGCTTTTTGGCAAGTCACATCAGCTCTATGTTCACAGACGAGAAAATGAAGCTTTCAAAGAAAAGAAGACCATACCGACAGTGAAACATGGAGGAGGCTCGGTTATGTTTTGGGGCTGCTTTGCTGCGCCTGGCACAGGGTGCCTTGAATCTGTGCAGGGCACAATGAAATCTCAAGACTATCAAGGCATTCTGGAGCGAAACGTACTGCCCAGTGTCAGAAAGCTCTGTCTCAGTCGCAGGTCATGGGTCCTCCAACAGGATAATGACCCAAAACACACAGCTAAAAGCACCCAAGAATGGATAAGAACAAAACATTGGACTATTCTGAAGTGGCCTTCTATGAGTCCTGATCTGAATCCTATCGAACATCTATGGAAAGAGCTGAAACTTGCAGTCTGGAGAAGGCACCCATCAAACCTGAGACAGCTGGAGCAGTTTGCTCAGAAAGAGTGAGCCAAACTACATGTTAACAGGTGCAGAAGTCTCATTGAGAGCTACAGAAAACGTTTGATTGCAGTGATTGCCTTTAAAGGTTGTGCAACAAAATATTAGGTTAGCGGTCCCATCATTTTTGTCCATGCCATTTTCATTTGTTTTCTTATTTACAATATTATGTTGAATAAAAAATCAAAAGCAAAGTCTGATTTCTATTAAATATGGAATAAACAATGGTGGATGCCAATAACTTTTGTCAGTTTCAAGTTATTTCAGAGAAAATTGTGCATTCTTCGTTTTTTGTGGAGGGGTACCAACAAAACTGAAAAGTCTTGATTGCATAAGTATTCACCCCCTTTGCTGTGGCACCCCTAAATAAGCTCTGGTGCAACCAATTGCCTTCAGAAGTCACGTAATTAGTTGAATGGAGTCCACCTGTGTGCAGTTAGTGTCACATGATCTCAGATTAAATACACCTGTTTCTGGAAGGCCCCAGAGTTTGTTAGAGAGCATATCTAAACAAACAGCATCATGAAGACCAAGCAGCTATCAAAACAAGTCCGGGATAAAGTTCTGGAGAAGCACCAATCAGGGTTGGGTTATAAAAAAATATCCCAAACTTTAAACATCCCCCGGGGCACCGTTTAAATCCATTATTAAAAAATGGAAAGAATATGGCACAACCGTGACTCTGCCTAGAGAAGGCCGTCCACCAAAACTCAGTGACCAGGTAAGGAGGGCATTAGTCAGAGAAGCAACCAAGAGGCCAATGGTAACTCTGAAGGAGCTGGAGAGATCCACAGCTGAGATTGGAGAAACAGTCCATGGGACAACTATAACCCGGACGCTCCACAAAGCTGGGCTTTATGGAAGAGTGGCGAGAAGAAAGCCATTGCTGAAAAAACACCATATCAAATCCTGTTTGGATTTTGCCAAAAGGCATGTGGGAGACACAGCAAACATGTGGAAAAAGGTTCTCTGGTCTGATGAGACCAAAATTGAACTTTTTGGCCTTGGCGCAAAGCCAACACTGCTCATCACCCTGAGAACACCATCCCCACGGTGAAGCATGGTGGTGGCAGCATCATGTTATGGGGATGCTTTTCATCGGCAGGGACTGGGAAACTGGTCAGGATTGAGGGCAAGATGGATGGAGCCATCTGAATTGTCTTAGAATGGCCCAGTCAAAGCCCAGACCTCAATCCGATTGAGAATCTGTGGCAAGACTTGAAAACTGCCGTTCACCAACGATCCCCATCCAACTTGACAGAGCTTGAGCAATTTTGCAAAGAAGAATGGGCAAAAATGGCAGGATCCAGATGTGCAAAGCTGGTAGAGACTTACCCAAAAAGACTCACAGCTTTAATTGCTGCCAAAGGTGCTTCTGCCAAGTATTGACTCAGGGGGTTGAATACTTATGTAAATACAGAAATATAGTTACAATATAGGAAGCTACTTGATATAAATAGATATTTTCAAGTGAGACCTGGCCAAGAAGGCAGCAAATGCATGAAGAACACAAACACTGTTCTTTGCACATAATACACATCATCCCCATCCCTGATAAGTGTAATTTAAAATAACATCGCAAGTGTTTAAAATAAGAACATGTTTCTGTTACGTAGTCTTCAATTCTCTCTTTAAAATCCTGCACAGACGTCAGACTACGAAGTTTGAATTCATTTTAGATGTATGTATTTGGTGTGAGCACAAAAGCACACAGAGATTTTCATTTGTAGTTCCAGCTTGGTTACAACACATTCGTGCAGAATGTATTGTTGCCAAGAATGATTATTTCCATTATTACTTTTGTCAACACATGGTGGACTTCAGGGTCACAGTGCCCTGTTATTCAGCACACTTCATTTGCTGGAGTTGTAGCATCCTCGCAGCTTTGCAGAAAACCCAGCCAAGCTGATTTGAATGCATGCCACACTAAAATAAAAACTAAAAAAATCAAGGTCAGAGATTGCATGTAAAAATTATTCATAAAAAAAAAAAAAAAAAAACATAAAAAAATATAAAATTGGGATGCTTATAGGTCATGGCTGTCAGCCCATGCTGCATTGATTGCATTTATCATCTCGCAGAATCTTCTTGTTACACCAAAAGAATAGATTTATGGAGAGAAGGTGCATTGTCCCCAATTTTTAATATGTCCATATCTGCTGCGATTGACAGTTTCCACAGTCGTGAATTTCCCCGGAGACGCGGTGTTACCTGTGTTTGGTGGACGGCATCGCTTACTTCAGTGTTCCATTATTAAATTGATAACAAGATAATTCCTGTGCATCTCAGAGACATGACAGGATTTACAATTGTTAACTCTCTCACTGAATGGGATTTGATGTTCTGGGGTGGTCTCTAATAAGCAGCATATTTTCATTTCTGTGCAGCAGCAGCAAATAAAGCACTGGCATTTACATAGGAACACCGCTGTGAAATATAGTCAAATTGTATCACAACAGCTGAATCGCACTGACAGCACTCCAGCTAGAGTGATATATTTTCGTATCTGGTTTTTCCCAGTTATGATGGATACAAAAAGCACATTCTTGGTATGTAAATACAAATTTTGTTCAAAACAAACAAACAAAAAAACAGAACACAATTCCTTAAGAATACTGTTGCACATGCAGTCATTCTTCCCCATCAGGTTTAACCCTAACAGACATTGTTTATAAGTTCATCAATAGATGTTATTGAGATTTTCACATTGCTGCTGTAGTTTATAATGTATAAAGTGAACAATTGTATAGGTTTCATATGTGCGTCTGATTGAAGTATTCAATACAAGTCAGATGTTTTTTAGGCGTTGTACTTAATATTACTGTGGAGATTTGAACTTGCCTCGGTATGCAAAGAAACTGTTTCACCAAAACATATACAGTAACACAGGACTGGTTGTGTGTGTGTATTCCTGTATTCTTGAAAACCAAAAGCAATAACAAGGAGCTGATTCTATATTTCTGTTTTTATGGCAAGACAATTGTGTGTCTGGTAAGGAAAAATAAAGACTCTTATCTAATCTAGCCTTGCCACAAGGGCCCTTAACTAATACCATGCTTTGAAGTTTTTATTGTTTTAATAATGCTTGCACACCAATGGATTTATCTTGATCCTGTAAGTTATAAATATTGATTTTATGACTTTGAGCGAGGAAGGATGAGGCTGCCCTTTTTAAACACAAGATAATAGCTTTCAGATCCATTTTTGAACATGTTGAAACAAGAGGAACATTTTAAGCGTTTTTCACCCCAAAAACGACTCTCATTTAATTCCTTAAGGCCTTGCACAGTAAATCAAACGGTTACTGTACTTCTACCTTTCCTCTATTTTCTTCCAGATTCTTATTTCCAGCATTATGTGCAGTTATAACAAGGACGATTGGACAGAGCTCTCAAAAATGGCAGAGGTCAGTATTCATAGCTTTTTTTTTTTTTTTTTTGTTTAATTGCCTAAACCATATTTTTTCATCCTCATTGGTAATATTTTCATGTTTAGATGACAGGTGTTAAAACTAAATGAAACTTGCCATTGCAAAATTATATTGACTGCCTTTCTTACAAAATGTGATATCGATTTACAGTTCAAATGCTAATAAAGTGCTTGCGCCCCAAGCCATGCTTGCATGGTTCATTCTGGGCTCCAAACTTAGGTTATTTTACTAGGATGAGTGACTGGGGACACTATATTGCCAACTACAGTGTAAATTGCACTGTCAAGTGTTCTATTGCAATTCTATAACATTTTTCTATATTTTATTTTTAATATAAAAAACATTGTAATTGTAAAATACAATTATTAGAATTTGTATAATTTAATATTTGACAAATGTTTCTGGATTTCTGGACTAGCCAACTACTGATGTTCCTTCACCACGTCTGTGTGCCTTGAAAGCTGTAATTCCAATCCTGTTCTGATTGCTTGCCTGATAGTAGAGCCCCAAAGAAATTGAAAAGTCTTCAAGCTAAAAACAGCATGCATCAGATGTGTATTTTTCTCAAATTCAGTATGAAACAGGACAATCATAAATCAAATATATTAGTGCGCAGTGTTTTTGATCAGTGGCTTAGCAGGAATTTGGCTGAATGTTGAAAGAACGTTTTGTAGAAACAATATTACCTACATTTAGCTGTTCTGGTGTTTTATTATTTTTTAGTCTACTGCCTGACATTTGTCATTTACTATGTCCTGCAATTGTCAATGTTCCTCAGGCTTTATAAATCCAGTTTTTTTTTTTAACCTTTTCTTCATAGCAATATTAAACCTCTGTCTGGTCCATTTACCACACAGGTTATAAACCCCAATTGCTATCAGTCAAAAGGGGAATTAATAGCCTACTGTTTGTTATAGCATATAAATCTGTTATTTTCAGAGGATAACATCACGATGGATTTATATGCTGTAACGAATAATAATTGTTAAATTGCTTAACAATTAGAATATAATTAGGATGTAAAATGTAGCTCCCCCTACCTACACCCCTCAATTAAACATTAAACTATGATGGCATCAGAAATTGCAATAGTGAGATATTAAATAAAATGGGTTACAAATGAAACATTAAGGACATTGAACTGTATTCAATGACCTGCTCAGTCTGAGCTCTTTACTGCTGAAACAGAGCTTTTGAACTGGAATCTGTGATTTCCTGGTTTTTTCCTGCTTGCTGGGAAGAGGCCAGTTAACAAGTTTGAGTTTTATCTGCTCAAAATTAAAGCTTGTCCTTTTGGGGTCCCCCTTGGGGTTTATTCTGGGTCCTGTTTTCTATTTTCATTAATCATTTGTCTGACTCACATCCAATCTATGGAGGGATGGCAAAGTTTCCTTCCAACAAAGTAGCAGAGATCTTTGAAACAGAAATGCTTTTAAGCATGAATATGGTAAAGGCTGTGACGTTTGTATTTGGCTTTGCTACAGTAGTCGACAGTTAAATCAATGGCAAAGCATTGGAATGGATGAATGAATTTAAACATCCGTGTTTCATCGGAATGGGCGCCTCTTAATAATACATGCACTGATAACCTTCTGTGTTTGCCAAGACCATCCTAAGATTTGGAAAATACTTCATATTCTTCCGGTATCATTCCCATGTTTAAAATGAATATGCTAATGTTATTGTAGTTTCTGATTTTTAGGTTTTGAGGGACAAGCACCGCCAAAGCAACACAAATATAAACAGAACATTAGGGGTGTTTAAATATCTTTTGTTAACTGGGGAGGGTTGGTAATTACACTTCTGTGCTCTGCATAGGTAATATCAAACACAAATACCATACAGCGCACACAGTGACTCCTGTGCTGTTTTTTTTTTGAGCAGTTGTTGGAAAGCTGTAACACATCATAACTCCAGAACCCTAGTTTGAATAATACCAGACAGCTCACCTTTTGGATGACCAAAAAAAAAAGATTGAGAATGTATACCAGAAAAGGGCTCTGGGAATAAAAGCCCCAAAACCTTACGCATAATACATCGTTATGAATATAATGCAGAGTTGTGGTACCTATTCTATTTCACATGCATAAGTGTGTATTTAAAATTCATATTCTACAAGTTTCAGAACATTTATTAAAATGTATGTACATATGAATGATATGTATTGACATCATGTTAAAAATGCATACGTCTAGTAATGGGATTAAAAATTTGGTTGGTTTGTTACAGAAGCTGGGAGCCCGTCTCACTCCCAGCTTGTACTCATAGCTCCAGGGGAAAAGATAAGAAAAATCTCCTCTTTTTACAAGCTGAAGCTGTTGAAGCTCTAACTAAATGACTGACTGCCATAGAACACTTTACTTCACAGACTAGGATTTGCTTCCCCATCCTTTATTCAAACCTAAGCTGACAATAATAACGATCACATGGGTTTTGCCTTGCAGTATACCAAAGCTTCTTATTGTGATCCATAATGATACCACTTAATTTTGTGTGTCTGGGCCTTTTGTAGCATCCAAGAAAATGCTGTTAATGTAAAGGGCTTAGTAAAGAGGGGTGAAATTAAACATTATTGGTAATTGGCTTTGTGATCTTTTAACATTGTGTCCGTTTTATACCTGTATTTGCCTAATTGACCATGAAATCTTGTGCAGAATCCATGCTTGACATGAGCTCTACCATTCCTAAAGCTGACTGTGATAAATGACTTTATCATGCCACTTGCTCCTCTGCTCTTTGTAAGGCTAAAATGCTTATTATTCTTTTCCTCTCTAATGGTTGACAGTTTGAGGAAAATCATAAATCTGTCGCTGGAGTCACTCTGGCACGTTTGTAGAGCTTTCATAATTGTTTAAATCCCTCTTCTGATGCATTTGAAAAACGCTTTTGCCAATGTAATTGCCTGTCAGACGCATTTCCTGCTCAATACACTTTGAACTCTTCACTCTGTCATTTATTTATACAGCATATTTTAAATACCCAGTTTGTTTAATTGAAAATACATTTGCGATTCTACTTCAGTGTAAGATCAATATATATATATTTTTTTGTACCTTTGTGTACAGTACATGTACACCATGCACTTTATTACATTATGGTGTCCTGTTCTCGCCCCCACCCCTGTCCCAATATTGTAGAGTAAGTTATTGGCTTCTTATTAAGTAAGTAAACTCAAGACTTCATCATTTTATTTTGGGGACTTGGACTGTCCATTGATTAGCACAAAGGAAAAAAAACACACTACTGTAATTCAGTAAATGTCTTAATAGATTACAATGAGTAACCTTTTTATAGAACAGCAGATACAGCAATGTATACATTATAAACAGCAGTAGATACTCTGTATGCAGTGAGAAGTTAAGGCAAAATGTTGTCTTAGTGCTGTATTAGAAGTATATTCAAAGCATAACATGCTACATGATATGCTGCAGCATTTACATTCTGCAAATTTTGCAGCTGCCAGGGCAGAAAATTGTCACAAAAAAAGTGAAGGCACTTCAGCAGTTTAGAAGTGGTATCACATTGTCAGTGACTAAATCTGTTAAATATTTGTAAAATGTGTGAATCATATGTACATTTTTTCTATAAACATTAACACACAGTTATTGACATTAGGAATAGTGTGCCAGAAAAATGGCACCTCTCCTTTTAATGGCCATTTTTCCTCCTTACAGTAAGTGTATTTATTTAACAAAGACATGTAAGTAACATTTGTAGAACATGCTATCTTAAATTATGCAAAGCTAGTAAAGAAAAAAAAAAGCCAGAATTTCTAAGATAAATCCTGCTGCATTTTTAAATAAAATAATTTTACAGTTTAGCATGTTTCAAATTTAACAGGCTTCTGGAGCGGATGCCCTGGAGTTAAACTTATCGTGTCCACATGGCATGGGAGAGAGAGGCATGGGCTTGGCCTGCGGGCAGGTAAGACCTTAACTTAAATCTCTATCATGTCTCTTCAGAAATACAGCACTATAGCACTGATGTGTTTTATACCTCACAGGCAGAAATAAACAAGCCACAGAGTTTCAGTTCTGCATTATTACATATTTAATGTTTGAAAAGCTGTAAAATAGATATTGCAAGTGCATTTGTGTAACCGGTAAATGGGAAAGGGGGGAATAACAAAACACAAAGATGTGTGCAGTGAGTGAATACAGTATGCATAAACAAACAGTAAATCACTAATTTTTAGACTATCATTTTAGTTTATTCCATTCATTTAGAACCCCTGCAACACTAGAGAATCTTAAGTGAATCATTTTGTCAGACATTGATCTTTCATTTGATTATTTTTATGATTCAGTTTGAAAACATTGTCAAAGAAACCAAACACACCCAATGCCACCCTGGTCAATGCCAAAGTTGTAAATGGATAAGCCATGATTTGAAGTTACGTAATATTATTTAAAGGTAGAAGCAATTTGAACACATGTTTAACACTTTAATTAATCGACTATGAATCCTCCTTGAATTTGGAATACATACATGAAACAATATGTAGGATTCTCAAAATTCCAAAAAGTAATAGTAATAAAATACATGTGTGGCTGTACTCTTTAGATGTAATTTGCAGTAGCAATTGGAGGTGCTAATCTATATGTACAGTATGTTTTAATGATTATAATCTTTACTATTACAAACAACACACTGTAGTCAAGCTAAATAAAAAATAAAAAAAAATAATAAAACATTGTAAATGAACTTGCTGAAATGTTGTGGGATGTTATGATTGGTTAGTTTCATACTATTTAATAAAATTAATGTTTTAGGTTAGAATACAGTGGGCTAAACAGATGTAGTAGTACAGTATGAAGAAAAAAGCCACTTAAACACTATTTTGCATAGTTTAAGCTGCAAGACTGACTACTAAGAAGAAAATAAGTAATGCAACCTGAACTTCTAAATAAATAAATAAATCTGTGACTTTAATTACCCGAAAGCCATTCAGAAAGCTTACTTTGGGGTCATATTAATTAACCATGAGTTATAGCACTGTACTTGGGAATACAGCAGTTTATTAAGATGTTGCCTTATTAGGACAGAAAAATATAATTTGATAGAACTGTTTTCACAGTTTGAGTGGTTTGTGCATAGGTAATGCTTTTAAAATATTCTAAAAACAGGACAGCAAGGGGTAATACAGAGTCACGATACAGTACTGCTATTGCTATGCAATTAATACATGATGTTCAAGAGAAGCATTCTTTCTGTCGACAAAGAAAAGCTGATGTAGGCAGAACTTTCCAAAGCCCACTTTGGTACAATGCCGTAAATAAAGAAAATACAGAGTGAAATTATTGTGACTGTCGAGGCCAGAGACACAGTGCGCAGTAATAACGAGTCTTAAAGGCTTTATCTAGCTTGAGGTGGCAAGGTAGGGCATGGTTTTCTATCTTGCTATTCTGACTATATATTATAGTCCAGGGACTCAAAATTGTTTCCTTCTAAACAGGAGACAAAGCTATTTTCTTCCTGCAGTGCTCATAAATTACAAGAGTTATATTCTTTGCTTTAAATTTTCTCCTGTAAGACATAAACCTAATGAAAGCGCTATGCCTGCAGGCAGGTAACCTCTGTGTGAACTAAAGAGAGGCAATGCCATTTAATCATACCATTCGCCACTTTTTCTGAACAGCTGTGGAAAACATTAGTTTTGTTTTATAGGGGAGGGGAAGGGGGATTGTTTGAGGTGGTGACAAAGGATAAGTTATTGGTATTTTATATTATATATTTTATTGATAGTTTTCTTAAGAATTAAAATCTACTGATGGAACAATTTTAAAAATAGGTCTCTTTCTTGCACAAAAAACAGACCACAGATCTTATATTAAATTCCCTATTTTTAAGACTGGCCTTGTCAATGAAATGTAAGATACATTTACGTAACTGCTAAGCTAGAGTCCTATAATAATCTCAATCAGTCTGCTGGAAACGGTTTTCTTGTGGTAAAATGGACAACTTAATTATTTTCTCATTATTGTCATGTATCAGATCAATAATTTATACAGTTTTAGATCATTTAAATTACAAAGCTATGTTATATACACTTAATATATTGTTTTCTTCTGTCAACCTGACCAGTTTTATGCTACTAAGTAAACTCTGCAGTACAGTCAGTAGTGTTTCTTAAGAAGCTGAATATTTAATGTCCCCCAGTGCGTTAGTAAATACATTAGGTTTATCAAAAATTAACTTAAGGGTTGATTTGATCAGCATATATCTTGCTGGAATACGCCACTGCTGGGTTTTTAAGAGCATTTTTCGGTGCTGGTGTAATCCAGCTGTTTATCAATGCGGGATATACTGTAGGTTAATCATATCCACTCTTAGTGGTATAAGGGTAGTTGTGTTTTTGGGAGTCGTCAAAGCTTTAATAACAGTCTAAAAACATTTAATAAATAGCCTAAAAAATGTGTCTTTTAAATAACTGGTATAACTTGTGAATGGGATCCTCCAACGATCTGTATCTGCGTCCTCACAAATTAACATTGCTTTGGCAGGTCTAGATTTCCATTTCTTTTTTATAAAGCTGGTAGAGAACTGAATTACACCCCCCATTCTAGCTCAGCTCAATATTTAGTCAGATTATTTTAGGAAAATGACATTAACACAAAATCAGTTGTGGGAGAGAGTGTTATCGGTTCTTCTTTTTCTGACAGGTAAATCAAGTGTAAAGGTTGAATCTGACACTTCAGTCTTGTTTATTACTGTGTTTAAGTCTGAGATAAATCAGTGCAAATTGCAGGGATGCTTGCTGTTAGGTGCATGTACATGAATATGCCGCCTTCTGAAAAAACTTAAGTGATCAAACTTTTCACTTTCCTATGCAGGAATTGAGCATATATCTAATACGCTTTTTTGCAAGATCACAGTATTTGTCAATACTAAAGCACGCAGTTCCAAAGCAACTCAGCCTTCAACTATCATTTGTCAATTACTGTCTCCAAAAGTATTGAAAACAGATATCAACCTTGTTAATCCTGGAGACTTGGGGACATTTTAAAGTGGAGGAAAAAAGAGGTTTACAACATCATCATTGTTCTTCTGAATCCATTCTCATTTATGTACTTGTAATTGGATTTGCTGCTCAGGTAACCTTTACCCTCTTTTCCAAGTGACCTCTAAGCTCTGCTTTCTATATATATATACATTGTAAATCTCAATTCTTTACACAGCATGAGCTAAAGCCATTGCTCAAGGGGATATATGCCGACGGTTATTGGATATTTCAGAAAAGAATGGAGATGGAGAAAGATAACTGTCATGATAATGCACTGCAGTAATGGGGATGAGACTAAACTGCGAAAAGGACATGTTACCATGAAGCAGCATTTTGACGTTGCACAAAATTGCCACAGTGATATACACATAAAGAAATCCCGTTTGGGCATTGTGGGAATTAAAGGAGCAAGCTTTGGTGCAACGTTGTTAGGCACCCAAACTGAACTGGTCAGCCAGAACTTCTTTATAAAAGTTTACCATAGTAAAAGCATAGCAAAGTGTAAGAAAGCATGACAAAGCACAGATAAGCATTGTAAGCCCACAGAGGTATGGGTAAACTATGATAAATACAGCTTCTGTAATAAGCTGAATAGAATGCCTTCCCTGCCCCATGCCGGGATGACAGATTGGCAGAATTAGGTTTTGCTGCTTTGCTCAATATGCAGATTTATCAGATTAGTTCATCACTGAGTTTTGTAACTGACCCTTTTGAACAGGATCCAGAGCTGGTGCGAAACATCTGTCGCTGGGTACGACAAGCTGTTAAGATTCCATTCTTTGCCAAGCTGACCCCTAATGTCACCAACATAGTGGATATTGCAACGGCTGCCCAAGAAGGTAAGAGACACGTTTCATTGGTTTCGCGGGGGGGGGGGGGGGGGGGGGATTACCTATGACAGAAAGATGAACAGGTTTTCTTTATTTGAAATAGTTTACCTAGTGCAATAATTCAGTTGGTTGGCTCTTTTTTGAACTATTTGCCATTTGTTGGGGAAAATTACAGTAGTGTAGTCTAGTTTGGTTTATGTTAAGGGCTAACTGTTAGTAGTTGGTTTAGTTTGGGAAATTTGTTTATTTGAGCTCTAATAACTCATGGTTTGTAAGCCATGTCCTCGTTTTTAATATAGAAAAAGATATTTGTGTGTGGGTGAGTATTTTGAATTTGGAATCTAATTTCCTCAGTTAACCACTAATAAGTTCCTCGCAGGTGGTGCAGATGGCGTTACAGCAACCAACACCGTATCTGGGCTGATGGGACTGAGAGCAGACGGCACACCCTGGCCTGCCATTGGCGGAGGAAAGCGGACCACATATGGTGGAGTGTCTGGTAGGTGTTACCCTTCTCACTGCACACACTTCCCTCGGAGGCTGTGTGACACACCAGGCTGTTCTTGTAGCAGGCTGTGCTAGCATGTTTCCAGTGCTTTTCTGACTTCACAGTTCAACACTGGTCAGTGCTTTAATAGTGGTGACAGATGGGGCCGATTTGAGTGTGAAAGCACTAGAAATACCCTTTTTTACTGCAAAGATGACTAGAAAAAAATATAAAGTAAATGCTCTACAGTACATACATGTAAATTTAGTTTTTATATGCTCACATAGAATGTTCTTAACTGTCCTTTAATGTTGATTTACTGTGTTATCAGACATACAGTCCTGTACAAATTGTTCAGTAGCATTAGAGTTATTTTATTTATTGGATGTGTTGTTGGCTGTAGTAGAATCCACAAATCGTATAAAATGGTCTTAATAGACTGCTGATGGGTGGCGGCAGTGAAAGTGTGGTGTACAAAATGTATGTTTTGTGTGGTTTTCTGTTTTTTGACATTTGGAACTGAAATCGAAACAGAATAACAGAGAGTACAGTACAGTAGTCCCTATATTGCTGATCATGAAGAGGAAGTATATCAAAGGGAACCAGTGACATGAAACCTTATATACGGATTGTGTCTGTGTGTCACACTGTGAACAGAGAACGTTGTAACTGTCTCCTTTATTTATTTATTTATTTATTTATTTATTTATTTATTTATTTTTGTTTATTTAACATATCTTCCTACATTATATTATGTGCTTAATTAGTGTTTGATATGGACATTCTGTAAAGTTACAACCAATCACTTGGCAGTCTCTGCCTGTAGAAGCCACATAACTTGGAATGCTCTGTTAAATTTATACCATAGGTCAGTGGTTTTCAACCTTTTTTAAAAACTGTACCTCCTCTGTCTGGAGGTTTCAGCTCAAGTACCCATTTACAATTTTCACTCTATAGAATGCAATAAAATATATGGAATGCACAGTTGCAAGGCAGAATAATCTAATTTAACAAAAAACATCTTCCCTGTTTATTTAATATATAATATATGTCACAACAGTTTAGGACTGATAAACTGCTGGTTTAGGACAGACTACCAAACAGTAATTCTTATATTTCCAAATTACAAGTCTTTGGAAACACACATATTTGCTTTCTATTCGGCAAAGTTATTCTAAACAATTAATCCAAAAGTAATCAGTAATCAGACTTTGAGCTGCTAAATTTAGCATCTATGAGTCCTGCTGCGTACCCCCTGTGACCCTTTGAATTACCTCCAGTGGTTCGCTTACTCCCAGTTGAAACCCCTACTGTAGGTGGTGTATGACGAGAAGTCAGCCCTCACAGCATTCTGATGAACCCTCTTCAGTTTAATACAGGCTGTAATAAAATACATTATTGTGTTTCTCAACCCTGTCAGCCTGATTTGGGTACATTTCAATAAAAAAAGATAATTGCAAAGACTACATGTCTTAAACTGGTAGCCTCTGCTTTGAAGTGTGATGGTTCTGTTTCCCAGCCTATAAATCATTACCTTTGTGAACTTAA
Source organism: Acipenser ruthenus (assembly GCF_902713425.1). Lineage (NCBI taxonomy): Eukaryota > Metazoa > Chordata > Actinopteri > Acipenseriformes > Acipenseridae > Acipenser > Acipenser ruthenus. The sequence continues at coordinate 10,527,746 of NC_081198.1, read as the reverse complement.
TTTTTTTGAAGTTATAAAAATGTTGTTTTATGTAAGTGTCAGGTATGATAAATACAAGGTAATGAATGTTTTAATTGTAATACTGCTTTGAGAATAAATGTTTATTGCTATAATATGTTTTATATGTAATCGGTCAATTTGACCGCTCCTGGTTGGAATAGGTATGACCTGTATTTTAGCTCCCTAATTTTTGCAGCTACGTGATTCTTTCTTTGTCAGGGTAATTAGTAGATATATTTAGGAAAAGTCAGCTCTGTATCTTAAAACACACGCACCACAATTTAAATTTAAATTCCAAAAACTCTTCACATCTGTTGATTTCTTTTAGCTTGCCTTATTAAATCCATCAATACAGTCGCGCCACTTTATCGGGACGCCTCGGAAGAAGGAAAAATATCTTGAATAAGCGGCTGTCCCAGTTAAATGAGATGCAGTTGAAATGACCTTAGTCACACTTTTTTGATTGAATAAAACCACATCACATTATGATTTAAATGTTAAATACATCATTTAAAATACGAGTCAATGTTTTTTATTCCTAAACAAAATGAATCCCATCTGCGATGTTGACACGCCAACTTTTTTTTGCAACAGCAGCGTAAGAAACCACAGGAGACTCCAGCCTACTCAAGAGTTCAATGTGGTTTACGCAATTTACGCAAGTCACGGCGTAATCACGTACTCGCTGCATTGTGCTACGCGAACCGGCTCTGAAAGCGATCTCCGTTCATCATTTGAAAATACTGTATCCCAATTAAACAAAGTGACATCCCAATTAAACAACAAATATCATTGGGAAGAACCGTCTCCCAGCGTTGATCCCATTTAAGCAGCAATCCCGATTATCATTACCCCGATTATGCAGCGCCGACTAGAATATTTGATGTAACCGTCTGTAAAGCAAGTAACACAGTAAATGCCTGTTGGCGTTATTAGTCCCAGTGTACTCTCCAAATACCATTATCAGTAATATTGGACTGGGTTTTTGAAGAAGCAAGTCTATAATACAGATGTTGCTCAGTGAGTCATAAGCATGTAGCCAGATCTCACAAAGTGAGTTTATGTTGAAATGGACATGGCTGTTCTTCAATCCAGCACTTGCTATTTTCAGTGTGTCTGCTTTGTTTGTATGGAGCAAACATGAGCAGGTAAAAGTCAGGCAGCCTGTCGGATTGCCATTATCTGAACGCTGATTTCTGTGATGGTGATCAGCTGAAAAAAAACAGATACAGCAGGCAGGAAAAAAAAATACAGAAGCCTTCTAAAAACTGCAGCAAGTACATAAGCAAGGGAACAGACCCTGGTCTGTAATGTCATGGCTTTTCACTTAAATCGAATTCTTTAGTGAACAAAAATGTACTGAACCAACACTTCAGAACATGTTTTCATTAAAAAGTGTATTTCTTTACTAGAAACTGGTCTACGTTACATAACAATTCTACATTCCAAATGTTAAAAGCACAAGTACCGTAATGAAAAGCATATAAAATGCAACTATTACCCAGAAAGTGAACACCAATCAAATGTGCTAAACAGCTGTGTATTGTACATGGCAGGAATTCATGCAATCATTAATTTCACTTGTGTGTGTTATACACTTGTGTGCATTAGCCTATACATGTATACAACATTACAGAAGATACAATTAAGAATTTGGATTAGAGTTTTTTTTTAATGAAATTGAAGTACACATGTGATCTAGTTATTGGTCAAACTGCCGTAGACCATGCAATAAGGACAGGTAGAAAATTCCTGACCATAATTGACCTTCAAAATGCTGCAATTACATTTGAACGCAAGGTGACATGTTGTGTGTGCAGAAATCTCTTTAGAATAACGAAAAGTAAACCTTTTTTAGCACATACCTACAGACTACTATGTTCTGTAGCTCTATTAGGTTTACAGCTGTACACACACCTGCAACTACAGTACATGACTACTGCAGAGGACAGTAACCTCTGCTATGCCCATCTGTAGAGCGCTCTACCCCTTTAACAAACCCAGTGATTAATGGCTGGCTCCTTTTCCAGCAGCTTCATAACCAGACCACTCTTGGGAATGTCAAGAAACACAGCAGCAACAACTTAAAATGTGAAAAGATGACAGACTAGTTTTGCTTACATAAAATACTGCTGCAATAGTTTCTCTATTAATTTTTAATGCAGAATACCTTTCTGACCCTGTATATGTGTGTGGATATGGTATACTGAATATGGCATCTTATAGAATGCAGCTGCAATCTCCCTGCCAATCTTCTTGGCTGCTGTATTGATGGCAAGAGGAGAACCAGATAGAACAATAACATATAACAATCAGCAATCATATCCAACACAGGACAGGGGAAAGGTGATGACACAAATAGATGGCATTTGCTTTTTCTGCTGACATAGAGTTCTTTCACAGAAACAGTTTTAGAGTGATAGTGGTTTTAAAGGTGGTGATGGCAGACATGCGAAAGGTTGACCTGAAAAATTCGAAATCGTCCGAGCCCCAGCACTGATATTAATGTGAAGTTGTCTGAAGCTGACCTGTAGACAAAACTAGCATCTATCTATAAAATAGAAAAAAGAAAAAAAGGGTCGATATTCTATTTGTACATCGCTTATTGTGGAAAATATATTTGACAACGGTTGTCAAATTCAGGTCAAAGCATCATACAGAAATCCGATGAACAAATGTCTAGATCATAACCAGATATACCCAAACTGATGGCCAATTTTAGTAATACAACAGGAATACAAATGTTTCAAGGATGTGTCTTCATCTATGTCTTGGTGCTAAAGTTACCTTGTGTAAATATGTTTTGTCTACCTAAACTTAGCTTCTTTATTATTCTCTAAAAACAGTAACATCTTTCGTCAAGCGGGTCATGTGTATATAATAAAAAAAAAGTTACACTAGTCTTTAACTCTTTCAGTGTCTTTTACAAGCGGTCCTGTCATTTTACTGACCCGGGAATGATTTTTAAACCTACCTCTGTAAAGCGCTTTGTGATGGTGGTCCACTAAGAAAGGCGCTATATAAAAATAAAGATATTATTATTATTATTATTATTATTATTATTATTATAAGAAGCAGGGCTGATCTCTGTCTTCTGTGGTAATGTGCTTTGAACCACATTTAGGGGCTTCTCTTCTGTTCTAGTTGCCAGCCAAAGACATATACAGCCAAGCGCCAGAACCAGTACTTAATATTTAAGTAATTGCACTAAGAACCACTCAGAATGCGAGTTACATTTAGCTTGGCAGTGAAAAGGTTAAAGCTTCAACTGCATTCACAATACATTTTAAACCTGTATAAGGAATTAAAGACCAAAGCATGTCTTTGTTAACCAAATGAGAAGAGCATTGTTTAAGAGGTGATAGTTTGTTGGGTGTGGAAGTGCTTTCTTGTTTTAACATTAGAACAACCAAGGCAGTCATTTTGACCGGTTTTGGAATTTAAATTTAAATTGTGGTGCGTGTTAAGATATGGAGCTGTGCTTTCCTGACTTTTCCTAAATATATGTACTAATTACCCTGACAAAGAAAGAATCGTGTAGCTGCAAAAATTAGGGAGATAAAATACTGTCATGCCTATTCCGACCAGGAGCTGTCAAATTGACTGCTACTTATAAAACACATTATAACAATGAAATGTTGTGGCATTATTTATTTATCAGTCGGGAATTGCCGCTAGGTATTGAAGTTTGATTATATCAGTCTGCATTCCTCAAGTGAGCGGTCTTATGACATTTCTGTTTCAATGAGCCTCCTTGACAGCTCACAGTGCCTGTCTGTCTGTGTGATAGTCTATCATCTATGTTTTAGATGCACTCTGGTTACTATATAAGTCACTAGTTTTTCTAAGAAATTCATTGTTACCCCAATACACATTGAAAATGGATCGCAGAAGACAAGTGACAGCAAAGCAGTGTTTGGAATTACTGCAAAGTTTACCAAACAATCATTTTGATGCAGTAGAGACGGACAATGACAAATCTGGCTCTGAAGCAGACTGAGTTTGCGTAGATGAATCTTCTAGCAGCAGTGATAGTGAGGAGAGGAGGATGCCAGCGAAGTGCCAGGACTAAGTGTGTGAAGAGGGTGCAGGAGATCCCGTGGGAGAAGAAGCAATCCTGTGGCAGCCCCTGCAAGGATGCCAACCACTTCACCTGCATCAGCCACTGCACCGGAGACAGCCGCTACTCCAGCGGTAGCGCCAGCACCACTTGGCACTCGAGGCTGGTAACTGTTTGGAGCACTTTAAATCCTGGTGTTGAAGCTGCAGGTAGAAGGGGTGAACATAATATTTTGAGGGAAGCTCCAGGGCCCACAGCATATGCAAAACGCAACATTGATGACAGCGCATTGAGTGCTTTTCGCCTATTGATTTGACATGCATACGCTTCACCACATACAACGTTGCACTGAAGCAGAAGCCCACCGACAACTACAAGATGATCCTGGTCAATGCCCCTGGCGGAATTAGAAGCTTTCATTGCACAAGTATATGTCCACTACATTGTAGTGTAGTTCGTTCCAAGCCCATGTGCTGTATGTGGTATATACTCTAAAACCATGACTGGATTCATCATGATAACAAATTATAATTGTAAAGCTTTCCATTGAACCTCATCATCATTTATTGCATACACTATTGAATAGATATGATGTTGTAGAACTACAGGGAGAAAACTAGGCACTAAAATATTTTAAACCACATGTACAGTATTCTGCTGAAAAAAATGCTTTAATAGCAATAACACCTACTTGCAGATCATAGTAATGTGCAAAGCATCCTGAAAGCAGAACCTTTCTCAGATTTGCATTTTTATTCACTAAACGGAAACATTCATTCGCCATGTAAAAGAAAAACATACCGTGTGGCTATATACTACTTCAGTCTTAGGTGCGAGCTTGTGGTTGTTTAATTTACTGCTACATGTTTCAGTAATCCCTGTAACAGTTTGCTGTGTTCAACTACCATGGTACAGTAAGTCAGATTAATTAAAAAGACTTGCAGAGAACTGAGTTCTCTGTACTGTCAAGATTTCAATTGTATGTTAAATATTTTCTAAAGGCCAGACCCTTAAATCTCAGGGGCTGTACCAAGCAGTGAGCTGTGAATTTAACCATAGGCTAACTGCTAATGATACGGACGCAGTCCAAGATGAGGCGCCTGTAATACAGTCATTGGATTAGGCTATCAATCACTCTAGTCTCCAGGGAATGGGAGGGTAGACAAAACAGTGAAAAGGGAAATTAGGAAAGAAGAGCATGACTAGAATGTAATATGTTTTTGTTCAGCAGCTTTATCTGCTGGCTAGGCTGAATTCTGTATGTGTTTTCTCTTGATATTCACTGCAGAGCAGCAGCAGGAGCCTCTGGGCTGTTGAAACTGCACTCCTCAGCTCACCTCAGCCCAGTACTCCAACAGGGTGTCTACTTTTGCCTTTGGACTAAAAAGAAAAGCAGAAGGAGTAGATTGGTTTAGCAGTGATGTGATCAACGCCAGGACCATGAATTTAAAATATTTAGGTTAATCTCAGAAGAGAATATCTCTGTAAAATAATTCAAATATGATTGAGTGTTTTCAGAGGATATTTTTTTCTGTCCATGAACAATGACAAAACAGTATTGGAAGAAAATACTTTGAAGAGGTTTGATTCTGTGAAGAGTAATTTGCCCCAGTTGTGGGACGTTGCTGTGGTGAGGGAACACAATTGAACATTCTAAACTAGGGAAGGCAATTAAGTTTATTTAAAAGGCAGCAAACATATTGAACACGTTTTGGTCAGAGGTCCACAAAAATTCTCTAACCCTTAATTATTTGCTGCTTTCCAAACTTCTTTTGTTACTACATTGTTGTGTGTGGGTCTTTTTTTTTTAAATGCAAATGTTGTCTAATAAGTACTGTAGATATACTAAAAAACCGCAGTATATACAGAGAAATAATAATAATCTTGTTGAATAAACTAGGGCGTCTGTGGTTTAGTATGAGCACAGTGACGCCATCTGTCTCAACTGCAACCCATTGCTGGCCACAACTCAATAATCCTGGCTATAGTTGTCTGTAATGCAGTTACATTTTTTAATAGCTTTCTTTATAAGAGCACTTTAACACTGAGGTGATTTGTACTTCCCTCTATAAACAGAAACACATCCCATGCCTTCAGATTGTTTAACCCTTTGCGGTCCATTGTCGGACCTGGTCCGACATTGCAATTATTCCTATCTGGTCCATTGTTGGACCTTGTCCAACATCATCAAAAAAACGCAAAAAACGGGTTTCTAGTCGTTTTTTCTCCGGAAAAAGCCAAGAAAACCATTCAATGGCCGAGTGGGAGCGACAGGAGCCGAGACAAGCCGAAAAAACACAAAAAAGGCGTATCTCATGATTAGTCATATCTGCCCCTGGCATTACATAGGGGCGGTCATAAGGAAACAAGCTGGCTGATACTGCATCAGCGCTCAGAGACTATCACGGACATTTGCAGAGCTTTTTTGAGATGTTATAGTAATAAAATAATGACTTGGATCGCATTATTGAGGAGTTTGGTGATAAAACGAGTGATCAGGAGATGATTGATCGGTATGTACGACTATTATTATTATTATTATTATTATTATTATTATTATTTATTTCTTAGCATATGTGAAAGCGATAGCGAACGAAAGGGTGGAGCAGGGCTGGAGATGCCTAGTGAGTGCTTTGTTGATATGCAGGGCCTTTTAAACCCGTTTGACTGTGGAAAGAAATACTTTTAAACAGCGCGTCTAAAATTAACTGCGCGTGTGAAAATAAATTGGACCTGACGCGCCTGACGCGCACTTAATAAATGGACCGCAAAGGGTTAAAGTTGTCTTCAGATAACTGGGTTTTAAAATAGTCATTAGGTACACGTAGCATCTATATATATATAAAATGATGTTTGGTAGATTGGTTGTTTGTTAATTGGGCTTGTGGGATTCTTACCATTAACTAAAATGCTGGAACATCTTAACACACACAAAAATATTCTTTTAGTAAATTCATTCAAGCTACACTCCCGCTTAATTGTTTCAAGCTGAAATCCCTAAAAAGCCTGTAATAATATGAATGCATATTCAATCATATGTGTATAACTTCTCCATCCTCCTGCTTCATAATTGGGATGGTAAGCTTTCTCTGTCGTCATTTCTTCTGTAAGTATGTTTATTTACAAGGGAATGCATTAATACATAAAACATAACTTTAATGAGTAGCCATTTAAGTCTACTTTGTACTTGGGTGCCTTGTCATCAGTTTTGTCAGGGGATAGCAGACCAAGACACATTTACAGTTATGATCATTATGAGGCCAGAGATGTCCCATTACTGGCCTAAACGAGAGATGATAATGGTGCCTCTGGGCTGGTATGACCAATATCTCTGAGCAAAGCGATATTCATTTAGGTTTGAGGGAATCGCACTGAACATTTCTTTTATTTAAGTTTTTTTTTTTTTTTTTTTTTTTTTTAAATAGCCTTTCTGTTTGTGTGTTCCGCCAAATGTACTGTATCTGTTTTGAATGTTCCTGTTTGAACCAATGATGTTTCTTTTCTGCACCTACATTTGGTTTAAAAACGAATAATGGTAACGCTGTAAGTAAGAGCAGTGTGATCATTAGCTTCGTAGTACAGTGTTATGTTTTTTTTTGCTTTAAATCTGTAGGTCCTGTGTATTTATTCTGTTTAACTTGAATTGTATTTTTACAGGGCACTGAAAAATAGTTTCAAAAGTGCATCTTGTGGTTTAATCTCATCTAAAGAAAAATAATCACAGCATTTGTTAAAGCCTGTAGTTGAAGTCAGTTCAGGTAAGGATTCATGACATACACCCTGCAAGCTAAATATTGACAAGCATGCTCTAGCAAAGGAGATCAGGCTTTCTAAATTAACAGAGTTCAGGCTCCTGCATTGGTGTTGTAACCCAGGCATGAAACCATTATTTCAACACGTTTAAATTGAAACCTGTTTGTGATCCGACTGTTTAAATTTGGTACAACGGAGAAACCACGGACTGGACCTCAATTAGGGATTTTGTTGCACCCTGGGGTCTAAAAAGGTGCAGATTGATTTAAGAGATTAAATGCATTTTCATCTTATTGTCATTTATTTTCTACTGAGAATAATTACACTGACCTATTGTGTGTAATGTCCAGTTCCACTGTAGCTGACCTAGTACTGAAAAGACTAGTGAAAAGTCTTTTTGGTCAGTATTAATTAAGTGTAATTCACTGAAATGTGTCATTAGTAACCACAAAAATAAACACACTTAAATGTACTGTTTAATTCTATTTTTTTAACAATTAATTTTATTTATTTTCCAATTATTCAACTTGGCTCTCTGCTGTAATCCCCGAACTGGCCACACGCATTGACATTTTAAAGCAAAAGTTGCCAATATTTACATACAAAAGTGAGCGCATTTGTTTAGAAGTCATGTGAAAGGAAAAATCCGTAACTGCTGAGGCACTAAATTTTAAGAAGAAAGAAGTATGTATAATTTCTTATATGAAACAGGGAGCGCGATTTTAGTGAGTCTGCCGCAGTGGGATAAGGGAAGCTACATGAACTAGATAAAAAGGCAAGAAATGAAAACAATTAAGCTGTGAACAAAAGTAGAAAATAGTCACTAATTGAACTGCAAGGGCCTGAATTAATTCATCCCCACATAAGCAGTATAATCTGTACTTAAAAAAAAAAAAAAATTAAAAAATTAAAATAAAAAAAAAACATACAAATGTGACCACTGCCAGTTGTACGTTATATTCAAATATGCATTTAGACATGTGTGACTGGGAAGGCTTGTGGGGACGTCAGACCAGGAAGGAGAATGGTCACAGATTGGTGAGTAAAGCGCTGATGCACAGATTTAATAATAAACAAACAGGTTGTACAAAAGAAAACGCTGAGACACCAAAATAAATGGCATGATCTCCAAAAGAAACAGACAAACAAAACAGTGAACACAAACCCCAAAACAATTATCATGCTGGTGCTTCGAGCAAGAGTAGCAATTGTTTTTACTTTATTTTAGTTCTTCCCAACATTCTCTCCACACTGAGCACACCAACCACAAGTGACAAATTTGTGCTCTTTAAATACTTAATTACTAATCATTCAGTCTGGCCCCGGCACAGTCTGCACGTGAACAAATTGTGACATCCCCGTGCCCACATACCAATATACATTTTAACTCACCCATGCTACATAACCCAAACCTGTACAAAATAAACCCAAATACACCCAGGGGTGGGGGTTATCCTGTCACAATATGTTCATAGTTTCTTTGTGTAATGTAAAACTGGTTTATGAAGGGCTCCTGAGGAGGGGGTCTGCAGTTGGAATAAGAGGAAGGAAGAGCGTACAGTTCTTGGTGTAGACACAGATACTGAGGTATTTAAGTTAACACTAGAACTACCGGACGTACATATATACCTAGAACTGCCGGAGCAGTCTTTTTAACCGCTGTATTAAAATATAGTGTGTTAAAAAGCAGCGTTGCACGCTACGAAACTGTCCTGTGTTAAACAAAAAGAACAGGTGACTACCAAACGCAATCATTTTGATGCATCCTGATTTTTTTAATTTTTATTTTTGGTTATTTTTATTTTTTAAACAATTGTGGCAGAGTGCCCCGCCCCTGTGTGTATTTTTGTGTTTTATGTGGTGTGTATGCATTGGTGGACGGAGTATGGATTATGTGCCTTTCCTGCCTGGAGTATGAGCACCTCCTGGATGTGTGCCTCTACGAAGACACCCTCTTTATGATGGCCTTCAATCAGGCCTTCAGAGAGGAGTGGCTGTGCTTGAAGGCCCCGGGACCAGCCCAGAGAAGGAAGAAGGGGAGGAGCAGCTGTTCCCGGAGTCAAGTCAGGAAGCCAGTACCAGCTTATATGCCACCACAGTTGTGCCCCATCTGCTGGGGTAGGCACTTTGTGGCCAACTGCCTCCTCCTCCAAGAGGAGGAGGACAAAAGGAGAAGTCCCGTTGTGCCCAGCACCCATGAGAGTGGAGCCCCAGCGTACAGCACCCAAGAGGGAGCAGCCCAAGCATCCAGCGCCCAAGAGGAGGGAGGCGGAGCATCCAGAGCCCAAGAAAGGGAAGCCCAAGTCTCCAGTGACCGAGGGAGAGCCACACCAGTCTCCATAGATAGGAGACTACCTGCTGCTCCCGTCTCTACCACTAGAGGGAGACTACCTGCTGCTCCCGCCTCCACCGCTAGAGGGAGACTACATGCTGCTCCCGCCTCCACCGCTAGAGGGAGACTACCTGCTGCTCCTGCCTTCACCGCAAGAGGGAGACTACCTGCTGCTCCCGCCTCCACCGCTAGAGGGAGACTACCTGCTGCTCCCGCCTCCACCGCTAGAGGGAGACTACCTGCTGCTCCCGCCTCCACCGCTAGAGGGAGACTACCTGCTGCTCCCGCCTCCACCGCTAGAGGGAGACTACCTGCTGCTCCCGTCTCCACCGCTAGAGGGAGACTACCTGCTGCTCCTGCCACCACCAGCCCGCTACTTGTTACAGTGTGTGTTTGTTTGTTTCTTTGTCTGTTTCTTTTGGCCAACATGCTGTTTTGTTTTGTATGCAGTGTTTTATTTTGTTCAACTGTTTTATTTGTTTATTTATTAAAAAGAACAAGCAGCGCATTCATTTCACTCACAGTACTGTGTGTTTCTTCCGGGTCTGACGTCACCGCACAATCCAGCTTACCACACAATACGGTAAATGCAGATGTAACGTCAGACAGCACAGACAGTTTTAGAGTATAGTCAAAACAGCATGTTTATTTTAACATACCAAACAGTGCTTACCTAGAATTCCGATTTCCTAACTTATATTTTCCCATAATTTCTTTGTATTCTTTATCAAGCTATTTCTTGTGCTGCTTATCATAAAGAACAGGCTACTGCTGCACTGCTGTAATCAGACGTTACCCCATCTTGTCTGTGACATTTGGAGCGCAAATGAACACGAAAAACACAGGGTTGCAAAAAACTTTGTTTGACATTATTGTTTGTTTTCCTCCAGGATTGTTTGTGACACCGTTTTTGCAGTATGCTTGGTACACGTGATGGATACCAGGCTTGGGGGTGGTGTTGGAAGGGGAGTTATGATTGGTTGCACATTGTATGCAAATGCTGGGCTATAAAATGGGGTGGTTTTAGCAGCTTAGAGACGACTTTTTGAGGTGCAGCGGGATATGACCCTCTGTAGAACAGCAGAGAATTACGTGCCCACATTTGTTTCAGTGTTTTATTTTGTACAACTGTTTTCTGTTTACCCGTCCTTATTTTGTGCCTGAGTTCAACTCTGTTAGCTATTCAACGGTAATTTCCGTCTCGTGTCTTGCAATAACTGGTTTGTTACACTATTATTCTGTAACTTTATTTTTGTTTTGTAATATAATCATGCACAACAGGACTGCATTAAAAAAAAGTGTTCAAAAGCTCAAAGGATGGAACAACTCTTCAAAATGTGGATTGTTCAACTGTTCAAAAGATGGAACATACAACTGTTAAAAAGATGAAAACATGTAACTGTTCAAAATGTGGAGTCTAGTTTGTGCAGTCAACACAGACATGTTGCAGTGCATTTGCCACACACTACCTTGTTGCACATGGCCCAGCTGTCATGTGTCTGGTCTACTATGTGAACTCCAAATTTCGCAGAATTATAAAACTTTACAGTATAACGTATTATATCTCCATAAGTTTCTGCAACACTGGGTCTACTGATGCTTTGAGATGTTGAATACATGTATTGTGCAAAAGTCAAAAAAGCGCAGACGTCTAGCTGCCAAATCAGTGGAGAAAAATGCATTGAAAAACTGCGATCGGTCAAAAAGACCGCTCCGGTAGTTCTACTGTTAAAGCCACATTTTATCTACCCAATCTACAATACAATCCATTTTTTTAAAACATAGGTTATTGGAAACATTATTAAAATACTGTATTTTGCAATCGAATTTGCCTTGCCATACAGTATGTGTAAAAAAAAAAGTCAAATCAAAAAGTGCAAAGCATAATCCTGTCATTCCCAATGAATTTTCTTGGACCCTGTCACAACGACGGCCGGAGTGGGTGGCGTCAGACCAGAAACAGGAAAATAAACAGAGAGAGATGTGGACTTTGGTGAAGCTGAGTGAATGCTTTCGCTCAGCATTTAATAAATACACAGAACAGAAAATAAACGGTGGTAACAAACAAAAACACAGGACACGGCACTTACGCCAAAATAAATATATAAACAAAACGGACTAAACAGTGAACAGTAAACGAACAGACAAACACGGTGAGTAAGAACACTTATCAATTTACTTTACTTTAACTTTAGCTCTTTTCTCCTTCTCTCTCTCCCGTTCTCTACTCACCGAACACCCAACCCCGAGTGAGTGAAAAAATGCTGTTTTTATGCAGTTGTACCGAGACCAGATTGCTAGTCAATCATTCAATTGGAATCTGGGTACAACTGCACGTGAATTAATTAAGTGCAATCCCGTGACACACATTATACACATTTTATCTGCACGTGATGTGATGTGCAATCCCGTGCCTAAATACAATTATACATTTTAAATAACATGTGAAACACAGACCCGTTTATCCCGTGTACCAACTACAATACACCAACATTTACACACAACACGTAACATATAACAGAAAATACACACAGGAGCGGGCACTTTGTCACAGACCCCTGTGTGTGTATTGCACAGAATACCAAACACACATATAAAGCAAAACAAAGCATCTAGAGCCAAATAATTGGTTAAATACTTTGTAATGTGTAACAGAAGTGAGTTCTATTATATTTAAATGTATCTAGCTTGTGTACAGTGTTTTACAGTTCCTTTATTCATAAAGGATAGTTTAAAGTTACCTAACTGAAAGCATTCACTGCTCATCTCTCGGGAGCTCTGCTACAGGTTTATAGTTGTGCCTGTGGTGCAAATAGGCTTTGATGAATTTAAATCTGCAAATTGTATTTGGATAACCCTATTACAATTAGCACGTTATTTGCTCGGCACAGCTCATGAATTTCTGTTGGTAAATAACATCCCTTTTAAAGCCGGTTCAGGTTTCTGCATGCAAACGTGTGCACGTGGTCTCCCTCCCCCACCCCCAAGGCAGTGGTTACTGCTCAGTTCTATTAAACAGCTTCTTTATCAGGTAATTGTTTAAACATAATGTCATTGCGCTATCAGAGCAAAAGGTGAGCTTGTGACATTTGCAAATGTCAGGATTATCTTAAGACTTTTATTATGCAGCACTATATATATATATATATATATATATATATATATATATATATATATATATATATATATATATATATATATATTTATAATTTCAGGGCATACCATGACAATTATTTCCACTGAAATTGGTTATTTAAATAAATTGCTAATTATCTGAGGATGTCGGTATTGAAATGTTGTTATTGAGTGTCAGGCTAAATGCGGCTTCTTGTGGACACCTACGGACAGGATAGCTGGAAAACATACAGTAATTTTAACTTAAGCAAGTGACGTGGCTTTTTGTTTTCTTTGTATGTCATGAATACAGCTGAAAGGGGGGGAAAAAGTACAGAAAGGGAGATGATTCAGGGTGATTCTTCAGCAATTTAGCTTTGAAATATTCCTTTGAAGTCAATTTAATGCTTTAATACGGGATGTCATTGCAACGTTCATGTGTACTAAATAAGTCCTTGACTACAAATTAGGTTCTGGCAATGTATGCAAGACTCCTTAACCTGTCAAATCCCCAGCCCCTCACAGACAATTTCCGCCTGGGGGGCTGTGCCCTTAAATAAATCACAATATTTTCCAAAGTATAGACAGCACAGGCATGGTTCAGGGCTTGAATTCAAGGTAACCCCTTGGGCATCAAGACTAAAACCTCAGGTGTGATAAAAGTCTTACTCAGTACCACACTGGAAGGAGATATCCAGAAAAAATACATAAAAAAACAACAAACGCTTTTCATTTTTTTATGTTCTATAGTCATTTTTTCAACTTGTAGCATATGAAAAGAGCCAGATTTCCAGTGCTTCACCAACATGTCTAATATACTGGGTAAAAATTTGGAACTGTTTGAACAAAGGGATCAAATTCTACAGGAGTTTTTACAAAGCTAAGCCCAAGGGTCCCCAAACCTCTCCAAAAATAAACATTGTGTAAATTATTATTATTATTATTATTATTATTATTATTATTATTATTATTATTTATTTCTTATCAGACGCCCTTATCCAGGGCGACTTACAATCGTAAGCAAATACATTTCAAGTGTTACAATACAAGTAATAAGAGCAAGAAATACAATAACTTTTGTTCAAGCAAAGTACAAGTGTGACAAACCACAATTCAATAATACAGCAGATAATAGTGATAGTTACATCAGGATATGATTAAATAGTGATAGTTACATCAGGATATGATTAAGTACAAAGTACTACAGGTTAAACACTTGGCAGATTACAGTATTCTGAAGTACAGGATTAAATGCAGTAAAATAGGGGGCAGATAAGAGCAAAATAAAGCACATTTACATGAAGGGTGATAGTGTCCCAGGATACAAACAGAGGAGTTCTACAGGTGCTGTTTGAAGAGGTGCGTCTTAAGGAGGCGCCGGAATGTGGTCAGGGACTGGGCAGTCCTGACATCTGTAGGAAGGTCATTCCACCACTGCGGAGCAAGGGTGGAGAAGGAGCGGAAATCTTTATGTCAATTGATACACTAAGTTCTAAAAGGGATGTTATCTTCTGGCACCTCACATGCTATCCATTGCCACATGCATTTGCCTTTGAAAGGCTTCCCCCCCCCAACCCCCCCCCCCCCCCCCCCTTATCTCATTCAAGAGGTGGGCGTGTTTGTTTGCACATAGATTACTCTGTGATGGATTGGGCTACAAACAAAGTAAAGCTGCAACGTGATCAGGGAGACTTCACCGTCATCAAGGTTGTGAGACCAGAGCAGCAAAACGCAAGCTAGTCGATTGCTTTTGTTTTGAATGCATGGGGGTACTAGACACATTGCGAATGGGATATCTCAGCGGTGAAATGACGGATTCGAAAAATTCCTTCGCTGTTTGACGGTAGGAAAACAACGATTTTGATATTGAGTCAGCTTTTTTTCTCTTTTGCTTTTGTAATAATATTAAAAATGAGTTATGAAATATAATATTTACGTGCAGTTCCGTGTTCCGCCCACGGGACTAGAGGGCGTAATGCAATGTTCATGACTTGGCTTCTTGTATTATTATTATTATTACTTATTTATTTCTTAGCAGACGCCCTTATTATTTTTATATACAATTACATTATTTTTTACATATTATTTTTTACATACAATTACCCATTTATACAGTTGTGTTTTTACTGGAGCAATCTAGGTAAAGTACCTTGCTCAAGGGTACAATGCTTATTGACATAAGCATTGCAGTATTTGGTTACGTGGAGGTAGGTACATTATCGTTCTGGGTGAGACTCCTGAGTCACACCCACTCCGAACTCCTGATATCCAAAGCACTAATCCTCGATAACCTGCATCCCACCTCTGAGCCACATCCTGTAATAAAACAGAGCCGTTCTAAATCTTCAACTTGGGTTAGAGTTGAAAATACAGGTACTTAAACTACATATTGTTACACTGTAGTTGTCATTTAATATTGACAACATGTTTTTTTCTCAATCATAAAAGTAGACGTACTGTCCAGTTAAAGTGAGTGTATTTTGAAATGTATCCTAATATTACATGGGTTAACGTATGCTTTCAATGTAATGTCTCCCTCATGATGCTGTGCTGTTTTGAAATTACTTTTAAATGCATGAGTTGGTTAGTAATGTATGATTGAACTGAAGCAGTAATTGATTTGAAAAAAAAATAACTACACACAGGGTGTAAAGGAAAATACCTGTATATTATTATCCATATGCTGAGTATTGCACTGCTAACAAAATGATTTAGCATGCAAGATAGCTCTCTCCCTTGTATGACCGCAACAAGCTTTTTGAGGTAGGGGAACAGAATTAGTGCCGACAATGTGTTGCTGTGATCAATGAAAGGAAACCTGTTTGCTTAACAATGTTACATCTAATGTGATAAAGACATCCATCTGTCAGCATGATTGGAGAAGAGGTCTTAATTCATTAGGGAAATTGAAACGCAGGTAAATAAATGATGTAACATTAGGAGAAAGAACTCGACAAGCCAGAGCTGCCAGTCTTCAAACGCATTTTCTAACAGATAGCATTTCCTTCTGCTTTAAAATTTAACAATTCTTTGAATGTTGGTTTATATGCCATCTGCTGTCTGTTACGAAGAGTTAAACAGGACTGTTCAGCTTTAGCTAGAGCAGGTAGTAAAAACGTAAAAAAATTACCAAAAAAGCTTGATTCTGTTTGCTAGATGCTGATGGCAACATGATTTTCATAAAATAAGCTGCACTGAACAGTGCGATTTCTGGAATAAAATAGCTTTCTGTCAGGGGTGCTACGTATTTTACAATATGGCTTCACTACTTTTTTTTCTCTGTAAAATAATAATGCAGTTTATGTAATGCAAGTGCTGTTGTATCGCAAAAAATAATTCCAGCTTCCCTTTCAATTCAAAGACGACCACCAACAATACTTTTGGGATATGCCTGCCACAGGTCAGGTATTCACTGAGCATTTTATGTCGGAGCTGCTGATAGGCCCCTCTGGGGAGTGACATCCTCGGTCCTGCCTCCCGAGGGAACACATAGTCATTCCATGGAGCTCACATCCTCTTTTGCACTGTAAGGTACTAACCTGTCCAGTTGCTGTGATTGAGTCTGTATAAAAGAGCTCTCACTTAAGTTTACGGGAGTTCCCCTGCTTTATTTTTAAGAAAATATTGCTGGAAATCCGCTTGCCACTTCACTGGAATCAGTAACTCTGCTTCTGTGAACTGAGCTATAATCGTTGCGCAACTGCGCTTTGTTAAATCTTTCTCTTTTTCACCAGTCTGCATCGCATTGCGTCAGACTGCTTTCTAACCCTGCAGCATCTGCTGTTGTGTGTGTATTTCTCCTGCTAATTAAAGCTTAACGGGTCTGCCACATCCCACTGTTGAGTCGACTCTACCGGTTGTCTTGGCCTGCCTGCTCAGTGTGCTTGGCCTAAAAAAAAAAAATCTTTTTCACAATCGATCTGTCTTCAGGAAGCAGGCTTCATTGCCCTGCCTTCAGCCCTTCCCAGCGTTCCCTGATTTCCTGAAAGAGATACGGTCCTCTTGGAACCACCTGGCCTCGGCACCAAGTGTGGTGAAACGAGCAACCCCGCTGGCTTCTCACTGAGGCCCCGTTTCAGCCTATACATTCCATAGTTGAAATACCTCGACTTGAAGTCAGCCTTTTTGTTAGCCATCACCTCCACCTAGCGAGTCAGTGAGCTACAGGCTGTGTCTGCACAGCTTCTGTATACGCGTCTGGGATGACACAAACGGTATTGTTACGTACGAACCCTGCATTCCTCCCTAAAGTGGCTGTGGCTATCCACGTACATCAGTCAGTGGAGCGAGAGGCTTTCCATCCTCCTCCTCCTTTTTCTTCAGAGGAGGATTAAAGACTAAACTCTGCGTCAGTCTGACCAGCTCTTCTGTCATGGTGCAAGGACCCTGGGTCAGGCCCTCTCAAAGCAGTGTCTGTCTCACTGGATTGTGGACACAGTTTCGACTGCCTATTAGGCACAAGGGTCCTTGAGGGTGCACGCTTACACGACTAACTGTGGTTTTGCTGTCTCAAGGTGTCCCTAAAGTATTGTTGGTGGTTGTCTTCAAATTCAAAGGGAACATTAGGTTACGGATGTTCACCGGCCTGCGATGTCACATCGGTCGCCTTCGCGGGTTCGATGCAAAAGAGGAAGTGAGCTCTGTGGAGTGACTATTTGATACCTCGGGAAGTAGGACTGAGGACGTCACTCCCCGGAGGGGCCTATTGGCAGCTCTGACATAAAATGCTCAGTTAATACCTGACCTGTGGCAGGCATAGCCCAAAAGTATTGTTGGTGGTTGTCTTCTCTTTCAGGGAACCAGGGTTACATCCGTAACCTAATGTTTTCTTTTCTCCCCACTCTGTAGGGAATGCCATCAGACCCATAGCCCTGCGAGCTGTCTCTGCCATTGCCAGGGCTTTACCAGGATTTCCTATTTTAGCTACAGGTGGGATTGATTCGGCTGAGTCCGGCCTGCAGTTTCTACATGCTGGTGCTTCCGTGCTGCAGGTAACTGTTTCTCCTTATTAACAATTAATTAATATAGAGTGAAATTAATAGTGTTATTCCCAAAGGTACTGTTCTGAAGTGTTACACCGTGTGACTTCCATGCCCAGTCCACTGCTTCATAGACTGAAAAATGAGTACTACATGATCATTCTATTGTATTTGGCTTCAGGCAATGTAAGTGTAGCACGGAAAAGAAAATGTTACTTCCATGCCCAGTTCACTGCTTCGATAACTGAAGAATGAGTATCTCATCACAGGTGCCTGCACTTAGACCATGTATTGTGTGCTCATAAATTCTGTTTCCCGGGTTTTTGCCCTCTCTTATGATTGACAGACCTTCAGGGTTGGACAATTAGTAGAGTGCATTGAGGGGACAAAAAAAGGAAAAGTGTGTGTGTCTTTCTGTGTTCTGAATATGGAAAAATATTGAGCCTCCTTAGTTAATCAGTATTCTGTGTGCCATAAAAAAAAAAAAATATCTGAGATAAGAGATCCTGCATTGCAGTTAAGGGGTACCCTTCAAATAACACAATATGCACAGGTCACTTAAACAAATCTAGATTTGCTTTTAAAAGTTATCCCTGCCAGGACCTGCACATTTTCCCAGTACAGAGATAAACATGATTTACGTTTTTGATATAGTGTTGTGGCACGGTAGCATCACAACCCAGATGTTATAGGCATGGAGAGACTCAGACACAGAAAGCTGCAAGGTTAAATGTACTAATGCACAATTTTAGTTAACAAGTAAACAAAAATAAAACAGACAAAACATTTACAAAAACCCACTGGTCAAAATAAAAGGCACAAGGGCCAAAACAAAAGGTTTCACAAAAACTCACGAAAATAAACAGATAGACAGCACAATACGGTACACGAAACACAGACCTCCACCTCTTTCGCCAACATCAATTTATAATCCTCCCCCTAACACCCATTTTATACACCTGTGGCTGGAGCCTAATTGGTAATTTAAGTATTTATTCTGTTGTTAGCTTGTGTTTATCCATATTCACTCGTGTTTTGACTGAGAAATTTAACCGCCCTCCCTGCCAACCTAATATTCCCCACACAACACATATCCGTGCATCTGTAGGGCTTTCACACTGCCACAAGTGGCTTGCAAATTTTTCACTTTTAAAAACTGTATAATGTACCTCCAACATTCAATTAAACTTGGTCACAAAAAAGGAGTTAAAATGCTTCACTTTTAAATAATTGCCATACTGTTTGTCATTGATGCACAAAGAGATGAGAAAAGTGTCCTCACTTTTTCCCCTTCCCATTGTAAATGAAACAATAGGAGTAAATCTGCATCTGGTAGTAACTCAGTTGTTTAGACACTCTGGGGACAGTGGGGGGAGAGAAAGGAATCTCTAATTCATTCTTTTATAATTAGGCAAACATTTTTTTGACTAATTGGGCAGAATTTCCTTAAGGAACAGTTTTTCTTTATTGTTTTTGGGTTAATGCCAGAACAAAACAAAGAAGCTTTAAAGCTTCAAGCCAAATATTAGATGTGTTTTTTTTTTTTTTTTTTTCAAGGCACGTTTTATCTGTGAAAGATTGAAACATTGTACATTAATGTGCTTTACATGTGCTAATGGCATTAAGGAAATCAATTAGTGGCAAGTCATTTATTTATTAATAACTGAAAATATATTTAGAATAGAAATGCACTTTAAAGCTTGTAGGAAATAAATCCAGTAAAGTTGTCATGTGAAGAAATAGTGTTGCCTAGATATTTGTGCTGTGTTTTGGGCTTTTTCAGTTGACCACAATTATGTATACTAATTAAATGTTCTGCTGTACTACAATTGCAAAATGGATTCCAATGTCTCAACATATACATAAACAAAATTATAAACACTGCACAAAGTTATTAAAGTGTATGCTTTATTGAAGAGAAATTGTACAGCTTTAGCTAAAAGTGTTGCATCACCCTAGAATGTTAGGATTGAGATGCAATACAAATATTTTAAAAACACATAATATATATATTAATATATATATATTTATATATATATATATATTGTGATGAATTGCCCCCACTTAGGTTCGTTGCCCCTTTACAAATTGACCCAGACACCGAAATTGGGGGTTCAGCGCTTCCGCGCACTTTTAATAATACAAACAATAATACAAAAACAAAAACACCTAGCTCTTTACGAGCACTAACTGAACTTTCAGGAACACCCTGACTACAAGTAGGACGGCTAAGCCGTTTCCCCACCAAACAAAACCCAACAAACTAAAACCACACAGGTTTGACACGGCACTCACTTCAGTATGACTGCTCGGAGACAGAGCACACTATCTGCCTCCTTCTACACAGCAGCCGTGAGCAGACTGACTGCACCCCTTATATACCCTGCACCTGGTCCTAATTTAACAATAATTACCAGGTGCAGGGGATAATTAACAATTAACACAATGTGCATTCGCACATGTTTTCTTCTATGCAGGGAGGATTAACCCCCTCCCTGCTGTGTTACAATATATATATATATATATATATATATATATATATATATATATATATATATATATATATATATACAGTGCCTTGCAAAAGTATTCAGACCCCTGACCAATTCTCTCATATTGCTGAATTACAAATGGTACATTGAAATTTCGTTCTGTTTGATATTTTATTTTAAAACACTGAAACACAAAATCAATTATTGTAAGGTGACATTGGTATTATGTTGGGAAATAGTTTTAAGAAAAATAAAAAACTGAAATATCTTGCTTGCATAAGTATTCAACCCCTGTGCTGTGGGAGCTCCCGGTTTACACCGATGAAAGAAATTGCCCTAACGAGGACACAATTACCTTACCATTGGCCTCCACCTGTGAACCATTAAAGTTGCTGTCACATTTTCTGGATAAAAACCCCACTGTTGAAGGATCATTGGTCAGGCTGTGAATCTGAAGGAAAATGAAGACCAAAGAGCATTCTACAGAAGTTAGAGATAAAGTAATACAAATGCATAGATTAGGAAAAGGGTACAAAATAATATCCAAGTGTTTGGATATCCCAGTGAGCACAGTTGGATCAATAATCAGGAAGTGGAAGCTGCATCACACCACCCAGGCACTGCCAAGAAAAGTCCGTCCCTCAAAACTCAGCGCTCAAACAAGAAGGAGACTTGTGAGAGAAGCCACAGAGAGGCCAGCAATCACTGTGAAGGAGCTACAGAGTTCAGTGGCTGGGAGTGGAGTAATGGTGCACCAGTCAACCATATCAAGAGCTCTGCATAACACTGGCCTGTATGGGAGGGTGGCAAGAAAGAACGCCGTTACTCAAAAAGTACCATCTGAAAGCACGTCTGGAGTTTGCCAGAAATGAGAGTGACCCAGCTGTGATGTGGGAAAAGGTTTTGTGGTCAGATGAGACCAAGATAGAGCTTTTTGGCCAAAACTCAAAGCGCTATGTGTGGCGCAAACCTAACACTGCCCATGCCTCAAGACACACCATCCCTACAGTGAAGTATGGTGGTGGCAGCATCATGCTGTGGGGATGCTTCTCATCAGCAGGGACTGGGCATCTTGTTAAAATTGAAGGAAGAATGGATTGAGCAAAATTCAGGGAAATCCTGCAAGAGAACCTGCTTCAGTCCGCTAAAAAACGGAAGCTTGGGAGGAAATTCACCTTTCAGCAGGACAATGACCCCAAGCACAAGGCCAAAGCAACATTGGAGTGGCTCAAGAACAAAAAGGTGAATGTCCTACAGTGGCCCAGTCAAAGTCCTGATCTCAATCCCATTGAGAATCTGTGGCACTATTTGAAAATTGTGGTCCATAAGCGTCGTCCAACCAACCTGAACAACCTGGAGCAAATCTGCCAAGAAGAATGAGCCAAAATCACTTCGACACTGTGTGCAAAGCTGGTACATACTTACCCCAAAAGACTTAAAGATGTTATTGCAGCGAAAGGTGTCTCTACCAAATATTAATGTGTGGGGGTTGAATACTTGCAAGCAAGATATTTCAGTTTTTTATTTTTCTTAAAAATATTTCCCAACATAAAACCAATGACCCCTTACAATAATTGATTTTGTGTTTCAGTGTTTTAAAATAAAATATCAAACAGAACGAAATTTCAATGTACCATTTGTAATTCAGTAATATGAGAGAATTGGTCAGGGGTCTGAATACTTTTGCAAGGCACTATATATATATATATATATATATATATATATATATATATATATATATATATATATATATATATATATATATATATATATATATATAATGCTAAAACCTTCCTTATGAAGTGCAATGATGGCTGAGTGTGTTTCCCCATGGCTTACTCTGAGGTTTTAAAATCTATGTAAAAATCATGCTTCTATATCTTAAATGTACTTCTAATTGTCACCTTTTGATTACTCCTAATTGAGCAACACTTGCCAAGGTTTGTGTTTTTCATGTTTAATTTCGAAATGTCACATTTGACCAGTTACCATATGTATTTTTTTTAATTGAGAATTTTAGTATTTTTTTCCGTTTATACATCATAAAAGCTGCTTATGCAGTTCTGTGGTGCCATTTTGAAGTACAGCAAAATGAAAGTTGTATTATTTTAGGGGAGCAAGATGGTGTTCTGCTAAATGCTAGAATGTCATCACTTGAAATAAAAAAGCTTCCAAAAGAGACCAGGGAATATAAAAGCATTTGAGATCTCAGAAGGAGTTTAAATCAATGCACAGCCACAGTTACAGAGCAGATGAAAGAGCCTGCTGTCTCAATTGCTTGGAAACTACTTAGAAATTCTCACTTCGATTTATTTTGGTAGTCAGTTACATTAGTACTAAATGCAGTGTTCGAGGACATCACATCTTTGATATTCCGAAAATCTGGCAAATGAAAACTAGTAATGGAGGAGCTGCTGCATCTATAGGAGTCAGATGCATGTCTTAATGTACCATCTATTTTCAAGAGCTTTATTAAAAAGACAGAATTGAAATAAGTAGTACCCCCTCCTCAAGAGATTACCGGTATAGAGCCTTGGTGATTTGTGGGTTATTTTCAATTAAAGAGCACTTCCTGTCTGGGCTTCATTCTCAACCCCCATTTTATCTGAACTGTGCAGAGATAGAAATAGTTTGTTTAAACTGGTGTACAGAATTATAGTAGTGTAACTTTGTTTAATTGTATTGTAATAGTGCACACTGTTTCTATTTATTTATATGTTTATTTATTAGTTTTTGTAAAGGTTACCTAGAGTATAGAACTGCACTCCCAGAATGTACAAGCTTTCCTCAACAGATTGTACAAGTCAAGATCTTGTTGATTCTTTGTATTGATTACATTCAAGATTGTTCAGGTTCGCCCTACCATTTCACATAACTTGGAATCACAGCTTCAAACAAAACTTGCTCTTTTCTGTCACATTACTTCTCAAAAGGAATATCTGTAAATCCATCTGAGTCTACTGTCTTTCTTTACCTAGGTATTGTAAAACAATGACAAAATTCATGTACAGACTAACCCAAAACACAGTATAGATCTGTTTCTGTCTTTCTGACTTGTTTGGTTAGAAATTTCCCACCTGATTCCTTTTAAGCCACTTTGTCCGAGCTTCCATTTACACTGACACTGGGTCCTATTACTGTAGTTACGAAGGTATCCATGGCATAGCATCATATATAATATGATTATTATGATTATTATTATTATTATTATTATTATTATTATTATTATTATTATTATTATTATTATTATTATTATTATTGTTGTTGTTGTTATTTTAAAAAAATAATGGCAGATTTCATTCATATTTAGTCCCTAGTAAAAGAATAAACACTTGCTTCAACAGCATGAGGTAGGCATTGTCAGGTGGTAAAGACTGCTTCCACAGATATTAATATACAAGTTTTCGATCATGCATATTTAATTAGTATTATAACTATATTCAAATGTAATCCATCGGAACATTGAAGCCCTTGGTGAGTTGGGTTAGAATGAAAGTGTTTACAGTTAAATATCCTTGAATGGATGGATTTCTTCAGATGTTCCCTATAATTGCATAATTAATGCATACTGTATTTCTCTGGAGAAATTGAATTTGTCTAATATAAATGAGCTTCATGGAGAATTGCTCTTGAGGACGTTTTACATTTCTGCCAATCCTTCCCCCTTGCAGATATGCTGCTGTGTTTTAGTATACAATTCCAGAGAAGGGCTTTTATTTTAATGACCATGTTTAGTCTTCATAGCTAACACTGAATGTGCAAAACACTTCCCTCTTGTCATTTTGACCAACAGTAATGTTTACATCTGAATGTTGTGCATGGATCACTAATCTAAAGGGTTCTTTCCTGCTGATTTTTATTTTTTCATGTAAGGAAATAAATATGTACAATGGGTTTGGTGGGAGGGGTTCCCATTGTACTGTGCTAAGACCCCTTTGTTACTTGATATCTGGTACACCTAAATAGATAATCTTTTCCACAACTGGTGGACTGATATTTTATTTATTTATTTATTTATTTATTTATTTATTTATTTATTTTTACCTCAATCTCCCAAGACTGGCTCCAGATTGAATGTCGCACCAGTCTTCTTAGTCAATATTGCATAAACACCTTTTTGGAGACTAAAGTAAAAAGCAAATGTCCCACCCAGTTCAGTTTGCATTGATATGAAAGTAACTTGTGTGAGCTGAGTTTAGACAATTCAACTAAAACTTAGTGAAAAAAACAAACAGACACTGTTACATTTTAATTCAGGAAATATTTTAGTCAGAAAACAGCACAAAACGCTTTGATTTCTCTTATAGTACACGACTCTAGTCTTGACGTTAGACCAAAGAGATTAACGGAGTGTTACTAACTTGCTCAGCCTTCTTATGGTGCTTCCAGTTCACATCATACTCTCAACTTTAAAACGAAAGTCTCTTTCACAAGGGAAACCTAACCGAAAACGTACGATAGAAATGAGTTGCTGACCACCATCAAACATATAATAATAACACCTTAGAAACACAGTGGCATTACTACACAAGTAACTGTAATTATAAACAATAATTAAAACCACAGGCTCAAGAAACACAGTACTATATATCAATATATCAGCCCTGATCTTCTGACTGATATTAAATGTTTACACATGAATCTGTTAAGGTGACACAGAGAGTGCTGACCAGCAGGAAGTGGATGGTCAACAGTGCAAGAACTTTCAATACATTATGAAAGAATCAAGTGAAGAGATCGCCAGTAATTGCATTACACAGCATGGTTTGACAGTTCAAAAACATTTAAAAGCAAATTCTTTCAGAATCAGGTCGGCACTGCAATGATCCTGCCCTGCCACCCTAAACCTCAATGATTATTACAGAACTATGTGACTGAGAGTCTGCCACAGACTGATGAGTAGCTCAGCTTCAAAACAATACAGAGCACCCACTCCTATACCAAACTGACCACAAGGAGAGGAATCAATCTGTACTGTTTACACAGCTGGTCCTACAGAAAGAAATAAAAAAAAACAAAGAATAGTCTGCAACAGAAATGCCAACAGCGTCTTACTTCCTATTCAATGCATCTGTCTAAACTCGGATATCTACAGAACAGGAAGCCAGACAGTAGTTATGGTTGGTATTCTGCATTTAACATGTATTTCGGTAATACTTGACACAGTAGTATCTTGTGTAAAGCCTGGCACTGTATTAGTCTCTATCACCATGTTCTTGTGATGTCTCACAACTACAGTAATCCCTTTGTATGTTAAATTTGTTAAGTCTGTAACTGTTAGTAGCTGTTGAATTTGTTCTTCTGAAACTTGTAAATACACTTGATTACTGGAAATGTTTTTCTTGTATGTTGTCAGCAGTATTTTTTCGTGTAGATAAAGTGCTTGCTCTTTTTGCTCTAATTTTTGCTGTCACTTAATTTAATGTCATTGTTTTTGTAAAGTGTAATAACCAACATTTTTCAATTTTTTAGCACGACAAAATTATTCAAGAATTAGTTTTTTTTTTTCGTTTATGTTCCAGACTTTCCTTTCGCTGTCATTCAGGATAGTCATCTTTTTATATTGAGCAGCAGGTAGTGAAACTGCCCCCAAGTAGTTGACACTGTAATGAAAAGGTGCAATAAAACCCAGCACCAAGTTTAATGCCATTAAACTGGATTTTCAGACCCGTCTTGGTTCCAGTTTATGCCAATAAGATGTCTGGAATTGATGTGTGAAACAAAAGCAATACAATGGTGATCTCCCCTGTAATTAAATCTCATGAACTTTAATTGTTACTCATTGTCTGAGAAGCTGTGTTCAAAGAAAAGGGACAGGTATTACTGTTATGGCGCTCAGGTGTTTAGAACACAGTTGAAGTGTCTTAAGCACTCACCTTGTCTAGATCAGGACTGGTAGTGGGTACAGTATGTACTACTAGAGGAATCCAAGTCGAATGACTCACTCCTCTGTTAGAACAGCATACAGTAATAGGATAGGTATAGGAGTTCTGTCTTTTGCGTCAAAGTAAGTTGCTTCTGTGTTGGCAGGTGTGCAGTGCGATTCAGAACCAGGACTTCACACTGATCCAGGATTACTGTACGGGACTGAAAGCCCTGCTCTACCTGCAGAGCCTGGAGCAGCTCCAGAACTGGGATGGACAGAGCCCACCCACCCCGCGCCATCAGCAGGGCAAACCCCTGCCCAAGATAGCAGACCTTGTGGGAAAGGTAAGCTACACCCTTGGGTACAGTTAGGGTGAGCCTGGGCCAGATAGACCAGTGGTATCCACTGTGTTTGATTTTGAATGTGCCTTTTGCCATTTTTAAGCGCATATATAGTGGTGTATTTGGCACGATATGCTTCAATGCAATTTGTTTTTTTTTAATTTGGTTGTGATGGTTACCCATTCAATATGATGGGTATATTTAGTTCTAAGTAATGTCTGAACTACCCTTTCCAATCTTTCAAAATGTAATTGCTTTATAGAAAATATTAAAGCATATGTTTAATTAAATGACATCCCCAATTATTAATTTACGCAGTACATATAGTGAATAGCTGTGTTTCATAAGTCATGGGGACATGAATTTATATCTGTAACAATTATAAAAAAAATTTAAAAAAAAGTGAAATAAACCCAAATACTGTATTGACCCACTAAACTCTCCTTAAATATGTTTGCTATAAGAAGTATGTTTCTCTGAATGTGTCCTTTGGGAGTTTCTAGTCACTATTTGGTGAAACCTGTGAAAGATCAGGTATGACACAGGGCAGCATTACACTGCTTAGTATTTCACAGCTGCACATGACAAAGAGTCGTGCTTCTGAGAAATTACTTTCAGTTAATTTATTTCATTTGATTCTATTTTTAGAAAAATACAATGCCACTTTTACATTTAAAACAAACCTGCAATGGTGTATATGTGTTCAAATATATGCTGTACAGTACTGTGTTTGCCAAATTTGCATCATGTAACTGGAAGGTGGTGGGTGTTTAAGGCTTGTATTGATATACAGTACTGTGTGTTTAATGTTACAGGGTTAGATCTGTCAGGTCACATTAAACAGAAATTGAAATATGGCAAAGCCAATCCCTTTATTCTATTTGGAAACCATCACAGATTAAGTGCCAGCTCATTTACCTGGTTATGCTTTTATCTGTGTTTTAAAAATAAGGCTTGAAATTAAAGTGACTTTAAAATAGGAAAAATATCATTGGATATACTGTAATTGTAAGACAAAAGTAAAATAACATACATCATTCGCACATGCATACAGTACACTTAGCTTTCATCTAATGAAGCCGTGTAGTCTTTCATGTTGCAATTATTTATAATTTCTTCAAGATTCAGGGTATTTTAATTGAAAATCATGTTTTGATTTGCTTTCTTTGTGTTTTGAATTTGTGTTACTACCGTATTTGTTATAGGGCTGTGTCTGAAGGTTCGAAGGTTTGTTCACTAGCCAGGGATTCAAAGATTTTTTTAAAGGTTAAAGGTTCGTCAGACGGGTTCAGCAGCTGTATGTTTTCCTGTTAACAGAAACTGTTTGACAACATGTGAATACTATAAATCACACATTAAATGTCACTCACATGCAAAATGCGATCTTTTGATTTGTATAATGCATATTATTATTATTATTATTATTTATTTCTAAGCAGACGCCCTTATCCAGGGCGACTTACAATCGTAAGCAAATACATTTCAAGTGTTACAATACAAGTAATACAATAAGAGCAAGAAATACAATAACTTTTGTTCAAGCAAAGTACAAGTGTGACAAACCACAATTCAATAATACAGCAGATAATAGTGTAGTTACATCAGGATATGATTAAATAGTGATAGTTACATCAGGATGTGATTAAATACAAAGTACTACAGGTTAAACACTTGGCAGATTACAGTATTCTGAAGTACAGGATTAAATGCAGTAAAATAGGGGGCAGATAAGAGCAAAATAAAGCACATTTACATGAAGGGTGATAGTGTCCTAGGATACAAACAGAGGAGTTCTACAGGTGCTGTTTGAAGAGGTGAGTCTTAAGGAGGCGCCTTACTTTAAACAAAGTTATTAAAATCTGCTACCAAATCGTTATACATTACGTACAACTCTACATGGCGCCGCTGTCATGTATGGAACAGGGTATAGTATGCAAAGCAGTGGGCTTGTACCTCTAGTGGCTGTATTGCTTCAGTAAAATATGTACTGAATACCTAGTGTACAAGACAGTGTAAGAGAAGTGCTATGGTAGAATATGTTTGAAACATACAAAATATATACGCAAAGACTAATAATTTTAATTTCGAAAAGCCCCTTCAGCTCGTGTTAACCAGAAGCAAATTTCTTCATTCGCCATCTCGACAGCAAGGATAAGGGCGTCTGCTAAGTCTGCTAAGAAATAAATAATAATAAAAAAATAATAAAGCACAAATAAACAAGTAGCTATGGTAATGTCGCCAAGAAATTATGCAAATGAGTACCATCGAAGGTTCTAACCTTCCTTCGGTAATGTGTTCCAAACCTTCAAAGGTCAAAATGTACCCTTTGTTGCAGCCCTAATTTGTTATACCTTGAATTGCATCATAAATGCAAAGGCATTTGACAGCTTGATTACACCGTGTAACAATTTTTTTTTTTTTTTGGTTCCTGGGTAGTAAGTGTTATTTCCTAATTGCTTATGCCTCAAAAGTATAGAAAATGGCTATTATTCCCCACAAACTTTGCTTTTGTGACCAGGACAGTGATATTTTGAAATTTACCTATTTTCCAGAACATTCCAGATAGATTCAGTGCTGAGTAAACTTGGAGTAACTTCTAGAACTTTCTAGAACTTTCCAGTAATATAAATAGCAGTATAAATACAGGGGCCTTAAGCCCACCAGTTCAGTTTAGTTCCAGCTGCCTAAGTGGATACATATCTGCATTTTTCTGAGATGGCATCAAGAGGCTGCAAGCATCCGGCAGACGCATTTTGCTATGTCTGCGGCCAATTTATCAAGACAAGAGCGAAAAAGTACTCAGTGGAAGTATCTGCTAAGATGTGTGAGGCCTACAAGGCATATTTCGGCATCCCTGTCGGGGATCAAGACAAACTCTGGGCACCACACTGCCATGAGCTCCCCATACCCACTCCTCCGGAGAGAGAGCAGCCGTCTTTAGAAGAGAGCAGCAAGTCAGAGAGCGAGGAAGACGTTGTAGATCCAGATGACAATTTCAGAGGTGGAGCTGAGGAGAGAAACCCATACTATCCCAACCAAAAAGACCTCAACGACTTGATTAGAGATCTTGGTCTCACCAAGTCCAATGCCGAGCTTTTGACGTCTAGGCTCAAGCAGTGGAACTTGTTGGATGAAAGTGTGCAAGTCGCAGATCAGAGGAAGCATCACCAACCTTTTTCCAGCTTCTTCACCCGTCAAGATGGGCTTTGCTTCTGCCACAATGTGACCAGTCTGTTCGAGGCAATCGGAATCGCCTGTAACCAGAATGAGTGGCACCTCTTCATTGACAGCTCATCCAGGAACCTCAAAGCCGTGCTGCTCCATAATGGTAACAAGTACCCGTCTCTTCCCCTGGCTCACTCGGTGCACCTCAAAGAGGATTACAACAGCATCAAGACCTTGCTGGACGCCTTGAAGTATGATGAGTACGGCTGGGAGGTCATAGGAGACTTCAAAATGGTGGCATTCCTGATGGGTCTCCAAGGCGGTTTTACCAAGTTTCCCTGCTATCTTTGCCTTTGGGACAGCAGGGACACCAAGGCGCACTACCACAGGCGGGACTGGCCACAGCGGACCGAGTTCTCTGTGGGGAGGAACAACGTCAAGTGGGAGCCACTGGTGGACCCCCGGAAGGTGCTGATGCCACCACTGCACATCAAACTTCTTCCCTAAGCTGTCTGAGGCAAAGGTCAAAGCCGGTGTCTTCGTCGGACCACAGATAAAGAAGATCCTGGAGTGCAATGAATTCCCCAAGAAGCTCACTAGTAAGGAGAAAGCGGCTTGGAACAGCTTTGTCGCAGTGGTTCGGGGCTTCCTGGGCAATCACAAGGCCGAAAACTATGTGGAGCTGGTTGAGACTCTGGTGAAGAACTACGGCACAATGGGCTGTAGGATGTCCCTCAAAGTCCATATCATTGATGCTCATCTTGATAAATTCAAGGAGAACATGGGAGTGTACTCGGAGGAGCAAGGCGAGCGCTTCCACCAGGATATACTGGACTTTGAACGCCGCTACCAAGGACAGTATAACGAGAACATGATGGGAGACTACATTTGGGGGCTAATTCGTGAAAGTGATTTACAGTATAATCGTAAATCTCGAAAAACTACTCACTTCTAAATCTTTTGTAGTCATTTTTGTATTACTTTAGTATAAATACATGTTAATTTGGATTCATATGTTGTTTTTTCTGACTTTATGTGAACGAAAAGACACAAATTTGCCCGTTTTCTCATTGGAAATAGGTAAATTTCAAAATATCACTGTCCTGGTCACAAAAGCAAAGTTTGTGGGGAATAATAGCCATTTTCTATACTTTTGAGGCATAAGCAATTAGGAAATAACACTTACTACCCAGGAACAAAAATTGTGTTACATAGTGTTATATTAACATAATTGACCAGCTACGCTTACATATCTTAAATCTTCCCCCCCGCCCCCCCCCCCCCCCCCATGTAAATTAGATTAACATTTTCATTTTGAGTGATCATAGTCAATTTTCACAGTGATTGAGAATGATGAAAGTTGCCCAACATCGACTCATTCACTGTTTAAACTTACCAGTGTAAGATTTCTGAACTCTATATTGCCTTTAAGGGTTTGACCAGAAATAGAAACATACAGATGCATACAAATGCTTATAAGAGAAGACTGGCAGATATCATTGGTTTGACTTTAATATGGTTGTTGTGGCTGAGATTCAAAGTTGTCTAAACCACAGTAGATTACAGACTGAACTATGCATGAGCATGGACCATATTCCACTCAAGGCACCCGTCCAGAGATCAAGAGGTGGGCAGTAGATGATGTTTCAAGACATGTCAGTGGCTAGTCCAATATATAATAGCATAATAATATAAGTAACATAAGAGTGAAGATCGACATGGAAGGTCAGCATTATTTTTTAATGGTACTGTACTGTACAATATGTCACACTGTTACCTGAAGCTACTACTTATCTGGAATAGCTTGGTTGCTTAAAAACAATTCTCTTGTAGGAATATTGTCTAAATATGGCAGTATATTTTTGTAAGGGAATGAAGAAGCTCTGATACTGTGATATTAAGCGCCTGTCTTTCCTCCTTGCTAATTTCAGCTCATGGTCTTGCCAAACACGGTTGCCCCAGGTGGCAGGCTGGACTGGAATTCAGGTCTTAAATAGCTCTTTGGCTCACTGTTGAACCAATATCAAGCTTGGCAGGCTTGCCGCACTAATGAAGCCTTCATCTGTACAAGCCTGCCTGTCTCAGCTGGAAAGCTGGGACTGACTGAGTGGTGATTAGAGTCAGGAAGGGGGGACACGGACACAGGAACTATACTAAAAGGCTTTCAGTGTGGCTATCTGTGATATTTTGTAAGCAGTTCTGTTAACACTTTATCTGCTGAAGCAGCTCTTTCCATCTGTATTGTACCTTTTTCATACCTGCCTCAGCAAATATGTGATTGAGTAGTTCACCCAAAACATCAGGGGCAGGATAAGCCTGTAGCAATACTGAAATATCGACTTGACCTTCGTCTACTTGTAGGCCTACTGGTGCTAGGCAGTATAACAGTTTTTATATGCAGCATATTTCTGTTCATATTTAACAAAAAAATCTGTCTTTTTTTTTAATGACAATTATCAAGTTTCAATCAATATTTGATAGAACATCTAAATGTAACATTCAGATCTGTGAACGAACCCGCTCCTATGTAATGGAAATGCAGTTAAATGCATGAATGCACATACAACATGAATGCAGCTAGTTATTTCAAAGTGGGTTAAAACTCATACTAGGAAGTTCAGTCATTCTGTAGCTCTTCATATGTGGTACCTTTCAAATGATCTGACAACATGTAGAATAAACTAAATCAGCCTTTTTCTCCTTTTTTCCCATACCTTTTGTAAACTTTTTTTGGTTTGTTTTGTGGAGGCATATATTTATACCATCCAGGGCTGAGCTGAACAGTTCATTTCCCTTAAAGTAGTGCTATACAATTCTAAATGAATAGTCTTACTATTTATGTGGGGTTTATTAATAACGTTATACCATTTTTTTTTTAATTTTTAAAAACTTTGTATGGTACCTTTTCTACAGACCACATGATCAGATAGCAGCTAGACCGTTATGTGTTTGAGTTTGAACTCATGAAGGACTAAGAAGATACAGTAACTTTTTAAATCTATAACGTTGTCTTTTTAAATACTGTGTATACCAAATGTAAGTATAATACACAATTAAAAGCACCAACATGTCTGCAACAGAAGAAAAGTGGGTAATATTTCTTGTTCTAATAAGTGGTAAAACATGTTTTTTAAAACCTTGGTTATCATCCCTTTTTAATAGAAACATTACAATTCTGTATGCAGATGGCTGAATACAAACCTTATTGCAACCAATGCTAAACACCCACACCTTAGGAGGGAAGGTCATTTTCACCACAATATTGAGATTTTGTTTTGTACGACCATTTCCAGAATTCAGTAATTTGAATTGTACTAAATAACTGAAGTTGTTTTTTTTTTGTGTCTGTGTGTGTATAGTAAATTGTTTTTATTACAGGTTTCTAAGTGTGCTTCATCATAATATATCTGTCAGTATGTGGTCAGTCAGTAACTAAGCAACCAAAACTACAAATACCCTCCGTCTGCCTACATTATTTAAGCAATGAAACTAATTGAAGCATTGAAACAGTGTGCTTTTTTATTATGATGTGCAGTCATTTTATAGCTAATGCATATGAATTTTAATGTTTTGAAAAACAACACTTTGAGAGTTGCCACCAATCTGTATGAAGCCTTAATTCATTTTATGTCACTTTAGCTTGCAAGAACACCCACCTGTTGTTTTGTCACAATATGTGAAAACCTCATTACATTTTTTGTTTTTTATCTATTTATTTATTTATGGCAATTACAATAATGTTTGTCCTTTCTCACAAATAAAAAGCCACTGCAAATGACAGACAGGGGTTTAAAAGCAGTGTTTTGGAGAAGACAGCAGTGTTCTGGAATCTGCTGGATTTGAGGGTGTGAGCTTGGCTTCACCCATGAGCGCTAAGGGAGCTCAAATGTGAAGTCATCTTGCCTGCCTCGTTCTGGAACCTTCCATTAGCAGCTCCCTGATGTCACTCTAGCGATGCCATGCAATTATACCTCTGAGTTGTGCTCTTGTTGGTTATTCGTACTGCACTGCTGTGTATGTTTGTTTTTAAGAGGATGGTCTAATCTAAAAACGCATGCAGGGGACTATCATTCTATTTTCTGTGGAGGCTCGGGATAAATGGAAATTAGGCCATACAACTGAGCAGCTCTATCAAAACTGGAAGCGTTTTTGAAACTATAAAACCTAATGTGTACCCTATAAAATCAAACCAGATCCATTTGAGCTCATACTGTACGAAATTGAACATTAACAGATACTCCTTCTATTTGGGGGAAAAAATGATTTATATAAATGAGACATGTAGTGTAATCCCTCGTAAACAAGCAAATTTAATCTATTTAAATCTTTAAAATTGATGCCCATAGAGACTTGCATGTACTGTTACGTGTTTAATTTCCATAACCTTGATACACAAAGGGCCCTAGATAATGTATCTAAAACAATGAAAATGTTTGGATGTATTGAATAGACCACACTCATGTACACAGAAAATATTGATACTGTTTTTTTCAGGCAATATTTTTTATTTAAAAAAAAAAAAAAAAGATTTAAAGAAAGTTGCCTATGTCTAGTAGAACTGCCATTTTGACAGAAATGTATATGTAAATCTGTGAAAGGTTTGCTCTTCATTCTCCAAGTGGGTATTAGGATGCTTTTTTTTTTTACTTTTATGTAGATTCCATTCATTAAGCTTGCATACAAACTGTCCATAGAGCCTGTGCTGCAGTGTCAGATATACAGAAGGAATGTTTTCAAGATATGTTAACACTAGAACCACCACGGCATTCATTTTGAAGGTTTGAGGTTTTCAAATTTAAATTACTCTGCGTGTTTGAAAGTTATCCGGTTGTCTGTTTATGACTTTTCCTAAATACATGTATTAAATACCCAGACAGCATTTAAAAGGCAGGATTGTGAAAATAGGGACGTTATAATCCCGCCTACATAGACCCGCCAAAGCAGTAATTGAGTGGCTTTTACAGTACGTGTTTTTATTTTGAATAACATAAAATATTCTATTTTTTTTAATATACAAGCCTGTTATCTCTACCCCTACTGAGCTTACCTCCGCAGTGCCAGCCACTTCGCCTGTATTGTCTCCTGCAGCAGCTGCTGGAGTGCTAGCCATGCCAACTACTTTACTCGCAGCAGTACCAAGGACAGTGACTCCAGCTGTATCGCCAGAATGAATAGGCATTCAGGAGACTCTGCAGGATGGTACTATTTGGGAAATTTATAAATCCCGGTGTGACACTGTGTGAAAACGGGGTGCACAAAATGTGTTGACTGAAACCTCAGGTCCCACGCCATACGCAGCATCGATAGCACTCTCAGTGCATTTAATTTGTTGATCGATATGTGAATGCTACACCACATTCAACGCTGTACTGTAGCAGAGGCACATCGGATATAAAATGATGATTGGCAAAAGAGTTAAAAAGAACAAAAAAACAGAGCAAAACTTGCGACCACAGCTGTACTCCAGTACAATTTTGAAACACAATGACTGTGCTACGCTAACTGTTTACAAGTGCAAGCCGAGAAAGAATGTCATTATTCTCAGCTTCCTTTATACGTCATTGCCATCGACTGTGTGGATTTCTACAATGACACAAAGTACAGAGTGGGCATTTTAGACCAGATGGCACGTCAGTACTCAGTGAAAGCCGGTTCTCGCCGGTGGCTAGTTGCTGTATTTTACAATGTACTGGACCTGGCAGCCATCAATTCCTTTGTTTTGTACAAGGAAGGCACCAGGGAAAATATCATTAGGGGAGATTTCATCTTGAAGCCAGCCACAGAGCTTTGGCAGAAACATTTTGAACATAAAACTGTAAAGCAGCAGGCAAATGCAGCTCAACCTGGATTCAGTGCTGCACCCAGTGACACACGCAAGAGAAAACAATGCCAGGTAGCTAAATGCAATAAAAATAAAACCTCTGATATCTGTGCCCAATGTGAAAGAGCAGTATGTGGTAAGTGTACAGTAAAAGTTGAGAAGCGTTACATCTGTGTGGATTGTGCTGCTATTGTGCGAAGTCTGTTTCCCTGAAAGTGCGGTCACATTACATAATGGGAATTGAGTTATTTTCTTTTTTTTTATGTTACCTTTTAAAAAAACAAATTTTGTTTGTATGTACGTATACCTGTTTACACACTAGTTTCCTTTGAAATGTTTATTATCCACAAAGTTGCTGGATCCCTATTGTAATAGTTAGAATTATCAAAATTAATTGTCAAAAATATTCAAACAACTTCTCTGAAACGGTTATGCCGTTGGCACGGTTGTCTAAGTTTGTTAAAAACAAGTCGCTACATAAAAAAAAACATGGCCACCATGAGCCAGTCAAATTTCAGATATGGTCAATTTGCATATATTGCAGTGTTTGTCTATGGTAGAATGCGGTAGAGTGATGAAACTTCATACAGAGGCCTATGGGGATTTAATGTCAACGAAAGAATGACGTTGATTGGTCACATCGTTCGGCAGCCATATTGGATTTTTCGAGGCAAATTTTCATATGTCCATTAAATCAACACCGTTGCACGAAAAGTCACGAAACTTGGTAGGGTGGTAGAGGCCTACGGAAAGTTGTCAGAGCGAAAACGAAGGTCATAAGTGACATTGGCAGCCATATTGGATTTTTCAAGAATTTTGACCAATTAAAAAAAAATCTTGTCCAAAACCGCTTATGGTAAAGATGTGAAACTTGGGGCACATATTACCCTTAGGCCCTATATTTAGACTTATTCAACACAAGTTGATTTGGTCACATGGTTCGGTAGCCATATTAGATTTGTCAAATATTCAAACGTCTTTTTCTCTGAAACCGTTATGCTGATTTTAAGCAAAACTTTGCATACATCACCTTGGCAAGGTTGTCTATCAAGTTTTATTCAAAGCAAGTCGCTACATTAAGAAACATGGCTGCTGCAAGCCAATCAAATTTGAGCTATGGTCAATTTGCACATATTACCTTGCACATACATACATACATACATACATACATACATACTTTAATATGGAACACACATCTGAACCTATATCTGTTCTATTCAAAAATTGCCTTGACTGTGACCTTTGACCTATCCTTCAGGTCAAATGCAAAACTAGCTTATAATTCATTTTGCAGACAGGTTAATGGTTACTATGAAACACATCTAGCAACCCATATATGCTCCTATTGTACAATATGCTATATAGATTAGTAGAGGCCAATGGGCTACTATGCCACATGTGAAATACGGTCATAGGACGCATGGTCTGGCACTTGGACCATTGCTTGGTCATTGCTGCTTGCAGCTAGATTTTTATTATGTTTTTTCCTTTTTTGTAGTAGTGATTTATATGTGGTAAGTTAGAAAATAAACCCTTTTATGTTTAATTAATCATTTAAATACAGTGTTTCTGCTGTGCAGATGTTTGATATGATGTGCTTGAATAAAACTTTTGAGTTGTATCCGATAGTTTGTCTTTCATTTAAATATCGAGGTTGTTTAAAATGTACCGTCATAATGACCGTCGACGCCGATTCTAGGTATGGGTATAACCGCGGAGGTTCTAGTGTTCAAATGTCAAGAGGTTTGGTTGTGGGTATCATGAGAAAAAAAGATCTATTTTAGGATGTGTGGCTGTTTTACTGTATACAAATGATGGTGTTTTTATATTAAAATCTTTAACTCACATTTTTTCATATGTAGTATAGTATTATATAACTATACATTGTATACTTAATGCATATACAATACATACTAAAGTATTTGCTTTGTGTACAGTATGTGCCTCTACTGTAAACAAGGGATTATACTATTTAAATGAATGCAAACTGCTGTGTGTTCATTAACTATTATGTCTTCTCAATAATAATCAACCTTCATTATTTCAAAGGCAGGCTCATCTTTTGAGCAACTATACAATATGTATAAAATCACAGGGGGTTATTTATGTATACAGAAGAAATGACTGTTGAAATTGCAGATGTTACACTACTTGCTGTGGATGTTGTATGAATTTTTTTTTAATTGCTTCTGTTTTACAGTGGTAGTGGCACTTTTGACAGGCAGGTGTGAAGTAATTCAATGCATTTTTCGGTATTTATTATAGCACCCAGATTTAGAGAACAAAGCTCTTGACATATTTGTGATTTGGACAATATTTCATTTCGCTAGCGTTGGTACTCCCTGATTGCTTGGGACACATGCTTAGTAGATTATGCATACCACCCAATACCTTCATTAAAATGGCCACAGTTCACCAGTTTCGGTAGCTTCAAATGAACTCGGAATGTATTATTATACAACAAATAGGCTGCTATCATGCAGAACATAAGACAAGCAAAAGGCAGCTTAGGTTTAATGAGGCTAAGTGAGTGTCTCCCCAGCACCATGGCCACATGACGGCCTTTTTAACAAGTTGTGTTTGTTTTTGTTTTTTTTCAACAGGCCAAATCTTTGGTTCTGTAATTGTATGTTTATGCACCTCTAAGGCTAATGAACATTTTAATGCATTGTAATGAAAAATAATACAAAAGAATCAAGCATTAGATTAGAACATGTGCCATCTCTGTTAAATTAATAACAGCTGAACACAGAGATAAATGTAGGGTTTCATAAGTAATTAATTATGGCACACTGCAGTACTTTAGCAAGAATAAATTGCACAATTTTTATTTATAGCCTGACTTTTTTTTTTTTTTTTAATTAGCAATGTGTGTGTTAGATGGCAATAAACGTTATTAGTTTATAAGAAAGATAAGTGTTGCAACAAAATAAGATACTGGTGTCCAGCAATTGTTTCAAATAATAAAATATAATTAACTCGTGCCTGTGTACAATCTTCTTCCGTACGTTAGCCTTTACATTCCCCAAAGTTTTGGCTGTTAGGACTCTAGATTCCTCCATCCTTATTTTTTTTCCTACCTTTTATTTAAGACATACAGTTGTGCTGCTTCTACTTGTAGTGATTGGTAGTTGTAAATGTCCTGCAAAAAAAATAAAAAATAATAATAAATGGGATGCTGGTACTGGGGGAAAATGCCTGCCTGTGGTAGTGCGCTTTTTTTTTTTAATATGGGTTTAAAAGTCAACCGCCTTTAAAATTAAAATCTAGATTTACATAACACATGCTTATTGTATTTAGATACACTCTTGTGTTCATACATGTCAAACAACAAACCTTCCTTCTTTCTAAAAACAGATTTAGCACAGAAAACCTTATTTATCTTACCAGTACTGTAAATCAGAGACCATTGAGCCTTCTATCTAGAGATATTTTATGTTGCATAACATAGTTTTAATTTGTAGTGCCACACTTCCCGTAATGCATTAGTTTGAAAGATCTCAGCTAGGCTTATGAGGCGATACAATGCATTGTCTATCTTGTGGATTGCTATCAGCTTGCAGTGGCGAGATGAAGTGGAAAGGCAAGAATCAAGCAGCAACTGTGACTGATACAGCACATCCTCAGCATGCCTCATGTCCGACTCACTCTCATCTGATAGATTTTACTCATTACCCTCAGGGTACTTCACATTTCCTTTCCAGCTCATAGCAAATAGACACGTTTCGCTTCTCCTCACGTACTGTCTGCCGTGACGGCAAGGCTGTAAAATTTTATAGGCTTTTTAAGAAAAATTATACAGGACTAGTAAAGCCCAAAACACATGGAGTATCTGTGTGTGTTTAATGGTAGAATTAAAATATGTGTATACTTTGTGTATACTTATATATAATGTGTTTGTTGTAGAACAGAGAGGAATGCAACAAATAAAAGTGTTCATTGATAATGTAAATGAGACAATAGCTTCAGCAAAATGGTATCTGTGACTTTCCTTGTGTAATGCTTTCCAATGCATTGCTGGTGTTTGGGAATGCATTTCACCTTCAATAACAGAGCACTAGTAGTAGACTGGTTTTCTTCTCTGCAATGTGCTTTATATCTTAATTTTAAAGAATTTGAAATCTCTGGTAAATGATGTTAACCAGGCCGACTCCAGTTTGCATAAACAGGAGGGTTGTCCTTTTTTTTCATTTGTAAACCAAACTGAAGACAAACTGCCTGCCAGTTTGGTTTTTTTGTTTGTTTTTTTAATTCTTTTTTTGTGTTCGGGGAAACAGAGTGAGTAGAAAGCTTTCAGTCTAAACTGTCATGAATATGGTAATCTCTTGAAATCACTGCAAGCAGGTACTCCAGTTAAGCACATGCTACGGAAATGAATCTTTTCTTTATTGGAGTCCGTTTTTGTTGGGGAATGTGCTGCTGTCCATTTACCTTACAGGACGCCAGCTGTGCGTGAAGATAATGCACTGACAGGGTGAACACTTTATTGTACCACTTTTCTGAGGGAGAGGTCACATCTAGAGTAGAGATGTTAATTGCCTATCTACTCAGATGTATGTGATAACATACATTATGATGGCAGTTACTTGGACACATTTTGTGCATCTACACATATATTATTGTGCAGGTGTTTTGTTTACATTTGCATGTACAGGACATTTTGAATTTCCTAAATTTGAAGTACCTGTTGTTAACATTACAGATATTTGTATGCATGGATTTACATCCATCTAATCTACTGTGTCAGTGTGAATCCTACTGCTTGTGTTCCCCTGTGAAGGGATATACTATCAAAGGGCTGTTCCTTCTAAAATCACTGGACCAGCCTGTACAGTACATCACAAGCTGCTGGAGCTGAAATGCATTGATATATGCACTAAATAAGTATAGTGTAACCAAGTCATATGTGATAAATGCCACACTTTATTCCAAAGAGAAGCCTTATTCCAGAAGCCTTATTCCAACATTTGAGGGCTACTGTGAAGTGGGTTGATATCATGTTTACATACCAGATAATTAAGCCAATAAATGAACTGTAGTTTTTTCAAGCTGTACAGTAAAACTACAAAATTCACCTACTGGGGCAGCAGTGTGGAGTAGTGGTTAGGGCTCAGGACTCTTGACCGGAGGGTCGTGGGTTCAATCCCAGGTGGGGGACCCTGCTGCTGTACCCTTGAGCAAGGTACTTTACCTAGATTGCTCCAGTAAAACCCAACTGTATAAATGGGTAATTGTATGTAAAAATAATGTGATATCTTGTAGCAATTGTAAGTCGCCCTGGATAAGGACATCTGCTAAGAAATAAATAATAATAATAACATGTATGTCCTATATATTCATGAACCAGCTAATTAAAAAACCCCAAAAATGGCTGTTGTATCGGCAATATTTGGGAGCATGTTTTTCTGAGACACAATTTTGAAAGTGGTTGTTGTCTGTTTTCGAATAGCTCAGTTGTGGAATCGTTGCAGGTGTGGTGTGTTTTTTTTTTTTTTTTAAACCGTTCATCCTAGTTAATAAAACTGGCAGAACAGTCATGGTTGGTGGTTTTTGTGTTATATCAATTTCACTCAACATTGATGAAAACTGAACACAGGGAAGTATTATTTTAAATAACTAAGGGCTACCCTCGCTCTTGAACATTCTTCTTGACTGAGGTGTAACATTTTCCTAAGATGTTCCATTACAGTGCTAGAAAATCTATGCTAAATATTTAATATTTTAAAACTATAATTGTAATAAAATCAAAATAGTATAATATAATTCTAACTGATAATTTACTTATTCTTAACCACTCAATTATCTTTGAGCTAACAAAGTTATAAATTACATTTTTTAAAAATACTTTCAGAAGACTTTTTGTTTAAAGGCTATAACTTGATTTATTATGCTGTCAGCCTCAGCCTGCTAGTGTTATGCGTGGCTCAAAGATGGAGAGGGGTTTTAGAGAAAGACGCATTTTATCTTGAGATGGGTTGGACTTAGCACCTCCACTGGGAACAAATACATCAATGATGTGTTCCAGGGTAAGCCATTAGAAAAAAATAACCATTGTCAAAGATGCGACCATCTGTCATCAAGATGCTTTTGATGTTCCTGACTGAAAACAACATTTTAATGTATTTATTTTGTTGTTTTGGGTCAAATATAGGACAGAAGTTAATTCCAACATTGATGTACATAAAAAAAAAAAGTTCCTCATGTACACAGAAAAAGAGATGACACTATTATTCTTGCCCCAAATCCATATTGATTTCAATCGAATATCTGTATTCCAGGGATGCTCAGTTGTATTTTATAGAAGCATTAGCATTCAATGCAGTAGGCTTTTCAGCTTTATAAAGTGATTGTAGTTAACAACATAATTCCATAAATGATCCACACCATGCACGTCCATTCACTATAATGGTCTCAAGTGTGTAGTTTTGAAGGAAACCTGTTTTAGCAAAGATGTCTGTTTGCACTTCCTTGATTGCTTCACCTGAAGAAGGAAATTGTCCCCACCCCTTCAAGACCTTCTCTCCTGTCGGTAACCAACCAAAGGCAAGATGAACAAACTTTCTTTAACCTTGTGCAATACCAGATATCCTATTTTAAAATGAAAATGACATGTTTGGTAAAACTGCATGTTTAAGACCAACAGTATGTGGTGAATGACAGATATGACTTGTGAAATTATTGTATTTGCTACAACCACTTTAAGAGCCCTGAGCCAGAGACAGGCATTGTGAATGAACAGTTGGATTGTCAGGATGTGAATTCTGTAGTGAACCAAAAAAAAATTCAATGTGCATTTGTTTTGTTCGTGAGCAAGTGAGGAGCATATTAAACTACAAAAATGGGCACTTAACAATTAGTGATTAGAAATAGAATAGTTTTGTCTTTTTAATAAAAATTAAAACAGGATTTGTGGATGTAAAATAACAACATTTATATTAGTGTTTTGTTTTGTTAGGTGCTTTCCGGGGCTTATTGTCTTTTAGGTTTTTATGGTTTGCATTCATGGTAGCCTTTGTACTGTAAAATCATGCAATATATTTGCAAATATATTCATTTGCCAACATCGTGGATTACTGTATTGGACAGGAACTGCTTGCTTAAGCAGAATGATCCATGTATTCCAAGCTTGCATACTTTTAATACTAAACAGGAACTGACATTGGTAAGGGATACAGCAATTTAATATACAGTATGTGCACTTGCATGCTGTATTTTTAAGCACATGTGATTAATACACTAATGGGTCTAACACATAATACAAAAGTGTCGGCTCATCTGTGTATTTAATAATGAGAAGAGTGCGTGTCTATTCATGTATTTATATGAATGTAGGCTTGCCTTAAATGTTAAAACCTGTGTAATGCACTGTGATTGATTAGCAGAGGTTCAAAGGAATTGTTTACAGTATGTCCAGTAAAGTGACATCAGCAATATCTGGGAATTGGCTTTGCTAATAAAATGTCTAATAGCAAAGATTCTGCTTCCAGTTGAAGGCTCTCTTAAGAAAAAAATAAATAAATAAACACTATAGTTAATAGCGGATGCAATAAAAGTAACACTGCTTCAGAAGCTATTTTCTG
Source organism: Acipenser ruthenus (assembly GCF_902713425.1). Lineage (NCBI taxonomy): Eukaryota > Metazoa > Chordata > Actinopteri > Acipenseriformes > Acipenseridae > Acipenser > Acipenser ruthenus. Next base: position 10,484,243 of record NC_081198.1, on the reverse strand, counting down.
ATTTCCAAAATAGCAACTAGTCCAACAGCATGCTTACTGCTAAACCGTCATTATTGAAATGTTAATTTTTATCAGAGATCACTAGACCTTGAGCTTTTCATCAAGATCTTGTTAGATTAACCATCGTTCTGGCTGGCAATTGACATAAGGTATTTTAATGTTAATTCAGCTTTACGTTCTCAAAAATCACAGGTTATGGCCTAAGGACAGTGGCAGAAAAAAACAAAACAATTAACATGAAAGTAAAGTCCCATAGTAAAAAAATATATATTTTAAATATAGTTTTGTAAACATATTATTCATATAAAACTCACAGTCTTTGGAATGATAAAATATATGGAAAAATATATGTATTATGTATGTAACGTTATATAAAATATATTTAACATATTACAAAATTGGCCCATTTTAATCATATGGAAAATATATTTACAATGTATTTGCTTAAACATATTTTAAATATATTTAAAATATAATTTCAGGTAACAGTATATCAATTATATTGTCCATGTATTTTTAGAAATGTATTATTCAATATATTTACTAAACATGTATTATATAATGTATTCACAATATATTACATAATGTAAAGTGCCTGGAAACACACCATATTTTGCATGTGTTCCACCAAACAGATATGAAGCAAATAAATAAGAAAGGAATGGAATTCCGCAATCACTTAAAAATAACTACTATCTTTAAACATAACGGAATATATCAACATTTTGTAAAAATTCAGTGTATATAAAACACTCAAGTACAAAAATGAAAAGCTTTCAACATATGCTAAAAGGCTGTTTGCATTACAACAGGTGTTTGGGCTGCTTCTTTGTAGACCTGCTAACATTGTTCTTCTGAAACTATGAGACGTTACAAAAAACTGCTGCTTCCAATTAAAAATTATTTAATAGCTATGGAATTGTTGCTGAAAATAGAGCTATGAAAGTAAAAAAAAAAAAAAAAAACACTAATAAACTGGAAATACATTTTTACAAGTTCATTCTTTTTTTCATATTGGTGGGCATACAGTTAAATAAATATAAGGTGACTTAAAATATGAACAGCCTATTGTGTCCTTGATTGTTACTGATCTCTCTTTTTTTTCTTCTAAATACTAGGCTTAGCCCAGTTATTTTTTGTGAGGTATCTGTAACACTTCGGTATCTGCAGAAAGATTGATTAAAGACCATATTTGTTCCGTCAAGAATAAACTTATTTACTGAATTAAAATCACAGTGTCTGTGTTTTTATCTGCTGTACATGGACAAACTTATGAAGCCTTCTTGTTTTAAATTTAGTGCTGCCTGACCGTCGCAGTCTCCCATTATATGCAATATATAAATATATTGTTTGAAAACACTGCATACACTTTTAAATATATTAATGTGAATATATTTATTTACAACATATTTTACAATGTATTTTGAATATAATTTAGAAAAATAAAATGTATAAATGTGAATATGTTGATTTGCAAAATACATTTATAGTATATTATAAATATATTTAAGCAACATGTCATGTTTAAGAAAATATATATAAATACATTTCAGGTTTAAAAAATATATAATTCCATATATTAAAAATATGTTTATTTTCCGTATGGGGTCATCATGTCAGAGTGTGACTTGTGAAAGTAAGACATCAGCCTTTTTAGAATCAGAAAACATCCAGTCCTGAGTGGTGTTTCAGTCTGTTTTCTTTTTACAGAAGTTGCCCAGTTTTGGCCCGTACCTTGAGGAAAGAAAGAAGATTTTAGCCGAGTATAAACTGAAATTGAAGAGTACCAACGACACCATTGTGAATGAGCCAAATGAAGGAAAAACATATATGGCAAAAAAGCCCATTCCCACTGTTCAGGTAGGTGCCAAATACATAAAGCTCTATTAACACTAGCAACATTCTATATGAATTATTGTGGATGTAAAACATGAAGCTTGCTCTCATGTTTTATTCAACATCTAGAAAATTCATGAAATAATGTTCATTTGTAGGGAACATATTATCCAGGTACAATCCTTAATCCTATATAAGCTCTTGTTGGGGCCTCACACAAAGCAATAAAAGACGGTAAGTGTCCACACACTTCCAAACATAGATTAGATATTTAAATGTCATTTTGTTATCTCTTAGAAATGATAAGAGACATTTTGTGCATAATGTTGATGCATGTCACGGTCATCAACCCTTTAATATGAAAATTCAGTGTTTTTAAATTAGCCCTGGGTCAATGTACCCATTTTATTTCCTGTTTAGGATGTGATTGCGAGAGCTCTAAAACACATTGGGGCGTATGGAATCCTGGACAACAAGGAGCAAGTGGTGGCCTTGATTGACGAGGAGATGTGCATTAACTGCGGCAAATGCTACATGACCTGTAATGACTCTGGCTACCAGGTACGAACGCAGCTGTAATTAGCCAAATGCCACCTTGAGTTTTCCTTAAACCGCCACTGTGTCAGAAAGCACCAGACTACCATCAGGATTAATTATGGCTTGCAATGCAGAGTAGCGACTGCAGTTGTTTCTACAACATTCTTCTCTGGCTATAGCGTGAGTGTGTGTGTGAGTCCATTATACAAAAAATGAACTGGGGTAGATGGTGTTTTGGGCATGTTATATACCCCAGAGCCCAGTGCTGTGTATTATAATAATCTGAACCCATTTCATTATTTAGTTTACCTAAGCCTTACTAAAACAAAATATGCCATCTGAGTGAACCTATTATATATCATATTTTTAGATATCTGAAATGTTTCAATCTTGTTCAAGTTATTAATAAGAGGTTGTTTCTTCTTGGTGTCTAGTAAGTACACATGACATCATTCATGGGACTGAGACTCGAGCGATTTATTAATACGTTTTTATTTTTTTATTTTTTAAACAGAAGATTGCTTCCATTTTATGTTTATTTGTTGGTCTTTTTTTTCTACTGCTGCCATTCAGATAAGTACAAACTATTGCTATTAGTAATTTATTATTATTATTATTATTTTAAACAGTATTGATTCTTTGAATTAACGTGATACTGTACTTGGAATAAAGTCAGTTTGTTGCGAACATAGCTAGTTCTTCTCTTTTATATACAGTAAGTAGGAAGTTAGTGATTTGGATTTTAGCACTTTTTGAATAATTAGACTGCATAATATTTCTATAATAATGCAATTAATGCTCGCCCTCTAATCAAAACAGACCATTATCGTACCGCAGATGCTATTATTTTTTCATATTGCGTCACTGTTTTTATACATTTATTTATATATACGGCTTAATTTAGTCATTTATTTGATTTAATTTAGTTATTTTTTTCTGTCAAACAACTTAATGGGCTTTTAAATAGGCCAAGCCTTACTTTTTCACATACAAAAGAGATCGCAACATGTTAATAGCGACTCAAATTTATTAACTCTATAATGAAAAATAAAGCGTTTTGCTGGACACATTATTACAATATTTATGACGAGTAACTGTATTTAAATTAAGATGAGTCACTTCAGCAATTAGATGAAAAAGTAAGACTTACGATTTAAAAGCCCATTTAATGGTTTCACAGAAGAAAAAAACCTAAATTAAACCAATTTTACTATTAACGCATTTCTCAGTTGTGATTGAGATACACAAATGGATTAACAGGTGTCAATTGCATTTAAGGAGAGTAGAAAAATAGATGTAAAAGACCTTATAGACATATATGCAGTAATTTATAGAAAACTATTTATTTTAAAATGCTCAGAGCCCTTGCAGTCAACGCACTTCCCCCAAGATGGCCGACTTCCTGTTTTTTGCTGCTGTCGAGACCGCACATCGAGGGGGACGCATACTACTCCCCTTACACAGCATCTTTTCAAAATGGTTTTTATTTTAACGTTTTAAACTATTTATTTTTTTAAAGTTTAAACGTTTATTAAATTAAGCAGAATCTAGCACCCCTATAGACCAATAAACCTATTGTATAAATACAGTCCACAGTAGTATTGCATGTGTAGTTCTGATTGGATAAGGAATCGATGCAGTGGCATTGTTGGGAGAAAAGATCCTGTAGTGTGCTTACCTATTAATGGTTTGCAGTGGTTTGAATCACTGCAAGAAGTCATAATCAAATATTTGCTTCTATAAGCAGTTCAGATGGGCTGGTTGGCTGTGTGAACACAATAAAATTGATTGGATTCTAAAATAATTGACCCATGACCTAAAAATAATAGTAATGTTGCTGTGTCTTTTTCAATTAAATATAAATTGGATTTTGTTGTAATTTGGTGTGTGTGTCTGTGTATGTATGCATACATACACACACACACATATAAATGAGACATTATGTTACTCAAACAATAAAAAATGTAAGGAAGCAAAATGCATAATTTGATATGGATTCCCGTAGTTACTAACAAGCTATTGTAGTTATATAAAACATGTGTTCCAGTAAGACATAAGGGGGGGGGGGGAGTATTTTGAAATAGGTCAGTCACACTGTGACCTTTTTTCACATTTCTGAAGTGTGGCTTTATAACAAGTACAGCATGTGTGGTGAACAGCTGGAGAGCTTTGATTTATTATATCCTATATATATATTAAAAAAAAAAAAAAAAAATCTGCTCAAAGAACTGCTTCTGACTGGCACCTAATAATAATACTAATTAAATAGCCCTTTGTTTCCTTTTGCAGGCTATTAAGTTTGACCCTGAAACCCACCTGCCTACAGTTACTGACAGCTGCACAGGGTGCAACTTGTGCCTTAGTGTGTGCCCCATAATCGACTGCATCACAATGGTTACCAGGACAACGCTTTATGAGCCAAAGAGAGGTGTGCCTCTCGCTGTTGATCCGTTGTGCTGAAGAAGTCCAGGTTCACCCATTGAAGAAGGACCTAACATGCACAGCATTGATTAGTGTCATAATTGGTGTGTGAAAAATTACCTTTATTATAAAAAATGAATAATTAGTCAGACAAATTGCCTTATATTCCCAAGCCAATTAAGGAGAAATAATTGTGAGAGCACAAATAGTTTTAAGCAATAGCACGAAGTCAAGGCTATGATAATGAAACAAGAGGGATGAAGCTCATACCCTAAGCAATATAACATTTCTAAATAATAGAAGTGCTGACAGTTTCTCTGTGCAGTTCAAAATTTAAAAAACACTAGCTATGCAACTTTTGTAATCAAACATTTAATAAAGCAAGTTCTTTACTTTCAAGATACAATTTTAAATTTATTTTGTCTGCACCCATGCATTTCTTTCTTGCAAAAGACCTGTATTATGTCACATGTGATTTTTTCAGTTGTACAAAAAAAACTACATTTTCCATGTTTACATTATTTACAAATCTATTAAGATGTTTTTTTATGTATATATAATGCTCTTAATGATTTATTTCCTAATTTAAAAATATGGTTTACTAAATGAGTGCCATGGAAAATATACATCAAATGTAATGTACGTCCGCAAACTTGTAATACAGAACAGTGTGCCTTTACCTTGGAGGTGACTAGAAGTTACTAACATGATTTTACACTTCACCTGCTGTATGCCATCACAAAGAACACAATTCATGCCATCTGCCATGCCAGCTTTCCATGCATTATTTCCTGTATGTTTGACATCAGCTGCTTTTAAAACAAAAATCATACTCATCACATTCGACCACCTACCTCAATCACTTAACTGTATTCCCTTCATCAACCTTTCTTTCTTTTCAATGGAAATCAACTCAAAATACTGTTGGTCATTAATAGAAAACAAAGATTTGGGGTATCAACTAAATACCCCAAAAATTCAAGATAAAAAATTCGAAACTTTTGGCCATAGCTGTCTATGCCAATATCATTTGAATTGTTTAATTACAAATCTACCAACCATGAACTTTGCAGATACTTCTAGATTAATAGCATTATTTTGTAAGAATAAATCAAGAATGTGTTTTTTTCTGTACTTTAGAAGTTATATACGGAATCTCTGTTAAAATGAGTTTTAACATAAATCTTGCTTCACATTCACAGTAGGGTGTCTGCCTGTGTAAATGTATCATTCGCTGAAAGTCGTTTACACAGAAGAAATATATGGGCAAGCCAGTTCTGTCATCATAATTTATGATGCATGAAGTTAATCCATTTCCTTACATAATGTTAACATAGACATAGTAAAGGCTCTGAATTTACTCCCCATTTCTGTCAGTTTAGATCCATCTTTCAGAGTAAACTCATGAAAATTTATGCAAAGAAACTGGATATAGTTTATGCGAATGGGCTTTTTAGATGCATTGAACATTTTCAATTAAACTATTTAGACAGACAATCAAAAATGGTAGGATAGTTTGAAAGTGGACTGCTTCCTCCTGTGGTGATTATATTAATCAGTTCATGCAATTAACATTAGTAGGTGTCAGATACAGGGCTCTTTGACCACTGGAGGTAGTCTGAGAATAACTTTGGCCATAATTTGGTGGCTTTGTGGTTATGGCCGAGCATATTTCAAAACCAGACTTATTAATTTTTATTAATTTTTTCTAGCAAGACAAATTTATTATGATTGGCTTTCCTCACTGGTGAAATACAATTTCAATTTAAAAAAACAGTATAGCTAGCAGTCATTCAGTCTTGGTATTTGTTCATACTGTAGTAAGAATTAGTATTGCAGTAAATTTATTTTTCTCACTAGTTTTGCAATTAAGAAATATTTTTGTAACCTTTTAATTACTACTTGTTTTCGACAAGTCAAATTGATGTTAGTTCTTAAATATGAAGCCTAGTGTTGATATTCTGAGTTCCCTGTGATTGGGAAGCTGTGCATATTTAGAAACGCACTTGTGTACAGTCCAACAGTATCAGAATAAGAGGGGGAGGGGGGGCGGTACTTGATTTAAACCTCAGTTTTGCATTCATTTGAATTAATTCCATACAGGTCCAACACTGAGCAAGACATTATGTAAATTGCTTTTTCTAGTTAAAATGGCAATTGAGTCTGGGTCAAAGACCTCAAGCTGATGAACAAGCAAAGGATACAGTGTTAAGGTGGTGGTGGTGTTATCTCTTCTCATTAAAGTCAGAGTGAATATTGATCTATTACGCAGTATTTGGGATATTGCCTAGAACTCACAAACCCAATTAAAAATAAGCAGGTTGCCTTTTACATCAATTTTGCTTGGAGAATAAATTGTCATGTAAGGGTGTTTTAACAACATCAAATATTTTGTATTACTATTTTTTATTTGTTGTTCTAGGCCTCAAAAGAGCCTGACAATTGTAATTCGAGAGTTAAAGCTAGTAGAACAGAAAGGAAAGTGTAGTGTCATTAATATTCTTGGGGGGAGGGGATATTCCTTTGTATAAAAGAAACTATGGATCACAGCCTATTATAATTCTGTTAACGTATTGCAGAACACACTTCTGCTCATTATCTTCAACATGTTACTTGTATTTATATCTATAGAATGTTAGCTGATTATTGAACCCCCCCCCCCCCCCCACATAAACTGGGTTAAACATTCAATAAGGACAACCCCTAAAACAACGAGATTATGACACTTGTCTTAATGTGGTTTGGTGTTCAGCCTCTTTTGGAGACACCTTGTGCTGCCTTATGGTATGGATACATTTTATTGGCTTGCTACAGTACATAATAGATTGCTACTGAACAATTGACATGTACAGGGAGAAACCAACTTTTGCTGTACTTCGTGGCTGTTCATAGTTACGTAAATTATGTTTCATTGTGTTAAATCTAGAATGTTACATACTTTTTTTTATTTTTTTAGATTTTTTATTTATTTATTTATTTTAATTTTAGTCGTTGCCAATTATTTTTTATTATTTTCTCAAAATTTGGAATGGCCAATTATTTTATTATGCTCAGCTCACCGCTACCACCCCTGCGCTGACTCGGGAGGGCAAAGACGAACACACGCTGTCCTCCGAAGCGTGTGCCGTCAGCCGACCGCTTTTTTATTTTTTATTTTTTTCACACTGCGGACTCACCATGCAGCCACCCAAGAGCTACAGCGTCGGAGGACAACGCAGCTCTCGGGCAGCTTACAGGCAAACCCGCAGGTGCCCAGCCAGACTACAGGGGTCGCTGGTGCGCGGTGAGCCGAGGACACCCTGGCCGACCTAACCCTCCCTCCCCCCGGGCGGCGCGCGGCCAATTGAGCACCACCCCCTGGAAGCTCCCGTCCTCGGTTGGCAAAGGAATAGCCTGGACTCGAACTTGCGACGTCCAGACTATAGGGCACATCCTGCACTCCACGCGGAGCGCCTTTACTGGATGTACCACACGGGAGGCCCCTAGTTTTTTTAGATTTGATCAGGACTGGCGAGTTATAAACTGAAAGACACTGAAAATGCAGATACATTTTATTGTCTGCAACATAAAACGTTTGCTTGTAAAATTGCAGACCTTGGTGGATTTTATGTGCAGGCCTTTAGCTTTTTATCACAGCTGTTGCTTAGTTACCATAGCAAAAAACGTAACCATTTCAGTGCAGGCATTTTAGAATACAATCCAAAAACTACTCTGCCATCTGTACATTTGCTGGAATAGGTCAATGATAATATCACTTTTTGTTTTGTTTTTATTTTTAGTAGAAGATGTTGACACTTGATTTAGGAAACAGCAATTGACAAAGAGATTAGCACATTTCAGTGATTGTACATTTCCTCTGAAGAATTTTGCAGCAAACTGGATTTTTCATTTTATGTTGGTGATTGATGCTTCTGACAAATGACTGTGTCCTGACAAATTCAACTTCCAGGCCTGAGTGATTAGATGAATGAAAGGATGTCTTACACTTGGAAACTAAAACTTGTTACACTATTTTTAACATGACTTGTCTGCCCTAGGAAACAATGCAGCAGGTATTAGTGCTTGGACAAGGGATGTTTTTATACTGTTTAACTTTTAAATTACTACATATGAACTGTCAAACAACCCTTAGCTGAAGAATGCATGAAGGAAAAGGTCTGATGTTAGCAACATTTTGTGGGCACATTTGAAGGGAAGGAAAAGCTACAGTTGGGCACATTGCATGCATAGTTAATGGTTTAATCCACAAAACTGTGCCAATGCACCTTTTTAATGCTAGCAGAACCACAGCCATTCAACCCTGGTCCACAGTCACTAGAGCAAACTGGTGCTGAATTGTATGTGGGTTTTTTGTTTGTTTTTTGTATGGGGTACACTGAGGGCTACACTGAAACCTCAGACTTTCACATGAGACCCATTCTGAATTTGAACCCAGTCCAGAAGTGAAATTCTAGTCATACATTAGGTAGCAGCACTACCTTGTCTTCAAAGAGAGTGTATGTATACTATAGAGATAGAGATTATGGGTCCTGACCAAGAAAGATAGAAGAAAAACTAACCTGGAAAATCAGTTAATTTTGTGAGTCTGTAACACAGCTCAGTAGGCATCAGCAAAGCCAGGACACCCTGCACAGTGGTACTAATATCAGAGCTTCCGCATACATAGTGCTGTGTGGGCTTCTGTCTCAGTCAATGGGACTTGGCACTGGCTTGTTCCAATTAGATTCATAGATGAAAAGGAGTGACCTCCATTCCTCTGGGATAGCTAAGTCCAGGTTTTTCTGCATTAAAGGATTTCCCATAAAAGAAAGTGTATACGAAATACTGTACATATTTCCTTTTCTTCAAATGCAAGATCTAGCACAGCTGAGTGGTCTCTGTATTGAATATTTGGGGAAATGAAACCCATTTGGAGCAAGTCACTTGGTAACTTCCATTAGAGGGCACTGCTCTATCAAGTCCCAGGGAGCTGCAAGCAGATGGATAGATCCCTTCATCGTGAAACACTGCCTCAGCCTCACATTAATTACTGAGATTCTCTAATTGTTGCAATCACAAGTAATTTAATACATGCTGTAAACTGTTACCTTGCCTTCAGCCATTTACCAGCAATCCAATGAATGTGTTCCAATGAGTAATGATTTCTCGTGCAGCTCTAATAAAAGTCATACGAAAGCCAGGGTTTCCAATGAAGTAGTCTGTTACAAAATGGGTTATTAACCCCTTGGCTTCCCCTCTGTAGCTGTCCATTCCTGATAAGCTGCAGTGTGCTTCTCTTCCAGTACTGCAGACTGAATTAAGTAATTCATATATAGATTGCTGGGTCAGAACCTGGCCTGTAATGGCCCCTTAAACACCTCTCACACCTCTCTTTTACAGGCACTGTCCATAGGGAACCTAGGCTGTCATACTGTAGATATGTGCAAGTGCCGTATACCTTGCAAAATGATAAAATGCGGTTTCTAGAAAGGTGACTGGGGTTAATGTGGACAACCACATAGATTGTTTCCCAGTCATATGGGAAATTCATTCACATGTTTGAACAGTGGCTGGTAGTACTGTGCAGGACTAGGGGTAGCAGTAAATATTTAACACATGATTTATAATAGAACAGCAGCAATATTATTATCGATTACAATACAGTGTCACCCGTGCATATACAGTATGTCATACTTTAGAGTTCTACATCTATGTAGATATATGTAAACTTGATGAAACCTGATTAGGACTATTAAGTTGTTGAGAGTATCAAAAGCTGGACATAGCCAAATAGGATTATTTGAATATCTTTATGTACATACAGACGTGCTCAAATTTGTTGGTACCCCTCCACAAAAAACGAAGAATGCACAATTTTCTCTGAAATAACTTGAAACTGACAAAAGTAATTGGCATCCACCATTGTTTATTCCATATTTAATAGAAATCAGACTTTGCTTTTGATTTTTTATTCAACATAATATTGTAAATAAGAAAACAAATGAAAATGGCATGGACAAAAATGATGGGACCGCTAACCTAATATTTTGTTGCACAACCTTTAGAGGCAATCACTGCAATCAAACGTTTTCTGTAGCTCTCAATGAGACTTCTGTACCTGTTAACAGGTAGTTTGGCCCACTCTTCCTGAGCAAACTGCTCCAGCTGTCTCAGGTTTGATGGGTGCCTTCTCCAGACTGCAAGTTTCAGCTCTTTCCATAGATGTTCGATAGGATTCAGATCAGGACTCATAGAAGGCCACTTCAGAATAGTCCAATGTTTTGTTCTTATCCATTCTTGGGTGCTTTTAGCTGTGTGTTTTGGGTCATTATCCTGTTGGAGGACCCATGACCTGCGACTGAGACAGAGCTTTCTGACACTGGGCAGTACGTTTCACTCCAGAATGCCTTGATAGTCTTGAGATTTCATTGTGCCCTGCACAGATTCAAGGCACCCTGTGCCAGGCGCAGCAAAGCAGCCCCAAAACATAACCGAGCCTCCTCCATGTTTCACTGTAGGTATGGTGTTATTTTCTTTGAAAGCTTCATTTTTTTGTCTGTGAACATAGAGCTGATGTGACTTGCCAAAAAGCTCCAGTTTTGACTCATCTGTCCAAAGGACATTCTCCCAGAAGGATTGTGGCTTGTCAATATGCATTTTAGCAAATTCCAGTCTGGCTTTTTTATGTTTTTCTTTCAAAAGTGGAGTCCTCCTGGGTCTTCTTCCATGGAGCCCACTTTTGCTCAAAAAGCAACGGATGGTGCGATCAGAAACTGACGTACCTTCACCTTGGAGTTCAGCTTGTATCTCTTTGGCAGTTATCCTTGGCTCTTTTTCTACCATTCGCACTATCATTCTGTTCAATCTTGCGGCCACGCCCAGGGAGGTTGGCTACAGTTCCATGGACCTTAAACTTCTTAATAATATTTGCAACTGTTGTCACGGGAACATCAAGCTGCTTGGAGATGGTCTTGTAGCCTTTACCTTTACCATGCTTGTCTATTATTTTTTTTCTGATCTCCTCAGACAACTCTCTCCTTTGCTTTCTCTGGTCCATGTTCAGTGTGGTGCACACAATGATACCAAACAGCACAGTGACTACTTTTCTCCATTTAAATAGGCTGAATGACTGATTACAAGATTGGAGACATGTGTGATACTAATTAAAGAAACTAATTAGTTTGAAATATCACTATAATCCAATTATTTATTATCTTTTCTAAGGGGTACCAACAAATGTGTCCAGGCCATTTTAGAATATCTTTGTAGAATAAGCAATAATTCATCTCTTTTCACAGCTTCTTTGCTTTATTCTATGACATACCAAAGGCATGCAAGTATACATGATAAAATAGCTTTTAATTTCATCACTTTTCAGGAGGAATGAAGCATTATTTCAATGAGCTGTAAGGGTACCAACAAATTTGAGCACGTCTGTATGTCACACTTCTATGTTTACTTGTATCTGGGGAACTGCTTATCCTATTGTGAAATGCCAACACTAATGTATCTAAATTATTTAGTATAGTGTGTAAACAAACAATAATTATCATTTATACATACATAGATACACACTGTTCATGCATATACATGCTGATGGCTGGGGTCAGGATTAATTCAGTTTTTCTGTCAATTTAATTGAGGCAATGTTATGCAAATTAATATATAGTAATATGCATGCACAAGCTATGGATGCTCTTCCAGACACATATCTCTATTCATATTTATTATACTACTGTATGTACTTACCTTCTTGTCCATAATAAACTATTTTAATAAGGGATAATAGTTGCTGTCCAGCAGAGAGAGACAGCAATGCGATCAAAGTGCATATACAGAAGGAGAAACACAACAACTATCATTTATTAAACATCCATAAAGAAGGCACAATGTACTTTGTATAAATATATCCGTGCAAATTGGGCAGTAGAACACATGGCACAAGATCATTATAACGCTTCAGTGTTTCACACAGCCAGTCAGCAGCTACTGATAACGAGAACTCACCATCCAGATTGATCCAGGAAGTCTGCAAATGACTTGGTTCCTGGTAATTACACCAAGTTGTGTGACTTGTGATTAGGGACCTTAAAAACAAATGCAGTTCACTATGTCTGTAACATACATCCCTCATCACGGCTGTAAATTTAAAATTAGAGCTATCAGTATGTTAAACAGTATAGAACTACAGTTTCGTGGCAATCTGATAAACTGTTGTCTGGAAATATGCCTTTATGTCCATCACTTCAGAATCTGATACTGTCATCGACTTGAACAAAGTAATGTTAATACCAAGTCTCATAGCAATTGGATAAACGGTTCTCTCGATAGATGCAAAAATGTAAATGTGACAGACAAACTCCTATATCCCCGTGTGACAGGCTGGCTGCAGGGAGGACTTCAGGCCAGAAAGAAACACACAGACAGACGGTACTGGGCTTGAAACTGAGACGCAATGGCAGTGCTCAGTATTTTAATAAACAAATAAATATACGGTTGGGGCTGATTGGCCCCAAATTTATTCTGCAGCATGACAACGACCCCAAACATACAGCGAAAGTCATTAAGAACTATCTTCAGCGTAAAGAAGAACAAGGAGTCCTCGAAATGATGGTATGGCCCCCACAGAGCCCTGATCTCAACATCATCGAGTCTGTCTGGGATTACATGAAGAAAGAGAAGCAACTGAGGCTGCCTAAATCCACAGAACAACTGTGGTTAGTTCTCCAAGATGTTTGGGCCAACCTACCTGCCGAGTTCCATCAAAAACTGTGTGCAAGTGTACCTAGAAGAATTGATGCTGTTTTGAAGGCAAAGGGTGGTCACACCAAATATTGATTTGATGTAGATTTTTCTTCTGTTCACTCACTTTGCATTTTGTTAATTGATAAATATAAACTATTAACATGTCTATTTTTGAAAGCATTCTTACTTTACAACATTTTTTCACACCTGCCTAAAACTTTTGCACAGTACTGTACATTTTAAATAACTCATGCTGCACACACCCATTTATATCCCGTGTACCAACTACAATACACCAACATTAACACAAGCAACATACAACATATAACACACAAATGCACACAGGGGCGGGGCACATTGCCACACCACAAAATCTGATATTCTGATCACATATGCTAAATGTAAGTGTGACATGGACGGATAGATACCCCCTATATCCCTAATATCTGATTATGCTAAATAGTATCAATACCAAGTTTCATGACAATTGTTTAAGCGGTCCAGATATATGGAGAAATCTGTGAAGTCTGACATACATACACATGTACTTACGTACGACTGCCTCCACTACTGTATATCCCCTTCACAGGGGATTTCATTCCCAGTGGGGGATAATAATAGGAATAAGTGGAAATATCTGCGATAGTAGATGCATGAAAACGATTGCCTGTTTTCTAGAAGCCTCCAGATGTGTTGTCCCAAATGTATAGCATTGAAAGCTAAGTAATTATTTAGCAGTTATGTAAACCAGGCACATAGTTTACATGAACAGCATTTGCTTCTACTGCAATGGTATCGTAATTCTTTAGTATAATGTTCACTATACGATAAAATAAGGCTCCACCCATAACTAGTAAGCCCTGTATAAGATCATGCTTGAAAAATGTCATGACAATTTTTTATTGACCCATTTGGTAACCAATAGACTATTACATAAAATGCTGCACTGTACCTTTTTTTATTTACCCTGCTTTATTTGTATGTAATTTTTGTATTAATTATATATTGTATCCCCAGAGCAACATTCTTAATATTATTTGTATTATATGTATTTTTTTTTTTAATATAATATTAACTTCGTTAGAGTGACAAATTAATTTTAGTGTGCGTGTAGTTTCTATAAGAAACCTAATACACATTCAGTAATAAAGCTCTATGGCATATAATCAAGCAATCTACATATTGTTTTCTTTGGTTGCACAATGTCCTGCAGGTATGTAAATTAATTCTCTACAAGCCAATTGGCTATATACCAAGCTGCTGAAATATCAATGCTGTCACTTCACCACCTGTATATTGCGCCATAAATAAAACAGGCGTACAAAAAGGGCAAGCACAAAATATTAGCTTGAGGCGCAAATATGATATTGTGTATAGTATTGCAGTCAGCATACTGTGCAGCGTATGAATCCAGCAATACAGACTTCCTGAAGATGTGGAAAGGTTGAACCCAAGAGCCTTTTTTTTTTCAATTCTACAAATACCAATATGAAACACGAGAGAGTGTAAAGTGACTTATGTGTGTTTTTTTTTTTTTTTTTCAACCACAGCATCTTGCTTTTGGGTGGTCATTCTAAACAAAGTCACATGACTAGGGTTGTGGAGTTTTGAAGTGAAAGAAGTGGAATGGAATAAGGTGCTTATTTTTCAGCAGCCAATGAAGATTAATAAAGCATAGTGAAAGAATGGTAAAGCACAGGTAAGCATAGTAAAAAGCAGAGAGGTACAGTTAAGAACATTTAAAAACTTGGCAAATCCGGGTAAACTATGGTAAATTCATAGTATATGCATAGGACAAGCATGGAAAAACTACAAAAATACCATGCAAAAACACTGTGGTGAGGGTCAAAAGGATTCCAAAATGTGTATATCTTGCAATATTCAGATCACTGTTCACTTTCGCCATACAGAGAAGTCACAAAAGACTTTGTTATAGAGTGTAAAAGCTGTAACCACAGGACATCTCCCTTGCATGTATGAATGCTATTTTCTCCTTGTGTACCTGATTTGCCCTGTAGTTATTGCTTAAATACACAGATGAGCTATCCAAAACAATTAATTAATTGCTACTGGAAAGCCTGTTCTGGAATCAAATGCAGCTAGCTGCTTAGGCAGGAGCCAAACACAATGAGAACAAGCATGAGGAATTGAGTTCTTCCTGGATGTGTAACTTGTGTTCCTGATATCTTGCAGAAAAACACAAAAGTTGAATAGTTTCTATCATGAACTACTTCTCTCATTAAAACACTGCTATACTATTCCGATATTAAATAATTGAAATAAAAAAACAGCATTAAATGTGGAATCAAATGTGGATTAATTTAAAGATAATTGGTAGAAGAAAAAATAAAGCATTTTTAGCTTTGTAAAAACAAACCAGCCTTGTAAGTAGAGTAAATGAAACCTTCATATTGAGATTGGTTACCCTTTGACCAATCCTTTAATAAACATCCTTTCTGGAGAAAAAAGTAGCATTTACAAAGTATTCAGTACACATGTATTTCTTTGTATATTATTCAATTATCTGAAGCCTTCAGTGGAGGCAAATTAATTCAGGTTTTCTGCACCTCTGCATTTGATGTCCTTCTTTTTCTTTTTACAGGACTCCTAAGACTTCCAGTTAGTGAGGGGTTGTGCAATAAAGTAACCCAGAAAAGGATTTGTTCTGTGTGTTTAAAGTTCTACTGGTGTTTTTTTTTTTGTTTTTTTTTTTCTGTTTTTCCGAATCACATTGAAGCTGAAAAGATACAATTTAAAAACAGCAATGCAGCTTGTATTCCCATCCCCAACCACCCATAAATAGCTGTTTGTTTGTTTTTTGATTGTGTAAAATGTAGGCTATTCTGTAATTTATAAACAGCAGTATAACAATAATAAAATAAACATCTTCAAGTTGATCTACAGCTCTGGACAAAAGTTTTGCATTACCTAGAAATTTAGGATTGAGACACAATTTTAAAAAATAAATACATAATCTATATGACCATAATTTAGATCTTTTATTTAACATCATGTAATCTAAAGAAACTACAAAATGATATTGCAAAAGTCTACCGGAGGCCATAATAGTAGTACAGTATTTCATGTTAGATTTCAAAGTGGCACATTTTTCGCTAAGTATATGGAAATCTACAAAGTATATAATTCAATGTGTTAACATAACATTATTCAGCGGGTTTCATTTCAACTTTATGAAGCAAAATTTGTTAATTCTATAGGGTGATGCAAAACTTTTGCCCATAGCTGTACAAATACAATATTTTTTGTGGGGGTCACATTTTACCAGACCCATACTAAAAACACTGTTTTAATAGACAGACACCAAAATGATCTTGCTGGTGTTGAACCCCGCTAAATGTCAGTGCAAGTTCAGTATCTTTTGAAACCCCGGCTATACTCTTGTGTATCTCAACCAGTTAAATTGTCTGAAGTACGAGAAGTTATATTGAGTAGTGAAAGAGGTTGATCCCTTTGTTCTTTTACAAAGACTAAACATTTCCTTGACGTGATTCTTTCTAGAAATCGTGTTGGATAAAATGATCTTCACACTACCTGTTTCTTATTCTCTGAGGGGAAGTTTTGATCACATCTTGTGTAACATCTTTTTAAAGCTGCTGCAACATTTTCATCTACGTCTTTCCAAACAGTCCTCCGCTGTCTTGTTCTCTCTCACTGGCTGTCTGCTCTTAACTTCACCACAGTCCTAATTATCTTGACAAGGATGCTTATAGTGGATGATGGCATTTCTTTGCCTCTATAATAGACCCTATGAGTTGTAGCTGTTCTGTTTTCATACTAACGGCTTTTAGTAGTTTGTTGATGTTTAAATGGAGCTTTCATGCCTCATTTATGGCATAACGAGTTAATAAGCAGGACAGCTTTTACTAAAGAGTGGAAGACGTCTCAGCAACAGTCAGCAGTATCCAGGAAATACTTGAATATAAATTATAAATTGAATAAAAAATAATAATACTACTAAAATGTGGATACATCATTGGAGCAGATTTCTTGAACCTTTTGAAGATTATTACTCTGTGACTACTGTACACGTGAACTGAACCACAAAGTGATCTGTCTCCGTAAATATACTTGTTTATATCTGTTGATAAATGTTCATCTGTTCAATATAGTTCACATTCGGAAACAGGGCTCCCATGCATTTGAGCTTGCATCTTCATTTTGTAAAATGTCACCAGGTTCACAGCTCAGGTGAGCAGCACTGTATCTCCAGCTGCAGTAGAACAGTAAATGTCAAAGCATGTTTTCATTTACGCAGATCTTGCTGTATTTTTCTTGCAGCCTTGTCACTTAACCAGTGCCTAGTTTTGACTGCCATTTCATACTAAATACCTGAGTCACTGTTGCCGCAGAGATTGGAGGTAACCATTTTAGCCACTTATATCACAGCATGTCTCCGAGCCATCAATTAATATTAAATCTCCAGCTGGCTTCACATGCACAGCGCTTTACAATTTTGGCCTTGCAAAATGGACCACTTTCTCTTTTAGTGCACGAGATAAAACAGATGTTTTGAAAGTGGTCCCCTGATAAATGCACCAGTACATGTTGATGGAAGTGATTACCTTAAAAGGCAAATAGCGTCATTGCTGAAGGATACCAGCATGGCTTACAGGGACTGAGCGACACAACAACAAAAATAAAAACAAGAAGGTTATTGAATCAGAGCCCTACATTGACATCAGTGCACTTGACCATATAAATATAATAGAGAGTCGATGTACTGTAGACCGTTTGGGTTATCTCATGAACTTTCTAGCGCCCAATGCCCTTAGACTTCATCATAAGAAAAGAAGGAAAGATATATTGTTGCTAAACTAAAGACAGTAAACATGCCTGGATCAGCTAATCCATACTAGTGGTGATCGCATCCAGATAATGTGCTGTTCAGTTTAACAGTACCTCATTTGAAGAGAGCCAGTGTTCAATTGGGTCTGGGATTTTCTGAACGAATCCATTCTGTTTTTAAATCTCTGCTGGCATTATACTATGGCTGCTGCTAAATTGAAGCACTGAAGATATACATAATAGAAAAATCCTTTTATTGTTGTTGTTTTTTTTTTTTTTTTAGATTCCAGTGAACAATTATTAGCCGATGTGGAGAGTGCTCACTTGAGTTCTTGAGTAGTGCAGTGTTCTATGTAATGATATTCAAGCTGATGGAGAAATTCCACTGCGTAGCCAATGACCCACAGCTGAAGAACCTAAAGACATGGAGAGCGCTAGTGCAATTGAAACCACTGCCAAATGCCTGCTGAGAGGAGCAGCAGCCATACAGTACACTCACACTGAGAGCTGTGTGTTGGGAGCTGTTGTGAGAGGAGAAGAGCTGTCCAGGGCAGTGGCTCCCTCCAGTCTTCAAGGAAAAAGCATTTGTCCAGGTGTTCATTTTAACCAGGACCAAAACTAATATTTTAAATCTGCACTGCTTTTACAAGTGATTACTTTAGGATAAAACCTGGGAGGTACGTATTTAGATGAGGAGTCTCAGTTGCCCAGCAGCACCTGTTTCTGAAATCAGGATAGGATGAAATTTACTGTTGCCACAAGGAGGTTTCTAATTAATTCTACATTAGCTCAACATTGCTTTCCAGTGTATGTAAACGAGTATTTGTTTGTGACATGTATAAAGGTACATATAAGTAATACATAAGACTAGAGACTTTATATATACCTGTATTTTAGGGCTATTTATTTTTACCGATTCCCCTATCAACCAGGTGAGAATTGCCTTGGTTTGGGCATGCATACAAGCCAGGAAGGGAGTCATATACAGCACATCAAGGTAGGAAAAGGTGGTGAAAGTAGTTTCCTTTTTTTCTTGCACATACAATAGGTTTTTTTCTTTTCAGACCATTGACACAATAATGGCATTTTACATTAAATCTTACTCAAGTCATTTACCATGAAAAGTACAGCTTTTTTTGTCAAACCTAACTTGTTCAAAGATTTTAACTGACATAGTGAGAAAATAAAAAGGAGTGAACATTAACTGAATGAAAACACTTTAATCCTGAAAGCAAAAAGCATAAAGACTTCCTCAAAAATCCATTATGTATTCAAGTTGTGAATTTTGGCTTTTCTTTTGAAATAGCCTCTTTAAATCAGTCGGGTTGTGAAGTTCACAAAAATAAATTCCATTAGTTTCCGTTGTGGAAACTAAAAAGCTTGAGAGATTTGACTTGCATTGCGTGGACAAAGTAAGCTGAAACTGGAAATGTTTGAGGCTTGAGTGTGAGCTTTTCTCACTCGTTGTTACATCTCCAGGACTTTGGTTCATTAAAAGATGCTATCCAAGACAGTATAGTTCATGTGTGTTAAAAAATAATTAAAAAAACAAAGGCAATGTTTGCCTTTTTGTAAAATATGCCTACACCATGCTAGTGTGTCATATTTTCAGGGAAGCTAAAATGTGTAGTATATATACATAATTATTATTGCCATCAATCTCTGAGCTCTTTTTTGTGAATGGCCATTTGGAAAAACATGGCATATTTCCTAATTTAAGCAGGGAGATCAGACCCAGTAGCTCACAACCTGAATGGGTAATATTCAGCAGGTCAATTTGAAACATGCTTTCTCCTCCTAAAAACAGATTTACAAAAGTGACGCGAGGCGAAGCGAATGAAGCGCAGCAACGCGCTGGTGTTTCCCGGGGTTTAAGCGATGCCTGTCAGCTTACAGCATGTTAAAGGGGGAATTTGGAAATACAACTATTCAGAGAAAATTAAAGGGTTTGCCTACTTGGATTATTATTATTCATACTTAACTACTTCAGAAGGAAATTCCTGTTTCTGCAATCAGGGCAGCTTCTAAACAAAACTCAGAGAAGTGGATTAGTGGGTTTCATGTATTGCACACAGCCAAAAGATATTTAACACATTTCATCAGTTTTAATAGTAATAGTTTAATAGTAGAAAGTGGCTAAAAAATAAAAATCCTAGCATCTATTAATCACGGCACACTAATGCTCCAAGCAGAAACTGTAATAGAAAAAAATATATCTACAGAACAAATACCGTGGCATATTAAGTAGGAAGAAATTCAATATTTAAAAAATAGATTTTATGAAATACATTTAATAAATAGAAATATTGAGATATGTAATGTTTTCATATAGGAAGGGCCTGGTTTGCAGATTGGACACTGGAGGATAGCATAGAGAAAGAGACAGAGCATGATGGAAAGTGGAAATCAAAGAGAGAAGATGCAGTTTCTTAGATTTACAGCAATAATCAGCAATGAAACCGAATCTCGGAATTTTAAATTATTGAATTGCTATTGTGTAATGCAAGCTATACTTGTGTAGAAATGAAAATTACAAAAGGTAATAATTTATTTCACAAGAAAAGTTTTTTAAAGTAAAAGATTCCACTCTAAATATCACCACAAGTCTCTTTTAATGTGATCTTAGATCAAACTTTGCCAAAGTGAAAACAAAAACCCTAGAGCTTCCCCGTAGCTTTGAAGTTGGAAGGTATTCACAATATTCCCATACTGTCCCAGTTTAAGGACTTAAACATCTGGTCACCTTAACTATACAGAACTCTGAAAAAACAGCTTTGGAATTGTAACACAGATAAAGGCCTTCAAAGAAGCACTCTGTCTCCATGGGGGAGGGGGGGCACTTTGTCTGCTAGGCATCATTCGTGAACATGGTATCAGAAAAGGTATCCGATTTATAAATAGATTTCTGTCAGTACTAGATCTTGGGGTGAGCAACGAGGCAAAAGTTTCAGATCGACCCATCAACCCCCCCCCCAAAAAAAAAAATGCATGTATTGTTTTCAAGCGAGGTGCACTGTGCTATAATTATTATTTATTTCTTAGCAGTCACCCTTATCCAGGGCAACTTACAAATGTTACAAGATACCACATTATTTTTATATACAATTACATTATTTTTTACACATTATTTTTACATACAATGACCCATTTATACAGTTGGGTTTTTACTGGAGCAAGTACCTTGCTCAAGGGTACAGCAGCAGTGTCTCCCACCTGGGAACCCACGACCCTCCGGTCAAGAGTCCAGAGCCCTAACCACTACTCCACACTGCTGCCCATGTAATTACTGCATAAAACTTTACACATGTAGTAAATTACTGGTTACAGAGCTCACACAAAGAGCCCAGAGAACCTTGGAATGAATCCAAGCTCTATGTAGTAAAAGACTCAAATTGAATTCCAGCTAATGCAAGAGTGCAAAGGAAGCAAAAGGAAAAAGATGAAATTAGCATACATTTAGCTTTGTTAGCATTGGGGATACAACCATTATGAGAAAGCCCTGCCTGACCTGGCTTTGATACCAGATTGAAGGTTATGCAAATCAGGAACTGAATCTGATCTTGCAGAAAATGGTACTGTAGGAGGGTAGTGGCAGGAAAGAGACTCGGAGGCAAGGAAGCTGCAGTTTGAGGTAAAGCGCATTTTAATAAGCTGAAAATAAACACAAATAAATGGGCACAATGGCCAAAATAAAGGTTTAACAAAACACAATGTCTGGCTGGGCATTCGTCTTCACTAATTTCTCATTTTGAATCTATCTTGCATTCATTCAAATCCCATGTCAGAATTGCTGGATGAATCGCACTGTCCCAAATGACATTCCGTAGATAACATAATCCAAGGAAAGAAATGATTTTAAATTGTATTTAATTAAACAATCTACTTGTTCTATAAATGGAATAATCCATAAAAGTGGAATGGAATAAGCCATTAGAATAGCTTCAACCCCCTTTGGCGCCAGTTTGTTATCAGCCATCCTAATATGTGGAATAACGTATGTTCTCCATGAACTCTTATGGAGTTCCCTCGATGGATTTTAAACAGTTCAGTAGTATTCCAAAGCCTACCAGCAATACAGTAGCCACTGAATGGAGGATGTAAAACCTAAGCTTCAAACTATGGCTGAGATGTGGCATGGTCTTAACTTTTTTATACTGAAATACCCAGACCTTGTAGGATCAATGAATGAGTCTTGTCGAAAGTATTCACTTAATTATTTAAATTATCATGCATTGCATAATATGTCACAGTGAAGATTATCCACCAAAAACAGGAAAAGGCATTTTACATAGCACATCTTATGATGGATGTGAAAAAAAATAAATAAAAAAAAAATCAAAAGAATAGTGTCTATTGCAGTAAATACTGTAGTATCTACCAGCTGTGATATGTATTTAATTCTATGGAATACTGTAGTGTTTTCAAGTGGTTGTGAAAGCAGACAGCCAGAGTTCAATTGTATTTCCTACCTGCAATTTAAGTTGTTTTTGCCAGTTTGATCAAATTAATGTTATTGTATTTTTGCATTTCTTTATATAGTACCCTGTAGTTGATGCAGGCTTGCAGACTGAATGCCTTCATATACCACACCAGTTTAGTAGTTAACTTGACATAAAAGCTTCCTTTTATGTGTGTCAACTACTGAAAGTGTGGTTTAATGTAATTCCTGGTGAGAATACACCTTCAATCTTGTCCACCAATAGAAAGCTTTGCTCAGCTTGATAAATACACACAAATCAATGTTCACAGAATCTTCTAGTATACTCCAAATTTAAATTGAACAAAAAGCAATTACTTATTGTTGATTACAAGCATATTGCTGGTGATGATGACTGAAGAAAGGTGGAATTTTTGGAAAATACTGGAATAAAAATACATTTTGTCTTTTTTTATTCCCAATTCAATTATATTTTTTCTAGTCTAATGGCTCCTGTGTTAATTCTTTGTACTGTTTGCTGTTAACATTGTCAAACTAATATGAAGTAAGTCATATACTTTAAAGCCACTGCTGATAGCAGTCCTGCAGCAGTGGGAGGCTGGATCAATAAGAAAGATACAGTAATTGTGTTTTCATTGATCTTTAAAGATGGAGTTGAAAGAATGTGGTTTACTGTGATATGTTTAGCATTCCCTTTAAGTGTCAGTCATTGCAATGCACAGATAGAAAATGTTGTTTTTGTTGCAGTAACACATACAGTCATATTAACAACACTGCACATGTAAATCCTCTTTGAACAGCCATACTTATCTTATTTCATTATTCTGGTGCATTGGGGATATTAAAATGGTGGTTGGATGGATTTATGTTCAATATAGTTTTCACATTACTTACTTGCAATGTTTTGTTTCAGTGTTTACTTGCACGTGCAAGCAACAAGGATATACATTTTAAAGACCATTTTAAAAACCAAAATCTATAATAATTGCCTCCGAAACTGAAACTGACATGGATTTCAAGACCAAAGATCTTCCCTATATACTGTACTTGCAGCCATTTAGAGAATGTATACAAGAATTATAGTTACATGCAAATACGAGTCAAAACAAATACTTTGCACAGGTTTTTTGCACAAAGTATTGTGGCAATTGTATGGAACAATCAATAATACTAATTAGTCCATGACAACTGCTAAATTGAAATCCAATATAGCTATGTTATTTATTTATTGACAGTAAAAAATAATTGAGTTTTTTTTCTTATGCAGTGGGGTGTTTGTGAGGTTTGTCCACTTAGGACTAAAAGTTTGATTGAATAGCACCATAAAACAGAGAAATAACGCTGGTAATATGTTTTAAGAATCAGTCAATAGGCTCGATCACTGCTGTTGCCATGGTCGCAGGATTACAGGATTTGGAATCTCAATGATAGCAAATGGTAGAGATTCCAGTTGTATTACCTTCCTTAAAGACCACCTGATTTAACGGAACATATGTCTTGTGACCACTTTGATAAATACATGGGTGTGTAATACTGTTGTGGTCAGACGATGTGTCTGCCCTGTCTGTTTAACTGTAAAAATAATAGGGGTTGTGCTCCATTACACGTTACAATATATCTCCCATGTAAAATTACTATTAAGATAATAAATGCCACTGTTAGATGGTCCCATGAGTGGTCATTAGAAACAGGTTTGACTGTATACTGCAACACAATTGAAATATTAACTAATTTCTTGATACTAAATAGCTCCCTGCCTTTTTTTAATCTCGTCACCCTGTCCTCTATGACATTTTTTCCAATAAATATTTTTTTTAATCATTTTGCTTAGTCATAAAGTCACAGAATTACTACACAAATGGCAGTATTTTACAGGACTTGATCAATGGTTTAATAAGGTGAGGCTGTCTGCAGTCTGGCTAATGGTCAGTATGCACTTCTTAAACCACAGAAACACAATCTATGTTGGCTCTAATTAATAAAAGTTAATGGATACTGGACAGGTGCCAGACACCCAGCTGTTACACATGGCATTGAAATGGTAAATAGCTCCTGATCTGTTTAAAAACAAATGACATTGATTGCTGGCATTTTTGACAGATGACTGCTTAGCAACCAGTATTAAAACAAACAAAAAAAAATAATCTCTGTAGCTTATGAGACTTTTTCAAACCTGATATTTTTCTTTTATTAAGGTGAGAATAAAGCCATGGTATATTTTGTAAGGTGACTCTCTAACGAGAATATATCAATGCAGAGTGCTATAAAATGTCTTATGAACATTCAGCTTGGCATTTCTCTTTGTTGCTAATGACTTGAGCTTGGCTCAGACCTATCATTGAGTAAGACTGCCTTTGTGAAGTCAGGTGATCAGACACACTGCAGTTCCATGCTGTGCTTCTCTGACTTGGTCATAATCTTTCAGGTAATTAGGGAAACAGCGTACCAACCCCTCTGCTATTTAGGGGAATGTAGAAATTATACATTCTATCACCACTGGAGTCTCCTGTGAAACAGAGTATCAAACAATAATGATAAAAATAGGGTCTGCTGTCAGATGTAAGATATGCATGGCCACACGTAGCCCATTGGTTAGCGTCCCTTGGTTTGAGTTCAGTTATGCACTTACAAAATTAACCATTCATCCCCTCCTGACAGTGACCTCGCCCTGTTTCCACTGCCTGGCGCTCCTGACTATGGCTGCCCATGGCAACAAAACAGGGTGTTTCCACGGCTCGCCCGAGCAGCTGAGTGCAGCTATCTGAGGTGTTTCCACGGCTCGCCCGAGCAGCTGAGCGCAGCTATCTGAGGTGTTTCCACGGCTCGCCCGAGCAGCTGAGCGCAGCTATCTGAGGTGTTTCCATGGCTCGCCCGAGCAGCTGAGCGCAGCTATCTGAGGTGTTTCCACGGCTTGCCTGAGCAGCTGAGTGCAGCTATCTGAGGTGTTTCCACGGCTCACCCGAGCGGCTCAGCGCGGCTATCTGAGGTGTTTCAACGTCTCGCCCGAGCGGCTGAGCGCATCTGGACAGGATTTGTATCTCATACTCTATGTAGCCAAGGAGATGCGTGTAGAGAAGAAACCGACAGGAAAATCACTACCATTGTGGCTGATTTGCTTTCATATGACATTTTCTTTATTGTTTTTCTTTAAGCTTTATTGTACGTACCGAAAGCAGAGAACTTTGTTAAGTTGAACAATGTTCATCCTGCTTCGGCACACAAAACAAAATGCTGAAGTCGCAGTGCTTTTTTAAATGTTATTTATGGCAAAAATAACTGGCTGTTTGTTTGGCTGTGCTCTCCTGAACACAGGTGAAGCAAGATTATAAAATAGCTTTTATAAAAGTATGCTAATTGACTTTTAAGGTGTAATATTTAATGTGTGGAATGGCCTACCTAGTCATATTGAAGCAGAAACACTTGGATCCTTTAAGATGTATCGCCTCCTCTTGGTCATAAATGTTCTTATGTTCTTATGGTAATGTCTCTTCATGGTGTAGTGTACTTCTCAATCTATAAGTAGTCCACTTTTGCTACAGTAGGAACATCAATTCGTGTAGGTGTTCCTAAAAAACAGATTTGGTATTGTGGACTAATTACCCAGATAGAAGGAATTTAAAATATTATTATGGTGCTATAACTTAAATGATCAAATCAAGCCATGCACAATGTGTTTTATAATGCATTTTTACTTTATTTCCAATGATGTACTGTTTTGATTTAAAAAAAAAAATGTTACATTAAATAACATATGGCTTAAGATTTAGCGTAGTCGGAAAATCAAACCAATAATTTTTCAGACTGCAATTATTCAGCTGCTCTGGTTTTCTTAAAACATGTACAATGCATTACATTCAAAATCCCTGAGTTTCAGTGTTTCTATGGCTACAAGGAGACTCCCCACCCCCAATCTTTTTTTTTTTTAATACTTCTTTACCTATTGACTTACACTCCAAATGGTTCTAATTTTTAGAATATTAACTTGATTTTGTATTTCCAGATTTGTTAAATGTGATACAGTTGATAAAAAACGAAACATTGAAAATATGCCAAGTATCCATAAATAAAAAGAAAAGCAAGGTAAGGGTACAGTTTAAATATAGTGATTCAAATTGCTGCGAATATGCTCAGTCATTAATGCTTATGCAAAGTAAATAACTAAATTAAATAATATAAACTATGCATACTGAATTAGGCACCACTGCACCACTAGAGGCCTCGCTCATACATGATTAGAAGAAACCCATGATTTAAAGCAGACCAAGTACTGACCAGGGTTGGCATGTTCAATTCTAAGCTTTTTGTTCTCGCTTTTTAATACATCCTTCTGGGAGATTAGATCACTAGAGTGACTTCACCCCATGTGTTGATGTCATCTCATACTGAAGCGGCCTCTGAGAGATGAAAGCCATTTCTCTATGTAATTCTGCCAATAATGTACTCATTAAATCAATTACTTAAAAAAAAATCCCTAATTAGCTTTAGTAACTTCTGCTCTCATAACCGAGACTTCTAAATGCAATGTCGTAACTGGATCCAAACATCAAGGCGCCTCAAATGAATGTAGAGACAAGGTATTAGCGGTGTGCAACTTGAAAATAATACATTTGCTTTTAATGAATAAAAGCAGGGCTAAAGAATTGAAAGCAATGGAATAGCTCTCACTGAAAGGTCCCTAATAATAATTTGGAGATGAAACTTATATTTTTCAACAAATTACAAACATGAAGGAAGACGTAAGAGGACCTTTGGATTTGAATCCTAATTTGAACATATATTTTTTACAAGGAATCACAGGTTTGGTGCCATATTGGGTTTGAATCTTTTTTTCTTTTTACATTATTATTTATTTATTTATTTATTTATTTATTTCTTAGCAGTCACCCTTGTCCAGAGCGACTTACAATTGTTACAAAATATCACAGTACAAATTATCGCATTATAAAATATCACATTACAAGTTATCACATTATAAAATATCATATTACAAAATATGATAATACAGATAAGAGCAGTTATGAAAGTACAATAAGATCAAATATGTATTAAAGAATGCTGATACTGTACTTTAATTCAATATAAATGATGCGTCTTTCCTTATAGTGGCTTTCAAAATTATAATTTAATACAATGGTCGAGGACTTTAGTGCTTTATGCAAACAGCTAGTTATGCCACAGTTCTGTAATGTGACTGTCACACAATAAAGGGATCCTCTCTTTGCCTATATTTCCATTATGATTGTTTACTGAATTAGATGGCATTACCAAATGTATGGTATTTTGTGAGACACAATCACTATGATAGATATACGGCAGAGATGCAGACAATGGAACTGTCAGTTAGATAAGTATCACTTGACATCTAGACTCCAACTAGCCACAGGCTACACTCTCTTTTCTGCTCCTTTCTTGAAGAAGCTATTTTTAAAGTAACTGTGGGTTAATTATCAATACGTTCAACCTGTCATAAATTCTTAGATAAAACTACAGTATGAGAAAATAAAGTCAAACGAACATTTTAGCTAATGCTGTTCTCTAATATCGTATAAGCCCTTGTCATGACAGAATGCAAAGTAAAAAAAAAAAGTAAAAAAGAAAAAAAAAGGTGAACTGAAAGGTTTAGGCATGTAATCTAGATTTAACTTATAGGTGATTTAAATCTTTATATATATATATATATATATAATTAATATCTATCAATTTTTTTTATTTTTTTTTATTATTGTGTTTTGCATCCCATAACCCCACATGAAAAAATACTACCTTCTTCTTTCTGAGAGAGCCATCTACTTATGCCAGACTTATGACACATGCTTATATAGGATTATTCAGAAGTCTCTCTATAATACTTCCTTTAAAAAAATAATTTTGTATTGCATATTGCATGACAGACTGAAGAATGGCTCATAAATATTCAATAGAAGAATTTGTGGAACTGATCATGATATATGCAAGTTGGGCCTTGGAAGCAGAGGCACTGAATGAAATTTTTCCTGACAAATCAAAGCCTGCAGACCTGAAGGACAACATCAGAGCAGAATGTACTGGAATCACACCTGAGGTTTTCTTTATTGTTGTATCTGTCTTTCACAAACCCACATTCACATAAGCACGCATCTGTGGGCTACATATATTTATACAAGTGTTTCTTTCAGCTGAAAATCACTCAATGCTTTTGAAGATTAGGTTACGTAAATGCTGATAAAACGAAGAGCCCCTGAAAACTCTTGAGATTTGTCTGAAAATATATATTCTGTTTTGAACGCAACCTGATTCTCAGCTAAAAATAAATAAATAAAGCATATATGCTTTTTCAAAGACTTGGTAGGGCAACTTCATACCCCATGGAGTTTACATAAATGGTTGTAAATAAAATAATGGTGACTGAAAGAGCTATATAACATTAAGGAGTAGATGTAAGTATAGGCGGAGTGCAAGTAATTGCAGATGCAAAATTCAAATTGCATTGCGCCCTATGTAAACTTAAGAGCAATGCAAATTACTTAACACGCACAAATAATGATCCTCAATTATGATAATAAAGGTCTCAATGAATGCATCGGTCTATTTCGTGGCCGCACTTGCAGCCTAGCGGTGACAGAGTTAGGAGTACAGAGAGCGGTAGGCACTGTATGACATTTGTGGAGCATGAAAATACAAACCAAAAACAAATATTTCAAAGGAAGGGCATCAAAGTCTTCTTGGCACATGGAAAACAAAAGAAGAGTTTTCTGAGAAGCAGCTGAGAGTCCTTACGGCTGAGGTCGCCCAGCATGAATTGGAGTTGTTTGGAAAAGTCGCAGCAAACATCAGTTATGATAGTATCCTAGGAAAATCATATGTATTGGCCTGCTCTTTTCAGCATAACATCCAGAAATGTGCCTAGCACTGAAAAAGGTGGATTGGGCTATCTCTCCAGACATTCCAACTGTGGTCTGAAAGGAACCAGAGGCTAAGTAGTGTAGAGAGCACAGCACTGTCACATGTGCTGGGATAGTGTTCACTAGATTGACGCTGGGGTCTAGCTCATCCTTCAGTTCAGATATTAGGTCTAGCATGACCTGCGGAGTGAGACAATAACGCTTTAGCGCTGCATGCTCTGGCATCCCAAACAAAGTGACTCTTCTACAATGGTTTGGACCTTGTATAAGATGTGTAAAGTTTTTGGAGGGTCAGCAATTGCCTGAGTGCGAGGCAAAATCCTTACATCACATTATAAAGTTTGCACCCGTTTAGTATCCAGATCCCACCCAATTCCATGCTCTTTTCTTCATTTGAATGCATTTCAATATCATTTTAATGGATTAATGATGGCAAAGTGCAAATTTGTGAACACCATTATTTAAATAAAGCTTTACGGCATTACAGAAGTTTTGCACCCGCAAATCCCTTTGCGCCTATCCCTAAATGTACAACAAGGGACACAGCAAAGGTAAAGTAAGGTATTTCTTATAACACAGTATATGTTATATATACTCTACACTTTATATGGCTTTTATATACCATGTATGCTTCATAGGGCTTTTGAAGTTGCTGCCCTGCTGTGATTTTAATATGTGTTAACAGGTCATTGTTCTTGAATAGGTAATCTAAAGGCATTTCATACCTTGACACATGAAATGTCTGCTTTGTGTCACTTGTTTAAGCTGCTTTTCAATGCTTTGCTAACATGAGATGACATACTTGAAGTGATGGCTTCAATTCATATATGAATCTTATGAACCATATATGAAGGCCTTCACATATGAGTGATATAATATTTTTAGGGGGGTGGGGGTGGCTGTCAGGGCACCCCTGAGAGTGTTGTGTTTTGTAAATTAAAGCAATCATTCTTCTTCTTATAAAACAGTTATTAATCTGATTTAAGAAGAATAAGTACAACATTTATGCAGAGTTAATTGTTTCCTTTAATACTAAAAACTGTATTGTGTTATCTTCCCCAACGAAGGCCTTCTTCCTTCAACACTTCACATTCATTATTTAAATAGGAGTAAGATGGGAGTCATTTGAATATAGATAAAAGTCCATTTGATAACGTAAATTACCATTTTAAAAAGCTCTTTAATCGGCAAATAAATGTTTTTTTCAAGCTTTTCAAAACTGGGCATGAGAGTGAGGGGAAATGAAGATGTCACGAGGAAGAGGGATTTATTAATCCCCTAGCTGTCAACAATTACTAGATTATTTACACATGCACACTCCCATATCCCAGTTTGCAGTGTTTCATTTACACTTTGACCCCCCGCTCAGCAGCAGAGACACATCACACTTACCCCAGCAGCTGCCTTGTGCCGCACTCTTGTCAAGAAGAGGAAGCACATCATTTCAAATGTGCATCCATTAGTGGTTTTCTGTTTAGGGGGAGAACACAAAAGAAAATAAATAACTCATTGTTGATAAGCTAAGGATGTGTTTTGTATCACTTTACAGTTAGCTAGGTTCTTATGAATATGGAATTTAAATTTACTGCTACATTACTGACAAATTGAAAAGTGTTAATCTTTCCCCTTTATATACAATATTACAGCCATACCAACTTCTGATCTAATCTCTAAAGCAGTGAAGACTTACTGTATAAGCAAAACCAAGGAGCATCGGTGATTTTTGGGTTATATTTTTAAAACTGTAACATTCCAATAAACCCAATGCATTTACTTGAACGCTTTTGGAACTTCAGTGCAGATAATGTTAATAAGAGTCCGATTACGTACTGTAGAATTAGTTGGTTTATGTAGCCATTGGCATAGTGATCAAAAAACACTGATTTCTGAATGTAAATCAGTAAAACACTGGTTTCTGAATGTACAGTAGATCCTCAAAAATATTTTCAGTGTCCTGACTTTTTTGCTCCTAAATGAAAAATGTATGATTCTCCTGTGCTTTACACCTTCTCCATAATTTTAATTTGTAATGCTAAATTATGTAAAGCAGTGAGAAAAAATGAGGCTGAGATTAGATCTGAAGTTGTGCTGCCAAATGTAATGCTATAGCTGAACAGATTTATGATTATTTATTAACACACGGTTGTTCAAGGACCGGTCTTGGAGCACTGGATTAGAGATATATATGTGTAAAAAAAAAATGCAATTGTATGTAAAAATAACGTGATATCTTGTAACAATTGTAAGTCGCCCTGGATAAGGGCATCTGCTAAGAAAAAAAATTATTTATATATATATATATATATATATATATATATATATATATATATATATATATATATACACATACAGTGGCTCTCAAAAGTATTCACCCCCCCTTGGACTTTTCCACATTTTATTGTGTTACAACATGGAATCAAAATTGATTTACTTAGGAGTTTTTGCCACTGATCAACACAAAAAAAAGTCCATAATGTCAAAGTGAAAAATAAAATCTACAAATTGTTCTAAATTAATAACAAATATAAAACAGAAAATAATTGATTGCATAAGTATTCACCCCCTTTGCTATGACACACCTAAATAAGCTCTGGTGCAACCAATTGTCTTTAGAAGTCACATAATTAGTTGAATGGAGTCCACCTGTGTGCAATTAAGGTGTTTCACATGATTTCAGGTTAAATACACCTGTCTCTGGGAGGTCCCACAGTTGGTTAGTACATTTCCTAACAAAAACTACATCATGAAGATGAAGGAACATTCAAAGCAAATCTGGAATAAGGTTCTTCAAAAGCACCAATCAGGGGTAGGATATAAGAACATTTCCAAGGCATTGAATATCCCCCGGAGCACAGTAAAGTCCATTATTAAGAAATGGAGAGAATATGGCACAACTATGAATCTGTCTAGAACAGGCCGTCCTCAAAAACTGAGTAATTAGGCGAGAAGGGCACTGGTCAGGGAGGCCACCAAGAGGCCTATGGCAACTCTAAAGGAGTTACAGTCTTCCACGGCTGAGCTGGGCGACACTGTGCATATGGCAACAATAGCCCAGGGGCTTCACAAAACTGGCCTTTATGGGAGAGTGGCAAAAAGAAAGCCATTGTTGAAAAAAACTCACATCAAATCTCGACTAGAGTTTGCTAGAAGGCATATGGGAGATTCTGA
The DNA here is from genome assembly GCF_902713425.1 of Acipenser ruthenus. NCBI lineage: Eukaryota > Metazoa > Chordata > Actinopteri > Acipenseriformes > Acipenseridae > Acipenser > Acipenser ruthenus. Next base: position 10,451,432 of record NC_081198.1, on the reverse strand, counting down.
GACCAAGTGGAAGAAGATTCTATGGTCTGATGAGACCAAAATAGAGCTTTTTGGCCTCAACGCTAAGTGCTATGTTTGGCGCAAGCCTAACACCGCACATCATCCTGAGAACACCATCCCTACCGTGAAGCATGGTGGTGGCAGCATCATGCTATGGGGATGCTTCTCTGCGTCAGGGCCTGGAAAGCTCGTGAAGATAGAGGGCAAAAGGGATGCAGCAAAGTACAGAGAAATCTGCTAAGAAATAAATAAATAATAATAATAAATCCTGAAGGAAAACCTGCTGAAGTCTGCAAGAGACCTGGGACTTGGGAGAAGATTCATCTTCCCGCAGGACAATGACCCCAAACATACAGCCAAAGCCACACTGGAGTGGCTTAAAATCAAAAAGGTTAATGTCCTGGAGTGGCTCAGTCAAAGCCCGGACCTCAATCCAATTGAGTATATGTGGAAAGAGTTGTTCACCAAAGGTCCCCATCCAACTTGACAGAGCTTGAGCAATTTTGCAAAGAAGAATGGGCAAAAATTGCAGTGTCCAGATGTGCAAAGCTGGTAGGGACTTATACAAATAGACTCATGGCTGTAATTGCTGCCAAAGGTGCCTCTACCAAATATTGACTCAAGGGGGTGAATACTTATGCAATCAATTATTTTCTGTTTTGTATTTGTAATTAATTTAGAACAATTTGTAGATTTTATATAGACACACACACACACACACACACACTTTGTCATGAAACCTTTTGGGTTATTACATTTGTATCAGTGGGATTTTTCTATCTAACCTTGTTGGCCTGTCACAGAATTTGGCATGCAATAACCTGATAATGAAACACACTTTACTGTGTGGGCAGAGGGTTCGGTAATTCCAGTCCTGATCTGCCGTGCCATTTCAGGTTTGATAGGTTCTGCGTAATACATGATTACTACTCTAGACACCCATCAAGTAAGGATTGTACACTTAAAATGTCTTTACTACCAATGTACAGCACAATGGTACAGTAATTACCTGTCAGAACGTGGCAGTGAAGTACTGCAAGCTGGCAGTTTCAGAGAATACAGCATAAGATGGGTCATAAAAACATAACATTAGTTTATATATATATATATATAAAGTAGCTTTCAAGTTAAGGGGAATGAAAGCAATGAATAGAGAACAATGGGTAATTGGGAAATATGCAAATCTCAGCATTACAAGAGCCAATCAAATTGCACAGTTACAATTACAGTGATGAGCCCCAAACAGGGCGAAACATGTCTGCAGATATTTGTGGTTTGACGTTTCAAATGCTGTGTATGTAAAAGCCTTTAGGTGACTTTCATGCAATTTGATTGGCTCTTGTAATGCTTAATTTTGCATATTTCCTCATTACCATATATATATATATATATATAGTGGTAAGGCATTCCCTGATCAAGGCTGGTCTGTTTGAAATAGAGTCCCAGAATCAGAACGACAATTCAGTGTTTTGTGCACTTTTATTGATTTAACAAAACAAACGTTTAAACAAAACATAGTTCTAGTTTAACAGACTGGTCTAGTTGATAAAATGTCTTGAGTTTACACACACTGTGTGTCTTTTTATCATTCTACTGTGCATTTTCATTGGCTGTTGACATGACGTAGGCTAAATATGCACCAATTAAGCCAACAAGTTAGTGTGAGAGATAAACAGTTGTTGTTCACCTCCAGAAAAACAAATCAAGTATTATGGAAGCTTTAAAAAAACAACATGTTTACTGAATTACCAGTATGTGAACTTCCATGGTTTGTAAAGCGCATAGCCTGGAAACATCGGTGAGCTGTTTCAAAAAATGTTCATGTTTCTCAGCCAATGCAGCAGGTTTTACACATTTGCCTTCTTTACTTTCCTTGTTCATATGCAGTCTTCGTTTTTTTTAGAAATCTGTTTACTTGATAATGATCTTATTCAAGAGTAATAATACTTCAGAGTGGTAGAGGGCAATGTATTTTCCTACCCTATAATGTGTACTACCACTACTGTCTGCCCCACCTCTCCCAATCACTTTAGATGCTTTTGGTTAATGTACTTATTCACAAATAAAATGTCAATGTGTAATTATTGCTCATTGGATTATTGCTTAATTAAAAAAAAAAAAAAGAGTCCTCTTTTTTTGAATCATGAATTAATTGGGGCATAACTGCTGCACTCATTGCAATGTAAATCAGGTGGTCTAAAAATCAATTTATTAAAATAATAATAATAATAATAATAATAATAATAATAATAATAATAATAATAATAATAATAATAATAAATCCCACTACAGTCATATATCTGTTTCCTATTTGCACTGTATTGGAAGCTTTTGTTTAATATTAACTTCATACACCCAAGTCTAAATCCTGAGATGAAACCTGATACACTGATAACGACCTGACCTTTGTACAGTCATATATCTGTTTCCTATTTGCACTGTATTGGAAGCTTTTGTTTAATATTAACTTCATACACCCAAGTCTAAATCTTGAGATTAAACCTGATACACTGATAACGACCTGACCTTTGTAGAAGTTTTAAAATAAAATTACCAAAAGAAAGCATGGAAATAATGTGAGCACTGCACAATTAGTTCTGTAGTAAACGTGGTCCATTATAATGTATTTCTCTCCAGCAAACACTTGTAGTAAGGAATTCATAACATGATTTTAAGAACTTTCCTGCTAATTGTCCATGTGGCAGTACAATTAGGGAGGCTTCTTCCTGTATGCTGCAGATCCAAAGGGCAGGGCTGTCCAGAGCAGCAGGAAAATCCTGGGTGTTCTTGTCACAGCTAATTGTCCACGAAGGGTTGAACAAGCAGCACATGCTACTTCCCCTCCACTTATGGGCTCTGTGACAGGCGGTCGCCATGACGATCCACAGCATGCAGTAACCTGGGTGGACAATGCTGCAAGCTGGTACACCATAAAAAAACAAGAGCACAGGGTCTTCAAAGAAACTATCCAATCCATATCATCATTATCAATAGGGCCCTGTTGAATAAGATGTCACATTTGTTGCAGCTGGAAGCCGACATAAATGAAAACTATGAGAGCTAGTGATGGATAGGGACAGTCCCTGTTGGAAACTGGGAATTGTCTGGTTGGCCAGACGGTATGTATTCACAGCAACATTGACAGTGCTTTAACTTGCCCAGACGTCAAATCAGAGGTGCATTAAACACAATTTAAAATGTTTATAGTGTTTATGTGCCATGTTGAAATACACATTTTCTGGTGCAGTGTTGTATGCAGTTTTTTTTTTTTTTTTTTTTTAACAATCAAACGTGTTAAACATTATACTGCATGGGGGCCAAGGTATTGAGCCATGGGGGTTTAAATTATATACGTACAATTAAACACAGATTGTAAAAGTAATATGTATACCAGTTAAATTGTGCAAAATAAATAAATAAAAAACATTGAAATGTTAAAAATAAATGGTCAATGGGAATCAATTAATTTATTGCAGTAATCACTATAATATTTTTGATTTGGTAAACAGGTACAACACATAATACTATAGTAATAAATAAATGTTTGTATACTATTGGATTACCAATGATCTGGTATTTTGCAGCATTGTTACATAACCCAGACGTGTATGTTTAAAATAACATTGATACATAAATAAATACATCCATCTTCTATTTTTTTGAAGGTGCTGTTTAAGAGATCAGCCAGCAGAGGATGCTTTGAATCAATATAGGTGTAACTTCTCTGGCCTTTGTTTTATTTTTATTTTTTTGTTTTGTTTTGTTTTTTTAAAATCAGCAAATGCCTCCCCAAGCACAAACATTTTAGTTAATCAGAATTCTTCTAGCACTACCAGAAGCATTTAGTTTAGTATTGTATTATTTGGTATTAACGTAATATGCAGGCACTGCTAATAATGCATTGCCATACGCCATATATTGATTCAATGGAGAGGATTAATTATAAAACAGGGTTAATTGTAGCTAGTTCTGTCTGAGCCAGACAAATTATCAGGACCCTTAAATTATACAAATTCCTTTTAATTAATGGGTTTTGTCAATGGGCTTTTGACAATAAACAGGAAGATGTAAAAGGAACAGCAGTAGCAATATACTTCATAGTACTGCAGCTACAATCAATTTCAGTTTTACAACAAAATATGATTCTTTGGAGATAATATTTTTCTTGTGTGGTCCTCAGAAAGAAGACAGCATTGACTATGGTTGTGTTTACATTCCTTAAAGGTAGTTTTAGCTGAAGACACACTTCCAGCATCCTCCTTATCACTCAGTGAACTAATCAGAAATGCTCCTGCTAATACAGTACATGCTGGAACAGCAGGCTTCAGGTTATTCCCAATAAACACATGATTTTAATCAGGGCATCTTTAATTTTGTAAACTTCTGCTAAATACATTACCCTCGACAGAACATTAACAGTACTCCATATTTTGGCACATGCATTGACCTTCCACAGTGACTGTCTGCCTGTCGATAATATCTCTGAAAATCAATATTTCATATTTGGAAAAATGAAGTGTTAATTATCCAATTTTCAGATGTTTGACGGCAGGTTGTGAAAACCAAGCTATTTACATGGGACCTAAATAACTGCATATTGAAATTGCTTCTTTTATATATGAGGGTTAAGAAAAGGCATACCAGTATATTAAACCTTGCATGTATGATTAAACAAAACGCTAAGGGCTTTAAACCAACAGAATTGTCAGCTTAATGGTGCATTTACATATGTTGCAGTCATTTCCAAAGTGTATAACTTTATATTACATTTTACACAACAGCAGTCTGACCAATTCATTTTTTCTGACTAACCATTAATGAATACATTTGATTAATCTCTATTCAATTGGAATGCAAGTGAGTTTCCTTTTCTGAAGAATCACGTAGGAATCAGTTGCAAGGTTTCCAGTCCCAGAAACAAAAAAAACGCATGTAGAATCAGGACGCTTTGCTTTGAAATGCAATTCTGCACTGCATCTACAGGTATGCCATGAACCCTCAGGTTATTTCTTGCTACAAACTCTGGAAACAGAAATCCTGTGCCAGTCACTGATAAGCAAGGAGTGGAGCCGTCTGTGTATTTAACCCACAGGGTGTGCCCCTCTCTTCCAGATCCTTGTCAGTATTGCTTAAACTGTTGTATGATGGTTGTACAATGAATGGTGCAAAATATCTTCAGAGTAACTATGACAATCTTAAAAACCTCAAATCAGGATTTGCAGACAAGTAGGATCAGGTTGACATTAGCAGTTGACTAAACTTGTGTTGTCAGAAATGTCCAGTGTGGTTTGACTGGGCAGCTTGTGAAGGTACCATAAGCAAGCACTTGTCCAGGTAATTCAGATAGTGAGGAACAACACATCATTCATTTTCAAAGGAGATCAAAAATGCCAGGCGTTGTGATTTATCACAGCTGACTGCTTGTTGTACCTTGTTATTTGCTGAGTTTAAGAGCTTTTTGTCTCATAAAAAAGCCTTTGCAGACAACTGAACAGAAGAAAGTCTGCAGGACCTGCGTCAAAGCCCATAAAGACAAGCCAGACTCATTTGGGGATCAAATTTTATAAAATGCTGAAATTAAAATAAAGGCTTTGAAATGAGAAATGTGGTGGCCGTTGGATGAATGTCAGCTAAGCCTACAGTCACTTTTTATTTGCTGCCATTTTAATTTGGGACAATATAAAGTTCCCGGTAATTGGAGAGCTATACTTTACTGAAGGAGAATTGTTTGCAAGGTTATCTTGGAGTGATGTCAAGAATATTGTCCAAAGCCAGCAAATCCTGTATTAAGGTCTTCTTAAATCTTAGAAGCAGAGTTGGACCAGGCACATTCTTGGACTTTCAATGGTTCTCAGGTACCAGAGCAAGTGGTGTCAGTGTCTCAATAGGAGATTGGTGGTCTTCTTTTCTATGGGACCTACTACAGTACCTGCAATGCACGTGGATATGACCACGCCATCCCTGCTGCTTAGAGCTTGAAGTCTGAGTTGGTATATACACAAGCTGTAACCTTGCAAAGTTTGCAAAATATGTGATTTGTGCACTACAGTGAAAAACATCTGTGTTTATCCTCTGCCCCATGTACAGTATGAATTTTCTACACACAATGTATTACATCCACAGAATGTGTAATGTGTTTTCTAATAAGCTGCCAAGTAAAATTAAAGATGTTCAGTTCTAGTTTTATTTTTTAAGAAATAGCATGATTCATCTATTTGAGTTGTCTTACAGAAAAAAGTAAATATCTACATATCTACAGTATGTAAACCTCATATTTCTTACAGCTAAGAGATAATAGTGCCCCCTGCTGAACCATTAACACCATTTCCTGCAAAACTTGTTCTTTGGGCTCTCCCTCCCAGGTAATGGAAGCAGACTGTTGACTGTCATAAGAAAGTGGAATCTAGCATTAATGCTTTACCGGTAATATCATTTTTTAATGCCTGAACTGATTTCTTAACCTACTTATAGAAGTCATCATTGTTAATGGTCATGGATTTGGAGCTAAAACCATGTTACCCATCCTCCTGATTTTATAGGATAGCAAAGTGGTAATGAATAATGACTGATGACAAGAACATTTAATTATTCATCATCGGTTCAAGTGCTAATGTTGGCAGCAATTTTACACAGTAAAGAATGTGTAGAATAAGTAACCTATCTGCAAATTAATATTTAATGTTCCAAGGGAAATTACTCTTTGGGTACCATGACCTGGTCAGATATGAAGGGCATAGAAATATTTGTATTAAATTGAAAATGTTACTAGAGTGTTTTACACTAGGCATTATTGCTTCCTCACTGCGATGTAGACTAAGTCGCAAATATTCCCAACTCCCAAATAGAAGAAATTGTTCCTGCAGGTTTCAAGGTTAGTTTTAGGGCATAACATAAATTGTGTACATAAAAAAAAATCTCTTACCAAAGTGACTGAAATTTTTGGGGGGTCAAGGTTTAACAGTTTTGTTTTTCCTGAGTAAGTGCTACCAAAGCTACCAAGGAAGCAGCCTACTGCAGTTGCCAGTTTCTTAAGACTCTTGCGACAGACATATTTTTTTCAATAGCAGCCTCGAATAGGATATATTCTCCTTGTTTAAAAATTTCACATGTACTTAAAACATCATGTCACTGACCATTTTTTGCACAGCTGCGAAAAAGACTACACAGTCAAATGCATCTTTTATGAGTTTTAGTAAAATGTTGCTGTCTGTCTGTCAAACACATTGCCCATTACAAATGCACTATTTCCCCAACCCTTGGTGCTTTAAGCTATCTCCAAGGTTTTCAAAGATATCCCAATATAAGGTCACTGCTGTTGTAACACCACCATTGTTTTAGTTTGAATGCCTCAGACAAAAAATAAACAAATTGGATGATTAAATGAACACCGTTATTTATTTGGCTGTGGGCACTTCAAAACAAAAAAACACACCCCTCTATGCAGTAACCATAGGTGGTTCTGTTTATACCTCGCTGACATAATAGACCTGCAAAAATCAAATGCATTCTGGTTTCATTACTTGAACATACAACCATGCAGTCCATTTAATTAAAAAAGAATATGCAGTTTGCCCTCAGTAGACACATTTAAGTGTAGTTTCCTGATTGGATCTTTTTAGCAGAATGGTTGCTAGGTAATGAGCTTTCAGTCTAAAAGCATCTCTTATCTCTGAATCCATAATCATACATTAAGGTGCATTATACTGCGCACAGCCACCATCAATTACTCCCTGTGTTTGCTTCCCTGCATAAAAACAGCTCATACTCTTTCAATGTAGATCAAAGAATTTAGAGTTTGACATTGGTGACGGTGTACTTTAAACCATGAGGTCTTAGGTATTAGATTTATTGACTGAAATGCCATCCTATTTGTTGAGATAAAAAAAAAAAAATCAAAGTTCACTGGCTTGTTTATTAAGACATGATTCAAAAGTCTTTCCACTTATTTCACGGTGTCGGTATGGGCGCTTCTTAATCTAGCCATCACTTGACTGTAAACACTTTGGGCAGCATTTTACGATGAACCATGAAATAAAGCTTCTCAATCTGTGAGGCTACATTAAACTTTTTAAATAGTGTTAGCATTCAACTTATAATCTTACCTGGCAAGATACTCATTTTTTTATTGCTATAAACATTATTTCAGTAAGATAGAACACAGAAATAATGAAGAGCAAAACTTTAGCTTTGGATTGATGCCTGCCAGAATCATATGGGCCTTGTATGATCCCAGGGACGAATGCAAACTATTGTTACTCTGAAATCATGATTAACTGATTCGAGTAGTAAAAACATTGGTAATCACTTAGTCTTTGTAAAAAAGAATAATCTACATTAAAGCCACCAGTCACACTATAAAAAGTGAATTTATCAAATAATATTTGTATGTCTCTACAACACCTAAAAGATACTGTACACGGACACTAAATACACCACAAAAACTGTCACACAATAAGTCTCAGAACTAACAAAAGATGTCACAAATAAAAATGATCCAACTGAAAGAATTCAAAACACTTTGATAACTATACAAAAAATAAATGTGTACCTCTCTAAAAGATAAATGATAAACAGTGCTCAGGCAAATACCGGATGCATATCTCTACCTTCAACACTCGATTATACAATACGAGCGGGCCTTGAAAAAGACACCATACCAGACGGCAGTGGAAAGCCCATGTTCTTGCCATGATTGTAATCAAACCTCATTTCCTACATATTTATGACATTGTTATTATTTTCATTTCTGCCATAGCCCCTTCCAGTTTTTACAAAACCCAATTTATGGTCTAGGTGCGTTGCACAACGTGCATTCAACAAGCGCTGAAATCATGCTCATTAGAGTGAGTAGGATATCTGTGAGTGTAATCCACTCAAAGGGACTAAGGTTTGTACCACCATTGATCCCAATAAGAGTGTGCCACATGTTGATTCTCTCATTGGAATCACCAGTTAAACCAGATTAAGCTGTAGCCTACTAAACCAAACCCTTATACCTCTTTTCCACTGTACAACCGAGCCCTCATGGTGCAATTAAGGAGAGCCTGGGTTGTTTTTCCACTGCAGAGCCGAGCCATGCTACTGACGTCACACATAACGAAAGACAGCTGTTAGTAATTATTGTTATTAATTAACTCAGTTTGCCAAAAGATACACTAACAAAAATTAATAGACCAATGGTACAGCTGTATCTTGTATCACTATATTTTGTAAATATATTTAGGAATTTCTTTATAATGCACACATTTTACTGATTATATCGACTTAATAAATTTCAATTAGTCCTGTTGACGTGGAAATATTCCGTTTAAGGATAGTTGGTTTTTGTAGAATTGTTTTTTGTTTGGGTGCTTAAAAAAAAGAAGCTGCGTGAGCGCAACGAGAGTCGTAGTTGTATGTGTGGTACGTTTGTTTTACTATGTTTTTTGTAAATAACTCGTTTTTGTCTTTATATTAATATAATAAAGGCCAAGGATGAGAAATTTGGTAGAATGTTGTGTTTTTGAGTGTGTGAGTTAAGTGTACCGTACCTGCGGTTTATGTCCATTTGCTTCAAATTGTCAGAAATTCGGGCATAGCCTTTCTCATTTCTACATACGAATCCAGATCTTCCTGAACACTTCAATCTGCCCATAGAGAAACTAAAGCCTGCACTTCCTCAGCATCCCAAGGCACACTTACACAGAAGATCTACTTTTACCAAAGGTTTCAGAGACCTCAGTTAGCATTTATGATTATTAGGGGTCTGTAAAATCCACCCCAGGTTTATTAAGTTAGTCCTGTAAAACTTTCTCCCTACTTTCATTCTGATTTCATAACTATACTATATTATTGTATGTTTTTACCATGATACACTTTGGGGTGATTGTAACGTTTCAAAAAGAGTCTTTGCAGGAATCCTAGGGCTGCATGTTTCAAAATACAGGTATTTACAGAAGTACTGTATCAAAATACATTCATCAATTCTGCCTTCCCTCAACTGAAACCAATTGAATACTTACAATTGTTTTTGTTCAATAAGGCAATTTAAGGAAGTGTTTTCACACTTGTTTGTCCTTTAATAATACCGTCTCAGTAAGATCCCTTCTGGGAGGGGAGCTACTACAAAGATCAAATTAATCTGGCATTGTTTTTTCAATACCACCCTACCTTCTTTAGTGAGACAAAAGCACTGGGATGGGGTGGGCCGTCGTCATCATCATGCAGCCTAATAAAACGCTGAAATTGCAAAAGCTTCTCTTCGAATTCCTCAGGAAGATAATGATGCTTCTTTGAAAATGGCTGCCTTTATATCATGGATGATTCGAGATCAACTTTTTGTAACGAGAAACAGCGGTGCATTTCACTGTTTGTTTACATGCCATTTTGTAGATTAGGTGCACTCGTTGCACTCGTGGAAATCCGAATCAAAACGAGGCAATGATAGGACCGCGGTTCTGGATATATTTAATAAACCAATCAGTGTGCCTCAAGACACTCGCAATGACAAGTCACATTTGAAAAGATTGAGTAAACTATTTGAATTTAAGTTTAATGGGGAGTTATCAGGTTAAAAAACAGTACTGTATCCGTTGTGAACAAATCACTAGTGGTGCCAAAAAGGTGTTCTTTTAAGCAAAGTTCCTGTTCCTTTAGGTGGAGTGTTTATGATGGGACAAATCTGTTTCACCACAAGGGTGTTCTCTTAGGTGTTCCTATACGCAGAGACTACCGAATTTAAGATGCTGGCCGTTTTTGAGAAGAACTAAAAAGAGTTTAAAAAGTTTGCCTTAAATTCAAAAGAATACAGTATTTTCTTCTAGTGTTGGCATACAGGTCAACCATGGTTTCTTGGTATGTTTTTAAATGAGAAACAGGACAAAGGGTACAATTTACAGCACACAAAGATGGTAGCAAGAACACAAAGAGTGGGGAGAAAAAAAGCAGGACATTGTAGAGAAGCAAAGAAAGAGAAGATTATATAATGCTCTTAATTTTGTTTACATAATGAAGACTGATTATCACAGATGTATTAGTCTGTCTAATTTGTATCAGTACATAAATGATGTACATATGTAATTAAATTATTAACAGTAAAATAATGTTGTATTTACATTTTTTATTTAATTGATTAGTGGTCTGGGCCATTGAAGGCTTTTATGATGTATTAGTAAATAATTGCTTTTAATGTAGGAAACAAGGACAGGCACATACAATTGATCTGGTCTAATTAAGGTCAAAATTAGCTATTACTCGACACATTGATTCCACCAAATTCCATTGTAAAGCTTGCCTGAAGGGGATGGAAGAAATAATGTTGACCCCCTCCAAATACATTTAAGTCTTGATTGTTTTGTACCTTGTTCCTAAGAACACTTAAGCCTTCAAAACAAGTTATTTTGGCATTTCTGGATAAGATACGAATTCTCAGGTAACGTTTGCAACACTGACACTGTATTTTGGTCTTCCCTTTGAGATACAGCAAGGGTAGTAACATAATTAAGAAAATGTTCTTTTGCCTTTGTTTGGACTTTCAAAGGGTTGTGGATTATTGTCCATATTCAATTCAAAAAGTTTTTCATTTCAGCACCATCATCTCCAGGCAACTGCAATCTGTTTTCTCTGGATACATCTACAATAACCTTTAAGCCTAACCTTTGGTTCACCTGTAATAGATTAGACTAATGTGGCTGCAATCAAGCATGTAGATGATCATTTTTGTAGAAGAAATCAATTTCCTCTGCAATTCAGTCCTGTGAGTATTCCAGTCCTATACAAAGTAATCAAGTCAATCTTGTAATAACATTAATTGTGAACACTTTAGCAAGGTAATAGGAATGGGCTTAACTACAATGTGCTTTTTTCCATATTTAAATACATAAAAAATATTTTAAAAAAGCAGGTAATTATATGAAACTTCTAAAACACATGTACTGTGACTGACAGCTTAAATCAGATTTTTTTTTTTTTTTTAAACTAAATATTGTATAGGCCTCTCTTTCATAATGGATATTTAATTATTCCATAAACAGTAATCTCCCAAAACAATAACGTTCATTATTTGAAGGATCATTAACTTTAATACTCTTTCTCCAATTAAAAGTGTTAATATGAACCATCTACATGTAGAAAAAAAAGTGTGCAATGAGCTCACGAAAATGCCGCCGGCTTCATGCCAAGACCGCCAACACTTTTCGGTTTTATCTGTAACATTCGGTATGGAAATGTATGAAAATGTCGGTTTTGGTTCAGTTTCAGTTTGGTTGCATCCCTACTTCAATACAATAGTGGCTAAAGAATATCATAACTTAAAGGGCACAGAAGGACCTTTTTATTTTATTGTGTTACATGTTCCCATATGTTGCTACAACTACGTAAGGTGTGTGTTGTTTTAATTTATTTATTTTTTACATTTTGACCACTTCTTTAAACTTTGAAATTGCATTCCCTGCCTCAAGATGGCTTCCCATGTAACCACATGGACCTCTCAGAAATACATTTCCCATCATCATCTTCCTGCTCACTGGTAAATCCATCTGTTACATATGTCAGTAGGAGAATGATGGGATATGTAGTTTTGAGAGGTCCATGCGTGTACATGGGAAGCCATCTTGAGGCAGGTAATGCAATTTTTAAAAAGTCGTCAAAACGTAAACAAAAAAAAACATTAAAACAAAACACATACCTTAAGTAAACAGTTGTAGCAACACATGGGAACATGTAACACAATAAAATAAAAAGGTCCTCATGTGCCCTTTAATGCACCATAAAGAGCATCTTATGGAAGAATTTTGGTAGAAGTGTCTCGATAGCAGACAGATGAAGGATGGATTTGCAGCAAAGAAGCATGAAACTCTTAAATAATGACTAGTAGAAACATCTACTTAAGACAGAACAGAGTGTTAAAGTCAGGTCTGCCAGGTAGCAGAATACCACACAGGGTGGGAAATACATTTCCAGCATTTGTTTAATTGTTTTTGTTTTTAACATTTCATCAGCTTCCAAAATACAAATGACAATAAAATGGGTATTTGTTTCCCACCCTGAGAAAGAACATGATATCAGAAGCATAGTGAGGTGAAATACAAGAGAAGATAGTGAGAGAAAGGCAGCAGAGACAGAAAAGGTGAATATAGAGCTACAGAAGTGTTTATTGAGCATGCTACAGAGGTAAGCAGAGTACACACAAGGCGAAATCAACACAACCATCAAACCTTCCAACTTGTTAGAAAATTATTTTTTTAATTGTGCCGCTTCCAAACTATACTGAATTTTACATTTCTAAAGATGTAAAAACTCAACTAATATAGAAAATATACATGACTTTTGTATTTTTGTTTGTTTTAAACCCAGTACATAAGATGTGGGGGGAATGAACACATTGGTCATTTTCAACAGCTGATCATCGAACACTGGTATATTCTGAGCCATGTTTGTTATAAAGTCTGATTTTTGAAATACAAAAAATATTTCAAAAGGTTTACTAAAACTGAATATTATAATGCAAGGTAAATTAAGACTAAAAGGCACATAAACTTTGGTCCCACCAGGTTGTCAGTTTCAGAAAACTGCCACACAATTACTTTGCTGCAGCCAGACTGTGCAGCTCACTTCTGCTAGCTTTTTATAATGCATGCAACAGCAGTTTCTCCAGAACTATCTATACCAGTCAGTACATGCTCAGAAGTCCACAGCCATTTTTAACCATACGTACAAACTAAAAGATGGCAACATATAAATGCACATAAGCAATGCTGAAGTACATCTACAAAAGTATATTTAGTCATAAGCAACATTTATACCATATTTCTCAGCAGTGGTAGTGCAAACATGATAAAAAAAGGTAAGAATCTCAGTAATGTTCAGTTAGAGCTTTATCTGGTTGTATTGATAAAGCAGGCCAACATTTAAAACAGAAACATAAAATATGGTAGCTTAACAAAAAAAAAAACAAAAAAAAAAAAACACCATCTCCCCAAACACATAATACATTAACTAGTTGGAAAGATTGGCAAAAAAAGGAACAGCAGTTCTATTAACAATGGTTACACTTTTGAGGGACATAACTTCACAATCTGTACAGGTACTTCAGGAAAAAACTAAACCTTTTCTTTAAGAAACCCATTCCTTACACTATCAGAACCAATGTGCCAAATTGTTAACTATAATAGTTTGTGTAAATGTACTACTAATAAAATGTTGATACTATTTTGTCAAGTAAGGCACGTATCTTGTCAACTAATCCGATGATAATAAAAAAATCTGGAACTTCTTATAAAAGAAAACGGAAAAAGTTAATGGTTTGTCTAACTTATAATAAATGGGAAAAAAATTAAGATCAGTCCAATACTGCTGCCTTTTCTCTCACGCTCTCTCTTTTTCTCCAAAGGAATGACTGATAACTGAACTTAAAATGTCAAACTCTGGTCCCCAGTGTCCTGAAACAGTCAACAGGTATTGCCACACTAAACAGCATGAGCAGATTTTACAGCATTCTGTTATGCTCAAATGGTTGACTTGGAGAAGGAAACTCTCAGGTGGTGATTGTCTCCTAGATTGTAATTGTGAAGGTCAATCAAAGCTTGAATTGCTTCCTCAACAGTAGACATCTGAAGAAGTGCCATTTTGTGATCTCTGCAGAAATAAGGACTATGTTTAGAAACTGTGGTTACTTTACCCAAAACATGTTGCTTTAACAAGTGCAGCGATCAAGCATCAAAACTTTGCAACATATGAAAAAATATTAAATTTTACTTCCAAGTTTAAAATAAAATTCATTTGAAAAAATACAGTAATTAATATGTTTTACTTAAGTGCTTTGCAACATATAGTGCTGGACTATATTAAAAAAATGACCCTAGATGTAATTACGTACAAAAAAATAATAAAATAAAAACAAATAAATAAAAGGAAAAAAGCTTACTGGAAAAATTTGAAAGCTTTCACAGTGCCACCAGAGTTTTCAAAGAGTGTTCTAAGATCTTCCTCCGTTATGGTTTGTCTGTAAGAACAGAAAAGGAAAATTTGAAGTACATCAGCTATAAGCAATTCCAATTCCAAATTACATTTTTGCTATGCTTACGGGATATTTGAGAGATGAAGAGTTGCAGAAGGTGGAAATATATTTTGAAAGTTCTTTGAACCAGGCTTTTTGAATCGATGTAATGGCGAGTTAGTGAAATCCTTTGTCAACCCTTGGTCATCAAGTCCCTCCCTTGGTAGCTGCACGGTTTGATGTTTCGACAAAGTCACTCGTATTATCTTTCCATACATCTTTTGACCATTCAGATGACTCATTGCTGAGAGAATGAAACAAGCAATCAAATTATTTTCGAATAGCACCAAAAATGACAACTTATTTCTGATTTTGGATTTGAATCCCCACCTCCCCAAATTTAAAGCTGTTATTGAGTTGTGCAAATATATATTTCAACATCTCTGATAATCTCACTAATTGATGGTATGCTTTATGGGACATCTCTGCAACAGAAGTGTGATTGCTGAGGCTCTTAATTTAGCATATCTGGGTTACATTCAGGGAGTCGGTCCAGAAATGTCTTTGTTAAAAGTATAGCTTTCATCTTGTTTCCACCAGTTATGGTTCCACAACATCTGCATTGTTGCTTCATTATATAAAGTTATAAAAATAAAAACATCTGCAACAAGGACAAAGTCTTACCAAGCTGAGCTTGATTCCCATCTGCCATTTGAATGAGTGCACTGTCTTTCTTATTGTACAGTATCTTCACGCGCTGAGCATCCCCATAAACACCTTTTTAGAGTGAGAAGCAGTTAGGAAATAATAATCAATTTTCACTACACAGACTGACATATAGACATCAATGAGAAAAGATAGAACATTCATCCAAATGAAAAAAACAAAATCAAGATTTGAATAGAGATTGAAGAGAACACATTCTGATACACCCTCCAAAAAAGCTATGTGGAATGGTAAACATGCAAAACAAATTTAGCATGCATGAACTAAAAACTGTGGCTATGGAGAGAAGTTTAACAGCAAAAGGAAAAGAAAATAAAGGAGGGGGGAGAGGGAGAGAGAGAGAGAGAGAGAGAGAGAGAGAGAGAGAGAGAGAGAGAGACAGACAGGAGAGAGAAGTAGCAAGATAATTACTACTAATCTACAAGCCAAAAAGCTAGCTATGAATAAGGAGAACAAATATTTAAAATCAATACTAAAAAATAAAAAAAAATAAAAAAGTATAGTGCTAACGATAACATACCGAAGAGGGTAAACAGACTTTGGGGCGTAACCATCTTTAGAAGGAGAGAAGAGCAAGCAGCGTAAGACAGGAAGAGAGAAGAGTCGAGGAAGAGCGGAGATGAACAGATCATCCATAACGAAGGGTGGTTTCCCGTAGAATGGTGAGGTGGTCATGGATCATGGTTCAAGGCAGTTAATTGGGGCAAGTTGGTCCGAGGAACATTTTGTTCAAGCACAAAGCATGAACAGAGGGTGGGGGGTAGGTAATGAAGAGGGAATGGGGAAAACAAAAAGGACAAAGTAGGGAAAGGTAAGGGGTGAGAAAATAAAAGGAGGGTAAAGGATTGGAATAGGGAGGGGAAGGTGACAATGCAGAATAAAAGGAGTAGGGGAACAAAAATAAAATATAGGTCAGTACACAGGAAATGCAGGAGTTTGGTCAGAGAATGGCTGGTTTAATGTATTTTACAAGAAAAAAAGTGTCAAATGTAGCCACCCAAGACAAACATGGGTAAAGTACATTTAAATCAAAGGATTATAGAGCACAGCCTTAATGAGAAAGAAAGGGCATGCAATAGAATTTAAAGACTATGCTTTATTTGCTTAAGCGTTGCAGAGTATGAAATGCAGGCAAATCAACTGTTTTAGGCGGCGCTCTGGTTCACACATTGCTAGCATGCAGGTGTACAGCTGAAACCACCTTGCAAAGTCAAGGTAACAAAACAAAGGGAAATGTTTAAAACCACAACGCCAATTTTTGGGGGGACAAATCAATCAATTCCCAAACGAGTTATAGAAAAATCCCTACATTTCATATCAGCTTTCACAGCAAGAGAAAACAGTACAGAGAGAGTGAGAGAGAGTCAGGACAGTAAACGCAAACAACTAGAGCTTAGAGAGAAAAGATCAAGAATTAAAGAGTTTCAATTTACAACAAGGGAGTAAAGAAGGAGTTTAGAAGACTGTGACCAAAATCTGCAAAGAAAATACTGAGAAGAAACTGAGAAGAGTGCCTCATCAAGTTCTTTTGGGAGAACCTTGAAAGAAAAAGGTATTTACATAAAGCAAGAGAGAGAATTAACAAATGTGACATTGCAAGCACAAGAATCAAACTTAAAATAATATTTAAAATAATTAAAATTATATTTAGCAAACAATGAACACTTAGGTCATATTACTTTATTACATTGTACAGTTTCTGACATCAAATGTAATGCTAATGTATTTACTATTTCCTAAACAACAATTTGAAAAACAGAAAGAAAAAAAGTTGAATGTCTTAAATTAAGGAATTAAACATCAAGTACTCTTAAACTAAAATAAGTTACAGCTATACAATCTGCAGCTAGTTTGAATAATGTATTTTAAGAGGAACTTAATTGTGCTGTTTTTGTTTTTAAAAAAATAAAGTCTTATACTATATAAACCACAAACACTGTACATGAAAAACACAAAGACAATGGTAAAAAATGCAACTTAATAAAGCACAGTATGCAATGGTCAGCTCAGTCAACAGAATGAGAATGCAGACTGATCTGATTGAGTGTTGCTCACTGACCTCCTCGTTAAGGTTGCTGACCAGGAGAACGCCACTGTTGGAATGAGAGACTCCGGACAGCGCTACTCGACCTGCGGCCGCCGCTGCTGCTGCTGCAGCACTCAAAGGACTGAGAGCTCCTGGAACAGTTGCAACAGGAATGGTTAGAAAAATGCATATAAGCTGTTCCTGGCATCCTAAGCACAAGCATTCTAAACTCAATGCTGTAAGTCTGTGTCTATATAGTCATAAAGGTATGTATACTCTTAAATATTGTGACCCAGTACATGGTTAAAAAAAAATAGCCAATTCTTGTTAACACACTCGGATTAGACTAATTTAGTGATATTAAGAATTTTTCCTGTCAAATTTAGCAGTCGCTTATGGTAAATTACTTCTTATATGAGTTCACTTATATGAGCCCCCCCCCCCCCCCCCAGCCCCACTGTTTTCTGCCAATTCTGAGCTGATGGCACTGCTGGACATCTTCCGATTGCGAAGGGAAGTAAGCATGATGTGTCTTTCATCTGCTGCAGTAAGTTTCCTTGGCCGACCACTGCGTCTACGGTCCTCAACATTGCCCGTTTCTTCAAAAGAGCTTGGACAGCACATCTGGAAACCCCTGTCTGCCTTGAAATTTCTGCCTGGGAGAGACCTTGCTGATGCAGTAGAACTACCTTGTGTCTTGTTGCTTTGCTCAGTCTTGCCATGGTGTATGACTTTTGACAGTAAACTGTCTTCAGCAACCTCACCTTGTTAGCTGAGTTTGGCTGTTCCTCACCCAGTTTTATTCCTCCTACACAGCTGTTTCTGTTTCAGTTAATGATTGTGTTTCAACCTACATATTGAATTGATGATCATTAGCACCTGTTTGGTATAATTGTTTAATCATACACCTGACTATATGCCTACAAAATCCCTGACTTTGTGCAAGTGTACCTAGAAGAATTGATGCTGTTTTGAAGGCAAAGGGTGGTCACACCAAATATGGATTTGATATAGATTTTTCTTCTGTTCACTCACTTTGCATTTAGTTAACTGATAAATATAATCTATTAACATGTCTATTTTTGAAAGCATTCTTACTTTACAGCATTTTTTCACACCTGCCTAAAACTTTTGCACAGGACTCTATATATATACAGACGTGCTCAAATTTGTTGGTACCCTTACAGCTCATTGAAATAATGCTTCATTCCTCCTGAAAAGTGATGAAATTAAAAGCTATTTTACCATGTATACTTGCATGCCTTTGGTATGTCATAGAATAAAGCAAAGAAGCTGTGAAAAGAGATTAATTATTGCTTATTCTACAAAGATATTCTAAAATGGCCTGGACACATTTGTTGGTACCCCTTAGAAAAGATAATAAATAATTGGATTATAGTGATATTTCAAACTAATTAGTTTCTTTAATTGGTATCACACATGTCTCCAATCTTGTAATCAGTCATTCAGCCTATTTAAATGGAGAAAAGTAGTCACTGTGCTGTTTGGTATCATTGTGTGCACCACACTGAACATGGACCAGAGAAAGCAAAGGAGAGAGTTGTCTGAGGAGATCAGAAAGAAAATAATAGACAAGCATGGTAAAGGTAAAGGCTACAAGACCATCTCCAAGCAGCTTGATGTTCCTGTGACAACAGTTGCAAATATTATTAAGAAGTTTAAGGTCCATGGAACTGTAGCCAACCTCCCTGGGTGCAGCTGCAAGAGGAAAATCAACCCCAGATTGAACAGAAGGATAGTGCGAATGGTAGAAAAAGAACCAAGGATAATGCCGAAGAGATATAAGCTGAACTCCAAGTTGAAGGTACGTCAGTTTCTGATCGCACCATCCGTCACTTTTTGAGCGAAAGTGGGCTCCATGGAAGAAGACCCAGGAGGACTCCACTTTTGAAAGAAAAACATAAAAAAGCCAAACTGGAATTTGCTAAAATGCATATTGACAAGCCACAATCCTTCTGGGAGAATGTCCTTTGGACAGATGAGTCAAAACTGGAGCTTTTTGGCAAGTCACATCAGCTCTATGTTCACAGATGAAAAAATGAAGCTTTCAAAGAAAAGAACACCATACCTACAATGAAACATGGAGGAGGCTCGGTTATGTTTTGGGGCTGCTTTGCTGCGCCTAGCACAGGGTGCCTTGAATCTGTGCAGGGCACAATGAAATCTCAAGACTATCAAGACATTCTGGAGCGAAACGTACTGCCCAGTGTCAGAAAGTTCTGTCTCAGTCGCAGGTCATGGGTCCTCCAACAGGATAATGACCCAAAACACACAGCTAAAAGCACCCAAGAATGGATAAGAATAAAACATTGGACTATTCTGAAGTGGCCTTCTATGAGTCCTGATCTGAATCCTATCGAACATCTATGGAAAGAGCTGAAACTTGCAGTCTGGAGAAGGCACCCATCAAACCTGAGACAGCTGGAGCAGTTTGCTCAGGAAGAGTGGGCCAAACTACCTGTTAACAGGTGCAGAAGTCTCATTGAGAGCTACAGAAAACGTTTGATTACAGTGATTGCCTCTAAAGGTTGTGCAACAAAATATTAGGTTAGCGGTCCCATCATTTTTGTCCATGCCACTTTCATTTGTTTTATTATTTACAATATTATGTTGAATAAAAAATCAAAAGCAAAGTCTGATTTCTATTAAATATGGAATAAACAATGGTGGATGCCAATTACTTTTGTCAGTTTCAAGTTATTTCAGAGAAAATTGTGCATTCTTTGTTTTTTGTGGAGGGGTACCAACAAATTTGAGCACGTCTTTATATATATATATATATATATATATAAATAAATTATTTAGGTTGGATATAAAAGTTTACGGTGTAACAAGTTTAGTGTGTGAAAATAATTCTAATCAAAATTATAAAAGAACGTACCTCCAGTCTGTCCGAAACTGAGTGAAGAAGAAAAGGCTCCTCCACTGGAATAAGGGGACACCATTCCAGAAGGAGTACCTGAAAAAAGGTGCATCTTAAATTCTTTTGACAAGAGGCCGATCAGCTACTGATAACTTAATTCTACCCCACAACCCCAATAAATAAGGGAAAAGTGCCATTTTAAACCTGAACAATACATCTATTCCACTTGACCTCTCAGTGCCTCTTTTACTAGTTTTAGCAAGAGCTTTTCAATCAAGCATTTTCATTTATTTAATTTAATATCCATAACAATGTAAAAATCTGTTTCATCACAATAAAAGTGAAACCAGTGAAATCGTCGATCAAGATATTAACCCTTTGCGGTCTTATGTCGGACCTGGTCTGACATTGCAATTTTTCCTATCCGGTTGAAACGCAAAAAACTGGTTTCTAGTCGTTTTTTCTCCGGAAAAAGCCGAGAAAACCATTCAATGGCCGAGTGGGAGCGACAGGAGCCGAGACAAGCCCAAAAAAAACAAAAAACAACAAAGGGCCGTATCTCATGAATAGTCATACTTGCCCCTGGCATCAGATAACAGCGGCCATAAGGAAACAAGCTGGCTGATACTGCATCAGCGCTCAGAAAATATCACGGACATCTGCAGAGCTTTTTTCAGACGTTATAGTAATAAAATAATGACTTGGATCGCATTATTGAGGCGTTTGGTGATAAAACGAGTGATCAGATGATTGATCGGTATGTACGACTATTATTATTATTTATTTCTTAGCATATGTGAAAGCTATAGCGAACGAAAGGGTGGGGCGGGGCTGGAGATGCCTAGTGAGTGCTTTGTTGATATGCAGGGCCTTTTAAACCCGTTTGACTGTGGAAAAAAAAAATACTTTTAAACAGCACGTTTAAAATTAACTGCGCATGTGAAAATAAATTGGACCCGACGCGCCTGACGCGCACTTAATAAATGGACTGCAAAGGGTTAAAAGATTTTAAAGACTTGAAAAGACAGAAGATTGTTAGGATGAATAAAATTTGGAACAAAAGGTTATTATACCTTGATTCTTACCAAGCAGAGACGAATCCTTATTAAACGCTGCAGTCACAGAGGGGTCCATGGCTGGCTGCCCATCCCCAGCAGGAAGCTCAGGGCGAGTGTAGTCACGACTCTTGTCGTTGTTGTACTTCACATTCAAATTCACCAGTTTAGAAAAGTCAATACGCAGCGTGCAGCAAGCATTGTAAATGTTCTGACCATCCAGGGCCTTTAACAAAAAGGAACACCAAATATTAAATCAGCATAATATTGAAAAACACATTAAAAAATCTATAAAAATCACAAAACCCTATATTTGTGCACCAATTGGCATGCTATTGTTTACATTATTTTTTGTTGCTCACCAGTTTGGCTTGCTGGGCATTCATTGGGTCACTGAATTGCAGCAAAGCTTGAAACTGGTTGTTCTTTGTGAATGTTATGATCTTCAAGACAGTTCCAAACTTGGAAAAGATCTGGCAAGTCAAAGTTTTGTGATTACGCAACAGTTTACTGTACATGTCTCCTGCGACTGTATACCTATAACAAGATGTACTATTAGTTACTATATCCACATGAAAACAAAACCTAGTCAGTAACAGAAAAAATAAAAATACTTCATTGACCACGTCGCGTCTTTCATTGTGTCACTGGCATTGACATAATGACAGTCAAACAGAACATGCAATTAACTTACCTGCTGAAGGACATCTAGTGTAACAGGGTAGAACATGTTGTCAATAATGATCCTCAGCACTGGGCTCTGTGCTGGTGTCAATGCACACTCACTAACTGCTGTCCCAGACATGGGCGTACTTGCTGACTGAACAGCAGTCACAGCTTGAAGGACAGCCTGCGCACGCTACAATGAAAAAGTTAATAATGTTCAAGTGTTACTGAACAATTCACGTCAACGTCACAACATCTTGTGTGCATCCAAATGAAGCTCTTGTAGGAATACAAATAATGTGCTTTGTTGTATAACAGACTATAACCTGAAGACATTAAGATAAATCTTTTACATTTTGTAGATAACAGTATATAACACTCCTTTCAGTTTTATTTTAGGTTGTTTCAAAGCAACTTTAAAAAGGACCTGACACGAGACTGCAGGGTAGATGTAGTCATAGCAACAGAGAAACTGGCAACCCTAAATTAAGACCAATGTCCTTTCAAATAGAACAAACTACAAAAGCTTTAATAGCATGGATATTAAAATACAGCTGTAGAGATCTCTTACTTCAACATGATTAATATAACATTTTACCTGATTGAGGGCACTGTCAGTCTTTAGTTCTTTGTGATTCGAATACTGGATGAACACAGGCACATTACGAACATGAGGCGTCACAGCAGTGTAATAATTAACCATGGTAATAGCAGCTTCTTCACTTCCAAGCTCTAAGAATGCCTGTTGGTAAAAATGAATACCCATAAATAAGCACTCTCCCCTTTTTTCCTGAACAATAAATATTTCAATTAAAATAGAATGGAGTGTCAAATTAGAACATGTTGCACGCTACATAATTAATCAGTAACAAAAATATGTTAAAGTCTACATAATGCAGATT
The DNA here is from genome assembly GCF_902713425.1 of Acipenser ruthenus. NCBI lineage: Eukaryota > Metazoa > Chordata > Actinopteri > Acipenseriformes > Acipenseridae > Acipenser > Acipenser ruthenus. The sequence goes on along the minus strand of NC_081198.1, from coordinate 10,428,199 downwards.
TGCAGCAATTTATTGTTAAGCTTCAGGTAGTGGGAAGCGTTTCTTCTGAATAGTGTAGAGATATTTAAATTTCAGGTAACAGGGTTTTCTGCATGTACAAAAGAATATAGCAGTAATTCTCTCACAGGGGCACTTAGTGTGATGTGTCCCTGAGAAACAAGACACTAATTACATACCTGATTCTTTCCTTTTAGCATTAGAATATTGGTGACCTTCCCAAAAGGTAAGCCTAGGGCAATAACTTCTGTCTCTGAAACTTCATTGGGCAGCTTCCTGATGTGAAGAACACGAGAGGGTGCACAATCCATCCTGTCTTCTACTCTTAATTTCTTGTTATCATTGCCATTCGCTGTAAAGAAGATACCGTTTTTTGTGAAGACCAAAATGTTTAATTTCAGTCATGTTACATATTTTATACAGGACAGAACCCCCTTTTTTTGCATGGGACTAGGGATGCAACATCCTACAACGGGATCTATTCACTTGATCTAAACAGCTGCGATCCAAACCCTGCCAACATTGTTATTTTTTATGAATTTATTATTAATGGAAATAAACAATACATTTTAAAATATGTTTTTTTGTAATAGTTTTCTTTTCATCACAAAAGAACAAAAAACCTAAATACCTACCAGTAACCACCATACCACTCATACTAGAATTAGGGCTGTTGTATAGACTGCTAGACAATAGCTCATCCGATCCTCTCTGCAAAAACACAAGACAACACATCATGGAAATTCACTGAAAGATCAATACCAAATGCAATCCATGAGAAATAGAAAATCCAAACATTCATCTCTCTCAGCCTAATGGTTTGCAAGAAAAGTACCCCCAAATCTGACTCATTCGACATTTAAATTAATAAGAATACATTGTAGTGCTGGGACAAACATGGCATTTTTATGTTCGGATATTCATTTTCAAAACATTATCAAAGCCATTATATGTAACACTGCATTAAGTTGAAAAATATCCCAGAAGTACAAGTAAGAAAGGCCTAAATAGACCCTCTTTAAATGCAGTTGGTTCTCTGAATGATGAAGATGTGGACCAGATGACTGCCAATATTGAGTGAGCTGTTAGAATAAATTAATGCACTTTTTTTTTTCTAGAGAGAACATAAACTTAGAGTTCTCAGTCCCCCTTTGTGAAGCAACATGCACAGCTACATGTCTGATTCAACGAGTGCAGGATTTAAGCAGACTTCAATTTGTACAGCAGGAGCCTGTACAATGCTATGTACCAACTGCCAAAGGTATTAGGCTCCTGCTATCCCACCACTCCCCTTACATCCTGGTTTAGATCTGGGGGCCAATCCATGACCACAATATAACACCATTGGGCAAATCCATGCAGTCTAATCCAAAAAAAGTGGAAAAAATAAATAAATAAAGTGGGTAAACTAGTGGGTAAACTGCGTGTTTTGCGCAACCCTTAAACATATTGGAATCCTGTGCAGAGTTCATACAGAACTCATATACCCAGCTTAATAAAACTATTGTTTGTTAAATAAGAATATTTAAACTGTTTCGCTAATCTTTTCAATGACATATTTAGAGACATAATTGCTATAATTGTTCAACTGCTTTCATTTGAAGCCAATTTAATTGACTAATAGTGACTAAGTAATTTGTTGCCACTGTGATAAGCTAATTTTAAAAGAACACTGCTAATTGTAATTTTGATCAATGATGTGTTGGGAAATGATTAAAAGGGAATGAGAATTTTAATTGGGAATGGATTGTGAAAATGGAATTGGAATTGAAAAACAAGAATTGACCCCAACCCTTGATACAAATAACATACCATGTCATAAGAAGTTTGGCTGTGGTCTCTGCCTTGTTCCCAATAGAATAATAAAACTACTAAATACAACTTTCATACGATAGTACCTTTGCAGGCAGTTCACCAGAAAAGTATTGTTTGGCATGGACTGCAATACCTTCTTACCCCACAGAAAGTGGTCTGTCTGGAGCACCGGTAGGTCTGCCAGCGTCGTGCCAAATTCTGCCCCTTGCTTTGAACTTTGAGATATGTGCATGAGTCAGTGTTTCGTTGAATTTTGCCTGTGTGATTACTTTAGCTATTAATTTGTTCATAAAACATAAAAGCACAAAACAGAATCAAGTGAAAATGAAATTATTAACACAGCAGTTATTACTTTCCATTCTGCGATTATTAGGCCTACATTTCGTTGATGTGAGTTTGCGCTCTATCCATCAGTAAACCAAACCGTAAGCAAGAATTATACAATACAGCGAAGCACGGTTTAGCACAGTGGTACTCAACTCTGGCCCTCGAGATCCATTCCAGTCCTGGTTTTTACTCCAAGCATGTTCTAATGTAGTTAACTGAAGCTGTTAAGAGGCAATTAACAAAATGTAGGACCTGCTTGGAATAAAGACCAGGACTGGAATGGATCTCAAGGGCCAGAGTCGAGTACCACTGGTTTAGCATAATAAATATTCGTAATGAAACATGGTAAAGCAGACATGTACACAATCATTTTTAATACACATATTATATTTGGATAAAGGTGTCAGCTAAATATATTGGGTATACTCTGTGTCTGTGTAATTATATATATTTTTTTTATTTTATTTTATTTGAAGGAGTTATAACTGCAGTGTAATGAAAGATGACTTTTTGGGGGGGATATACACAAAAGGTTTAAATTAAAAATGTAGCCTATATATCAGGACGTTTTGGACAAAAGCCCTTCTGCTGTGGAGAGAGAGAGAGAGAGAGAGAGAGAGAGAGAGAGAGAGAGGAGAGAGAGATCTAAAATTTACATTTAATTTGTAATACTGAAAGGTCACAGAAAACCACGGAGATGAACAAATGAATATCTTAAGAAATCACATGGTCAAACCTAAATGAAACACTGATGCTTGCACATATGTCAAAGTAGTGCAAAATTCAGCAAGGGGAAGAATTTGGAATGATACAGGCACTACCACTGCCTTATTATTAAAAACAGGACTTACTGTAGGCTCTAAAATCTCCTATGTATATAGCCAACTCTGCACCTTGTCAAACATGAATTAGTTCCCTCTCCTATCAAAATAGAAATAATATCCATGGATTGTAAGTGTTTTTTTAAACTTGTGATAAACAGAGTCAAATTGATTAAAAAATGTCACAAAAGCTAATATTTTTCTGGCTATGAAGCTTATTATAATCAAGATATCAAATGCTCTGAAGCATAATCATTTTTCAACATGAAGCGCTGTGCACCACGGCAGGGCTCCAAGTTGGCATCAAAACATTTTTAGAAATCCACTTAATGCAGGAAGTATAGGATTTTGTGGAATTTGTGCTTAAATATTCATAAAGCTTTGTCAGACCATCCAAAGATTGTCATAGGGCCTACATTCCAGAGTTACACAAAAATGTCCAAAACCATATTTCATCAGCCAATCATCAGGGATGAGGAAATAATACTACCCTTACTGTGAAGACAAGTTCTTAAGCCAACAGAGGGTCATTATCAGGCCAGTGTCAACAACATTATATACTACACAATAATGGCGGACTGCTTATTTTTTTGAAGCACAGCTATGCATATTTGGCATTTCTGTTCACCACCTCCACAATAGGCAAACTTCAGTTCCTGACCATAAAAGTTTTAAAAACCAATGCCCTATTTATCTCTGGAAACTGTTATACAATTTGAATGAACCACATGCAATGCCGAAACAAACAAGTTCACACTGAAAACAAATATCTTCTCTATAGTCCATGTAACCTGCTCTTTATACATAAAAACTAATTATGCCAATGCTATGGTCCTTGCTTTCAGTATTATGAAATAGTCCACATTAAAGGTTTTGAAACGATTACGATGAATTACAATTCTGAAAGGCAGTTGGTGCTTTCTGCTCTGATTAGTGAATCTACATAAGTGGTTTCAGTTCATAGTTCGACTGTGACAGCTGTCTTTAGGTCATTTATATTCTACATAACAATACAAGCCTACAAACCACACAATAACTGGCTTTAAATAAATAGTGAAGGGATATTATCAAGGAGAGAGAAAAAAAACCCAGCTTGTAAATAAATGTTCATCAAGACAATGCCCAAAAAGGCTACAAGACAAATCGAGGGTATGGAAAGTCAGGAGAGTGCCCTTTTTTGGTCCTTTAGCCAGCTAATTAAACAGTAGATGCAATGCAGACCTTATATGATGAATAGCAAGTAATGTAGTTATTTATTTTGGAACATGACAAGATATTACAAACAGAAACAGTAACAGAGTCTTACATGAGCATTAGACATCCTTTCCTTTTTAATAATTTTCCATAGTGCATGCACTGTTGGCTGACGAGGCACTAGAATTCCATCCCAAAAATGATAAATACAAGCGCACAGCTTTAACTATGTCACTATGCTAATTAAATGCGTGTGTGTGTGTGTGTGTACAGCGAGAGAGAGAGAGAGAAAGAGAAGGTTGTGCTAGATTTTCTGTTCATGCTTTCCTGAAACGCACATGCCCAAAATTGTGCATCCCATCTATCAGATACTAAATGATCACTTAACACAAAGGCTGTCGATGTGCATTTTGTTACATTTCTATGAATGTTTAAACTCTATGCTATATCGTAGTTTAAACAATATGTCTGTGTATAGATATACTAAATACAGACAGACTTTTCTTTATGCTAGTATATACTGACAGTAGACCATTCTCATGACAAGACTGGATTCTAAGCAGTGTTTTCATCTTTTTCTGCATTTCAGTAACAGCAATGGCATCGGCATGTGTCTTAAGCGAAGACTCTTGAAAATCTGTACATCTGCGTGTATATGCATTTTTTTTTGCTCAGCAGCTTTTTCACACACACTTCAGTACAGCTTGCCGTCTCAATAAATAAGCCATGTGTACTTCATCTCAGATGCAGAATTAAGAACGTATTTTTCTGCATTACTACTGCTTGCAACTGCGTTGGTCACTGTAGAACAGTAGTCTCTGGCTAAGAGAACCCCCCTCAAGAAGCAAGCAAAGTGTTCTAAGATGGAGAGGACCACCAGACACAATAATAAATAAATATGTATTACTTGTCATAATACATACATTATATGAAATGAACTGAATAAGTATGTGTATGTTAAACTATAATAATAAAGTAACAGATAAACTAACGTTAATAAACTGTCAAACTAAATTGACAAACCACACCTACACACATTTAAAAAAAAGTAGCAGCAGTAAGACATGCACATTATTTAACAGAATGGTGAAGCAACTCACCAGAACGGGAAACATACAATTGCTCGGTGACTTGTATCTGATTCAGGCTTTTTTTTCCCTGCAAGAGCTCGAACAATTTTTTGTAGCAAAAGAAACAGCGGCACATTTCACATTGCCTTTTTGTTTACATGCCATTTTGTAGCAATGAGGTGTACTCGTGGAAATCAAAATACAAAACGAGTCAATATGACATTGGTTTATTAAATCTTTCCAGAATCGGTGTGCTTCTCGCGATGACAAGTCACTTTTGAAAACACTGACTAAACCATTTTAACTTCAGTTTGATGAGAATGAGTTATCTGGTTACAAAACAGTACTGAATCCGTTGTGAACAAATCACTATAGGTGTCAATAAGATGTTCTTTTAAGTGACGTTCCTGTTCCCTTACCCGGAGCATTTACAATGGGAAAAATCAGTGTGTTTCCTTAGGTGGTGTTCGGTGGAGACTACTGTACTTGTACAGTTAGAAGATGCTGACTGCTGTGCAAAAAAACTTCCGATTGACAACTGCTTCGCCATATTGTGACAGACACTGGTCTGGCAGCAGAAACGTCAAAGTAAATATCCTTCTTTATATTGCTGCCCAAGCCAAATATGAGACTTAATGCTACCACCTACAGGACTGGAGCGTAACTTAAATCAAGGCTGTTATATTCCAAAACAGTTCTCCCGCTCTGTGCGTCCCATGAACGCAAGACAAAATATTTTTCCGTCCAATGGATTTATTTTGCTTCTAGGATGCAAAAATTTGCGTTAATGCGACCTCTGTGTGTGTGTGTAATATATATATATATATATATATATATATATATATATATTATATATTTAGCTCAAAGAGCCAGCTGCCCCCTATATATATATACATATATATATATATATATATATATATATATATATATATATATATATATATATATATATATAGACTGTGCTGGGACAAATATCCGAATAGTCGAACAAATATTTTTTGCCATGTATATGTATACAAAAATATGTATACAAAAATCATATGTTCGTATTTCGCTACAAATGACAAAAATACCTTGCACTTATTTACCGTCTCACCAGACAGTTTAAAAAAATGGCAAATGAAAAAGAGCTCTGTGTGATATGTGAGATTAATACATATAAAAAAAAAACAAAAAAACAAGCAGCTCTTGAACTTGTATTTAAAAGTTTTAGGACAGCAAAAAGTAAACAAACCAGATTATGGGCGCACACAGTGATCTCTATGGAAAGCCATCTGGGACCAAAAAGTGTTGTGCTGCTTTACAGTGAGCCAGAATCTCATGGAACAGGAAAAAGGCAAGGATATAATTCTGAAATGCCTCACTTAAACAGTACCCAACTTCCTGAAAATGTTGTGTAGTGATTTTTATATAGACTGTATATATTTTGTTGTGACTTATGTGGAATGTAATAAACGAGAACCAAAGCGGTGAGTTTTTTCGCCATTTCCAAGTTTGTTTTATTTTAAGTGTTTAAAGTTAAATTTCAGTTTTAGTTTGCTTGTTCAGCTACATAAAGGCACAAGTAAACCTCATGTTATTTCTTTATGAAAATGTGTCTATGGTCACTGTTTACTGTTAAGAAACAGCAATGGCAAGGAATAGGAAAAAAAGAATATAAATAAAATGCATGGTCAGTTATTATTTTGTAGTTAATTCACTGGGTTAAAATAAGTCCTACACAACTTATTCTTCACTCCTGGGATGTTTTTCTATTTTATCGTGTTAAATCTTGTAAGGTCTTGCTGTAAAATAAAGGCACACACACACAGGGGCCATGGCCACGCCCCCTGCCTCTGCTGCCATGATGTCTCTGACTGTGTTCAGAGCAATATAATTTTTATTACTTTTTGAAAAACAAAAGAATACCCAAACAAATATTTAAATTACGAGCGAATATCCGAACATGAAAATCCTCTGTTCGTCCCAGCACTAGTATATGAAGTAGGTGACACAGAGGGCATTACAGACCGTTTGGGTAATGTGACCCGAGACAGGGTTATGTAATGGCCTGAACTAAACTTTTAAAATGATTGCAATCTATCTCAGAAATACAGCAAGGGTTATGCCTCATCACCCTTATATATACTTTAATGGAAAGATTCTGTGCATTTTGATTGGCTGAGCTAGACGGATATAATTAAGCGATAGTTGACCTTGATTTCCACTTGTGCCCTCGCCTTCGGTTCAGGGTGCATAACTCAGTTATGGTCAACTGCCACACAGCAGAGCCTTCAGCACTATTGCTAAATTATATCTAGGGCTTCTGATTGTCATACTCATCATTCAACAAGTCAGCATATGTTAACTTATGGCTTGGGTGTGTGTTTACCAGTCTGACTCACTGGCAAGTATACTGGTACCAGACAGACAGACAGACAAGGTGTCAACAGATTTCAATACTCAACTTAAATTGCCTTTTCAAATTTCATCACAACTGGATAAGCAATTCTCCAGAAGATATTTGTAAAAATATGTGTCAAAAATATTGACTGAGATAATGTGTATATATTTTATTGCAGTCTTGCTCTCATTACATTTTAATACATATTTTAAGAAGCTTACCTTTACGCCAACTGCAACATCAGTGACAATGCTATAGGGTTTAAAAAAAAAAAAAGGGGACACATCAATATGCTGGATGAACAATACCTACCACAATCCTCGGGGTGAAACAGGGTCTTTGCCGTGCCCCAGCCATCAAATAACCCAATTTAGTAAAACAGATAATCTCGGCAGATATAAAAATTGTACAACAGTACTGTGTTCATATTTGTGAATACAATACTGTATTCTCAAAGTATATCCTACTGTAATGAACTGCATTGCCAGCTGCCCTTTGTTGTGTTCGGAGTGACATATGCATACACAGGCTAAACCACAGATGTTCAAGATTATTTTTTATTTCAACAACGCATTCATTTTCAACATCTGAGGACATATGTTTCTTTTGCTGAAATAAAGCCTTTTTTTTCTTTTCTTTTTTTTGGAGAGCAGACCTTGACAAACAACACAGTTCCACCGCGGTTCAATGGGGCCCTTGTTTGCTGACTGCACAAGCATAGCTTTCATCCACCAAAAAAAAAAAAAAAAAAATCAGGCCTAAGTATCTCCATATGGCCTTAGCCTGCAGCTTGTTTTTACCCTCATAAACTTGAATTTCGAAATCACTATGGTTACGAGTTATTGTGCCCAGAATTTAACCCTACCTTAAGTGGCTATATTCTAAATCATATTTGTAGATTTCACATATTAAACCCCTAGTTTAACTTGAACAGGGAAGGTGGCTAGAACAATACGGTTATGCATTTAGGTTATATGATCAACGTTGAAAAAAAGATGCTGGATTCGGCTTTTATTTTAGATTTATTCAGATATTTTGAAACACGACTAAATAACAAGTCATTTGCTTAAAATCTGTAGAAAAATGTAAACAATGGCTTTATTAGCACTTCAGTTTTGGTTAGGTTACACATATCCTTCGTTCAAATTTAAAAAAAGGCTAAATATTTTAATATATGCAAATATTTTCTGTAATCATAACAAAATATGCTTTTGCTTCAGTCACCAATCCCGTTTCTGTGTTGTTCACAAAATGTTTTAGTCTGTGAATAACTTAATAAAAAAATAAAATTAAAACGATTCAAATAATGCTGCAGCTCAACATATTAAACAATCGTGAATAATATACCACATTTTAATACCGTAACACTCGCTAAATATGAAGAGACACAATAATGAACTCCCACGTTAAAGCGATGAGATACGGTACACATGCTACCCAGACCCTCTGCGCTTCCTCTGAGTCGAATTACACTAGAAACTAAAACCAGCTGGGTCATCTTATCTACATACGTTTACTTTTTAAAAACGTTTAATCTTTATGTTATTTTTCTTTCATCAACCAATTAAACATGTTGCATAAAACGACAGCTGAAGAAATATTCATAAAGAAAGAGATACCTACCCGTCCATTGCCGGATTAACAAGCGCACCGTTATGAGCTACAGTACAGCAGCTCTGCCAATAACACGCCAGACGACAAAATGGCGGCGGAAACTAGGACGGAAATGGCCGAACATGGTCGATTGGTTGACGGAAACTAATCGGCTAGAAACAGAACTCGAATGAACCCTGGCTGACTGGGAGTGTAGGATGTGAATTCTCACTACATCCCTCCAAATTGTACTGCACAGAATGTTCTATTGAAACTGTATTCCAACCTTCCACGCATTACTCAGTTTTAAGCAATCCAACTTTAGTAAAGGAATGAATGCAGTCTCACTAATTCTGATGCTCTGAGCTTGGCAACTCAACATAAAATAGGACTTACATGCTGCTTGGGGCCATTAACTTCAACTCTGCATTGTATTATCATAAACCACCTCTGGCGTTTTAAAATATTGGTAGGCTATGGCATGCCTCCTGCCCCCAAATAAAATAAAACCTTACCATCCATTTAAATTAATACATAAGAGTACACCAAACCGATGAGCAGCATTCAGAGCTTTATATTGATACTGCAGTACTTGTATCTGCATGTCCACTGCCTATCAGCTCTGAGGTCTGCTCCTGGGGGCTGCTTTTCTGCTCTCACAGACAGCTCTGTGTCATTTCCCCCCTTTTGTCCATCATGTTGACAGCCTGTCGACTTTGAAGACGGGCGTGTTTTTGGCAGCAGGTTGTGTGAGGGAATGTTTTTCACCCATAAGGAAAAGAGAAAAACTGTATTTAAAATCAAGTAACTGAAGTCAATTTTGAAAAGGGGATCTGAAAATGTTACAAAAACAGAATTAATTTTTTTTTTTTTTTGCAAGAGCCAACGAGCATCTTGTTTTGGTCATTCAAAATTGAAAAAGAAAGTCAGTCATTGTCCCAATATATGGTTTACACCAGTGTAATGTTTTCCCACATTTTGTTCTGAAAGGAATGTGACTCTTAACCTCTTGAGAGTAACTTTCCGTTTTCAGGAGTAACCTTGAAATTGTTTCATGCTATAGTTGTTTCACATAAACAACAACAAAAAATGTGTGAATAAAAATTGGGGCCATTTATGTGTCAATGACTTAGAAGCCAGCGTCTTGGACTGTGAGCTTGCCATCTAAAGTCACATTAATTTACAGCAGCTATCATCAAATACATCTCAAGACAAGCCCTTAGAAATAGGGAGATTAGGGACAGGTTTGTCTTTCAGATATTAATGGCTCAAAACTAAAAATGAACAAAAACATTGTAATAAAGCACCTTACACTACTTTAAGAAGAGCTATACAAATACATGAGTAACACAAATGTAATTCTATAAAAATGAGTGCTTACATGAACCTGAAAGAAAAGGCTGTTTCTTAGACGTTAATTTAAAGGATCTGAAGCACTACAAATATGTATAAAACACAGTCTGATGTAAACTGTTCATGTTGTCATAACACTGAGAGAGCTCCATTGCAGTTGCCAATCATAAATGGTAGTTTTAACTTAAAATGACAGTAATGAGGTTACCAGCACTTCAATTCAGAGTTTCTTATGCATATCATTATTTTTGACAGACATACGTTATGCTCTTTCAACTTCTTTCCAGCAGCCGCCCCCTAGTGAAGTTCATTCATTTTAAGTTAAAAGACCTGGGACTTAATTAAAAATAAATTTCCCCCCAAACACCCAGTTGCATTTTCAATGCTGGCTTTGTTGAAATTAGCATTTTGAGCTCTAGAGTGAAAAAAAGTAGCAAACTGTCAACCACTCACCAAATTTCCACCTTTAATTCTTCATAAATAGCAGCTGGCACACTTTCAATTAATACAACAGCAACCAGGACATTGAGGGCCACTGATCTGTTTATGTGCAGACTGAAGAGATGGGTGACTGACACACAACAATAAAATGACCACGAGCCAAATCCAATTCATACTTACCTTGTTTTCCTGCTTCTGACAAGTTTTTGGTCAATTTAAATAGCACTTTGCTACCGGTTTACTGCTGATCATTGATTAAAACCTTATTGACCTGTCAAGTATATAATGCTTTCACTGAAAACAGCCAATTGATCAAAATGTGGGTTTCAAAATGGTAGTTCAGTAATTTAACTCTGAGAAATGTATTGCTTTGTGCCAGGGCTTGTGGTTTGAAGAATGAGGTAGGAGCCTCATTCCATTGAATGCAGCTGTAGGATGGTTCCATTAGTTTTTGAATATTACATGAAACTGACAACATTCCCCATTCACAGACCAGAAGGAGACATTTAAGTTTCCATTTTGAAATCTTAGTGAAAGCTGGATGCTGGCAGGCTTCAAACATACATGAATATTTGTTAACAGCTTGTCTTTATTCTGAGCTGACTGTATAAACTGACTCTATAGGCTGACCTGTGGCTTTACACCTGGAAGTAAAGAACATAAGAAGTACTACTTTTTGTATTTCTGACACACTGTACTATCAATTCCTTAACTGCACATAGTGACATTACACAGGATACATTTTAAGCAGAGCCAAGGTTTTTCAGTTAAGTTCTGTGTTTACTTTGTATAATATATAATGGTTGTTATGAACACTACCTAAAGACATGTTTTAAGGATTGTTTTTTTTAATTACTGTAGTTCTTTCAAAACTAAGAATAAATCCTCTTGATACAGCTAATATGACCATACAGTTATATTATATCCATTAAGCCAGTCAACATTTTCTACAGTAGCTTACAAGTAACACAATGCAAAAATAGAAAACTATTTTAGGCATCAATGCCATATTTCTTGTATGTATGCTGTATCCATTATAAAACGCAAATCTAGCAGAATAATGTGGCATCATATAGTGCAAAGATTTATGGTATTTGTGATTGTTCATTTACACAAGCCTCTTCTTTCATATGCAGCATTTCAAGAAATGGAATGAATAAGGTTGAGGTAATTATTTACACATTACAGTACTCCTCAGACTAACACATCAACAAAAATGTAAATTACTGAGGGAGGAATTACTGAAGGGCTTTTTTTAATGTAATGTGTAAATGTATGATTATTGAATCGTAACATAACAAGGAAGCAATGCAGTTTATTAATATACAGTATGTGCATGTCCATTTGGTCATTTGGTCCAAGAAAAGCAGTCACACTTGCATTATTAGAAGACATACTATGTACTGTATATTATAACCTATATATAAACCATACTATGCTAATCAGAGTGGTTATCTATACATTCTAGAGTTTGCTGAGACCACATATTAGATGTGTCAAGTTTGATTAAACACCACAGATTTCTTATGTGATTCGTATTGACTCCAACAGCAGAGAGTAGTTACCTTTGCAATCAGGTACTGGAAATGATCCTGGGGTTTGTAATTACAGAAATCCATTTTGATTTATGCCTAACAAGCTTAGGGAAAGTGTCTTGGTGATGATCTGTTTGGGACACATGAAAGGAAAACATATGTTACATATGTTGGGATCTCTAGGTTAGCATCCTTTTTGATTTCACAAGCAAGTTGCTGAGCACATTGCTCTGGATACGTCATGTTTTTCACGGAACAGACTTTTGCAATTAGAACGTTAATCAAGTCAAATCACTTTGTTGTTTAAAGTAAATCAACTGTACAAAAGAATCTGTACACATGTAAGATTTTTCAAATTCAAATCAGGAAACTGATTTCAACAACCCCATTTCAAATACAATAGTTCTAAATGTTCTGTTCTTAATAGAGTTCATTTTCATGCAGTTAATAGGACTCATTATCTTTCAGTGACTGCAGTGAAGGGCCTTTCACAGCGTAGTGTATGAGCCTCCTGTGACCTTGTTCTTATATGTGGCCCACAGGCTCTTTTAAACTGTGCTTCAGGGGCACACTGAATTAAAGGACAACAGTCTGCACAGTGCAACATGGTCTGCTCAATTCCAATCTGACAAATAGCTGTATTTAGGGACAAGACAAGTCTATAGAAATATGTGCTGAATTGTATTGTATATAATACTTATTCTATCAGAGCTTTTTGTACGTTTGGTTAAAACATTTATTGTACATTTAGAGTATGACTGTGTGTCTCACCAGCGACAGTTTTTTTTTTAAAGAGACAAAGGAAACATCTGTCATGTATGAGAACTGCCAAGTCTGCGTTCTCAGTTGGAAAGAAGTTTTGTTGAAGGCAGTTTATATTTATTGATGTCAAACAGAGTTCATGTTAGATAAACGGACGTTGTTTTAGTTGTAGTGATACTGAAGAAACAGAATATATCATATATCCAGCTTGACACTATAGTGAACTGTAAGTAAAAAATAAAAGTATTTAGACATTTTCTGTTTAAAAGCCAACAATATAAAATACAAGTAACCTGGTATCATATATATATATATATATATATATATATATATATATATATATATATATATATATATATATATATATATATATATAAGAAAAAAGTAAAAAAAAGAAAAGGATATTTCAGGTACTTAAAAGGTAGAATAATTAATTACAAATCAATTATCAGGACGTTTCAGACTACAAGTCCTTCATCGGCTGAATACAAAAAAACAGTGCTTTAAGAAGTTGATAAAAAACAAACAAGTAGTCTTTTAAACAAAATTCCAGAATGTTGTTGATAATGATGATGACCTCAGAATAGAATGTTCATTCCAAATGGCTCCAAAGTGCCTAGTTTGGAAATAAGTTCACATTCCTTTTGTTTCCTGACAGCATTAGTTCCATAGCATTGAACCATCCCACAAATTGTGATGTCTTCTGTAGTGTGGTCATTTCTGTTAAAATGTCTGGCGACAGAAAAGGTAGAGGTGTTAATTCGTATACTTCGTATATATATATATATATATATATATATATATATATATATATATATATATATATATATATATATATATATATTATAATAATGAAAAAGCACTTTGAATAAATCCTAGTGGCCAAAGGTTAATATATACTCTTTTATGACAGCTGGGCCATATTGGACATTTTGAAAACATACTTACTGAATAGTGAAATAAGATATATGACAAATCAGTGTAATGTTTTTTTTTTTGTTTAAAGAGTTGCATGATAGGCTTGTATTTTACAGCCAGGGTTTTTCATGATATAGTGAGTACTTACATTACACATGGAGTGATGTATTGCCTGTGGTGAGAAAGAGGGCACTGCACAAAGCACTCAGGCTAATAGCTCCCGTAATGACAACATGATGCCTGCCATCTCTCTCCACAATAAAAATGGCTCTGCTTGCCTGTGATTATAGACCCCGATTGATTTCCAATGTTCTGCACACATGTTGTAACCATCTGGAGTCCTTGGTATCACTACATTGGAATCAGTTCTGCAGTGTGCTGAATCAATGGCATACTATAGTGTATTTTCTCTATTCTATATTCAATTTGGCCTTCTATTTCAAAGGTCTTGACAGACATTTTTCTTTTTAACAGTGTTTCTGGTCAGCCACCCAAGTGCCTGGTAAATTGAGAGCCTTGCTGAATTGTCTAGCTGTTATTTGTCCTGAAAAAAATATAATACATAAAAGCTGTTATAGATCTACCTATTGCTACAAGAAGACAAAATATATAGAACATGATCTGATTATGTTTAATAATAGAAACCTAGTACTTATTTTTTTTACACCTGTCCATGAAAAGATTTGCCTTACAAATGACCAAGAACGTAATGGTCTAATTTTCTTTGCTACTCATCAACAATGGTAAGGCATAGACTTAAAAAAATGAGAGAAAAAATAGCAAAGTGAAAAGGAGTCAATATAGGTTTACAAAAAAAAAATAGGAGATTGATCTTCATGTGGAAATGCAAGATATAAAAAAATCTTTTTTAGAGTAGGGTCTTTGTCTAAAAAGACCTTGAAAGTGTGATGTAAGACGAAAAGCATGGCCTGCAAACAGGAATTTCTTTAACACAGTGTAGATAGATAGATAGCCCTTCTTCAGTTGTTTACACCTTAAAATAATAGTAAAGGTCCACAAAGTACAACATAAATACCAAAGTATTTAGGATGTTTCGAACATAACAGTCCTTCATCAGCTAAAATGCCATAGTGAGTTGTTTCCCTTCAAATCCTCTCTCTCTCTCTCTCTCTCTCTCTCTCTCTCTCTCTCTCTCTCTCTCTCTCTCTCATACATTATTATAATGTTTTTTGTATTATTATTATTATTATTATTATTATTATTATTATTATTATTATTATTATTATTATGCACTATGATAGCCAAGGAACTCAATTTAAAACCATTTCTGCTTATCTGGAAAGTTAAAGTAGTGTGTTGTAATGTTTTGATCAAATTTGCCCATTGAAACAGGTGAAATGTTGGTCATCTGGTTGTTGTTTATGATGTGTTTTTGAATATTTATGATACTTTAAATGGGTTCATCATAACTGTAAAACAGCACTTTCATTGTATGGTGTTAATGGTAAGTTAATAAAGGTCACTTTTAGTCCATAAGACAATTTACTATTTGTATTTATGAATGGCAAACGGTATGGGATTGCCTAAATGGAGGGTATATCAAACATTGCTTTTTCAGATATTAATTCTGGATTTAATTAAGATTAGGATTATTTGACTGTGCTTTTCCCTCTAGAGTATGTAGGGATCTTTTAACATTATTGTTTGAGGTTAACATCTCTTCCACTGCCTTCTTCAATATTACTTCATGCCCTGCAGCATTCAGCTCCAACTTAGTTATTAGCATAGATGCTTTGGGATTGGGAAATCACAGCTCTCATCCAGCGTTTATCTTGACAACCTTTAAAAGTGTAAAATGAGGATCGAAAAAAGGAAGGAAAATCCAACTCGTTAGAGTAAGAACAATTATCACAGGGACCAGATTAGGTGGTTCGGTTCCTCAGTGCTTAAGAGGATGGTTTAAATCC
The DNA here is from genome assembly GCF_902713425.1 of Acipenser ruthenus. Lineage (NCBI taxonomy): Eukaryota > Metazoa > Chordata > Actinopteri > Acipenseriformes > Acipenseridae > Acipenser > Acipenser ruthenus. The sequence continues at coordinate 10,412,062 of NC_081198.1, read as the reverse complement.
TTGAAGACTGAAAGCGAGTGTGAAAGGCTGCTAAGCCCTCCCTTTGTCAAGTGGTATGGAAATTCAGGACAGTCAGTGAAGCTAGGTATTAATATAGATTAAATAACAGTTTTAACCTATAAGCTTTGTGTAAAAACAACACTTAAACATTTTGATGATACTTACTTCAGCCTTATCTAGGGTAAGCTGTGCAACAAGATAAGTGTGTTTATGAAATCAAGGGGCTTTACAGATAAGGGAGCAGATTTCTGTTTTAGTGGACAACTAACTGCTTTGAATGTCTATTGCTTCACCTATGGAGAATTCAGGAGCCTTTTCTAGGTCCTTGGATCATAGTGGCTACTGGCATGTAGAGATGGACTAGAGCAGTAGAAATAAAACATGGTTGAGCAACAGTATATTGGTGCAAAGGACCTAGAACTTAGTTGAAGAGTTAATGGCATATGACAGACATTGCTGACAAAGAAGAATCTACAATTTACAAAATTTTGGGATTTGTAACACCCAATCAGAAGGTATGAACATAAATTCAGAGAAAAGTATGAAAAATCCCAGTTTTCCCTGGATGCCTGTTGACCCTATTCACATCACAGCACTTACGATGATACACTTTAAAAAATAAAGACTGCACATTTAAATTGATAAAACTTCCACAAGCCTGCGGCTTTATTTTTCAAATTATAGTGCCATGATGCATATAATTAAACAAGAGCAATTTGTTTAATTCTAGATAGAGGTACCGACAAAACCGAACGTTTTCTCATATTGATGCATATCAAAATATGATCACAGGTTATGTTTGTATATATGTGTGAAAAATAATATTTCACATTTTCACATTATTGCACAAATATAAAAGTCTATTTGTATTTTTGAATCCTCTGCCTCTGCGTCTCTCAGCATTCTGTCAAAGCCATCGCAGAGCCCTCTTTGGAGCAGGCCACTTTTAGGACATCTAGACCTTGGCCAGCTGCATTTACATTACATAAAAAGACGTATGAGGTCTTAAAGTGGCTAGTGTAAACGGGGTGATAGTGATAGAACATACAAACATAAGAAAAGTTTGAGAACAAGAAAAGGCCATTCAGCTTATCGAGGCTCGTCCCTTGTCATTAGTTAACTTCCCTTAAATTGGACATAATACTGTACTTTTCAAAGAGATGGAACAATAACATAAGCTGAGAGTACTGCTTTCTATGTACCCAACAAAGCAGTTCAGGTTGTAAACCAATATTTATTGGCTGACCTACTTTAAGTCCTGTTATTAAACCAATGAATCACCCTATTTCCAGATGATGTTTTGTATTGCAAAACATTTGTACAATATAATTATTGAAACATCTGTTCATATATGAAGCACAGCCGTTTTCTAATCCTAAACTAGGAAATTAAGTCTTGCAGCCTGTCTAGGTAAAGTCTGTGGGTTTTATTGGAAATATTCTGCATGTTGTTGTAGCTTACATGTACTGTATCAGAATCCTGTGCCAAATTTGTAAACAACTGATCTTTGTTTATGAGTGACAAGGCAAATTATGTGGCCCCAGGGGCCAAGTGGAGTACTCCAGACTTCTGGGTTCCCCTCCCTTTAATTATGAGCACTTGCAATCCCAGTTTCCAGAGCTCTACACAGGCCTAGAAGTCTTTGACAGGATGTTCCCCTTTCCTGGGTCCTATGGTCCTATACTGACTTACACTATTCCACTGAACTGCAAATCTCAATATACATGTAACTGCCGATATTCTTCAGGCATTGCTGCTTCACTGGGACAAACTTGAAATTTCTAGAAGGCTTTTTTACATGCACGGAGAATCATTATATAAAACTGATAGTCTGATCACAGCATTTATTAATCTATACTGATTACTGTATTTGAAGTCAAAACAACCAAGCATTCATAATTTATTTGTAATCTGCTTTTAGATGTATTTGAATTAATGCGCTGGATAATAAGCTTGCCAGTGAAAATAGACCAGCTAGAAGTTAAAGACGAATAAAGAAATCTTGTTCCTGAAGTTCAAATACATGGTAGCAGAGCATTATATAGGGCAGACAATCTTAGTTCAATGACCCTATCACAGAGTGCAGATGACAACATTACGTTAGAAATAAATGTTATCTCTAATATTGGGGTGCCCAGTTCCTCATACTCTTCTGCAGCTTAATTTAATTTGCCATTGTATCTCTTTTCCCCAATGACAGGGAATCCTTGCTGAGAATGAAGCGCAGGTTTTAATCAGGTTTCTCGAGTTCTTAACTGCATCAGGGCAATTGACTGGACCCATGTGACCAACTTCAGGCCACCTTCAAATCACATGAATAATAATCAGAGCTATTTCCATGTCATGAATATGCAGGTGGGTTGTAATGCCAATTGAGTAATTATCAACGCTGTTGCTAATTACCGCTCTGGAACGTATAATTCCTTAATATTCATCTGGTTGAGAGGAAGTCTAAATGCAAGGTGATCTGTTTAATTGGAGTAGTAAAGACTAGCAGTCATGTAACCTCCCTCCCTGAAAGTGTGTTGATCAGATTGATGCTTATTAAAGTACATCTACATCTTTACGTTGTTTCAGGCTAATGACTGTAGTTTATCTACCACCTCCAAAGGTATGTAGTTATTTACTATACCATGTATAGACCTCATCATGTTGAAATATATCAGTTTTTTATATATTGTATTGTGCCATACAGAGTAGATCTAAACTGCCTTGGCACACACTGCCGTGATGATTATTTTATGTGCAAACTGCATTATTAAATGTCTTGTGTAAATGTTTACTCCAGAACACAGCGGTAAATGTACAGTCTAAGAAAGCATAGTGGATGTAATCTAAAGTATTCAGCTACAGAAAAAAATAAATAAACCAGAAGCCACAGGGGAAACCCAAACTTGACACATTGAGACATTTCAGTGCAAACAAGGATAGAAATCTACATGCAAGAATTCAGCCAAAAACCACAGAGATGGATTAGAAGAAAGTCAAACCAAGTAATTAGCACTTCACATCTGGTTATAAAACAAACAAACAAAAAAAATATGCACAACTTAATTAAAACGGAAGAACAGAAAAAGTCCAAAACAAACAGCATCAAAATAACCATAATGTGTCAATTTTTGGATAAAAATTAACCCAAAGTTTTGTTTAAAAATCCCATTAACTATCTGTATCATAGTTGAATGAATTCATCACATTGACCACACTATGCTGATCTGTCTATATTGCTGTGGTGTCCTCATTTCTTTTTTAAATTTGACTTCTCATTTAAGTTGCAAGCTCACCATGTTCATTGCTGCTCAACAGCTGCAGACCAATACACTTTAAAGAAGTTCCAATATTTGAGCTAAAGATTAAAAGATTCTCATATATAGTTAAAAATCATATGTTCTCATTCAGAAACTATACAAATATCAGTATCTCAATATAGTTTTATATGGGGCATTCATGTAATGATTGAGCTTCCCCTCCGCCACCCATTTTCTATTCTCTAAGTAGCTTTTTGATCTTGTATTACAGTTACCTCGGTGTTCTCTTCACTATTTCAGCTTTCCGATAAGGTTGCCCCAATTCTTTCATTGTAGTTTAAGCTCTGTGTAAGATGTTCAATTATTACTATCTGCAGTTTCATAAAGCATAAACATTTGCCTCTAACTACTGGAGAATTACACTGTAGAAACACAAAAATTATGTATACAATGCAGCAACATGCTTACAAATATAATGTAGAGTTAGAGATGTATACTTATAATTCTTATCTCTAATTAAACTTGTATTACTATACCCAACAACTGTGAATTAAACTATTAAGCTAGTTTAGGTTTGTAACACATTATGTAATACATATGGACAGTTAAGCAAATGTTACTGTATGTACACTAAGCTCATAACTAGATGTGTTATACCAAAGCTTTAATGGTTATTCTACAGTCTTGTAAATACTGGCAAGAAAATACCTTTTCCAATTGTATTTAGCGACAACCTGGTCTAAGTGACCACTTTAAATTCCTCCCAATGATACTTGTGATTTTATTTAACTGTATTAAGAGGCCATCTGTCTAACACGAACAGTGACCACAATTCTCCAGCATGCATGTCAAGTCTCAAGGTTTACCTGTGAAACTCACGGTTTTTCACAATTTTCATAGTCTCAGGGCCGTGCAATGGCTTCTCACGTTTGTGCATAAGTTTGTTATTGTTTGCGAGGCTGCGAAACCCTTTATACATGATACAGCTGTATTATTTCATTGGGGGGGGGGGGGAGTGGTCACCATGAAGAAGTGTACATTACCATTCTATATTCCTGTTGCTGCTATGCAAACTCCCCCATTACTCCAAAGATAGAATTGCCTTGTTTTGTACACAACACGTCATTACTTTGACAGAGTCGAAGGAGAGGCTGTTAGACTGTCACTGTCTCGTTCCCGCAGAAATTGCCACAGAAATAAATGACAAATGGACATCAATGAGAATTTAATTATTAATTCGAAAAATATAATTTTTGTCAGTGATTATAAAGACAATAAAAAGAAAGACACCATATAGTAAGAAATAACATAACAATTGGAAATTGATGGTATGTCTATCTCTCTTTATTTCACCTTAATTTTAGTCAGTGGCGGGGAGCACTACACACTGATTTCGTATTTCTGTAAAATGATGATTTTTTGTTTTAATAATGTTGACCAATAATAATAATCACATTCACACAGATTTTATTAAAACTGAAGCTCAATAAAAATGTATATTAAACTAATATGTGTAGATGTATTGTTTTTGAATCATTTATATGTTAAACCAGATCACATATAAACATTCACTGTTAAATGTCATTTTGTGTGTGGTGTACCCATACTATTTCTTTGTTTTATTTATTTTAGATCTAGTGGTCTAGGTTTAGGTTTTTCATCAATCCCAAGGTTTTTCAGCAGGGGTCTCACTGGTATGAACACTTAGGGGTTGACATGTCTGCTTACCCAGCAACGGACTCAACCCTGTACTTAGCACCCTTACACAGGGTGTTGTTTACATTATGAATACAATTGTATTTACAAAAATGTTATTATGCAACTTATGTTTCTGAACCTCAGTTTATATCTAGTTGTAGCTCACAAAAAGGGTTTGCATTAAGGATTAAAATAACTCTCATGGTACTAAATAAGAAAAAGATCTCAACCATCATGAAATACTTATTAACAAAGCCACGTTACTTACTTAGGGTGTATATCACTGTCTGATTATTACACTCATTCTACTTGTCCGATAGTAAGGGTTCTTTATATTACAGATAAGTTTAGTCCAGTCTACTCTGGTAATAATAGGATCGCCTTGTTGGAATCTGATTAAGGGAAATGAATTACTCATTGCCAATGTCATTTGTCCCCGTGGTTTATACAGTTTAGTCTCATATGACTCGGAACAGACTACTAGTTGTTTTTCTCATCTCCTGTCGTCTAGATTAGATAAAACCGTAACAACAAACGAACATCCAATGTGTTACACAACAAGACACATCTTGATTAAAAGGACTTCACTCAGCCATTTAACTGAAGTTTAACACTTGGATTGCATTCAATGAATACATTTATTCTTCATTGGCCAATTCCATTATCCACTTGGATGCCTCACCAGTTTGAGCTCACAGGTAGCTACTGACTGGATTGGAGTCGTTTTAGAACTGAGTGGACTATTTGTGTTGGATATGCAGCAGGAAGGACTTACCCAGAAAATGTACCATTCAAATGTACAAAATTACTCATGGCTTCTCCATATTCAAAAGCTAGCCCTGCTTTCACCTTCATGCAGCAGCAGTCAACGACTGTAGAGTCCTAAACAAGGGATATTATCTGTGCTCGAACAACAAATATTGTGTGTATTTTGCTCCTTTAAACGTCATCCACAGCCCACCACAACCAAAGATTACGACCTTCCCTGCTTTCAACAGCTTGTTCTAGCTGCCTCACAATGAGTTCCTTGTAGTTTTTTGTACTTCAACAAAACAAATTAGGTACAAGTCCTTTAAAATGACTCTGGGAGAAGTGACTGTGAAAGCTCTTCACTCTTGGAGTCATTTAAAACACTCCTAATGCAACCTGAGGGCACTTTCAAAAGTGCACAGTGAAAGCAGCAGTAACTAACCTTGGCAATTTTAAATGCCTGTTACCACCCTGTGATACTCAAGTGAAGAAGATATGACAACATTTATGATTAGCTTATATAGTTGCCTAGGAAACCAAAGGAAGAAAGAAGTATTTGACAGGTTAACATTAGGTCAAACACCCTTGAGTAGCATGATGCAGGGTCTAATATGTTTGCTCTGGTGTGAATGGTTTTTCCAAATGGAAAAACATAACATACAGTTTATGTTAGAAAGAAACAATACCAATATTTTAAAACAAAAATAAGAATACTGTACATGTTAAATTATTATACTGTTATTTACATGTGTTACATGGATATTTTCTTTATTATTTATTATACACATTCTTAAAATTGAAGACATTGTGAAATAACTGTAGTCATGCATTTGTCAAAAAATGTTAATAGTTAATTTTAATATATATATATATATATATATATATATATATATATATATATATATATATATATATATATATATAATGTAATATAGCGGGTTGTGAGAGACGGCAGGGAGGGGGTTAAAACCTCCCTGCAAGAAAAAAACATGTGGGAATGCACCTTTTTGTTTGATTTGTATTGCTTTATTGTTTTTTTCTTGCAGGGAGGTTTTAACCCCCTCCCTGCCGTCTCTCACAACCCGCTATATTACAATATATATATATATATATATATATATATATATATATATATATATATATATATATATATATATATATATATACAGTGCCTTGCATAAGTATTCACCCCCCTTAGACTTTTCCACATTTTGTAGTGTTACAACCTGGAATTAAAATTGATTTAATTAGGATTTTTTGTCACGGTGAAGCATGGTGGTGGCAGCATCCTGTTATGGGGATGCTTTTCATCGGCAGGGACTGGGAAACTGGTCAGGATTGAGGGCAAGATGGATGGAGCCATCTGAATTGTCTTAGAATGGCCCAGTCAAAGCCCAGACCTCAATCCGATTGAGAATCTGTGGCAAGACTTGAAAATTGCTGTTCACCAACGGTCCCCATCCAACTTGACAGAGTTTGAGCAATTTTGCAAAGAAGAATGGGCAAAAATTGCAGGATCCAGATGTGCAAAGCTGGTAAAGACTTACCCAAAAAGACTCACAGCTGTAATTGCTGCCAAAGGTGCTTCTACCAAGTATTGAAAACACCACACAGGTGTTCTGTTTTATTTTTACTCTGGTGCGGTGCACTTATTTCTTTGAACCCGTAGAGGGCGCTTGTGGTCCGTGGTCTGGCTACCAGCTATGGTATCCAGAACCAACGGGGAATACCACGGCAGGGTACTCAGGTACAGTCCGGCACTCGCAGGTGCTCACAAATTATAAAAAACGAAGAAGGCAAAAAGAAACAGGGAAAATAAAACACAGTAAGGAAAAACTACAAAATAAATGTGCTGCACTTCGCAGCGTGAATCTCCCCAGTCGCCGTTACCCGTACGACCCGGGATTCCGTCCTACACTCTGCTGTCTCCAACTCGCTACACAACAATATTGGGGCTGCCCAACAATTCCCCACTTTTCCCTCTCTTTCTTTAAAATTATTTTCTTTGATTTTTCTTTCCAGACGGTTGTTATCCTTCCGTCCCTCGGTAATCAAAACGAGACCGCTTTGCTCGCTGGTCCAGTCTAAAGGGGCAGATCTGAGGAAACAACAGAGCATTACTTTATAGGTTAACAATGCCATTAAAGCCCGCCTCCCAGCCACTCAGAGAGGGGGAAAGCACACACGCACCCTCTTCCCCACCTCTCCGTGTCACCGCCATGAATGGCAGGCAGACCCCACGGGACTGCCGCCCCCTTCCTGCAGCATCGTGCATGCGTCAGACGGCCAGTCCAGGTCTCTCCCTGTTATAGCCTCTAATTTCTGTTTCAGAATGAATGAATTTATAGATATTACATCGTGGTCTATTATATATATATATATATATATATATATATATATATATATATATATATATATATATATATATATATATATTCTGCTAAACTTCTGTTTATATTTGTTTGGTTAAATGTCAAGGCACACTTGCACGTCCCTCCTGTTTATCTTACCATCTAGGCTGTCAAAGCATAACAGGTTACACAAGCCTTATATTTTATTTTCACATAACACTAAAACCTTTTAGGTTTGAGCAATGTTCCAGAACCACTTTGTTATTTCCTACATTGACTTTTAAAAGCACATGATGGATGAGCTTTTTCAAGAGCAGCAAATTAAACTGAACAGTGAAGTTAGTTAGCCATTTTCAATTTACTGTAGGGGGCTGGTAGCCAGATAAACAACTGCTTGCACACAGGTTACGGTACAGCTCATGACTGCACATTCAATACTGTTAAATGTATGTTTTTAGTGTTGATAAGGATTGGAGGTGATTCCAATCACAAATAACTTGTATTACCTATAAAACAAAATTGGCAACTGCAAGTGTTCATCTAAGAGCACTTGCAATTCCTAGTCTTCACAGTTGTATAATGCTCATCTTCAACAGCCTAGTTCCTTCCCCTGGAACATATTGTCCGATACTACAATCTTACAACTAATTACATGAACTGTAGCTTCCAATACCTACATGGCTGTCAAAACACTGAACTATAGAACTCAATAGACTCAACTACAGAACACTGGTCACTGTTGGCTCTGCTCCTTTACATCCTTGAGTGGTCTTCCAGAAGGTTATATCACAATGCTACCACATATTGGGTGTGTTTAGTAACAGAGGTGCTCAGAGTGAGAATTCTCAACAAGCACACATTTTTGTCCACTTACCTTGATCATAAGCCCCTTTCACACTGGCATGTTCTACCCGGGTCAGAACCTGCCCAGGTCAGGACCCGGTGCCATGCAGGCTGGCTACGCGCACACTCCTTTTGATAAAGCAGGGTTCACCTGGGTGACAGATGCAAGTACACAATATGTGTGTCAATGCCCAGAAAGCAGCTTGTATGGACGCTTCCATCCAAGCTTCTCTGGATTGAATCGTCGGCCCAATTGTTGATTAGAGCAAATGCTTCTTCATCCCTGCTGCAATATGGTTCATGGTGTGTCTCAAGCAACAAAAATATGGCTAAATAGAATAAACAGAAATGTTCCTTGTGGAAGTGAAACCTTCACGCAGGCGTGGCAGTTTGTTATTTTGTCGGCTTATGAACGGCCATCATGTATTTTGTCTAGCTCGACCTCTGTCAAAGTGTGTGGACCCACATCCTGAGGTAGGTCGCTGGGACCCTGGTCAAACCGGGTACGACACAGGTACATGGTTTCACACTATGTGGGATTGTGACCTGGGTAGCCAGAACCCAGGTAGGAGTGCTAGTGTGAAAGGGGCTTTAGAGGAGACCTGCTCGTTTACACTTTAAGCTGGTTATCAGAAGCAAAACTGAATGTGCTGTTTAGTGATTTTTTTCACTAAGTGTTCTTAAAAATATATTTTATTTTTCAATGTCTAGTAATCTTGTGGAAAGCAGTGTCATATTTTGACAAATATTGAAAAAAAAAATCTGTATTTCAATAACAAAAAAGATTGTGTTGTTCTCCAATGCAGTGCTGACATCTTTGTTAAGCCCTACCCTTCCCCCTTTCCCATTGATTTTATGTTCTCCATATATATATTGTCTTCTCTGAGTCACCTCAGTTCAACTCTTTGTACAGTAATAATCAACTCCATTCATGTGCCACTCACTACAGATGAGCCCTGTTTAATCATTTAGCCAGCTTTCAGTAGTCTTTGTTCCCATTTAAATCTGTGGTGCCTTCAAGAATCAGCCTCCTCAACATCACAATAGTCAAGCAGGAGAGACAGTGGTTTTGCATACAGGTGCAATGGCTGATGTTTTGCAATGCAAGATGTCTAAACAAAGTAGGACCACGTCCCACTCTATGTACAAAGCACTATATTAACTAGGGAATAGAAATACAAATTCAAATTACATTAAAAAAAAAACTTTAACTGTTGGTTTTACAGTTGGTAAACACTGAGTTTGGACTGCCAAGTGTTATTTTATTGCGCTCTGCGAAACCAGTCTTTTATATCATGTCAAACACTATATACAGAAAAAAATGTCTTGGATTGTAAGCAGGAAAAAAAGGGCATCACCTACCATAATGGATAGTACAGTGGATAAAGCAGCATATAAAACCAGTTAGTCAATTACACATTTACAAATCTGACCCATATACAAACAGCTTAAAGCTAGCTAGTTTAAAACTAAGTATGGTTAGCCTGTGGTCCACTCCTCCTTTCTTGTTAATTTTGTCTATGATTTTGGTGACAACAAGACAGCAGGGAGCAAGGCAAATTATCCCTGAGTCTAGAGAGACAGCATAAATGTATGTATACTTTTCCTCTGGCAACATTAAACGTTACTCTTTTTTAAATGAAGAGTTGCTTCACATTCAAGAGTTGAAGGGCACATTGAAATCTGCCACTGGAAGTTTATGAGTAAATGAATGTAAATAAAAAAGGTACAATTCTTATTTGAAAACACTTCTCAATAACCTAACTAACCAAGCAAATGTAAAATAAGGGAGCATTTATTTGTTTTAGTTAGAGCTGTTACAATGTGGGATTGACAAATTGCAGAAAATGACTTAAGGTGATTTTTACCAAACATTTGAATCACAGTGATGCATTGACATTTTTTTATTTTTTGTTTTTAGAACATTTCATGTCATTAATCAAGGATATAAAGGCCAAAGATCAAACTTCTACAGGCTTGAGTCTTAGGACTTACATTAATTATTTATGTATGTGACCCCACTAAAAGTCAAAGTTCAACAAGCAACTTCAAAATGTCACAATGTTTCTTTATCAAACATTAACCTTTGTTTTTGATTTTATAGATAAATATACATTTGATGTCAACTGTTTTTTTATATATATTAGGAGTTAAATGTTTAACTCTTAATAAATATAAATCATCTGCCAACCTAAGTTTGTAAAACATGAGGGGAATGCAACTATTACAACATTTTTACATATATTTTACTTCTAAAACATAGCTAAACCATGATATGTATGTATGTATGTATGTATGTATGTATGTATGTATGTATGTATGTATGTATGTATTTAGTTATTTAATTATTATGCCATTTGAGTGTCTGTTGGTTGGACTAAAATTGGAGATTATGGAACAATAAAAATGATCATATCATGAACAAAAGGGTATACTTTACATATACATTACATTTGGGTTTGATTCTTTTTAGAAACATACAAATAAACAAATAACATATTTTTCATTTGTAAAAAAAAAAAAAAAAAAATCAGAAAGCAATGTGATTTCAAGTTTCAAAGCCATGGTACAAAAGTCAAAAGGCTTGTGCATGCAGTTGTGATCGCCAGTGCATTCAGAACAAATTAAACACCCAGAATGATGGCCTTACTACTGAAAAGAACTTCTTCAATGACCTTCATTCTCCAACCAAAATGGGGATTTTCAGAAAACAATGACCCTGAGCATTCTTTGACAGTCAGAAAATATTGATTCTTATTCTTATTCTTTTCTTATTATCTTTTCTCATTGCCTGTGTTTAATTGAAGTTTAGATTCAGCTGTCACAAAGCAGAGAGAACGGCAAGTGTACAGAACAGCACTAGGAGGAGAAGGGAAGAGCTGATATAACTGGAAACCCTGTTACAGGTAACAACTGAAAGAATAGGTAGCAGAGGGCTGATGGGATGCCTGCAGCAAGTACTCTTCGGAAAGGCTTTCTTCTCTCTTTGGAAGCTGTGGTTAAACGTCCAGACTTGCCCACACTAAAATTACATCAATGTGGTTCTTGACAGCCTTTTCTTTGAGTCTGTGATGCAGTGCCAGGAATCCAAGTAAGAACTTACTGAAAGTGCATGTCATATTGAATGAAAGGCCTGAAGAAAACATCAAGGAGAGGGTCACTCTGTGGTTAGGTAGGATTTTGATAAAATAACCAATTTAGACATTATTATTTTAGGTCTGTATCGACCATAGGCACCAACCTAATCAAATGATTGGGCTACTCAGGTGGAAGGGTTTTAGTATAATTTTAGTATCTCCAGGCTGCTACAAAAGTTGCAGTAGAAACAATTTTTAAGGTGGTAGAGAGTTCAAACTTCATTGAGTATTTTATGTCTTAAAGTTTCACAAACATTTCTTTTTCTAATAATTGTGCAGTCTGTTACTATATGACATTGTATTGCTTGCTTGCCCTATAAAGGAGGTAGCAGGTAAAGTCATTTGTCAAAATGTTGAGAACTAGAGACCAAAGCCTCACACATTATCTGTAAAGTGATAATTACTTAATGAAGCACAACAGATCAAAGAAAGTGCACGTATTAGGAGATCATTATTAACAGGACTTGTTAGGGTGCTAATGACATACTTCTTCCTCACATTTCACACATCAACATCATTCGGCTTGTTCTATTTTAATTTTGCAGCACCTCGGTGAGCTGAGAATTCATGTGCTGAAAACTATTAGAGGTTTATTGATATTCGCTGATTAATTACCTTTAGAAGTATTTGTCGGCAGGTATAAAATAAATCCAAACATACCTATTCATTGATATGTTAATTTCAAAACAAAAAAGCTGCACAGAGGCCATAAACTGATAACTGACATATGTTGTGAAACTAGCAAATGCAACTGATTCATCACATATGTGTGACTTTACCTTAAACGTAACTCAAGAGCTACTGCTGTGGAAACTGGGATATGCTTTCCTTGTCTCGTTCTCCAAGGCTGGGAAGCAACCGATACTTCCCCCAAGGTGGATCGAGAGGCGAGAATGGGAAGAAGACAGTGATAGATAAATTTGGCCAGGGGTCCCCCTTGACTCACGGAGAACCTTCCTCGCGGAGGGCGAAGCCAGCAGCGGCTGGGCTTCAAAGGTTGGGGAGCGAGCTTTACTTATCCCCAAGAGGGAGACCGTTGAAGAGGAGGGCGCAGTTGCAAAGAGTAGCAGAATAGAAGAGGAAAGCATAGTGGGGGAGGGGAGGATGGTGGAAAACAAAAACGCAAGACAGAGAGCAAATACAAGGCTTGGGGTTTAAATAGGGTTTTTAGCAGATGCTGTTGGTAGGGAGGAAGTAGGGGGAAGCGCCCTCATTCAGCCCCCCAGATAACACACAAGTTTACAACAAGGGAACCCGAGGAGCGTCTTGTTTAGTGTTGAGTAATTAACACACCGTATTCCATTTAATTAATACCTAACAACTTAAAATTTCTTACAGGTAATTCATCAGAACATACAAGTATCAGCACACCCCTAAAGTATTAATCTTTACTTGTAGTTAACAGTGTTTCTTTAATATGTATATAGACGGGGCCCATCTGAAAATCTGAACTACTATAGAAAAAGGCAATTTTTACATTTTGTAGTTCAATTAAACAATTAAACAAATGGTATCTGGTATGACAAATACACGGTTTTGTTGAATGCTTGTACAGTACAATGTAGGTAAAGTGAGTATTGTCCCTAATATATAAGATAATCATTGTTTAGGACCAAACAGCATAACACATTGCAAAGCCTCATATAGTATACATTAGTTTGGATGTTTTTAAAGGGACCTTTTAGCAATACCGGAAGTATGTGATACTAGACACTTGCCACTGGCAGTATAGTTGATTCCAGAGTACAGTTATCAAGTATTAATGTGTGTTTGTTTTATAAGGCATATCCAGTTTATTGCTCCTGGGGTGTAGGGAAATATACTGATTCCCATTTTGAGTAACAGTACATTTATTGGTTAACAGTAAAAAATAGTTAAACAAATTACAGTGCAAAAGAAATACATATTGTTACAAATATTAGTAACTATATTTTTCTGGTATTGCCTGGTATTTCTATGATTTGAAAATGTGTGACCTCAAGCAATGCAATGGGATTACATATAGTTGCATTTTGATATGCACATCTCGCTGTGAACCCGTAAACAGGGGTGATTAACAGCAAAGACTCCTCTCCAATAGCTTTGTGGAAATAATAATTGCAACAAAATACAGCTCCAGATTTTGTGTTGCTCTAGTTAGACTCTAGAGACCTACAACTCTTGTGCTGTATATATACGCAGAGGTGATTTTCTACAAGAGGTGGTTCATGAAAATCAGTGTTCAGGTTTCTGGATAATGTACGGTTTCTGGATAATGTACAGTCTCTGATTCCTATTTTTCTTGTTGAACTAATCACCATGATTGTGGTGGCTGTATTTGTATTTGTTGGGATGGCAATTCAAATAACCCCATGTTGAATTCAGCCTGTGTTAAAATGTCTTGTTGAAACATTTGCCCAATGTTATTATGTCTTTTTGGCACAACTGTATACGTTATGATCCATGGTCACCTTCATACATAACCGATGCAATCCAGAGCTGGGACCAAATCAAAACTTTGACAACCCGCTAATCGCACTTAACAAAACTGTATTTAATAGCGTTTTTTTTTTTTTTTTTGTAAGTATCTTATTTCTTCTACTCATAAAAAGAAAACGCTATTAAATACAGTTTTGTGAAGTGCGATTAGCGGGTTGTCAAAGTTTTGATTTGGTCCCAGCCCAGGTCTAAATCTGTTTATTGCTAATATTTTATTTCTAATAGAATATGGTCCCTTTTTTTAAATAAAATACATTACATACAATCAGGATGAAAACATAATCATTACTCCACATCTTCTTTCAAGTTTATTACAATTTCATAACACGAGATGGGCCAGGGGACGCATTCCATGTAATTACTGATTTCTTACTCATGAACATTTCTATCCAAATTTTCAATTATTATGCCCCGTGTGGATCATTTAGGAATATTAACTCTTCTAGGGATCTCAGGATTTGTGCTGACAGCAAGTAGATTAATAAGACTGTGGAATAGCAGGGAGATTCATGCTAACCTTATTTGAATTCAATAGTCTTTGGTAACATTTTTGGAGTGAATCTCTAAAAGATTCTGTACTCCTTCTATCATGTTTTGTTGTACTGGTATCCGTTTTACTTAAGAGCATGGCACAGAGAAAATTTAGTGACACCAGATTCGTCAGTTTCATGAGTAGAAGTTTACAATAACATAATGTCAAGTTTATTTGTATTTCAAAAACAAGAGAAAAAACACATTGCCTGCGCTGCATAAGAGATCAATTACATGTAAAATGGGAACCACATTAACTACCACCATTAAAACATACAACACATTCACAATGCATTCCCCGTGTTTTCCTGATGAACCTGTGTAACCAAGGTTTTAAAATCTTAGTAATACTTCTTTGTTTAGGTAGATGCAATCGAATCATGTGACCTACAACAAAGGTCCCAGAATGAAACGGTTTATCTAAAGTGTTGTTTTCGAAATGTTTTCATATCAAAAAATGAATGTAAAAAAATAAAGGCAATATGACATGGGTTAGCACTTCTTTAAA
Source organism: Acipenser ruthenus (assembly GCF_902713425.1). Taxonomy (NCBI): domain Eukaryota; kingdom Metazoa; phylum Chordata; class Actinopteri; order Acipenseriformes; family Acipenseridae; genus Acipenser; species Acipenser ruthenus. The sequence goes on along the minus strand of NC_081198.1, from coordinate 10,396,518 downwards.
TGAAAATACACTTCAAATTAAAATAAGCAAATAATAATTATCAGTATGTGTCTTTATAAATTTTGCAAAAAGTGGGTACTGACAGTAGAAGCTTTCCTTCTGTACTTGATGTCTAGTATTTATCAGTATGTTCTGAGTTTGTAACGATATTCCTCCTGCATAATGTACTACCAGAGTACATATAGTAAGTCCCATGTGCCTTGGTATTGATCAGTAAACTACAGGCCTTCATATGCACACCATCTGTCCCCCAAACTGTATAAAGTGGGAGATAAGATTTTCTGGTGTGGCAGGAGAATTGCTTTGACAATTTAGAAACTAAAATGACATGTGGGTGGGAATAATCTCCTCGCAGGGTGTCAAATAAAGATAGTAAAAGGAGAGAAGAGGAGAACAATGGAAAAGGAAATTAAGCAATGCCAAGAAGCATGGCATCTTTGCTTCAAAACCAGGGAAACTGCATTTATTAACAATAACAAACATAGAGAATAGGCCTTATTCAATACTGTTTATAGTGTTACTTTTGACTAAATAAATAAAGGTATAGTATTTATGAAACCTATACTATCTGTTTGGGGGTTATTTGCAGCATCAAATCACTAAATTATATTTTCTGGATTGTATTATCACACTGAAATACATACCCTATGCATATTTACGACAATAGTAATTCTGTAACATATGTGCAGCTGCTGCCTTCAGTGTATTCCCCATAGAACACCTATACAAGTGTGCAGGATCAGAAACAGACCATTCCTGAGGCAGAGGGACACACTGGAAGTATCTCATTAAAAAAAAAATCAATACATGCAAGATTAGATTAATTACTTCATTTCCATACTTGCTTAAGGAATGTTCGACTAAATCCTTCCAAACACAGGAAAATACAAAAAAAAAAAAAGTTGCGTGATCATGATGATGTGTTCATACAGAATGTCCATGTTTAACTGAAATGAAAAGCAGGCCAGTGTGATTGTGGGTGAGTGAGGACTGCGGCAGTGTGACAGGCTTCTGTTCTCCACCCCCATAGTAACAGAATCACAGCCTCCCAGCAGGACCCGCTGCTCCAGAGCTGGTTATCCTGTTGTGTGAGGCAGAGTGTGACAGCAGAGTAATCCAGATGGATTTGGGCGGTTGACCCTGACATGACATAATACTGTGTCTGCTTTAAAAAAAACTCAACAGTTAGGTCAAACTAACAACTGATGAGGTTTTTCTTAGACGAAAACTTTAAAATCTTCACAACTAACATTCAAATGAAAAGTGTATCTTCTTTCCAAAAATGTGAGAGATTTTTTTTCATTTTTTTTAAACAATGGTTGGTTTATTCTATTTGGCTAATAGTAAAAATAAACAAATAAATACATAAATAAATACAAATTTGGCATGCCATGTAACAGTTATTGGTATGTATCTTCACTAACATACTTGCAGCACATTTACAGGAATAGTAATCTGGCTATGGCTATTATTGTCATGGAAACCAAGCTGATTGCAGCACAATGCCACAAGCGCTTTTCTCTTTGACAAAAAGAGTTGTACATGGATTTTTGGTTCAGGTAAAGGCAGTATTTCCTTGGAGAAATCCCAGGAGCCCCCACCTCCTTACCCTTTCCCCTCCCTGAATGTCTTAATCCAGATATAGATAGACTTCCCTCTGCTGGACCAAGATGGTATTGTACACTCCTTATGTTTTATGTAAAAGCTGAGTTCCTTTGACTAAATCCATGAGCTAAAGTGTGGCCTGCAGATGATATGTAAAACCTTCTGTTGTTGCTATACTGAAGATAATAGCAGGATCATGTCTGGTATGTTCATATAGTGACAGAGTAGAAGAGAAGGAAGACAACGTGTGTGGCTTCAGATAAAACTACTTTTTACAAAATAAAGCCAAAAAAGGTTTTGTGGAATTCACAATAGCCAAACAATTGATGGGGTGTCTACATGGAATACTATATATGCTTATGGTATATTATAGAATCCTATAATATTTAGCAGAACTACTTCACCCAAATACCAAAATAGGATTGTGTATCCTCCCTAACAATTTGCATTTTAATTATCCCACTTGGATTATGTTTAATTAAGACAAACACATAATAATCCATATGCTTTTTTTTATCTCCATGGTACTTGTATGGTATTAACAAAAATTGCATTATTCATAACAAGACATTTTTCAAATGGACACATCTTATTTTTTTATTCTTTTTTTTCTTTTTTTTCTGCAGGTTCAGCGCTTTTTTAACAGAATTATTATGTTCTAGTCAGCACAGACTTAATAAGCACACATTTAATCAAATAAAATAACTAAGTCATGTTTGCCACTGAAGATTAGTATAACAATCTCTAGAAAAGCTCAGCAGATATAGAATTAATACACTTAAAAAATGACAAGATCAGAATTCTTTTGCAGACTTCAAGATACTTGATATTAAAATAAGTAATAGAAAGATGTAATTGTTGTATTAAGTTCATTCACTGTAGATGTTTCTCTTCTAATAAACTAAAAAGAAAAAAGAAACGTTAGGTTACTTACAGTAACCCTGGTTCCCTGAAAGAGAAGACGACCACCAACATACTTATGGAATATGCCTGCCTTAGGTACATATTCACTGAGCTCTTTATATAAGAGCTGCTGATAGGCTCCTTCCATTACCGCCTTCCTTGCAAAGCCAGTAATAGGAAAATAAAAATAGGCTTACACACACAGCAATTCAGCTATGGGAGAAACACAGTCACCATGCCAGGCGGGTGAGCTGTAAATTTGTATTATTATTGTTACCAATAAGGCAGTAAAGGAAACAAAAACACATACACGCACACAACAACAAAGCTGTGAGGGAAAATAGAACAGACACCATGGCAACGTGGGTGAAATGAATTTTTAAGCACACGAGAGGGCTTTTTTTTAGCTGCAATAGGAGAGGAAAACACAAAACAGCGATCGCTGTAAGTTTAGAAACGCAGACTACAATTGCAAAGCGATATAGGCTGATGAAAAGAAAAAGTGTGCAGCGTTTATAGCTGAGTTCACAGAAGCAGAGTTTTTGATTCCAGGGAAGCGGCAAGCCGGCTTCCAGCAATAAAACTGCAGGGGACGAGAGAGAGAGAGAGAGAGAGAGAGAGATAGAGATAGATAGAGAGAGAGAGAGAGAGAGAGAGAGAGAGAGAGAGAGAGAGAGAGAGAGAAAGCTGTTTCACAGGCTCGCTCCCAGCAACTGGACAAGGGTGTCTAGCCTGAACTACATGCAGTCACACAACCGGGGCAGCGTGTAGCCTACAGTGGAGTGGAGCACCTACAGGCAGAGTGCATCAAGACACCGTGTGCACCAAGTACCGCGTGCACCTAGTGTACCGAGAACCGAAGGCACTGTGCAATGCAAGCGAGGCAGGGTGTGAGGAAAGGAGCAGAAAAAAGCTAAAGTTTAGAGCCGCTGATTCCACGAAAGCGGCAAGCCAGCTTTCAGCTTGAATGCAGGGCAACTGCAGTCAACTCGGAAAAGCTCTTTCAAAATATGCTCAGTTGGTAACACATAAGTCTTACCTTACCGTAGGTGAGAGGCAAAAGAGAACATGACTTCTGTAGGACCAAGGACGGGGCCGATCAGCAGCTCTTATATAAAGAGCTCAGTGAATACCTACCTAAGGCAGGCATATTCCATAAGTATGTTTTGGTGGTTAAGGGAACCTTAATTTACTCATATTTGCAGAGCTTATTAAATTAGCTATGTTTATAAACGGATAGCATTAGCTGTAAGCACTTAATTAAGCCAGTTCAGTTCATAAAGGCCACAATGAATGTACAGTCCATTTGCACTTGGCAAATTCAAACCATTTATATAACATTTAGTTACATCGACTTAACAAGTCAATGTATTGCTTTAGTGTTTTTCTTGTTGGCTGAATCAGTGAATAAAGGCAAGTTAAAATGCAGGTCCTGCTGAAACTTCAATAAACATGCATGCACAATATTTCAGAAATAAAATGATCTCACGGCTGCTTTTCAGTCTTCATTAGATTTACTGTATAGTAGCTGGCTGCTCTTACCTATCTGATCCTATATGAGTATTTGGTCATCTTAATTATTCTGTGTCACACAGTAATCATGACACAGTTGCCTAAAACATAAATATTGCATGTATATTTTATAAAAGTGCTACTGATTCACCTCAACTTTAAAATGAAAATCATTGAAAATTATATGCAAGTCAATTCTAAAGTCAACCAATCTTAATGCTAAAAACAGGGATTGACTTTGGTCTGCAGATACCAATGCTTACTGTTCTTGATATTGCAGAGGAACTATTTAACATTATGTCAAATACCCTTGGCAGATCAACATACTGTATGCGTATTATAAGCGGTGAAACAAAACAGCTAGAGCCTAACAAACAGTACTAGTAAGCATATATAGTATACCAAGAGCTCAGAGGAGAACTAACCTCTTCAAAAGAGGAAACCTCTGATCTAAAGGGTCTCCAGTTCCAATGCTTCTATTTGATCCCTTAGGGAAAGAAAATACACTTTTGGTTTTACACTTGTGAATGACACCCAAAGCAACCTACAGGGATCAATTCAGCAAGGACCCTTCCCAATTGTGGTCCAACAAACCCCCTCCAGTTGAATGAAATATAGCTGTGCGAACTGCAGAAAACTAGTGCCCAAAATGCATGGACCAGTGCAGCTAATTAAATGAACCATGTAGCTCTAACCAGCAGGATTGCTACAGGTCAGGGATGTTTTTGTTTGGGATTAGTTCCAGTGGTCTGACTGGTTTCTGAGCTCATTTGAACAAACATTATAACTGAGGAAGAAGAGCAGGATATTGACCAAGATTCTATAGATCAATCTCCATTATACCCAGCTCTGCTTGGTTGTGTGACTATGCTCATGATAATATTGCATGCTGCCTCTTTTTCTTTTGCGATACGGTACTGTGTTGTGTCTCATTTAAGTATAGTATGTTGCAGCACCACCTGTTGGACACTACCGGATATAGCTTTAGAGAGAATAAAGATAGGTTGTATATGTGTTGATTACCTCATTCAATACAACCAGCTAAATTGAGTTATGCGTGTTGCCTTTTATTTTACTGACTGCTACGATTGCTATTACACCACTACACTACATACTGCATAAACCATTGTAAGAGATCAATAATGTAGATGAAAATGGTATCTCAATGGCATAATAATATACAGTTTGGTGATTCATCATTGTGTACACATAACATTTGTAAAATAAAATTTCCTTTCAACAAAACAAAGCATTGTAAAGCAATTTATGCTACATAATGCACACCCCAGAGACTAGCCATTTTATAATCATGACAGAGCAAGAAAAAATAATGACACTGACCAGCCTGGCTTAATCAATTGTACTGGAAACAATTCAGAATTATAGATTGTGTTATTAAAGAATTCTATAGATTGTGTTATTAAAGGTCTAGTATAGTGACTTTTAAGTGAGGTGGACTGTTAGACTGGCACTTGGGTTTATTGAAGATTGCATTTCATCAGTTAGCAGGTAATAACAGAGATATTTATATAAAAAATCATCACTGTCAGCTACTCAGATAAAGCTTGCCCTAGAATACCTGGGAGAAAATTCAAAAGCAGTTGTCTTCAACTGGTGAAGGAGGCAGTGTGGTCCAGTGGTTAAAGTGCAGGGCTTTTAACCAGAAGGTCACCGGTTCAAATCCCAACTCTGCCACTGACTTACTCACTGTGTGACCCTGAGCAAGTCTCTTAACCTCCTTGTGCTCCATCCTGTGGATGAGATGTTAAATCAATGTCCTATTGTAAGTGACTGCATATAATCGACCCCACCTCCCTCCAGAGCTACCGTCCTGTCTCCCTCCTACCCTTCCTCTCCAAAACCCTCGAGCGGACTGTACACCGCCAGCTCTCTGCTTTCCTGTCCAACCACTCTCTGCTTGACCCTCTCCAATCTGGCTTCCGCTCTGCTCACTCTACTGAAACCGCCCTCCTGTCTGTCACCAACTCACTTAAATGTGCCCGAGCTGCCTCTCTCTCCTCTGTCCTGATTCTCCTCGACCTCTCTGCTGCCTTTGACACTGTTGATCACTCTACTCTACTATCATCTCTTGCTGACCTGGGGATCTCAGCTTGAGAAGAGTGGAAACTGTGCAGCTGGATAAGGAACTAATGGAAATGTGGTTAACTTACCCTAACATGCTGGAGACCGGAAATGCAGCAGAAGAGCAAATACTGGAGGTATAAGAAGCAGTAACCTGGAGCAAACCACTGCAACACCTTCTCAAAGATGGATTTCTGTTCATAGGCACATTGTCTTAGCACAAAGCACCTACAGAGACAAAATATGCTACCAGAGATAATCAATATGTCATGTTTAAAGTCAGATTTGACAAATTGAGCCCCTTGTCAGTGCAGCCCTTGTGCATCTGTAGAGCATTGAGGACTGTTAATGGTTCTTTAATGCTTTATGAATACGGCCCTATCTCAGTCATTAATGTATCAGTCATTTGTTCCAGCTGAGACAGCAAAGCTGAACAGCAGCCTATGTGAGTCTTTATCTTTTTGCCATAAACAGCTTGCAAAATAGCACTGGAAAATTGTTAACTCAACACTCAACATTGTCATCCATACAATACTGAATTAAACAGCTTGAACTGTACAAACTGCAAAAGTCAAGCATGCAATGTGCCGTTTTAATTTTCTAAAAATAAAAAAAAATCTTCAAAAAAGCTCAAAGTCTTTTAAATAAAAAAAAGTATTTGTTTACTAGGTCAAAGTTCCAAAATGCATTAACTCAAGGTAGGGTAAAGGCTGCCATTGGCTCATATTAGTAAGTCTCTGAAGAGTAAAGTGGTACTGTTTCAATATGGCAAAGACTTTTCAATTCATTAAGTTGTAGTATTTCAAATAATATACAGTACTATATGGGTTCACAGAATGAATGAAAATGAACCCACTGTGAAGTCCTTACACAATATAATTAATTACATTTGGGGATACCTAAAAGGCAATTTCTAAGCTAGTACTTTCTTATTGAAATCAAGGCATATTGTTACTTAGAAAATTGGTATTGAGTTTCTAAAACTGTTTATAAACATCAGTTCACTAGTGACATTTTTTTCCCTAAGTTTTTATGTTTCCAATTTAGTTTTTCTTCTGAACTGTTTATGTTTGAGTCCATGAAGAAATATATTGAACTACTGCAATGTACAAACTCTTTGATTCAGTAACTGCAGGCGCAACATATTATATTTCTCAGAAAGATGTTCTTCAAATACAGGCTGCATTCAATTCTGCACTTGAAGGGGAGTGGATATTTAATATTACATTTTTAAATTGAATTACTTCATGTGGGATACACTGCATCGAAGACGGGTGTGGGGTCAGCTGCCTAGTGTGCTTTACCTTGTGTAATTACTTGGGATTTAATAATCCATTTATGTTTGCTTCAGTGCAGGAACTGTAACATGCCACATCTGACCCGCGCGTTTTCCCTCCTGCATTCGTCGAGCCAGCCTTGTTGAAGTGACATTTGTGAATCTGAATTAAGTTTGCAAGTGGACAGATTGCACAATTCTGAGTTTTTTTTCCCTCCTCAGATGCCTGTAGGCTATCGCAGGTTTCCATATGTGAGGTAATTATGCTCAGTGAAGGAAAGAATAAACACGGTTTCCTAGAGAAAGGCAGTCATTGTATTTCACAAAGGGCTTGGGCACTAGCTTACGGAGATAAAAGAGGAAAGTGTAAAAGCTTTTGGTGCAAAGTTCACAAATCCTGTCTGCAGTGGCAGAGTTATTTACAACGGTGTAGTCTTAAAAAAGGTTGATTAGTTTTTTTTAAAAAACCTCAAAGTACACACAACATACCCCTTGCATGTCTTTTTAACTCCCATTGGGGATTTTTAAGATGTATTATAAATGTACAACATATCCATTTGTAATTGCAAATAAAATATCCGAAATGCTGTGTTGCAGGCACCCAGTGTGTTGTGCTGAGCACTAGAAACCTTAAAAGCTCCATAAGAAAGTCAGCGACAAAATGTTTCTGGGAATGAGATGCAACCTGCTCTTACTCAGGGCAGTGAGCAAGAACTCATTAGGAGATGTAAATACATTTACACAAAGTGAAAACACAAGGGGCGTACAAAGATAGATAAAAAGTACAGTTAACCAGGGGAGCAGAATTCAGGTAAGATAAATATGATCTATAAGAGACTTCCCCTTTAAACAAACTGTCAATAATCTGTAGAGTATAAAGCATGGTTAGATGCAGAAAAGTCTGTATATTGCTCACATGTTATTGCTTTTTGTTGCTTGGTTCTGGACAGCATGTCTGATGATTGGTGGCTCTCGCAGTAGCGCCACTATAGTTAGGGTTGAGTTGGGTACTCAATGTAAACCTCTAATTTTGCACTTTAATGACTTTGGCGAGGGTTGTCAGAATTGCCCACAAATTTGCATGTTCCACTGACTTGCAATGTTGTGAAAGCGTGGAGAGTTTCATGATGCCACCTTGTGCAGTTAACGAGATCTGGATACCCGTTGTTTTGTAAAAGTTCCCTTTTTTGTGGAAGACAAAGGCCAGCCCTGCAGGTGTTCGCCCTGAGCACACTGGGCGCCTGGCCAGGCTTCTTCAAGTATTCAACTCCAATCGCTTTCTTTTGTGTATTGTTTGTAACAGGTTTGCATCTTGGTTTTTGTCCATGGACGTTCATCTTGTTAAAGTATCGTTGAATTGTTTGCTCGTGAATTTCTTGACCATCTTCTCTCAATTCTTGTGTCAAATCTTTTGCAGTAATCCGAGGATTTTGCCGGCCTGCTCAAACGATTCTTCTTCCAGATTTTGCAGAAATCTTTCTAGTCTTTCACACTTGGAGCTAGTTGCAGTAGTTCCTGTTCTGTGTCTGTCAATAATAGCCCACACAGGGCTTTTTGGTAAACAGTCTTTCTGCTATTTTTCTGATACTTTCTCCTTTTTTGTTTAGTTGTACCACTGCCATTTTGAGATTGTTGCTTACTCTTTAGTTTGAACCATTTTTGTTCCAATTTATTTGTCAGCACTTGATGATTATGTATTTATTTATTCCATAATTATTATTAGGTGTTGGTTTTCAATCATGATAATTGTCAATAATTAGCAACGAATTGGTTTTAATACAAAATATGTTGATTGTCCAAATACTTTTGTCCAAGTATGAAATTAGCTTTTGCATGTTATTTTTCATTTTATGCATGTTATGTAATATTTTTTTTTTTTTTTTTTTTTTTATAAAGCTGAGTCTCTAATTTATATCTTTCAATAAAACAATTATAAATTATAGATGGTATTCTATTGATGCAACCATATAAAATCAGTTTGACATCTTGCTTTTTTCATTTATGTTCAGGAAATAAGAAACATCTCAGAGGAAAAAAGAATATGAAGCCTTTTCTATGAAAAAAAACATTATCCTGAAATGATCACAGTGCATAGGCGGTGCAGAACATGTCTATTAGCTGATACTGCTGCCAGTATGCTGCTAGTATGTGCTATGGGACTAAGTTGGCTGTGGTCACCAAAGGTCAACAAAGCAATTGTGTTCTAATCAAATACTATTTCCATACCTTCTGGACAGGTACAAACCTGCCATAAGGTATTTATGGTCCACTCTCTGTACAATATGACCTGAGAAATGTCATGTCCTTGTGTGTGCTGGATGTCTCCTTGTTTCCTTGGTTCCATAAAACAATGAAACACGAAAGACACATGTCTGTTTAATCACAGTGGTACCATTGAATGCTCTATGAAAGCTAAAATGCATATTTTTAAAGCGTTCATCTTTTATGGATTCTATTTAGCAGCACCATAAAGCCTTGTGTATTATGTTGACACATAGTCTCTAATGTTGTGTAAACAGGATGATAATATTGCTGGGAGATTTCGAAGGGATTACATCCTTTCATCTTTAAGCAACGCAGGATTAATCTGGTTTTATGAAAAGGCAATATTTATATGACATGGCCATTTAGCCTTTTTCAGTGAAAGAGATATGAATAATCAAACAGGTTCCTGTCTGAAGTTGCAACAGGACGACATCTTATTATAATGTGACTTTTAGTGAGGTGCAGTGGTGGACAGTGAAACAGGTTTGCATTTCCTGTGAACTGTAACCCTCATCACTCCACGATGTAAAGGATACACGTGTCACTTTAGAACAGTGATATTCACAATGCCATTCTGCTGCTGGTGAATGTCAAATGTGAACATAAATAGATATTAGACTGTCAGTCAACAAAATTACAAAGATCACCATAACTGTGGCAAAGATAATGCATGTGGGCTCCTGGATGGACACAGGTGTCTAAGCATTATTAAATGCCACGGGGCACTGGAGTGAGTGATGGGCTGCATGGCAGCTTTGGATTTTTTACTCCGAGGGAATGAACTGCTTTCATCATCCGGAGCCTCGGTAAGTCACAAATGGCTATGGAAGTGCTGTCTGTTCCTTTGAGATCAATGCAGATGAAATTACACAATGCTGGGTCAGAGTTTGTCTAAAAGTAAAAGAAGGTTTCTTCTAAAGGTGTTCGCCTCAAACCCAGACCAGGAATACCCTACCTATCTACTGTACCTTGTATGCTACTGTCTGTAACATAAAACCACTATGGTACTCCATATAGTTAGATTAAAATCAGATTAAAAGAATAACAATTATCTACATTAATTGAGGTATAGTATACTCTCAACAATATACAATATTAACCCTTAAAAAATTGAAAATAAAAATGTAACAGGTTTTTGCATGCTCCTAATGTACACTATATAACAAAAAAATCTGTTTGCTATATATATACACTGCTTCGCAAAAGTCTTAGACATGTGCATTTTTCTACTCTGATGCATTATGAGCATCAACAATTTACTCAAAGACTCACTAGTGTTTTCTACTATTATAACAACCTTGACTTGCATAAAGAAGGAAAAAACATTCAGTGAAATAGCTCGCATCACTCGATTTTCAAGATGTGGTATCCGAAGCATAATCAACAAATACAGAGAGAAAAATCATTTACAATTGACAAACCCAGGATTGGAAGACTCAAAAAGCTGTCTAACAAATATGAGCAATACTTGAAGATAATATCCTTAAGGAATAGAAAGAAGACAAGCATTGAATTGACAACAGAACTGGCACAGGTGTCGTTGTCCATCAAATCAACAGTACGAAGGTAACTCTTGAAATCAAGACTCAAAGGATGTGTTGCAGTAAGAATACCTCTGTTAAGAAAGGGGAACAAGACTAAAAGGCTAAAATATGCACAAGAACACAGAAATTGGACTATGGAACAATGGTCAAAGGTGCTTTGGAATATTGGATGGACAACGACGCCTGTGCCTTCTGCCAGTTCATGTTTAATGCATTTCAAATATAATCCGTTTAAACGTGAAGTTTAAAGGAAGGCGTTTGAAAGCTAATGCAGCTCTCAAAAATAATATTGTTTACTCACTATTGTAAACTTTATTCATATAGGTATAGTAATTAATTATTCTGTACATGCCTAACAAAAATACAGGACAAAGAAACCCACATGAAGTCAGTGATTAAGAAGAGACATCTTTTGAATGGAGCATGGAGAGATGGCAGATTACTTCACTGCAGGTAGAAGGTGTTAATCAAAGTCACACACTTCCATAGATATTACACTCATCGGTGTTCCCAGCAGGGCTACTGTAAGATGTGAAGGGGTGGGTTATTTTAATTTCCTTAATTTGTCGTCTTGAAGACCACACTGTTCAGACATGAAGAGGCACAGTTGTATCTGGAGCCTGCAATGTTTCTTTGTAATTATTTTGTAGACAAAATTGAATAGAAACCACCTTCTTTAATTTACTTAAGAGTTGTACCGTAATGTACCGTGCATAGAAAATGAGAGTACTGCCAAAACACTGTTTTTTTTAAAAAAAATTGCTCCGAGGAAGACAGATTTCAATGTATTAAATATTAATTTTAACATATTTAAACGTTGCATTTTAAACACAGAAGAAGCAATTGTAACCGGCAGCTATTACATGAATTAATATGACTGTGTTCGGTTGTTCAGTGCATTTATTGACAATCTGTGAACAGTAGATAAAAAATATTGGATAATTACCAGAGTACCGGTTGTGCTTGTTAATTTTGCTACACATCACAAGAATGTTTCACTGGCAGACAGGATCAGAAAAAGTCTTCCTTATACCAGCTTTGATTGCCTAAATATATTCAATTTGCATGTTGCAACCCCACAGCACCACTAAGATGTACAATCACCTTAACAGCAGCGTACTGTTTTTTTTTTTTTATTATTGCAAACTAAGAAGGAATTATACTAAAATATATGCTTTTAAATAACATTTGTTGTTGACATGTTTAATTCCATTTAAAGGGTGACATATAGTGAATAGTGGGCAGATTAACCATACGATTATTGTGTTTGAAGCAAACACAAAGCTGACAGCTATACAGTAGCTATTTAAATGTTTCCTTTTGAAAATCAAAAGATGCCAGTTTTTATATCTGCTGCAGGTCATTAAAATACTGCTGACAGGAGGAGTCTTTTTTGTTTTAATAAAATCCCTATGATCTAATCCACATTCAAAGCAATCCTTACTCTTTAGCAGCATTTACAGTTAGAGTTGGGCAAGCACTTCTTGCAGGGCTAATATACAGTGTAACTGTGCCTTTTGTTTTGGTTTTACAAAGTTACTTTGATCAATACCTAAAGCAGCATCATCTTACTAAAACCATTGGAGCCATTGCCTATGCATAATTAAATGTTTGTGTATGTGTTTGTGTGTGTGAGGGTTTGGGGGAGTGGGGGGGGGGGGTTCATCATGACCTCTTCATTACTTTTTAAAATGCATTTTGTTCATTATACTTATTTTCAACTAGAGACTGTCTGTAAGAGGGAGAAAAAAACTAACATTTTCACAAAAACTGATTGCAAATGTGAGCGTGGGGTTGAAAGTATCCAAGTGTTGAACCCCATAACCCCATATTAAATCTGGTTAAATAAACAACTCTAAATGTGTTAATAAAGTATTTCTGATTATACATTAGGAGAAAATTGAATTCTGTTTCACTTTCAGTTGACATGGAAGGCAAGACTTGTGGAGAAACATCTGACACTAAATAACCTTCATGCGTTTTTATTTCTTCATTAGAATAATGAATTCTCATGTGCTATATAAACCTGTACTGTACAGTTGATATCTATTATTATTATTATTATTATTATTATTATTATTATTATTATTATTATTATTATTATTGTAAACAAGTATTCTCTATTGGAAATAATTATTACATTTTCCAAGGGAATGTCCTGACAACCCATCATTATTATACTCAGGACTATCTCCATTACTGAGCCAGTGTATGCTTAGATAGCAGGCAAGCCCAGCCATCTAATGCTACTTATTGATTATAATGTTTCTATATGCAACCGAAATGACATATGAAAGAAGACTCATTTCACTGCATGGTAATATTTTTTAATTTAATTTATTTGCATAATGTGAACAAAACATCTTTGAGCTGATTGCTTGTTAGATGTGCTTAATAAATGGAAATTGTATTGTAATTGATGCATTCATTTCATTGTCACATCTGGGATACGGTGCTAGAACTCCCTCTGTCTGTTCCTCAATGTAACAATTGCAGCAACAAAACAGTAAAAGACGGGGTTGTGGGTTCCAAAGACCCCACAGTTCTGCAGTAAATTGACATTATACTGCACATAATTGAACAGCACCTATAAGGGTTATAGAAATGCAGAGTTTGTAACCCTACTGTAACTCCAAACCTCCAGGTCAAACAGGTGGACCATTTGAATGAGTATCTAAACATCCATCAGTCTTTATTCATATGCATCTAGCTTGTAACCGCTACCTTAAAGTTGTTTGTTGTATTAATCTGCTGATCTTCAATAGGCTGACTCAATTGCCCATTCTATCATGTATCTATTACCCCAGGAAGCTATAGGCAGGTAATTACACAGGGCGATCAGTTCAGTAACAATGTGGTATAAGGTTTGGTAGGATCATTATTTAAAACCTGCTGCACTTTAAGGGACAATTTGTTATTTACTTGCAAATTGGTATTAAAAACAGTGTTTTATTTTTTTTTTTTTTCAACTTCATGGTATTTACCGCCTACTGTGGTTTTTATATTCATTGTATTTACCGCCCACTGTTTTATGCATCTGACCCTGACTAGGCCCCTTTAATACCGGAGAAGTGAGTGATTTATATGAAAGCCTAGGCAGAGCATAACGTGACTTTAAGGGACTAAAACCAGACATATTATACTGGTCCTGTAACCCAGTCTCAAGTTCCACAACTAAAAGTGACAAGTTTGGTGAAAATTTTGGTGCTTGGGAATTTAGTTGTCCCTACAGTCAGGCAAACTACCGATAAGCTCTGACCTGCCATTCGGTCCTGGCCGCCTCTCCAGTCAAGATAATTGATGTGCTAAATAATGTAGTGGCTTTGTGATGTGGAGATGAATGACATAGCCAACCAAAGTCCATTTATCTTAGACAGATTCAAAGCCAATCCTTTCTGAGTTGAAAGCATAAAAGGCCACCTGAATCTATCTCCTGACCTCAACCCTGAAAAGAAAGTTGCTCCTACACACTTTCTTTAAAAAATATGAAATGTAAAAACAAATGAGTAAGAAATGGGATATGAAAAGCAACATTCTAAGTGTAAGGTAACATACAGGTAGTGGACAAAAAATGGGTAACACCTGGGTAAATGAGGGTCACCAAGTATATCGAAACCAAGGACTTCCACACAGGTATGGCTCATGCGTTAATTAAGCAAATAACATCCCAGCATGTTAAAAATGCTGGATAGGCCTGGTTGCCTATAATTATGGCTAGCATGGCTGCAAGAGGAGACCTCAGTGACTTTGAAAGAGGGGTGATTGTTGGGGCGCATTTGGCAGGAGCTTCAGTGACCAAGATAGCTCAACTTGCTGATGTTTCACAAGCAACGGTGCCTAAGGTGATGTCGGCATGGAACTCCGAGGGAAAGACATCATCAGCAAAGGGCAACAGTGGGTGGACGCGCATACTCCAGGATCGTGATATCCGTGCATTCATTCGAAGTGCAAGGCAAAACAGGCGAGCAACTACAGATCAAATGACTGCAAATTTCAACCTGGGGCGCGAGCAGCCAGTTTCATCAAAAACGGTCCGCCGAGAACTCCACAGAGCGGGATACCATAGTGGCCCAACGCCCTATTAAGTGACTTTACATTGGTGTTTCCATTTTTTTGTCCGCTACCTGTACATTGACAGTGAATACCGACAAATAAACCAATTATGTCTCTCCATATGTTTGTAATATGTACTGTATGTTGTAATCTTTGCAATGCACTCTTGTGTATTTTCAGCACACATTTTATGACTGGACCGGTTTGTGCATTGCAGTCTTGAGGAGTGAAATTCTGAAAACGAGAAATGTTGTCATAAAAAGGCTCCCTAACCATTTCTTATGCATACTGCTAGCTTAATATCCACGTGGCTGATTCTGTTGTTTGTTATGCATTCGGGACTGACATCATTCCGCACAACTAAGGCAGACAGTGTCAAATCTGCAAAATGGGGCGTTATAGGAAACATTATTGGATCTCAATAAAAATAAATGAGTGCATCTAATGTTAATAGACTTTGATAAAAAAAATAAGTATGATTTACATCTAATTAAATTTGTAATCTAAATTGTAAATTAAATATGATATGGCATATTACATTTGAGGGACTGGCTCCCAAGATGACCAGTAATTAAAGATTATCTATCTTTTATGCATCTAGTTATGCATCTACTTTTTCTAATTTGTTCAGAAGCAATCGGTTTCAGGTTAGCACAATTACCATAATCACATACTGTATTCTCCTTATGAAATAATTCTTGATTAAACTATAATATATGATACAACATAATGTATTTAACTACACCCAAAAGCTTACAGTCTTACAGTGCATAATAGTCTCTGAGCCCTACGCCTCTTGTTCAGTAAATCTGGAGACAAACCTGGGTAGTTAATGCTTAATAGCTTCCTCATCATTCCTGTAGTGACCCTGCTCATTTACAGACAGAGCTTTCCATGCACCCTTTTCTATCAGCACTTCTCTTTCAGAAGCAATTAATACATCTGTTGGATGATAGTTAATTATAATATTGATTGGCTTGTTTCAGAAAAAAAAGGGTGCACTTGTTGAATTAGTGTGACAGAGAGCGATTGAATCCGAGTCAACAATCTCCCTCCTGACCTGTGAAGGCACGGTATAACAGGAACAGTGTGCCCCGGACTGGATGGTTTGATAGTTCATTCCAGGGTCAGTCATAAGTCGGCCATCCAAAAAGGGGGCGAAGCCACAATACTAGAAGTCAGCGCCTTGCTGCAGAATGCTAGGTGTCAGTCATGGATTGGAGGAGACGTGATTGCACTTGCTACCAAAGGGGACGTGACTGAAGGTATATCAGGGTGTGTGGCCGAGCGATCTGTTCTGTCGTTAGCCATCGTAGATGGCTAAATATCCGGGAGCTGTCACTATTCAGCCAGCATCAAACCCGGACTGCACTGCACCACTGTTAGTACTATTTCATGTATTCACAACACCACTTGCACCCGGAGCACTCACTGTTGCACTGGTGTTTTAAAGTGTGAGTTTATTGTTATTATCATTTCAGGACTAAACCCTGTGGTTTTACTGACTATACACATTGTTGTGTATAGTCAGTGTTATTACTTAAAAGCCATTAATAAAGCTTTGTTATTTACCATTGAACTGTTGTTGGCCTGTTGTTTCTAGCACTGCATCACCTCCACACCTGTGCACTACAAACCACTTTGCCACAATTAGTCTGTGTATTCACATTGACCAAATATAGTTCATAATTTGACTGTGGGGTCTTTGAACACACTAAACCATCCCTGATCGTAAACAGTTATTCCTACATAAGATCATTAATAAATGCCTCATGAATGTTAATTAAGTGGTAACAACCACTGAAAAAGGTAAGGTGAGTCTGAACTGACTCCTGCTAGATGAAATAATTGAAAGCTGTGGCAAATAAGTATGTGATAAGAACCTTGAAAACATGAACAAGTTGAAGACAGTATTAGATTTCATTTGGAATATTTCTAAAGAGCCCTGGAGAGTGGGGTGTCTGACTTTTTTCTGAGATGTTTTGGTATTCAGACTACCAATGTCCTCGTGTATAAGTAGCCCACATAAACAAAACATACAGCTCTGCCTCTACACAGGGACACCTTGCAGTAAGAGTTTTCAAACAAAGACTGCATAGGACAATGGGCATTGGGCCCCATGGCCTTTGGCAATGTCTTATTCTACCCCTTGAATCAGGAGTAATTCCTATACTAGCCATTAATCCCTTTAAAAACACTACAACAGCCAGTTAAGCACTACATATTCTTTTGGTCATTGATTTACAATGGTAGACTTTAATGTGCGTAGACTATTAAATGGACTTAAAGCATAGGATATGCTAGTAATTTAGTTATTCAAAGAATACATGTATGATTTTTGTATTCATACTGTAAGAATCTTGAATCATGAATACTGAAAAGAATAAAAAAACATTTTCAAATTTCTACTAATATAACCAAGTCATCTTCTTGTTGCCTCTGGGTCCCTAAAAATACATTTAAATTCTATTTCTATCAGTAATTCAGACTCAAAAGTGACATGCATCCGGCTTTTTATACAAAAAAGACATTTGGATCACCATAATTACACAGTAATGCTATGAATTTTATTTATTGAAAAGTGAGATAGCATAATTTTTTTTCTTTTTTACTATGTGGATTTCGGCTCATGTTTATTTATAACTCCCATTTTCTGTAAGGTTTTACTGTACTACATAACCAAATACAATATGAAATGTAAAAATTCTAATAACATTGCTCTGGTTCCCTAAAACATGATACTGCTTGATACCACTGCTATACTGTAAGCCTCTTGTACGCCAAATGATTATTTTACAAGGTGATATTACTTTACCTATCAGTCAATTAAAAAGAAAGCTTGAATAAATCTTTGCCAGGTCTAAGACACTGTTGTAGTATATTAAGAGGGCTAACTAATAGGAACCTGGAATACCACAAATCCAGTCAAAGTTTTTTTCCAGCCCTGAAGTCTCTAAGTTCTTAACAATACAAGTTTTCTTATTGTTTTCTTATTTACAATGTTTGCATGCATGCATTTGTAAGTCATGATTTGCAATGATATTTATTTTGCAGCTTGTCTAGTTCCTCCCACTCCTGATGATTACATTTGTGAAATTTTGGCTGCGCCAATCAATTTTATTAGATTTATTATAATATTTAACCATTAAAGAAATCCTTTCAGAGGCACCATATCGTAATTCTACACCACATGGGTGAAATTGAAGTTCAGGTAACTTCTCCACCTGCTTTTTAAATTGAAATACGTTTCATTTTAAAGGCCTGTGTTTGTTAACAGTGGTCCTTTTTATTTGTTTGTTTAAATTTGAATTTATTTTCAGGAGTCCATGATGTGATTTGGGTTGCTACGGTTGAGAGATGACAGGATTATTGGAAGGGTGGTATGTTTGGGAGTAGCATTCTGCACCCATGTCCAGCCTATAGCATTACAAGTATCTGCTGCTTTCACTTTGCCCACAGATTTACTTTCACAGGTTCTGACTGTGGGAAAGCGAGGGTGGTGTCAGGACATCCTCTGCTTCTGGAAGAGAGTTGAGCAAAACAAGTATGTTGATAGAATGTTCCAGAAATGATATAATGGTATCAATATAAACAGAAAGTACAAAAGAAACCAGAAGTTAAAAAATATGAGTAATAATATAAGACAAACGTCAATATAATATTATACAACACAGCCAACAACTGTTATTAACTTCTCTGTGAAATGGGAATAGTATTGATTATTTAGCTAAAACACTGCAGAGTTTAAAAATGTAAGTCAACAACTAGTTGGAATTATAAATGCAGTCAAAGAGCTCTGCTAAAAGCTGTTCAATTAATTGGGTACAGATCAAAGACAGCAACATTCTCCAGTCATTTTACAGACTGCAGAGGAAACTCTAAAAGCTTTTTCCAAACTCCCAAGAATGAAAAAAACAATTATCGGAGCCACAAATTGCTATGACAATACTCTAATTCTGTTTTTGTTTTGTTTTTTGTGGGGGTAGGTTTTTTGTCTCGTTAATTTGAAGTTCTCTGGAATTGTTTTGTACAGTGAATTATGGTTTTCTACAACTGAATTATCCAGCGTTCCTCATTATATGACTGAAATTGTTCTGTGTAATAAAGGGCGGAAGTCTAGGGCATGTCTTCAATGCTGGAAAGGATAGAGAAAATGCAGTGCAAAGCACAGGAAAGAAGAGTAAATCACAGATCAGGGTTAAGCATAAGAAAAGAATGGTGAAATCCAAATGCAATGCACAGAGCTGATCATGGTTACAAGGGGCAGTCCCCATCACAGACACCCAATGCATTTTGACACAGCATCTTTACTGCAAGGACATTAACACAATTCCTGTGTCCCTCACCTAATATGTACTGTCGTCACTTCATAGATCTCACATTCTCCTATACAAGATGCACACATTATTGTAAAATATTATTTTATTATTTATTTAAAATTATTGATCACTCTTTGCAAATATCTCAATGCAGCACTGCCACCGTGTTATTGCATTCTATTTCAAGAGGTCACATGAACAATACATGGTCATTGAAAAAGCAGTGATAGGTTATTGAGGAATTCTCAGAAGCCTCATGCTTTGGCTCTCCTTCTCAGTACCATAACCAAGCATTGCTTTTCTTATGACTCACATCTTAAAAGAGGCTAGAAGGATAGCAGTGCCATATTAAAAATGTAATCCCAGATAAAGTTGACTACCATAATATAATATGTTTTATGCAAATTGGGCTTTTGTCTTTTGGTATACCAGACATTGGACTCTAAACCTGAGACCGGCATTCAATCTTCGTTTACTACTCTTTATTGCAGGGTTCCTCCATTTCATTCCATTGTGATTTATTCCAGCCAGTTCCTTATTTATTAGACCTCAAAAGATCAATTAAATAATGAAGGACCTGGTTTGACAAAGTCCTGCAATGGAATGGAAGAGCCAATGTTGCTCACCTTTGCTGTATTGTGTTGAGGACACTGACGTTATGGCGAGCCAAATTATCATTTAGAGATATCTCGAATTGCATTTAAGATATCTTGAAATATTCAGAGATATCTGTAAATCATTTACAGATATCTTTAAATGAATATGAGATATATGTAAATAAACCCTTAAAAATGAAACAGAGACATCTGAAATAGATGTACAGATATCTTCTAATAATGTTTAGCTAGCATAGTACGCCAAACTGTCATTTAGCAATATCTTGAAATAACTTCCCGTTCATTTCGTGATATCTATAAATCATTTGAAGATATCTTGAAATAACTTCCTGTTAATTTAGTGATGTCTCTTAATCATTTAGAGATCTCTTGAAATGAACAGGAAGTCATTTTAAGATATCTCTGAATGACTTCCTGTGGAAATGCTCTGTTCTGAATAGACTTCTTGTCCATTTAGAGATACACCACCCACATATATCGCGGGTGTCGGGGTCCAATACAAATCTGCTATTTATCGAGGGCCACGATATAGCAAGAGACCCATAGAAAAACAAATAGGCTAATGACAAATACTGTACAACCACTCCCTCAGTTTATCGTGGGTGTCAGGGTCCAATATAAATCCTCTATGCAACCCGCTTTTTCTCATTTTTCGTATAAAAAGCAGCACACCATTTTAATTCGTACTGCGGAGGGTACTGTCAAGCCCCTCTTGAGGTGTCGTGGGCTAGTCGACGAAACACAGAGGACGGAAGGTGCCCACTTGAAGACCCCAGAGATGTACCCTGCTTAGCTTAATCCAGACGGTTGTCATGCTGATGCGCTGGGGAAACGGCACTGTGTTTGATCCCCGGAGTCAACTTCGCAGCCGTTGTGTGTACTGATGCGCTGGGGAGGCAAAATAAGCTGATCCCTGGAGCCAGCATTACACTTCAGCCATCAGTACCAGGAAGAAGGATATCTACATCATCAGATGGAAAGAAATACAAATGAATGGAGATGCAGATGGATCACATTAGTTTACTGTAAAGCTACGTCTTAGTTGGTGCTTATCTTGGCGAGAGCCGAGTTCAAATCAGCATGAAATTTGAACATCTACTCTCATATAATGGAAATCAATCTTCTCATCAACTTAAGTCTCCAATTAATTTCATGAATCTTCCTCTCCAAATGCCCAAACCGCTGAATTGAAATAATCCATTCCCAACATAGGAGGCTTGATACTAGGGAGCTGACGTCACTGCCCTGTGACTTTTGCTAGTGCATTGCTTAGAAAAATGCTTCAGCAAGTAGATAATTAATTTGCTTTGTGATATTGTGCAATGCGTGTGTATATGATAACAGTACGATATTAATGCTTTGTTTTTAATTGTTCTGTATATTTTAGTTTAGTACAAAATAAAACGAACAGTAATTCTAAGTGAAATTGTCCATATATAGTGCAGCTAAGGCATACGCAGTTAGAATGAAAAAATGGGGAGCCAACTCCAGAACCGCAATATATCTGAATCAGCAGTATAGCGAGGGCCGATATAACGAGGGGTGGGTGTATCTCTAAATGAACAGGAAGTTATTTAGAGATATCTCTAAATGATTTAGATATATCTAAAAATAATTTAAAGATCCAATTAAAGATACCTATAAATAATTTTGAGATATCTCTAAATGTATTTGAGTTATCTTAAAATGATTTAGAGATATTTTTAAATATTTGAAAACATCTTCAAATTTTTGGGGATATTTGGAAATTATTTAGAGATATCGTAAAATATTTAGAGATATCTATAAAGTAAATTGAGATATCTATAAATGATAATTTAAACATCATCTAAACATTTCTTATGTATTTATATAACATTTTTTTTCAGACTACTTTAGTGCAAGTGATTAATATTTCTTAATATGCACATGCAGTTCACGCTTATTATTGTGTATAACATATTATTGATAGAAGCCTTATATTAATAAACCTGCATACCTTATTTAAGATTAACCTCATAGCTTGACTGTTTCTCAGAAACCTGTTAATAGGCAATTAAAGATATTCAGCTAATTAGCAGCACACTAATATTGTTTGTTTGATCTAAATGTCAACCATTATGTATCATGTATAATCAATCCATCTTGGAGGTGGGTTGAGATATTTCTTTTTGTCCTCAATTTTTTTTTAAAGAAAAAAACATTATTACAATATTGAAATACTTATGTACAGTACATGTTAATTAAATTAATTCCTTAATGCTGTAAAAATGTTTGTATTATAGACATTGCAAAACACAGCCCTGTTAACTCCAGCAAAGATTTACCTTAATGATTAGAATCTAGTGTTGATGAAAAAAATGTTAATTAGCAACTACAAATGTTAAGATAATTAGTTATATGCAAATAAGGGTAGAGGGATTTGATGCATACCTAATGTTTCTTGTTTTTCAAATACATAAAAAATAGCTCTCAGTGTTTTTTGTTTCTTAAATAGAGATTGGAATGCATTGTTCTATTGAATGTGCATACAGTATTTTCTCTCTGCTTCAGAGGGCTCAGTAGAATTTAGCTAAGCAGCAAAACATTTTTGACATTTTATAATTCAAATGTTAACTTTATGTACCATCCTCTGTACAATAGAGGGTTTGGTAGACATTAGCTGGTCATGTAGGCAAAAGCTTAGTCAATTAAATGGTGCCATTCAGGTAAGGGTGAACGTGTGGTACTGTGCTTGACTGCCTAGGGCCATTCCAGCTATAAGTGTGTGTGTGTTGTCAGGATATCAGGACCCTAGCTATTGGGGTGGGTAGTGATTGGTGCTTTTTAAATTTACTAATTTACAGGAGACTGGTACTATTTATTGCTAGTGATTGTTGCTACCTATTTGAAATACTATGTGGTGTTAATGATTATAGATATCTATTGAAATGTTATTTGATGTGATTTAATGATTATTGATATCTATTGAAATACTATCTGTTAATTGTTGATTCCTGCTGGTTTTTGTTCCAACTGTACCCTAATTACTTAATTGGACCAATGAAGTGCTTATTAGAATCTTAACTGGTCCAATTAATTTAGAGTACAGTTGGAACAAAAACCAGGAGGGACCGGCCCTCCAGGATTATTATTATTATTATTATTATTATTTCTTTATTTAGCAGACGCCTTTATCCAAGGCGACTTACAGACTAGGGTGTGTGAACTATGCATCAGCTGCAGAGTCACTTACAATTACGTCTCACCCGAAAGACGGAGCACAAGGAGGTTAAGTGATTTGCTCAGGGTCACACAATGAGTCAATGGCTGAGGTGGGATTTGAACCGAGAACCTCCTGGTTATAAGCCCTTTTCTTTAACCACTGGACCACACAGGATTGGACACCCCTGCTCTAGGGGATCGCTCACCTCTATATAAAAACTAAAGAGTGTGGCGTAGTCATGACTACAATGATTACCTGCCGTTAACTGTGATAGTAATGATGGCATTTAAAGTCAATTAATACAATAAATAGGTGTATATTTTCTTTTGGTAGCAGGGTGGGCTCCGCTTGTGTATTCTACCCCCCCCGGCGGCCCCCTGTTACATTTATATTTTTACATTGCATCTACTATATGCAGTTGTTTTAATCAGCAGCAGAACAACATCATAGAATAAAATGTAGGAACTCGTAATTGAACCCCTGTGCAATAGACTTCCCTATCAAAAGATCCTTTGATGGCACAGCAGAAATATAAGTTTAACTTAAAAGAAATTGATTTTACTGGAGATGAGGCATTTAAGCTTTCACATTTTAAGACAACAATCAATCCTGCAAAATCCCAATTTATTGTACTTACAGAAAGTAATATGCAATTTGGTTGCTGCTATTCCACAGGAGGTTTAAGGTATTTGCATTTGAATGCAATTTAGTTATTTAGTTTCAAGATGTATTCATAAGAAAATGTCCCTTTCTGTATGAAATGACAACCTTTAGCTTTCATGTGTCTGCACTGGTGGTTTGCATATTCTTACAAAACACTGTATTTTTCTGGCCCTGCTGCTATTTTACTGATTCTCTGAACACATGTCAGTTCCACTCTTGCCTTTATAAATGAGTCATCCAATGTATGTGTGTCTGAACACATTTAACATTCTCTTCAGTCAGAATAAATGGATAGAACTAAACAGCTTAGCAGCAATTATTATGGAACGCCTGAGTTATAATTTCCCCTGTGGTTTGGTTAGCCATACAAAATTCATAAATCTGAATTGTGGCAGGTACTTATTACTTGTCACAGGTGGAGATATGCAAAGATTATTTTAGCAGGGTTGAGGTATCAAAGAACCTTTCTTTCACATTTCTGATAATAAAAAAAATTGTGTGTCTAAGACGCTGGGATGGTTTAATTAATTAGTATTCTTAACTTTTGAACTATCCTGCTTAATTTGAGTCAATATGCATGTCAACCAAAAAAAAAAAAAAGAAAAAGAAAATGGAATCAAATGTTTACCCTGGATATACCTGGCAGGGTTCGAACTGGTTTACATCTGTGTGGTGATGCTCATGTGCAAACACAGTGTTCAACTGAAGAAAATACTAGCTATACTATGCTAGCTATACAATGCTTCTATCTTGTGCTATAAAATTAAACAAAATAAAATATGTTAAAAAAAGGACACTTTATCAGCAATAACACAATATGTATTTTTAACTCATCCGTCACAGCCATAAACCAAGTATTCATTGTCTTGCGGTTATACACCACTAAGCTACAAATTCTTAATAATTTAGCATTGAATTCAAAATGACCAATGAACAAAATCTAATCCAAAATGAAATGAGGTTAGAGTTTAAAAGCCTCGTACAGAATATAGATGTATTTAAACACAGATTGTCTTGACAGAAACTTGAGCATAAACTATGCAAAACAGCTGGGTTCATCTGCATTCATGATCATAGAGCTCACTGACAGGGGACAGAATGAGCCAGGGCAGTGCATCACACAGCACTTCCTGTTACACTTGTCCTCCCTTTAACCTTGCAGACTGGCTGCAGTCAAATTAGGAGATCCAGGTCACAGCACTAATATAACAGGGCGGATGCTAGGCACGAGAGCCAGGCTTGTCTGCATTCGTTGTTATAGAGCTTTTAAATTCATCTCACCGACTGCACAGAATCACACTGAAATTGTCTGTTACAGCAGCATGCATTTTAATACACTATATTATTTATTTAATCCTGAAAATAGTAAATAAATATTAACAATATGCATATAAAATATATTTAAAATACAATAAAAGCCCTTTGTACAGTGTACAAGTATATATCACATGATATATAAAATGTGTTCACATTTTGTGTCAATTTATATTATATATGAAAATGTAATTTAAAAATAGTTATACTCTATATAAACGTGGTTACCTTGAAAAGAAAATACTTACGTCTTAAAAAAATAAATAAATAAATAAATATTTGGAAAACTATTAATGATTCAAATCATACCCAGGCTAAATATTTAGTGAGGATTTAACTTTAAATCTGCAAATGTCAAGTGTGGCTGGATTTTGTGTTAATTTCTGTCCTAAATAATAAATGACATAAGCTTTGACCTTCAGCACTATGGGGTTATACAGGCACACAGTGTCATCATTTACATCCTGTGTCATCATCGGGATTACATCACTTCTGTCCTGCACCAGATAAGATCCTGTATCAGTGGAGGATTATCTCATGCAATCCAATTTATTGGAAGTACTGGATGGAGACTGCTCTTTGTCACATGCTGTCACTTACTCAACTAATGATATGATCTCACACGAGTGATTACATTTGTATGCTGAACTACTTTTACCTACATCACTTTTGCCCACAGAACAGGCAGCAATCAGTTGCGAAGATACACAATAATAAGTCTACTATTATTAACATACAGTTCTCAGTATAACTAAAAAGCTGTATACATTCACGCCTGTTACACTGGATAACAGTGACAGCATTGGTCACCACTTATATTATCACTTGTTTCTGTCAAAGTACAAATTTGCTGCTAAGAATCTTATTGCCAGATGGAGTGCATTTTGTCTGCTGTATGCCAAAACAAGAAATCTATGACATCAACTGAATCTTTTAATTACATTCTGTTGATCAACCTTTTCACACTTTTCAATGAAAATGGCAAAGGAGGGTTATAGGACTGTGTGCATCTGTGCATGGGTTACATCAACACTAGCGATAAATAGCCAATAAACAGACGTCAGACGCCCTAAATCCTATATTAAAAACCCATCATCTGGGATTTTCATCACATATTTGAGGGGTTTGTGTTTTCTGTAAATGTTTTCATCTATTTACATTCACTTGAAAAAGTGACTCATCTGACTACATCTCCTGTCTCTGTAGCAAGAGCAAGTATTAGCCTTTTATCTTCCCTTGCTTAGATATTTTTGTCACAGCAAAATGAGGATCTATTTTAATACATTTTGAAAGCTCAGTACGTGACAACTAAAAATGACACCGAAGCTACATTTCTCTGTTGTCCTGTACTGTCAAAAACATTTCTATGGACTGCTTCTCAGGAACATAAATTATGATTAATAAATGGCTGGCTTTTAAAAGAATAGTCATGCAAGTAGATTTTAATTTTAATTTAATTAGATGATCCTGCATACAAGTTTTTCAATTTATAGACTATAGAGACGGAGTAATATAGTTTTCAAGACATTTTGCAGACAGTTTGCTTTATGAAAACTTTTGTAATTGCAGTGATGTCATTGATTGGTATTCATATTAAACATACCATTAACTTAAAATGTGCATTTTGTAAAATCATAGGATTGCAAAAAGAGAATAACATTTATGCATCTTTTTTCTGTGCTGTTTTGTAGTTTGTAGCAATAATATGCCAATAAACCAGGAATCTTTGACATTTTACCCTTTAGCCTGTAATTCTTCATCGGTTCATTGCTAAATACAAATATATCAACTGTGTACTTGTCTTCTTACAAATTCAGCATTGAGATGTACTGTATGCCAGATTTCACAAGGGGATAAATGCCTTAAGAACATAAGTGATTTTTTTTATAAAGCACTTATGAGATTATATAACATTATTATATAAGAGGATTATTGTATCTAAATCAACAACAATCAAAATAATTATTTAATAAAGAAAAGAGTGACATAATACAAAGGCCACATGGTGCCCTTTTTATGGCAAATACAAAAACAAATCTGACTGGGCACTTAGGCACATAATGTACAAACCAGACCATTAGCACATTTATATAATTGCTGCAAATCCATGAGTTACAAAATAATATCACATGTATTTCTATAAAATTCCATTTAAATGTACCAGTATTATTAATGTATTATTTTATAGTTAATAATATGATTATAATAATGTGACGGGCATTAGAAATTCTGATTTAAGCTAAATAAGTGGTCCTTTAGTTTCTGTATTACTCACAAACCAAAATTAAACTAGTTTCTAGTGCATACTAAAAATAAAAACACACCCAAATTCATTCATCATGCTGGCAGTATTATGGTCCACTTGGTAACTGCTGTCATGGTAAACCACATCTCCAAAACATTGGTGTTATATTTATTTAAATTAGAAATCTATTGGTTTATTTTATTTTATTTTATTTTTACAAATTAATCTACTGTTTGTAACCTAATAAATGTCAGTTATTTGGAATGTTGTAGTTGCCATATTTCAGACGGAGCACCCAAAGGTTGCCACATCATACTTTTTAATCATTAAATTCTGCATTGTGGAAATCAAATGGACCCCCTTTACCAACGCAATACAATTACAATGGGAAAAAAACAACAAGGGCTATAATTGCCTACTTAACTAACATTTCCACTTTTTTCTCATTCTCTCCAAGCATCCAAGATACAGAGGTCTTAGGAGAGCAACTCAGCCCCCTTCTTTATAAATGTAGCCTAATTACTCTGATTAATTTGCATCACCTGCAGTCAATCCAATCGCTTGTTATACTCAGGACAGGTTATTATTGCAGTGTGAAATCAATTTACAGCTCTCAATGGAACCAGAACGCAGCACCAGCAACCATTCCAATGAACACAGGATTCTGCACAGTTTGAACTTTCACACTGTTCAGCCAGGCTCACAGATTTCTTTTGTGCATGCTTTTTTTCAGTTCAAAATGAGTACCCTCACTTTACAACAATTGGAAATCTGTAGGACTAAGTGTGGAATATTATTGTGAAAAGATGATTACTTTATTGGAATATATGGGGTAAATTGTGTCACACCAAGTGAGTCTAATGTCCAGTGATTTATATCTCTGACTTTTTAGGAGTGGCCAAAATATTGCAGCTGCTTACCTTTTAGTGGAGGGTATTTGAGGGGCACTTTTAAAGAGTCCTGTACAATTATTTTTTTTGCCAGCATTTCAATTACATTCTCAACACAACCTGCCCGATACAATTAAACATTATTTAAAAAGAAAAAGATTGTAAAAGACCCCTTGGATTTGGGACCCTGGTAGTTTAAAAGAAAATAGCTTTTTGAAGATAAATTGAACACAAAAAACATCCTGGCCATAACCTGCAAGAAATGAGAATGTCATTTTGAAGACAAGCAGCATTCAAATGTGTGGAAAGAAAAGTATATGAAAAGCTAAACTCATCAGAAACTCATCTTACCATTTTATAACAGAACATATCAGTTCATAGAAAGTGGAGTGACAAGTAATTTGGGTCCTATTTTACTTTGTATAAGCTGTGCAATAAAAATAGTGAACAAGTACATGTATCTTCTCAATTATTATTGAACCTACTTTAAAGGCGTACATCCTTTGAGTGAATAAATAAGCTAGTGCTGTGATATAATACTCATTGCATTCCCAGATCTGAGAGTCACAATCATTAGCAAGTGAGAAACAAGTGTATGATAAAAAAAAGAGCTGTAGGGATAAAGAAAGTTTTTACATGAAAGTGTTTTTTTCCAACAGTAATGTACAATATTCTTTTTTCACATTTGTCATAGGTTCAGTGTTCATTGAAAGAAAGATATTTTACTGGTAGAAAAATGTATTCCTATAAGATATTTCAATTCACCTCTTGTTGTTGTTGTTGTTGGAAGCAAGTGGAATGTACATTTAGGAAAGGAGATTTTATAGTATTTATTTATTTTCTATTTTTATTTATTTATTGCCACATGCTGTTAATAAATGATTGGCACCTGTCTTCATTTTGTTTGAATACTGTTTCATTATCTAAACTTTTTAGAATGGTATGACAACAATTTAATGTTTGACTATTTATTGGCAACTAAATGGTTTTAAAGTAGATAATCTACTGTAATCTATGTGTATCTATGAAAATGTTTTTTTTATTTTTTTATTTTGTTCGTCTTAACTGATGATGGCTGTCTGTGGTTGCTTGTGTTGCCTTGCCTCTTCCACTGCTTGTAAGGGGGTGGGAGGGAATGTAGAGTTAGGTTAAAAACCCTAACATCGCATTTCCCTACTTAACAAAGTTTTTTGCAAAGAATATATACAGTGTGTGTGTGTGTGTGTATATATATATATATAACTAAAGTACAATATCAAATGTTGTTCTCAGGGAATGATCTTTGGAAATGCATACCAGTATATCGCAATTTACAAATATAGTTGCAATGTAATAGCTACTTAATTATATTTGATTCCAATAACATTGCAGAATCATTAATGTATACTCAGAAAGAAAGAATTACCTCTCAACATTGCACATTTTGATTTTTGACCATAGTGAATACTATGCAAATACTCAGTGACAATGATATCTTTTCAGTGCAGAGATGACCTTTCAATTTCGACTCTACAGAACCTCAGCAGCCCTGTCACGTTACTTTCCAGCTGCAGTAGTTCAGCTGAAGCCTGAAAGTAAAAGTGACTTTGATACTGACAATGACTCAGTTCTTCCCCAAAACTGTTAGAAAGGTCACAGATGAAATTTACCAAATCCATCCTGACTGGAGAGGTTGGTCTGACCTGAATTTCCTGGGGACTTTCTGCAATAAATCATATATTTACAGCAGTCAATAAATATGTGTTTCATTAAAAAAAAAAGCCTTGCTGAAGCTGGGAGATTTGCTTTAGGGGTGGCTGGGTTGTCTCTTTGCACCAGAAGAATTATATTCTGTAATTCTAGAACAGGACTACAGTGACAACAATGGGACGAAGTTCATTAATTCTCCCTGATAGTATCACAAATAACAACAAAGGAAATACTGGCACCTGCTGTTAGACTTGCATCACTTTACTGAGGTCACAAATTAATTAGGGGATGGAGATGTAATGATGAAATTGATTTTTATTTCAATGTTTTTTATTTTTATTTTACAGCAACATACAGTTTCCCTCTTCAGGTACATTTACATTTCTTTCAGCTAACCAGAGTCATTTACTTCTGTTCTATCTGCTAACATCATACATGAATTCCAGATTGATATTCATATAAAAGACATGTAAAACCAAAAGATTTTAAATCTGGCAAGATTGTTGTATTCAGGCCATAGTGTATAAATATGATTTATCTTTCTAAAAAGTACTGTAGATACAGTACATACTCACTTGACTGGTGTAAATGACTCTCTTTTTGTGTGCATATAAACTATTAAACTATAGAATTAAATAACCATTGGTAACATATGTTCCCAAATGCATTTGTTTGTCGTATCTTCATGATTTACTTCTAATCGTACCAGTATGAAAAATAATTAAATTATGGTGTTGCAACAACATTCAGATCTTTAAATACGTTTCATAAAACACATTTCCAGGTGTTTCAATGAATATGTTAACACAATATTTAAGTTGACTTAATAAAATTGCATTCTTTGGTTTTATTAGTTAATTATTTTTCACAGTCCCCCTAACTGGAGGTGTGTGTGATAGAATATGCTAATTCTTCACCTTGGTCTCAGTCAGGAAGTATACCTGCATGTGAATGTAATCTCTGCTGGGGGGCTGAAGTCTTTTAAAAGAACAGGCAACATGGCTTGTATGCTACAATATTACAGAGCCCCGCTGCCCATCAAAGAGCCCTGGATGTTTGGGTGCTTTTGTCATGTATATGAGCCATTATGTAGTTGAAGAATCGGCTGATAAATTTAAGGAGGGGGTGGGGGGGGGAGAACAGAAGCCTGCAAGGCATTAATATTCCACAGGCATCAAAGATATTTCCCTGGAGGAACCCCTTTAGACCACACTGTTATTACAGTGTCTATCCATTATCTCTTGCTGTACTTGATATTAAGACAATAATGGAGAGAATAGGATTATGTGCAGATGATAGGACATGTGAAAGTAATTCAGAAAGATAGGAAATGAATGGACAGGTTTTTTTTCCATAGGATATGTGCAGAGTTAGCACAGTGGAAGATAAATGATGTGAAATGAAATCTTTGCACTCGAGCAGGGCCTCAAAATGAATGTTTCTATATAATCCTACCAGCTTAACCCTGTTGGTACAGAATTCATTATAGGACTCAAATAAATGGAGGATAAAAGTTCTATTTTGAAAAATGCAACACATTTGACAGTAGACAGCCTGTATACTGGTCTCAAGTTCTGTCTGGCATTAAATTTGTGGCTTAAGTTTTTAGAAATATTCGATTATATATTTGTTACAGTATTCAAGTAAAAATACAAATGTATTTGCTTGCAAGAAGCATTTTTGTTTTGTATTCTAGATGTATTGAAGTGTGTGGATTCTGTTTAAAAGAACTGTATGAAACCAACTGCAAATGGTTCAAAGACAAAATTAATATGCAAGAGCCTTATTTAAGTCTTAAAAAATCAAATTATCCATCAATTTAGAATGAATGAGAATTTAACAATTGTATTATATTGCAGTGCAAAAAAAACCCCAACAATTTGCACAAAGCAGCAATGCAAGGGTTATACTAGTCAGTACTGTTTTTTATTTCCCATTTTATTTGTATTTCCAATCCATGTATCTGCATTCTTGCATAAAAAACAGAAACATAACAGCATAAAACAATTTAATTTTTAATACATCAAGGTTTTAGTTGCAATTCTGGACCTCTTGATAACATTGTTAGCCTCCTGTCTTGATAAGCTGCCAGAATAACATAATGTTGAAAAGCACTGCATGAACTTTAAATACATGTGCAGTAGCAAACTACACAGATACCAGGCATGCATTAGTTTCAGTAACATATATTCAGCATTGGATTGCGTATAATGGCCGAAGTGTGTATTCTTTTCCAGTATCTTCCTTTAGTTTTATTAATTTAATATGGTGTGCCATCTCTTTTTCAAGTGGTGTTTACCTTTTGCAGATTTGAGATTTGAAATCCCCAAAATATCCTTGATTAAATACAGCTTATTTAATCAAGGGTTAATGCAGTTTGGGGATTTAATGTACAGTACGTACCTCAAGCTTGAGCACTCCAATTCTTAAGAAGGGGCTTCAATGCAAGGACATGTACTGCTCTTTCAAGAAGAAAAGTAAACTACAGTACAACCACAATAAAATGCACATGCCATATGTTTAAATGGGTCAATCATTTACCAAGTAAGGTACGAATAAGTTGTACATAAAACAATTAACTTATGAACTACTGGCTTCACATGGAAATTATAAATGGTTACATGTTGTTCAAAAATACTCAGGAAATTAGTTGCTTGGCAATGCATGACGCATCACTTAAGGAAGGAATGAAAGGCATTGGATAGAAATTAACTTTCTTAGATTGTTGTGTCATTTATACGCAAAATGGCACTGATTAATCAGTTTTGTAATCAGACGTGAATTATCTTAAATACATTCTGACAGCAGTATGGTTTGTAAAAAAAGGTTTGTTTTTAGTTGTGCTATTCAGTTTTATATATATTCTGTACATTGTTTTGTAGGCCTGACTATGATCACATAATTGGAACTCTATGCCTGGTCAAATCTTGGTTCAATGCATGATAATTTAATAATCATTTCTCATAGAACCACATTTAGGGTCTTCATGAACAAACACTTGAGGGTCTTTACACCATGAGAGTCTCTACATTAGTTCTTTAAAAATGTCAGTGGTCCACAGCACGATTCCTCTAACTTACATGGGCGTTTGCAATGCTGTCATACTGTAAAATAGATTGATATCATTGCTTGCACAGACAAGTTATCAAGGGCTCAGATAAGGATGATATTATAATGATAGCTTGAAGACAAATTAAAAAACCCAGCTCTTTATAAAGCAGGAGGCAAGAGTGTTCTAGGAGCTTCAGAAAGGAGTGAAATGTATCTGTGGCAAATTAGAAAATGTGATTCAGTGATTTGAGTAACTACTTTTGACAGCACAGATTG
The DNA here is from genome assembly GCF_902713425.1 of Acipenser ruthenus. Lineage (NCBI taxonomy): Eukaryota > Metazoa > Chordata > Actinopteri > Acipenseriformes > Acipenseridae > Acipenser > Acipenser ruthenus. Next base: position 10,363,030 of record NC_081198.1, on the reverse strand, counting down.
TGCCTGAGTTCATGGATCCATATCATTTCAAACCAAATTGATTTCCACATAACTTTTTCATTAAATATCACCTATTTGAATGCACAGCGTTGATCAGAATGTTACATCGGTCTGTTCATTGGGATTTGTGTGATGCATGATACAGGTCCCCAGGCATTCATAACTTGCGGATTTCTCACAGTCCCAAAATAAACCAGTCTCATCACCACTCCAATCCACCATTCATATTGTAAATGACTGCAGCTGGCACATTTAACTGTAATGAGGCCTCATGTGTCATTCTAGAAGTCTGTAAGTACAGGGAATCACATGATCTCTTATCACACGGCATTGATACATTGTAACATTTTACCTGTTCAACATTATGAATACAGTCTTTTAGATTTGTTTGGATTCTTACCCCCCCCCCCTCACAAACACACAAACCACCAGTTTATCTTTGGTGTACTGGATTATCTTTTTTAGCAACTTTATTGAGTGTGACTGATGTGATGTGTTATATATCCTGCCTGCCATCCTACTGGACTCAGATTCTTATCTCTTTAGATATCTGATGCTAAAGCCGTCTACACTGAGACGATTTGACCTGGCTTTGTTAGCAACAAAAATGTGTCAACTGTATGCATCCACATCAAACCAACACCATTCCCAACATGTCACTTAATAAGGGTTGGAAACTTAATGTGTCTTTGCAGCTTTCATTTTTTTTTTTTTTTTGCATGAGCAACAAAAATCAGCCAGTGGTCTACTATGGTTGGCCAACAATAAACTGGTGGCAGACACCGCTGTCTAGCACGTCCACACAATATGATTCTGTTGTTGATTTGGTTGCTCTACAGTGTTGGCTCAGTGTAGACACAGCTTAAGCAGGGCTGGATCACATAACTTGAATGATAGAGCTCCAGACAACACAGCACATAAAGTAGTGCTGGTGACTTACAGTAGTAGCGGAACTCTCGTCAGTGAGTCAGAACTCAACAGGTTCTTTAGAATCTTGTAACTTATAGTTAGTGCCATCCTTTGGAATACTGTAGATGCTGAAACATTTATTTTACTCTATATAGCCTACTGTCTATGATATGGATGCACGGTTATCATACTTCTGACCATCACAATAAAATGTGTCAGTTGGCCCCATGTCCCTCTCTTCCCCAGACATGTAATATTTGTACATGCTATCTGAGCATGTAAAATCACAATGATATGAACACAAACAAACTGTTAATCCTTTGAAGTACTACTGTGTTGCACCATCTCATTACCAGGACGAGACTGCATCAGAAACCCTCTGTAATTTGTTCCCCAAACTAAAATTCATTGTTTTGCTGTTGCTGGGGTCTTCACATGTTCCTTTAAGGTAATGCACTGGTATTATATTGGTATCACAATAGTGTTTTACCATTTTTAGGGGTCTAAACTTTAAATTAAGACGTAAGCAGTGGATGAAAAGGCTGTGTTTTCTTAGTGGATTTTATTTGACACAGTCAGGTTGAGATCTTGCCAGAGCTAATGAGAGTTGTCTATCACAAGTATGCACCGGGCATTGGACTGGGACTTGTCAAAGTCTTTTAATCAACTGATACACCTGGTACATTGTATTATTCCACAGTAGTTATTATGGTGATGATTGATCTGAATGTAATAGCATAATCTATCATATTAACCGATGGAGTCTGCAGTTAAGCGCACTTAAAGTCACATAAATTTCTATAACAAAAAAAACTTTTGAATTTAAGAAATAGTGACATACTTTACAGCACTTGCTCAAGGAGAGGAATGTGGCTCAGTGTATTACTAAGACCTGCTTTGCACTTCTCTGGCAATTTTGACAGTCATTTATAGAAATGGCAATGATTTAATGACACCACCGGTGAGAAGCAGTGGTTTTCAAATGACATGATCCATAATCAGTGCTAAGTAGTGCAGCGCAGCTAAAGGAATGCTGCTGGGTGGCATCTTATGGACTTACCACCCACAGGGTCTGGTGACTGACATTGTTTTTGGACTCAGTAGCAATTTGGAATATAATTTAAAGGCACTGCAACTGTTGTCCTGTGATGTACAACACATACAGGATGGTTGTCAAACATGTGTGGTAAAAATGTTGACTGTTTTAATAAGAACACACAAACATTTTATTGTTGCTGAATTAGTATAGACAATAATCTAAATCATCATAGAAATTAAAAGGAACTTTATAATTTATTATCCTTGTTGTGTTCTGAAAGATCTTTTGAAACATATTGAGCTATTTTTTTTTTACATATTTGTATTTGCATGTTAAGTACAGTTTATGTTGCAAAGCTTGATAAATCTTGGTTTATTGGAATTCTGCAATCTCAATCAATGCATAGGTTACTTATGATACACCAGTTTTTTTTTTTTGTTATTTTTTCAATCTAGTGTGACAGGTAAACTGTAATTTGACACTGTAATTAGGCACTATGAAACAACTTCAAACTACACCACTATCCCTGGCCTGTGGTCGTGCCATTGCTGTATCCACTTCAGCCAGGAATCTGGGAGTAATCTTAGATTCTGGTCTGTGTTTCGTCTTCTTTCTACCACCTACGAAACATCTGAATCCATGCTTTTGTAACATTGCATATTGATTACTGTAATACATTGTTGACTGGGCTGCCTTCTCATCTGGTGAATCGGTTACAACTGGTCCAAAATGCTGCTAAACGAATATTGACTGGTACTAAAAGGACTAAGCATATTACACCTGTTTTTGAAAATTATAGTAGTTATAATATAATATATTTTGTTCTTGTGGTTATTGATGAACCAGTATATCGGTAGTCCACGACCTCAACACATTTCTCAGTGCTGTCCACCGGGACATGCAAAAAAAACTAGTTTTATGATCCACGGTACAGCTTTTTAGCACGAGAAGATGATTTACCCAGCCTTTAAAGTTGTAGAATGTTTTAGACACATACTTTTTATAGCGCATGGAATGTGTGTGGTATGTGTATGGTATGTGCATGCATGCTACATCACATAAATAATAACTGTGGAAAGAGCGTGACGACTTTTTAAGCTGCATGGAAACCCAGCCAGTGATGACTTGGAGACTGCTTCCTTTCAGTCATTATTGCTTTCTCTATTAAACCGGCGCACTCTGTCTCCAAATCCCCGGTTGGAACTCCACGCTGGGTGTTTGTTTATAAGTCCTGCGGTCCAGACCCCAGCCCTGCAGGTAGGTCTCCACTGATTAATCCTGGATCCGAATAGGCAGATCCCCACATCCCCTGTAGCAAACAGGGATTTGCAGACACAAACAACCAACAGCTTTTCACAACAGGTATTCTTAATTCTAAGGCTCATGTTTCCGGCATAGATAAACCCAGTTTAGGTCGAAAAGAGACGCCTGACTAGCTGTGCAGGCTCTCTTTTACCAGCCCCTCATCAGCCAGGAATTTGGCTGATACAGGCTGCAGGTGTGGGCCAATTAAGGCTAATGATATTATACCATGTTCAAACAATAATTGCCTACCTAACCGCACCTGCAGCCTGTTCACCCGTTAACTTCTTAACGTCATGGCAGGCACGTACGCTGCCCACAGGTCCCTCCGATCTCTATTGGCAACACCTGTGGGCGCGCCCCCAGCCTGCCATGAACGCCTCCTGGTGGTGAACTTGGAAGCTGGCTCACTATATATATATAGTCATCATTGTGTGTAGCATCCAGCAATAAACAGTATCTAAAGTCAAACTCTGAATTTATACTTGCATGATCATTCAGAACAATCAAACAATTGTAAACAGTGTAACGCTGTAAATCTGCACACACTAATTAGGAAATGGTCAGCTGTGAAAATTAATCAAGGTTTTAGTGTACATTAACGAGTTTGGGTGTTATTAAAATAAATAGATAAAAACAATTGATGAATACAATTTACATTCCCAAGGGGATCAAGTAAATTTAGGTAAGTACACAGAGTTTCGTTCAGGTAAATTGGTTCTTTAAGTGGCATTCTTTAATGTCAGCATCAAGCTGAAAAAAAATCCTTTAAGCCTTCAAGGAACTCTCAAAAGCTATATGGAGGTTTCTTTCTTCCATTTAGAAAATTAGGCTTCTGTCAAACATAAAAATGCATCTAAAAGCATTGAAAGCACTCAGGAGCAATGAAATTGTTGTGAAAATGTGCTCTCCTCTCCAGGAATTTCCCATTGGTTCAACAAGATTTGCTCAAGGAGAAAAATGTCCCCTCTCTACAGATAAAGGAGGTATTCAGTGTGACTGCACCTTCAAGCAGAACATATTTTACAAGCTTTGTATATACCTGTATATATTGCTATTTTGTTTATTGCTGGATGTGTGTGTGTGTGTGTGTGTGTGTGTGTGTGTGTGTGTTTGTTTGTGTGTGTGTGTGTGTGTGTGTGTGTGAAAGGAGGTATAACTGCAGTGTACACATTAATTTTTTTAATACAAAAAGGTTTAAATGATTACAAAATTATTTCAGGACGTTTTGGAACAAAAGCCCTTTTTTAGCTGTGTAGAAAGAAAAGTAAACATAGTACAGCAAAAAGTTATTTTTCAAGAATTCTGTGAATGATGTCATGATTATGTCAGAATTAAAAGTTAATTTCAATGATATATACACTACACCCTCGCTATAACTAGCCAGTTGGGGTCCAAGCATTTTGTTCGTTATATCGAGGGGTTCGTTATAGCGAAATGACAATCAAAATGAACTATAAACTGTTGGAGTAAGTTAATGAGATGAGATTGAGAATAAAAGTAGAATTACATGCACATGTTCATCTCATGTATGCAGTATTCTGTCTTTGCTTTATCCTATTTGTTAAATAATTAAAACACAGTACAAAAAGCAAAAATCCCAAATTGAAGCTGAACTTTTATTCAAAATCAATCTGACATGAATCGTTTCAAAGTGGACCAAATCTTAATCCAACATGCAAGAATCCCAAACTGACCTTTTATTCCAAATCAACCCAACATGAAAAGTTTTACATCAAAAGTTCATCAGATCCTCAAGCTTTTTTCTTTCTTCTTGTGACAACTTTCTAAGCTGCACAGAAGTGATGACTACGGTGGAAGAAAGGGTTAAATCATTAACTTAGTCCCAGAGCAGCCCTGACACAGAAATTCTAGACATTGGAAAAAAAAGTTGTCTTGTAAACATGCAATTAATTGTTAAAGACCAGGGATAAAATTATTGACTTTTTCTCTGTCAAATCGCATTTCACTGTGTCATTCTCCCTAACATTTTGAAAGGTTCTCTTTATCGGCAGGATACTATGAGGAGGCTACAAAAGGTTTGGGTCTTATCTGTTTCTAACAGACAGCTTGACTCCTCAGAAATTCAACCCGAAATAGAAATCCAGCCATGAGTATTTGCTGCCAATTGTGCAGAAAGTAGGATATGACAGCAAAGTCACTCCTGCATGCTGAATGAGATCACTTTCCAATGTCTTCTAATGTCAATATTAGCCTTCAAATACACTGTGAAAATGCATCTCTATGTCACAAGGCCAAAGAACATTACATACATCATGGCTCACTCAATACAGAATGATGGTTTTCACACTATAGTACATACGAATGTGTTTTCTTCAAAAGATCCTAAATCTATAAATGCTTATTGAAATTCACAATTGTAAATTGTCTGTGGATTACTAAAGCAACACATTTCTGAATGGACTGTCGAATGACAAAAATAAATACACAAATAAAATTAGAAATGAAAAAGATCCAGTAAATCTTACCAAATAAGAACGAACATTATAGCAAACATGTATTTGATTTTCAATGTTTTTTTTTTTCATAGCATTTACTGAAATGGCTGTTCTTCTCAGTAACCAATCACTGCAGAGCGAACCTTGATTATCTGACAAATAGGGGGCATTTAAATCATATGGCTATATTTAGTGCTGACTTCTACACAACATTCAGCATACAAACCGTTCATCTTTGTGATGCCTGTATTACTTACCAGTATTTATTTATTTATGTATTTATTGTGGTTCACATTTCACTCCTGGCAGTCTGTTCTGCTCTGCATTCATATAATGTAAAATCAAATACACTCTTTGGCAAAACATAATTGCACCCAGAGTTGTATTTCAGTTATACTCTTTTGAATATTCTAATCTGGCTAGACTCCCTTGTTAGAGAGGGACACTTGCTTTCACAAAACTTAATGATTGACATCTAAACTAGTGTTAACTTAAAAAAAAAAAACACATACATGGTCTCAACCCCATTTAGGTGTATTCTATGAGTTCAGACAACACAAGATCTACTATATATCATCAAAAAGCAATACTGAAATGCCATACTGTTCACCTTTTGTATAACTCCAGTCAGCTTGGAAACACCAGGTTCTTCTCATCTACCCTGGGTGAGAGATTTAGGGAATAGATTTTTGCAGGTGGTATTATTAATGCATGTGTAAGAGCATTGGGGAAGCTGAGTGGATCTGTCAGCTCAGACTCTGCAAGATAATAAAAAGACACCCTACATGTATTAACCTGTTATAAATCACAAAAACTTTTAGCCAACATACTTCATTTTCGAACAGAGATGTAGATTTCATAAACAGGATTAAATCTATCCACAGGATAATATGTACTGCAATTTTGACAAATAAATTAACAAATCTTTTTTTTTATTTCTGTTTTTTTTCTTACCTTTTTCAAAATCTTCTAAGAAAAGTTGTAGTAGTGAGCTGCAGAACAAGAAACAAAAATCTTATACAAGATAAAACATTCTTTACATGTTTTTTTTTTGTTTGTTTCTTTTGTTTTTATTGTTAAAATAAACAAACGTATCACTTTTCAAATAATCAACGTTCAGATGCAACACTTGCATATTCCCCGTTTGTCAAAAAAAACACCTAGGTCGTAAATTGATTGAGGCCTGCCCAACTAAGTCAGCCCAGACAGGTTTGTTTATTTTTCTAATCATGTTGTCTAAGATTACAGTGCTAAGCCTTCTAAACAAAAAAGAAGAGCCTGAAATAACATCTCATCACAATTTTAATCTTGGTGACTGGTTTGGGCAAACAGTAGGTATGTATGTTCATACAGCTCATGTCCTTGTTGTTTTCTTTTGATTTAGGGCTTGGTCAGTTCGGTCTATCTTAAATGGGTGATGTTATTAAAGATGTATTTCTCCCTTGTGATTTCATAGAAGAACCGAAGCTGAAGACAGGCACAAATCACATTGAATCTAAATACCGCCATCATTGGCCCAAGTTTATGAAAACCATAAAAAGTAAATAGCTTTAAATGACATTTTTGGTCACACTTTATTTTGTGTTTGTGTTAAATTGTCCATACTTTATATTAATACAATAATCCAGTATTTTATGACAATCTCCAACGTTTATTTATTTATTTTATTGAATCTTTGTAATAGTGGCTTAATGTGGGAATCTGTAACTGCATATTCCATATTGGTGTACCGTAATAACTGATGACTAATTGTGGCAATGTGCCCCGCCCCTGTGTGCATGTGTGTGTTATGTGTTGTATGTTGCGTGTGTTAATGTTGGTGTATTGTAGTTGGTACACGGGATATAAATGGGTGTGTGCAGCACGAGGATTTAAATTGTATAATTATATTTAGGCACGGGATTGCACTTCACGTGCATTTAAAGTATAATATGTGAGCACGGGGTTGCACGTAATGAATTCACGTGCTGGGATTCAAGTGAATAATTAATTAGTAATTGAATCCCAGCACAACAGTATATATAGAGACACGTAGCATTCACTCGGGGTTGGGTGTTCGAGAGTGGAGAACGGGTGAGAAACGTTAACGTAAAGTAAAGTAAAGTAAAGTAAATTAATATAAATTAATATAATAAGTGTTTGGTACTCACTGTGTTTGTCTGCCTGTCCGTTCACCGTTTGTTAAGTGTCTGTTCGTTTTTGTTTTACCTGTTTATTTTGGCCGCAAGTGCCGTGTCCTGTTTTTGTATTCTCTTATTTTGTTTATTAAATGCTGAGCACAACCAAGTGCTCAGCTTCACCAACCTCACTGTCTCTGTCTGTTACTTCCTGTTTCTGGTCTGACGTCACCCACTGCAGCCGTCTTTGTGACACTAATACAGATTTTTTTTTGTTTTTTCTTGGAGTGGAAAAATAAATAGTTTTTTACTTATACAACTCGTTTTTAAAGTCAACAATACTATTTTTCAATACAATTCAATAAAACACGAAGCTTACTCCAATGCATACACCTAATGGAAAAAATATACGACTGTGGTGTATATAAGTTCAATTAAATCAACCTAATTAAATTTTTTTTAAATGGTAAAAACTCTAATCAGAAAATAATAAAACAAATTTCAGCTGAAAATCACGTTAGAAATCACTTTAAAAATCCCAATTTCTGTAATGCTAATAATACCGAATACAAATGTTATCCTTTTACAAGAGATTACTGATGGCCTTAGAGAAAAGAATGACACATTATACATTGCACCAGTTGGTGATGTATCTGTTTAGGCATGCAGAATTTATCTGACCTTTTTTGGAAAAAATATTTACAATTTAAGATTGTGCGTTTTACTGGGAAAATAATTATATAGCAACTTGTTACAAGTTTTAACAGTTCTTTCAAAAAACCCAAATAAGGTGGGCTCCCGAGTGGTGCATCCAGTAAAGGCACTCTGCATGGAGTGCAGGATGTGCCCTATAGTCTGGAGGTCGCTGCCGACCGAGAATGGGAGCTCCCAGGGTGCGGCACACAATTGGCCGAGCGCCGCCCCAGGGGGGAGGGCTTAGGTCAGCCAGGGTGTCCTCGGCTCACCGCACACCAGCGACCCCTGTAGACTGGTCGGGCTCCTGCAGGCTTGCCTGTAAGCTGTCCAGAGCTGCATTGTCCTCCGACACTGTAGCTCTGAGGTGGCTGCGTGGTGGGCCTGCAGTGTGTAAAAGAAGTGGTCGGCTGACGGCACGCGCTTCGGAGGACAGCATGTCTTCATCCTCGCCGCTCCCGAGTCAGCACAGGGGTGGTAGTGGTGAACTGAACCTACAATTGAACATTTCAAATTGGGAGAAAAATTTGGGTAAAATCAATTGGCGACTACTGAATTAAAATAAATAAATAAATAAATTCCTAATTAAAAGGATTTTGTCTGTTTCTTTTTTACTTCAACTTATTTTTATTTTTTTTGTCAGGTTCATTAATGTGAGTAAGAGCTTCATGGAGTGCCTGGAGTCTTCACTTCAGTATACAGGTTGCACAACTGATTAAAGATACCCTGGTGATAATTGCTTCTTTGTGCATTATTTGTTAGATCAAAACAGTATTGATGACTGAAATGCTGCTAATAAGTTCTTAAGTAATGTAAAAGCATCCTTTACTTCAGAATAGGGGCTGCAAAAGTGTTTATTAATAACCTATTTGCTTCTAATAAGCTCTTAATTAATGAAAATGAAACATTCGCTTCAGAATAGGGGCTGCAAAACTCTTTACTAGTGACCAACAGCCTCCTAATAAGCCCTTTATTGGGAACAAAGTCCAACTCTGGGATAGAGTGTTATCCATGCATGGTCCACTTTGTTTTGTTGCTTTATTGCCAAGGTATTAATCATATACAAGCAGCTAGTAGGATCTAATATGGCAGCAGTGTGGAGTAGTGGTTAGGGCTCTGGACTCTTGACCGGAGGGTTGTGGGTTCAATCCCAGGTGGGGGACACTGCTGCTGTACCCTTGAGCAAAGTACTTTACCTAGATTGCTCCAGTAAAAACCTAACTGTATAAATGGGTAATTGTATGTAAAAATAATAATGTGTAAAAAAAAAAAAAAAAAAAAAAAAAAAGTGATATCTTGTCACAATTGTAAGTCACCCTGGATAAGGGTATCTGCTAAGAAATAAAATAATAATATGGCCAAGAAGAGTCTTCACTTCAGTATAAGTCATGCAAATCCTTTATTAATGTCCAGTAACCTGTTAGTAAGGTATGTTTGAGAATAAGCATAATAAGTACTTAAACCCTTATTAGGAGGCTATACATGATGTGTTATGTGCTAATTAGTCACAAATGAGTACATAATAAATGCCTAATATGTAGTGCTTAAAATAAAGTGTTACCACTTTTTCTTTTTTTACTGCTAATTTAATAACTTAAAAGCCTGTAATACTGTTATTGACGACTAAAATTAAACCTGATTTTCTCCATTGTCACTCTGCGGAACGAATCTCCAAGATACAATAAGTACTCTGTTGCTGGGTTACCTTGTTGATTTCAAAAGCAATTTATTTGCAAAAGTTCATTAAAATCCTTCTACTGTAAAAGCAAAGGGTAATACAGTCTGCATTATGCACTGGGTTTTCTCATTTTCAGTGTGCAATGGGATTTCAAGGCTTTTGTTAGGAATGTTCATTATATTAATTGCAAAAAACTATGTAAAGATAACATTAAGTTTGCGACACAAACTCACAAAACTAGGGGAGTTGGAGTTAAGATTTGACACTACGGCAATCTCAAGTGAGACATGTTCTACATAGGCATCAGAAAATAATGTCATAAATTAAATAAAACCACATAGCAGAATATATGTAAATATTACTTGTATGTTTACATGACTCGTGGCCTGCTGTCGTAGGTACACATTTTATTGTGAAGTATAATAATAGTAATATTTTTCAAAACTCTTAAATTGGTCGAATGCATTAGTCATATTTATGATATTTCAACTGAAAACCAGTCCTATTTCTGTAAAATGCAGTGTACCAAAAAAACCATAAATTTCCATAATATATAGCATTTTGAAGTTTAATATTTTAACCCTATATTGGTACAGATAATCACATTCAGTTAAACATGTTTATTAGTAATTCAAGATTACAGTTGTACTTAAAACTGTAAATAATGTGTTTCTTTCTTTAATGCATATTTGTCAAGTTAGCAATCTTTTACCTTTGTATAATTTATGTAGATATTTTCACTAACAGCTTAAAATAATATAATTGCGGAGTAATTTTTTAAAATATTAACTGACAAACTTACTCTGGCCCATCATTACTCTTGTAAAGACATGCATTGACACATGAAAGTCAAGTGCCTCTGAGCCATTGACATGGGTCTGTTTTGGAGGTTTGGCTATGTCACTGACATGCGCCCGTTTTGGAGGTTTGGCCATGTCATTGGTATGCGCCTGTTTTGGAGGTTTGGCCATGTCATTGGTATGCACCTGTTTTGGAGGTTTGGCCATGTCATTGGTATGCGCCTGTTTTGGAGGTTTGGCCATGTCATTGGTATGCGCCTGTTTTGGAGGTTTGGCCATGTCATTGACATGGGTCTGTTTTGGAGGTTTGGCCATGTCATTGACATGGGTCTGTTTTGGAGGTTTGGCCATGTCATTGGTATGCACCTGTTTTGGAGGTTTGGCCATGTCATTGACATGGGTCTGTGTTGGAGGTTTGGCCATGTCATTGACATGGGTCTGTGTTGGATGTTTGGCCATGTCATTGACATGGGTCTGTGTTGGAGGTTTGGCCATGCCATTGGCATTCAACTGGGAGTTGCCTATAAAGTAAATATACATTTTTTTCTTTAATTCCATTCTCATATGTCTTTATGTATTACAGTTTTAAAGTAACTGTAGTGGAATATCTTTTCAATGGATAATCATTAGGATTCCATATATTCCAATAATAATAGTTGTCCTCTTTTAATTGTCATTGGATTTGTATAAATATGTTTTAATATTCATCGCATATTAATTAGAATCTACATAAATTAAATATATTGCCATAAAAACAAATGGAAGATTATTCCCTTCCAAATATAAAATAACCAAAGTGGTGCCAAAACAAAATGTATTTTAATTGTCACATATAAACAGTTACTACTGGACTCCATCCAACACAGTCCTGTTCAGTCCTAGTGCATTGATTAATATTTACACAGTAGTTTTATTATAAGAATCGTTACCCATATGGTTTTATCGGCCCAAACATTCCCAACTCAGCAAAACTGAAGCCCTTGGCAGTTCAGCTCAGATTAGAATGTTTTAAAGAAATGCAATTCGATGGAAATATTGCTCCAAGCAACTTGGCACCATACCAACATGTTGCTTACAGTAATTTAGTACAGATTAAGTTCTTAATTAATATTGAAGTAACAATACAATTTGCAAAGCTCAGTGCACAGTTTCCAATTCTTTTGTGAAAGGAGAAATAAAACTGCTAACATTATAAAACAAGCAAGATATTTCTGGTTTTAAGGTAAAACATAAGAAACAGTCAAGTAGACAAATCATTTGGTATTTTTTAAGTTCTGGATAAAAAAATATCTGTTTGTGCATTGCTTGTAAAGACCCCTATAATGAAAAAAACTGAAAGCTTCCAGTTTGCTATAGTCTGAAGTTAATGGAAGGGGGAGCAATAGAATGTTTCACTCTAGTTACCATGTTAAATAAATGTATCACAAAGTACAAAGTAAATATTATTTGAATTAACTAACAGCAATTTACACATGTGCTTGGAATAATAATAATTATTAGTAGTAGTAGGTTTTTTTTTTTCAATCTGTAGCATTTTATCACTTGATATTCCCAGGTGGTCTCCCATCCAAGTACTAACCAAGCCCAACATTGCTTAGCTTCTGAGATCAGATGAGATCAGGCTTATTCAAGGTGGTGTGGCCACAGGCAAGTAGTAGTAGTCGTAGTAGTAGTATTATTATCATATCCTTACTTTTTATCTCTGGCCTCCCTGTTCATTTTTTAACCCCTAACAATGTATAAGGATCTCACTGCAGAATAAGGCTTGGAAAATATCCCACTGTGTAATATTACAGCTATTGCCAAAAGTTTTGCATCACCTTATAGAATTAACAAACTTTGCTTCATAAGCTCAAATGAAACCTGCTGAATAATGTTACGTTAACATATTGAATTGCATACCGCCTTGTAGTTTTCCTATATACCATACGTAAAGAAAAACTGACACAAATTGAAAAATGTCAAATCTAACATGAAAATACTATTATGGCTTCCAGTAGATTTTTGCAATATCATTTTGTAGGTTTTTTTGAATACATGATGTTAAATAAAAGATTGAAATTATGTTCATGCTGTTTTTTTGTTTTTTTTTAAACCCAGGCTCAGTAAGTTAGTGTTTTTAAAGTAATTAATTGTGAACGTTTTATTTCTGGCTCACTGAGCAGCAAGTAGATGTAGACCTATTAAGAGTGACTGATCTGTCACAGTGTGGTTATTAACACTGACGCTGCAAATCTCACAAGCTCTAAGACAGGGTTACTCAATAGGCGGACACGGTTCGAATCTGGAATGCCAGAACATTTTGACCAGACCGCCAAGTCATATTCCAATCTATTTTTTTACTTGCATTCATATTGGAAATGCTGTGAATTTTGCAGACAGCATAGTTTTTATGAGAGTGTGGTACGCGAGGGTACAGTAGGTGTCACTGTGATAGTAAGTAGCAGATACTCAGTGCGAGCTGTGAATGAAACAAAATATACAACAAGTCAACACAAATAAAGTGCGTTGGCTGCTGTGGCCTGTTTTGTAAGCGTCAACATATCCCTCTTCTATGGCTAATAAAACAACCATCATTAGTATTTTTTTTGAAAATACACAATTAAGATAACATTTTCATACCTTATAGTACGAGTTCAGAAAATCGCCCTTCACAAAGGCCAAGAAAACAATGACGAGTACCGGTGCTACAGAGCCCATTTTTGTTAAGTAGTAGCTTTTCCAAGCCAATTAAAAAATATGACAGGTAAAACATATAATATTTTAATAAAACACATACGAGTCAACGCGCATTTGTGTTACTGCTACTCCTGACTCAGGTAAAGCACACAATATGGTACTATACTGTACTACTCGTGTGTACAAAACTTCACTTTACAAACGGTAGCATAACGGACAGAACCCTGGCCACAACATCTATCCACCAGAAAGTGCTTTTTGTGAACAATGAGTATGCTGATTGTATAGGTGATTAAAGTCGTCAAATGCTACGATCCATGTCAGGCTTACAACACATAGAGCTAAAATGTTTCCTATCTTAAGTATCTGCAGAGCACATTACAGTATGTGTGCCGATATTTGTTCTCCAAGATGAACATTACTAATATTAATATCAGCGTCCTGTCCTGACTGATGCAAATCTTTGCGTGTCTCTATTGCTCTTGCTGAGCTCACCTGTAACTCAAGGTCCTTGAGGACCTGCCACTTCTCCCACTTACTGTGAGTTAGCACTATAAATGCACTGAATGTAAAATGACTGTATTATTTATTATTTATCAGGTGTTTTTATTTTTAATTCACTTGAAAGAGAAAGCACAGTGATTTTTCAGTTCGTTTGTTTCTTCTTGTGCTTCAGTTTTGTTTGCTGCAATTTACTTTGTTTTTGCAATGATGAAACAGTGTTTGGCTCTGCTAACACAGACACATAAAAGAATACAGTAGTTATACGGTGTTATGGTTATGGCAGGGAAAGAACTCATGCAGTAACAAGTCAGTAAAGAAGGTAGACTAGTAACAATGAGAGTTTTGATTCCCTCAAAAACTCATTTAAACCTAGTGAAGAACTCTCAAACCAACAACATGTGTAAAAACGATATTTGTGTAGCTCTGTGTTTGTTTGTCGGTGTGGGGATGGGAGTGAAAATGTGCTCCGGTCCTTGGCCTTGCTGTAACCAAGAATTCTAGACATTCAGAAGCTTTTAAAGGTTTAAACTTCTTTAAGAATCAGGTTGTTTTTAAAGTCAACCGTTTCAGATACATTGAGCAATGTACTGTAAACTGTACCTTAGTATGCATTTTGATTTTTGAAGGCTATCAGATTTATGACCTGGTTAAATTAGAAGATCTGTCTAATTGATATAGTAAAATGTATTAATAAAGAATTATACATTATTTCTTATAAACTAGAGTTCAGCATTTAAATACAAAAAGGTTATTTTATTGTATTTTGTTGAATCAAATTTGGCACGCAAAAACGCATGTCTCTTTAAAACTACTGAAAAGTGGTTGGAGAAATGGCTGTGGTGACGTAACTATAGGTTTTTATAGCACATGGGTCCCTATAACTGACTGACCTGTACAACTAACTAAGATGCAGAAAGGATCAGAACAACATAATAAAACGTGCATCGACTACAATGTTTGACCATGTGCTACACCAGGTAACCAAATTGTTATTCTGAGTTTTATATTCACCAATTCAATTTGAAAAACTTTCAGGACTTTATCAAGCTCGTTGCCTTTCTGAAATATATATTTTTTTATAAACAAGTGTAAAATGTAGTAAAATATATTCTGAAACGAGTTTGTGGCAGCATGAATCATTTTAGTTGAATTAATCTTTTACTGAGCACATGCTGTACAGTACATGCTGTGCCTACCTGTTGGTCACCTTGATAGCTGTTAATTAAAGCAGAGATTGGAGGCTCCTTAAAATGACAGAATCAACTGGTATAATTGTACTGCATGGCATGGGCTGTATTTCTTCAACTATTCTCTGTCTCTCAGGATACAGGCCAGCGTGTGGGCTGAGCCATTATAAATCATGGAAGTCGGCGTCGACAAGATGGGTTTACGAAGTACACTTTTTTTTTTTTTATTCAGAAAAGCTCAAATGTTAACCTATGAGAAGCTTATATGTAAGAAACATGCATTGTCCAAAATGTATTTTTTTGCCTTTGAGAAATGAAAGCATGCAAAGGGCACAGAAGGTATAAGTCATGATGTTAACTGCCCTTTCCTTCCCACTTCCAATTTGTCACTCCTACTGATAAATAATACATATGGGTGCTAATTTAACAACACAATGATCAAAAAATAATACTGGAATATCTTTTTACTGTTTTCTTCCTGGTTAGTTTAAAAAGTCTCAACCCAGGTGCAGAGTTACAAAAATAATGTAAATGTTAATATATATATTTTTCCTAAAGACACAGTACTGTCAGTGATATACTCGCTGCTGTAAGAAATTAGCTTTAAATGTTCAGATTTGTCTGTACACATCACCTGAGATAGAAAAGAAAAACTGCTCCAGTTAGGAATGTCAGATTAAATTACACTTGATAATGCCAATCCACTCAGCTCCTGGTATTTGTCAAACACATAAAATGGAAAATTCTCCTTTAATGCTGGTCAGAGTGGAAGGAATATGTAGCCATTCATATTGTGTCCTTAGACATGTCAGACTTGTGAAGATCAATTGATGTGCAATACAAATTGTTAATATCTGACATATCTATCAAATTTAAGCTTCTTTAAAATGTTTCCATCTTGCAACCCTTGCAGCAACACCTGGAAAAAGTACAGCTTAAATATGTCCATGAAAACAAACCATCAAACCTGAATGCATTATTGATATCAGGTCTACCTGATGCCCACAAGGAAGTCCATAGAGAATATTTTGATTCCTGCACACAAACTTTGGGTGTGGTTTAGATGTATGTGTTCATTATTCTGAGAGCTAATATTGCACAGAAAACAGTTTATCCAGGTCCATTTGGAAGCTAGGCATGCTTATTTACACAAATAAAGTAAAAATACCACCAAACTGTTATCTCTGTTGCTGGTAGTTATACCAATCTCCAAAAGCCTGTCTACCATTTAAAATTAACAATATCTAATTGATTTAATTGGAAATATAGCATGCAGCTTGACTGTATAAATAGTTTATTTTAGTCTTCACTGTGTGCATGGGGTTCATTCTCTCAGAATGATTTGTGACAGTTCCTCCCAATTGGTAACTATCAAGTATCTATTGTACATCAAGGTTCTTCTCAGGGCAATAACACATAATGGAAGCACTTTAGATTTGGACTAATAGATTTCATAGCACAATTGCCCGGAGAGCATATGTACATTTAATAACATCATTAGTAGGTGTGAGTTTATACTCATATTCCCTCTAAGATGGTGGATGCCTGTGGTTGGGTGCCCCGCCCCTGTGTGTATTTTGTGTTATATGTTGTATGTGGCGTGTTATTGTTGGTGCAGGTATTGGTACACAGAGTGTGGCTAATGTAGGACAGGTGATTTAAAGTGTATATTTGTATTTAGGCACAGGGATTGCACAATCACTCCACATGTAGATTAAAATGGGAATTAGTATGGAAGCACAGGGAGCACAATTAGTTCACATGCAGATGTACCGCAGAGATTCCAATTGAATGATTGATTAGCAATTGAGTCTCGGTACAGCTGCATAAAAAGAGACATGGGGTTGTGTGTTCGAGAGTGGAGAACGGGTGTGGAGAGGAGAGGATTAATTAAGAAAAATAAATAACAATTGCATGCTGGCTTTTGAACCAGCACAATACTTGTTATTGTCTGTTGTCTATTTGTTTTGGCCATCTCGCCGCTTTGTTTGTTCAGTCAGTGTTTGTTTTGTTTTGTTCAACTTTTTATTAGCATATAATATAAGCATGTTCACTTGCCTGTTCCTTTCACTTTACTTGTTGCAGTAAGATGACTAGTTCATACTTGTAATTTTCACTGCAATCATCAAATGGGGAAACTTTTTATTTCCCTTTGAGTCCAGACTCAAGTTAGGTCTGTTGCTAGCATTCCTGATGGTTATTAATAGGAGATTGAAGCCTATTAAAAAGACAATGTGTGTCACAGTTCAATTACAGAGCAGTACTGCATAAAATAATACAGGATTACTGGGATGGTTCATTTCATACTGGTGTCTGGTAAGAGACATAATAAAACAAATCTTTACAGAGAATAAAACTAGACAAGAGTTGCATTAAATCAGGAGAAGACGGGCCTGGTGTGTTTTCAAGATAAGAGGACAAGTGGAGGCAGTAAAATGTTATTCTATAGGGTGGCATTTGTAGACAAATTACTACAACAAAGAAATCAAGTGCTGTCGTAGTGTTTATAAAACCAAAGTGTTTCAGATTATCAGATTGAAAACTTTATGAGAACATTTTATGTGTGCGTGGGTTCCTATGTTTCAATTTATGCCTGATATAGATTTCACGATGTCTTAATTTGTCTTGCTTATTTAAGTTGTATTTTTTAGACAACACTTACCCCCAGGACAACTATAACACAAACCCTTCTAGTGAGGCCATTAAGGTTATTTACTGTTACTTCACAATTTCATCCCATAGCCTCACTGTTGTCTCTGAAGGATTATGTTTGTTGCCAGCACCAAAAGAACATATTGCTACCCAGTACAGAATGTGAAATATCCTCAAAGCTCTTCATTAATAATTATTCTATATCATTTTTAAAAACAAGTAATAAGTTCACACAAATGTATACATGGAGCCTATTTAGAACACATATTGTCATTTTAATATTAAATGTCGTTTTTAATCCTTAGTCTGTGATTGAGATTGTAGTATTTCTTGAGGTTATATATATATATATATATATATATATATATATATATATATCAGCTTTTTTTTCAACGTGTTCTAATTTTTTTTATCATTAATGAACATTTCTGTAATGTGGGTGTTGTCGAGTGATTGAAAATGAGACATTTTGTGATTGAATTGAAAGTCGAATGGGTCAAAGTTCAAGTATATGGTCCTCTAGAGGAATTATCACTTTTTGACATCACTACTGTGGCTCAGGATGCAAATATAGCCTACATCCATGTATTACAGTGCCTTGCGAAAGTATTCGGCCCTTCAGCAGGGACAGGGAAGATGGTTAAAATTGATGGGAAGATGGATGGTGCCAAATACAGGACCATTCTGGAAGAAAACCTGATGGAGTCTGCAAAAGACCTGAGACTGGGACGGAGATTTGTCTTCCAACAAGACAATGATCCAAAACATAAAGCAAAATCTACAATGGAATGGTTCACAAATAAACATATCCAGGTGTTAGAATGGCCAAGTCAAAGTCCAGACCTGAATCCAATCGAGAATCTGTGGAAAGAACTGAAAACTGCTGTTCACAAATGCTCTCCATCCAACCTCACTGAGCTCGAGCTGTTTTGCAAGGAGGAATGGGCAAAAATTTCAGTCTCTCGATGTGCAAAACTGATAGAGACATACCCCAAGCGACTTACAGCTGTAATCGCAGCAAAAGGTGGCGCTACAAAGTATTAACTTATGGGGGCTGAATAATTTTGCACGCCCAATTTTTCAGTTTTTTATTTGTTAATAATGATTGTGTCCCACTTCTTGTTGATTCTTCACAAAAAATTACAGTTTCATATCTTTATGTTTGAAGCCTGAAATGTGGCAAAAGGTCGCAAAGTTCAAGGGGGCCGAATACTTTCGCAAGGCACTGTATATATATTATATATATATATATATATATAGTAACCGAGCTGCTTCCACTCGGGTTCGTTGCCCCTTTAAAAACTGACCCAACACACACAGGAATGGATTTTTATGCGCTGACGCGCTATTTTTAATTCACAAAAATGAAACAAACACAAAACAAACACCTAGCTCTTTACGAGCACTAACTAAACTCTCCGGAACACCCTGACTATAAGTGGGACGGCTAAGCCGTTTCCCCACCAAACACAGAACAACCAAACAAAACCTCACCGGTTTAAACTGCATCCACCTTTTTCTCGACTGCTCGGAAGCAGAGCACCTCTTCTGCCTCCTTCTACTCAGCAGCCTCAAACTAACTAACTGTTCTTCTCTTATACCCTGCACCTGGTACTAATTTACAATTGCCGCCCAGGTGCAGGGGATAATTAAACAATAAATCAATTAACAATTGCCCTGGGAGTGCATTTTCACATGTTGTTCTGCAGGGAGGAAATTAACCCCCTCCCTGCTGTCTTACAATATATATATATATGTTTGTTTGTTTGTGTGTTCTTTAAAAAAAAAAGCACTTATCAATTATAAGGCAAAACAGGCATTTGAAATGCAGAACTTTCTGAAGAAAATCTGTGTATATTTATTTATAAACAGATGATAATGGAAGTTAAGATATTATAGTGAAAGAGAGCAAAAATAAGCCAGGTTCCTTTTGTACATGACTGCATGATGTTTTGAGTTTCATGTACATACTGGCATCTTCACACTTTAGTATGAGTACATGATGAAAACACATGTAACCTGGAATTAATTTCCCACAGTCTTGGTAATGAGTGCAATAAAAAGCATTGTTATTGTATAGCTCTTTAACCATAATACATTGTGCTTGCAGCAGACCAGATCAGTAAATTTTCTTTATATATATATATATATATATATATATATATATATATATATATATATATATATATATATATATTAAAGCAGACATAATACAGAATATACCTTGGTCCTCTTTTTCAAGTCCTCCTTTCTGCCTGAAGTATTTTGAGGGTTATTTCTGACACTGCCAACTCATGTTAGAGATCCCAGCACAAAAGGACAGGGTGACCTAATCACTTGGTTGCCTGAATGGAATTTTCTCTACCATATAGGCCATGGTTAATCCCTGGATGACATTCCAGCCGGCTGAATATTCTTCTTTATGATCAATGGACTTGACACTCATTTTCCTGTAGCTTTTGCTGAGCATGTTATGCTGCACAGCTAACTGCTAAATACCACCATAACCCTGCAAAAGTAAACCTCTTTGACAATGCAAGACTGTGCTTGGAGCCACTGTGGCATAAGGCTACTGTCAGATACTGCTGTATTAAAGCCAGGCAGATGGTAATGCTCAGATAGTATAAAATATCATATTTGTTTTTTATAGATTAGGGATAGAAAATGTACAGCTGTGTGGAAGAGATATTGAGGGAATATTTCATATGTCATTGACGAGTAGGCTAGGTTATTTGAACGCTAATGCTGTAGCTGGAGGTAGTCTTTGATGGCTTTGTAGTTAGCAGTGGTAGTGCTGAAAATCGACTTTTATGTCTTTAATGATCTAGGCATCTATAATTGAAACTGCAGCAGATCTAACTTCCGCCATCCAAAACTGATAACCCTGCTCTATCATAGAGCTCTTTCTACCATGTCTGGATTGGATTCGGGAAAACTAACATGTCACCTATCTTGAAAAACACCACTGGAAGTATACTACTGTTAAAGGGTAAAGGTATTATTTAGATCCACCGCTGTTTATATTATTATAATAGACCCTATAAAGTAGTATTATGATTATATTTGGTGCTGGTTGTGTGTAAATTATGTGCTAAATATTAGGAAGCTTATAGAGCGAGAGCATTGCCTAGTACAGTAAATCTATGAAGACTTTAATCATCGTCTGACAGTATCTTATCCCTGAATCTAACAGAATCAATACTTTTGCTTGGATTGACATCACAAAACACACTGGTGCCCCCCTTATGAATCAGGACAGCACCCACACACTTATTTCCCTTATCTGGGATCTGCCTTGCCTTGCAGGGCATCGTCATCGACCATTGTTTCAGCTCACTGTGCTGCCCGATGGCTATGATAACTGATTCCAAAAGATGGACAGGGTTTTCAATAGGAAGAACAAAAACAGCGCTGTTCCTCCTAGCTCCTGCAAATCTGTGGCATTATCAACTGTGTGCGGCAGTCCATCTCCTCACCCCTTGTCAGCTACAGCCTTCAGCTTTCTGAGCATGCAGGTTTTGATACAAGACCCAAGATTATCCCTTCAGACTGTGCTAGGACAGTGATTGACTGTCTGCCTTGCAGGGGTGTTTTTGAATAAAGCCTACAAATAATACTGTACCACAGCCAATATCATCTATGCCCAAGTGTGACAGGGTCTTACGTCACATGCGTGGATAGCCACTGTTTACAAAGTACAGAGAGACATTGGGGATGGTGTTGAAACGCCGGCACAGGCGCGCAGGATTTATTAATACAAACAGAAAAGAAAGTAAAGGTGGTCAGCCATGGTAACGAACAGAGGACACATACAGCAAGCTGTACAAAAGGCAAAATAAAACACAGTGCAAAAACTACAAATAAAAGGTGCCCCAGAGGGCGAGCGCTAGCCTTATAAACCAGGCGTCCCGCTCCAGGAACCGGCTACACTACGTAACCCTCGCTATACATCACATGGGATCACAATCCCCTAACTAACCTACTCATGAGCCGATATTCATACAACGACTCGTGCTGCTTCATACGGCCTTGGCTGGGCATTGCCTTCACAAGCACCGCTTGCAGTCTCAGGGTTGCGTAGCGGTCATTTCTGCAGCACGGACCCTCTCCTCCTGAGTATACGCCACTCCCCTCTGGCATGGCGTTGCAGTCGCCTCGAACCATCTCCCGCGGATGCTTTTGAACTGACGGACACTCGGTCAAGACCCGCCCACCTGCTGATTGAGGTCCAGCACAGCCAATCACTTGCTGCCCTTCCCCTTAACCAAGCCTAGCAGGCAGCAAGTCTCAATCGTGCGCCCGTCTGTAAACAATAAATGTAATTAAACAAATCAACTCCGAAACGACACACAATAAACCCATTTCCCCATACAAATTATACCAACACTAAATACACACGTGCAGGGCAATTGCCCTGCTACACCAAGTAAACTAGTTTATTCCCTTTATGAACTAATACCTTCTTGTGGAAGTTTTGATTACATTGTATATCCTATTTACGTCATTATTTTTAACGGAGCCTTAGAGGAAATGGAGTGTTGCTATATACAGTATTTCAAATACTGTCTATTGATTAGAAATTAAAGCACCTTGGTAAAGTTGAAGATATACCTATGTAATTAGATTTCAAACTCCAAAATAAGGAAAGGTGTTATTTTAAAAAAATGCATTGCTTCAGTGGCATGGCGTTATTAAATTGGAATATTTGAGTGTAGTTAAATTAATTTAGGCATGTGTTTATTAGAAAGGGTTTATGAAACTCACAAAGACAAAACAGGTTTCAGTATTTTAATAAAATCAGTACACTAATTTGCCAATTAGCCATTTTACTTTTTCATTTCTATATGTTATCTGTATGCTGTAACTCTTGCACTACAATTAATTATACAGAAAAAAATATCATGAAATCCATACAATAAGTATTTACCAGTCAGTTAGAATAAAATCTTCACTTTAATTTCAACTTTGACCATGATACAATAAAGATGAGTTCAGTTATACTGGACTTGTAGATTTAGTATGATCTGTCTAAATTGTTATGGCATCACATGAATCTTGCAGTTTCTTTTAATGGAAACAGTAGTACAGAGAAGATGTGTGCAAAGTTAGATTATTTTGCAAACATGACAAGAACATAATCAAATCAACATCAACAATCTGAATTCATTATTCTACTGAGCACAGCTAACAGAATGGGGCCAAATAGATACATAGTTTCTCATAATTGGATGAAGCTGTTGTTTAGAGCCAGACAATACCCAGTTACAGTTCAACAGGCAACTTGTCATAATTGCTTGTTCGCAGTAGACCTGGATGTCAATGCAAATAGTTAGCGTAAAGGCAGTAAAATAAATTGGTCTCTAGTGTACATAAATTATACTTGCAGTGTAAAAAATGCCTCATCTATGTGGCAGCAGATAATGATTTAAGAGATGTGTAATGATGTTTGGTAGGTACTGACTTAAAAAAAAAAAAAATAGTGCTTCACACATCTATAAAATATGTGAAAAAAGATAATGAAACAATGAACTAACTTGCATTACAAACGTATTGTTGCAGTTGCTTTTATTATTGTGCTACTGGTACCTACTGTAAATGAAAAATATCACTAACATGTACTACTTTTAAAGTAAGGCAATTAATTGTAATAATTGAAAATGTATCACCCATTGCAGAACTGGCAAAACTGTCCCAAAACTCTGTATGTCTGAACAAAGCAAAATGTCAGAAACAACACTAAGAACCCTTATGAGCATAAAACAGTTAGTACTGGTTGTTTGTAAGTTTACAATAAATGAAAAATATATGTATGCATGTGTGTTGGCAAGGCAATCAAAGCAATTTCACACCAAGGACCTATTTTATTTTAATTATTTATTTTCTTCAATACTTGAGCATTTTGTTATTCACTACCAGAATGTAGCTCTTAACTTCAACTATGAAAGCTGCTACAGTTTTGTGAGCCTCTTGGCCAGGTCATCATTAAATGGGCTGCTAGTGGTGTTAATGGCTCCATGCTCCTGTGTGGTGTCTTGTACACTATACACATCTTTAGTGTGGGAAATTAAAGCTGTTGCATAAATTTCAAAACAACCAACCTTCAACACTGATGTTATTTCCCTGGCGAATCAATACAACTACAATTAATTTTCTGTTACCATGGATCTAGTAGGCCTTCTTATGCTATATGTACAGTAAAAAGGCAAGTGCAGTTGTTGGTGGCAATAAAGTTGAACCTTGTGCTGTGCACCTGTTGCCTACAATAAGTGTAGACCTTCAGCATGAATTCTGTAAGGGATAAAAAGTAATGGGAGTCATTTTATCTAAATCACCATCTCAGACCTTGGGTTCCACTAGGGATGTTTACAAACTCCCTTTATGGACTTTCCTGATGAGGAAATCCAACCACTGCATTTGGATGTCCATCAGGTAGTGTTGTGTCTATTTTCTCAACAGCTGCCTGCAGCTTGTCTGTCTTAGTCGACAATCTTTTGATCTGTCTGATGAGATTCATTGACATATACCAGGGTTGAGCAGGAGATCAAGGGTTTTAAAAGGCAAGTTATCTTTCCTCCCTGCAATATTATATCTTCACTTGAGCTAAAAAAAAAAAGGAAGATACTATTGCTGATCTGACAAGATACAGAGCCCTATCAGCATGGGCCAGTACAACCAGGTCAAGAGAATGACATGGAATTGACAACATAGCAGCATATTTGTACCTCACAAGAAGAATCATAAGCATCCAATCAGATTCTGCTCAAATGTGATGAGCTGTGAACATCCTAATTAATTAATCTACAAAAATCCTACAGAATGACAAGTGAAAAGAATACAGGGCGTAAGCTGTCAAAATTCTCCAATGATGATTCCTGCTTCTATTCTAAATTCTGTTGCAATAGAAAACATATGTGCTAAGATGTGCTTATTTATTTATTCATTTATTTATTTTATTTTGATTCCAGTAAAAGACAATCTTTTTTAGGCTGTTTTGTAGGGTTAATTATTCAATCTAAGCTCTTTTAAGAAGAATGTAAAGACAACATTTTATTTTTTTTAATCAACCTGTGCTAAATTGAGTTGTGGTTGTTTGTGAAATCTACAATAGTGATGGGTTCAAGTGAGTGTCATCTGTGTAGTGCTGTAGTCTTCTTGCAGACTGCACTGCAATACCTGCACTATCCCTCCTCAGGACTGTGAGGTTATGGTTTAAACCCCAGTGATGGATGACTCTGTGAAGCAAGATGGGGTATCCAGAGGGAAGTTCAATTCAATAAAAAAAAGTCTCTAAGCATTAGAGCTGCACAGGCTCAAAAGCTCAATACTGTTCACAACATAGGATCTTTTCGAGCTCAATGAGAACCAGATTTATCATATTAATTTGTTGAAACTTTGGAGAGAGAGAGATGGGGATTCCAGCTTAAGGCAATAACAGACAAAAAAAAAAAACACCTACTAGGTTCAAGGCAGTTTTAATTCCAGATACAGCATACAGACTGGAGGAGAGAATAGCAGAATACAGAAAAAAAAGATCATTATTAAAAGTTCAGCCAGGAACAAAAAAGAATTTGAGGGAAATGCACTTCCCACGTCTACTGTCACTTAACTGAAAAGATGGAACCATACTCGTGAACACTGCAGTTTCCTGGGTCAAAAATGTCATCTACTTCGCTATAACAAAGCTCCACAAGGTACCCTCCTCTCTCAGTGTCAGCTGAGCACTTGACAGCAGAAAAATCCAATCATGGTAAAAAGGAAAAACGGCAGCTGCTGCCGCATCATTATTTTTATTAAAGTGAACAGTGTTTTTTTTTTTTTTGCATAAGGTTGAATATGTGTGCTTGAGTATTATTATTTGTATTTTATTTATTAAGTCCACACTTCAAGCTAAATGAGGGTGAGGTTAGTTCATTAGAATACAAGTCACATCTGACAATATCATTATCCATGTGAGCCAGCTTGCTAGTTCCCTGAAAACCTTTTGAAAGCTCCTGTGTGGCTGTGGTGGGTAGCATTTAGAGAACAATGTTACAAATGGGGATATCTAAAGGCAGCCGCAGTGAAGAAAGGCTCTCCAGGAGACTATGATTGTAATTACCATACAGAGTTTGTCTCACTGGGCTTCAAATAAAGGTAGAAGCCACAGGCAAGGCATGTTTTATAGCACTCCACAATGAAGCCTGTGAAAGGTGTACATATTTGTGGCACATCTGGTCTCAATAAATTATCAGAGACATTGTGTACAGTAGTAATTTATTTTTAGTGTTGCCTTTCGATTTGAATAGTGCCCTTAGTTTTATGATATTGCAGGTTTTAAATGTGTTTAAATAGTATTTATTCATATACACTGGCTTAAGGATAGGGAAAAATGTAATAGTATTTATTTATTTAAGAATGTTCTGTACAGTTGGAAATGAAATGTATGTCTCAATGGTTCTTTATCCTGGCTATAAAATGTTGTCTATTGGAGCAGTTACTGTACATATTGAGAACCAGAAATACAGTATGAAATAAATGCTGTTTAGCTTTCAGGTTTCAAAATGTTTTGAAGCCTTTTTTAACCTTTAACCATCATGCATATGTACTCCCTCACAAAACCTTCCAGCTCTTTGAGATGATTCAGACACATCCTGATATTGAGCCAGGAGAAGAAGAAAGGGGAAAGTGCATTCCTGGGTTTCTTTTTTTATTGTATTTTATTTCAATTCCTACTTTCTTTTTCCTTTTATTCCATAGACTTGCAATATCACACACTGTTTGCACACTGTATTAGGATCACTGCAGTTTGCATCATATGTCTCGGCAGGGGCTCTTTGTGTCTCTTATGCTGTTTCCCCTGCCTTGTATCTGTAAAAACCTCAACCTCTTTAATCTGCCTTTGGAGAATAAACTCCTCTCCTTCCCCTGTAGACTACATTCAATCAATCAACTTGGATCCAAAATATTTTCCTGTTCTATGGTACTATGTCAAAAACTTACAGATATATGAGGAAGACAATAATAATAAACCCTTCTACAACTATCAGGTTCATTCACTGGTAATTGTTCATTTGCGGCCCAATACCATGTACCTTGCAGTTCGATTTTTGTATTTATGCAGCTGCAAATCATGTTCAGCTCACTTTTCAAATTACAGAAGCCTAAACAGTACAAACAAAATCTTGCAGACTTTCCTCAAAATAGCATATCTCAATTATAAAAGGTAAGGCATGTTTAACCTTTGAAGGGCTATTGAATGTGAAATTGATGCATAATTAATAACGTTTATATTACATTTGGAAATCATTTTCTTTGCAGCTTGAAGTATTTCTTATTGAAACTTGAATTATTTAAATAAGAACAGGGAGTCTGAGAGGGTGAGACAGAGAGAGAGAATGTTCTTCACTGACAAAGATCACAATCTATTTCATTGTTTCACTGCTAGCTTGACTTGAATCTTGCTGAGAGTCAAATAACAAAAGAAGAAACTGATTGCACTAGCAATTAATCAACTGATACCGGGGTGTTCTAGCTGCTTTAATGGAATATATATATATATATATATATATATATATATATATATATATATATATATATATATATATATATATATATATATATACTGTATATATATATATATATATATATATATATATATATATATATATATATATATATATATATATATATACCATTAAAGTATATCAGAATTCCCCAATAACCAAAGCAGGTCCATAACATTCTGGTGTCTTACAGAGTAACTTCACTACTGTTTAAAGAACATTGCAAGAGACCTAATTATCAAAGAAACCGGATTCAAAGCTTGAATTAAATCTGACATTGTGGAAAAATGCAAACAAAATAGTCGTCATATACTGGCTTTATATCATACTGTGACAGAGATCAAATGATTCTTGGTGTTAGATCTCCCTCTCGACCTGTGAGGGCACGGTGCAAGAGGAACAGAGTACCCTTAATTAAATGGCACGACAATTTATTCCATAGGGTAGGTGGAAGTCGGTCATTTAGGAGAGGAACAGAGCTACAGTATCCAAACTCAATGACCCCGACGGTAAACGGTGTGGCATCCGAGGATTGGAGGAGCGGATGCGCTCGTTAACTTAGGGGTCATGAGCGAGGATATAAATAGGGGGGTAGCGTAGGTGATCTGTTCCTTTGTGAATGGTTAGAGAAAGAACCAAAAGGAAACCCAGCAATTGTGAGTGTTGTATTTGTTAGTCTGTCTTGTAACATTGTTCTGTTTGTGTCGTTTTAAGACTACTAACACTATCCGGAGCTGCAGACGCAGGCCAGCAACAAATCCGGACACCAACACTTCCCTGTTTCACAACGTACTGTCTTTTCACCACAAGCACTTAAATCACGCACCGTAGGAACTGTGTCTGTGTCTTTGTGTTTTGTGTGGGTGACAAAACCGGACTTTTTGGTTTTGTGTTTGAGTTTACAAAAACCAAAGTGATACATGCCGCCGTAATCACTTCCAACATTATTATTTACAGGTATTTGCATTTAAGGCTCTGGTCATTGTAATTTATCAATAAACACCCTTGCACCTGTTAGCAATTGTCTGTGTGATTCATACCTGCACTGCACTCACCTGTATCCACTCACCACTTTGCCACACATACCCTGATAATTTCCTTTGCTCTGCAGTATTTTTATTTAGTGTGCTCAAGTATTTAACGCCCGATTTTCTCCCTCAATTTGAAATGTGCATCTATTTTTCTCCTCACCTCAACAATTCCCCACACAGCTCCTCCGATCCCATGACCAAGCCAGCTTCGTCTTTTACACCCAGAAACTTGAGAGCGGATGCCAGCAAGCTACCAGCCTCTGGAGGACAAAGGCAAGCCCTGCAGGTGTCTGCCTGAGCTCACTGGGCACCTGGCCAACAGGGTTCGCTGTAGCGTTATGAGATGCAACCCCTGCCGGTTTTGCCTCTCTAACCCATGGGAGCACCAGAGCCAATGCGACTCACCCTTCAGAATCACCAGCGAAGACCAGCGACTTTGCACAGCCAGGTCGAGAACCTGCATTGTATGACACCCTGCACACCACGTGGATGTGTTTTTACCAGGTGAGCCACACAGGGACGCACTGCTCCGGAGTATTTTGAGTATGTGTTTTGGAGCTATTTGAAAAACTATTCACATATGCAGAAAATTGCTATCTCAACTCAGCCAGGAAAGTGTTACTTCTAATATTGAAAGGTATTTTTAGCTTTCCACTTCATTGAGTAAACAGAGCTAGAAGAAGTACAGATACACTGTATGTGTGAGGATAGGTTAGACTGACTGTTGGAGGTTTACCTAGGTTTCCAGTTCAGTGCTTAAATTATAATGTGAGAAGTGGCACAATGCTCAGGAAAGCATATTACTTCCATGGCTCTGCAAAGCACTACGGCAAGCAGAAATGTCTCTGCTCTATTATAAAAAGTGTCTAATTTAATTTTTTTTTTAATGCTGAAACTGATTAATTATTTGCACATCATAATTAATTAATTAACCCTGTAATATCCATGTTGTATCACATATGATACATTACATTGTCACCCCTCTATATTATTTTTTAAATCAAGTCTCCTAAGCCAGGATTTTTCATATGCAGTACATTATGTGTTGCCGGACTGGGGGAGAAAAAGTGTTTTGTACAAGAAACGGAATCTAATTACATAAATAAAGTAGCTTTTCTCATTTAAAAAAATGCTTTACAGGGTTAATTTATTTATTCACCTTTTTTGTAACCCAGTGGCCATTGGCTTTGTTTTCTGTGACGCTTTAGATAATTTTTCATAAGCCGTTGCTTTTCATCATGCATCTTATATTAGTATTCCAACAGGAGACATTCCATTCCATTAAGATAAATCCACAAAAAAAATGATAAAGATTTGGTTGTCAGACCTTCTGCCGCTGTGATTCACTAATGAGCATTTGAAATGCATCATCTACCTTGAAGGAAGTGGTCTGTTATGTTACCTGATGTGACCAAGGTTAATACTCACTGACACTTCATTTGCATTGATTGGTTCCCATTTGGTGACATTTTCTTATCAATGCATTTCATTGTGAGAAAATAGAGTAATACAAAAAAAAAAAAAAAAAAAATATGGTGCCAGCCACTTCAGCGGCCCATATCCTGCTGTCATGTAATGGTATCCTTTTTGATGATGTGCAGCACTGAGATAACTTTGAGTGTCAAGATTAATGGACTTCGAACTCTTGCAGGAACAACAAGAGTATAAATAATACCTGCAGTATGGGAGTTTCACAGTTTTGTTTCTTCAGCTGTGCTTGATATTAATAAGGTTAAACACACTGTGCAATTATTCTGGAGGTACAAATAATGAAAACCCCAAAAGGCTACACAAATCTTTCTGAAATTCGTACTTTCGTGTCAACCTTTAAAAGATCACTGTCTCCACATTTAAACTTGCTTAGATACTCTAACTATGGAAATTAGGCCTATGGACCTGCATTCATTTATCTTTTTATATAGTCTTGTACTTAATTTTCATTAGAGGCTGTTTGATTGGCTGCTTATATACGTGTGTCTGCCATGAATGTTTCTGCATTCTAACCAGGACACACTTGAAAGTAAATAAATGTACAATAAGTGTTTTTAGTGAATAATTATGCAAATGCTGACACAATAAATGTGTGGGACATGCAATTACTTTGTAATAACTACATTGTAATAACTTGGTTGTTACAAATTGTTCCTGTTTTTACAGTACATGGCACCTAATGTGTAATTACATGGACATGGCCTTGTAAACAGTTTGTTACCTGGTGTAGCTACATGTTAACACAGGCCATTCTCTTACACACAGTGAACAGTACATGCTGTATTGTAACAGGGGTGTCCTGTTATTGTGTTAGCCTACTGTATTCCACAGCATGGGTGTTATAAAAACTTTGACCTGTACCTTCACCACATACATGGAACCACAACAGGGAATTTGACATGATGTTTAGAGGTGAGGAATACAACAACAAAAAAACATTCCCTGCTATTTTTCTGAACTGAGAAGTTGACCTATGACCAGTCAGAAATACATTGTAAGGAATAAGGAGCATGAGGAAACTCCTAAAGAGGATTGTGATTTGAGGATTTTAACAGGTTTCAAGAGCAGCATGGTTTATAACACAATTATTTCTGACAGCTGTTTTGAGTCCTAAATAAAATAAAATGTTGCTTAACCCATTTACAGTGAAATTACCGTTTTCCTGTAGAATTAAGACCATTAAGCATATCTGTAAAGTAGTCATAACTGCATCACTGATAAATAATAGAAATAACGGTGCCTGTAATATAAAAAAAGTATTGATTTTTAAAAAGGCTGTTTTTCCTGTTTTGTTTATTTGGCAATTTTGCAGCAATTATTAGGTTTCACAACCATTCAGTTAGTTCAATACCATTAAATCAGGTTAACATTCATTCCCCGAAATGGCACCAGCCTGGCTTTGAGAAACAGCTCATTTCTGGTCAGATCCAAATAAATTGTTACAGCCAGATAAATTGCAGATTCAGGCTACTCTTTTTCTCTATGCTATTATATATTTAACTGACCATCAAATCTGGTGCAAATAATAAAAGTCCTGCTTCAGAAATACAGGTATGTTGAATTAGGGGTAGGAGCAATTTATTTTTACCTGCTGGAAGTTCTCTGTATCAGCAATGATTAACTAGAATGTAACAACAAGGTATCGCTGAAGCCTTCCACCAATCAAAAGCCTCTGTTGTTATGCACAACGCTAAGGACATTATTATCTGTTAAACTCTATGCGTTGAAATACATATAATACTGTATTGTAGGAAGCCATCATTAATTATCCTTTTTTTTTTTTTACACAACCTTCAATTTCCCCAAACCTGTAATAAAGATGCATCTTGATATCTTAAATAAATAATGAGTACTTGATTGAAATTCATGTATGCATAAGTATTTCTATTTTCCATGAGCTAGGTTTAGGCTGTCTCCATTGATCAGTACTCTCTGAGCTCATGACAGCTTACTGTCCCTGTGGATTTACAATGTCCTGCCCTTCCATGCCTACTGGGAGAGCGATAGAATGTAAA
Source organism: Acipenser ruthenus (assembly GCF_902713425.1). Lineage (NCBI taxonomy): Eukaryota > Metazoa > Chordata > Actinopteri > Acipenseriformes > Acipenseridae > Acipenser > Acipenser ruthenus. The sequence continues at coordinate 10,330,932 of NC_081198.1, read as the reverse complement.
GTTAAACTACACATGAAGTGCAAAGGCAAACACACATTTTCTGACATGAATAAAACAATTGTAATGCTAACAGTGTAAGACTACTGTAGCAAGGAACAATTTGGTAGCAGGATGGGCAATTTAAATGATTGGTCCGAGTAGTTTTATACTGTGAAAATGATTTAATTTCTTTCTGGAAATTTTACTTGAACATACTTCTTAAAATGGGCCCATGCTTCAGGAAAACAAATACAAAAATGACTTTCCGATATCAATATAAAAAAAGGTGAGAAGAAAGAATTGGTTTATAACATAAATAGTAAGTTTTTAGATCAATATACTATATCTAATTTATGAAGACTTTTATTGTATATCACAATATATAAAGCATGAGGTTACTGACATTTCTGCTTTCAATGTTTAATTATTACAGAATTTAGTTGGACCAAAATATTTTGGAATCCATAGTACATAAATCAAACAGAAGGTACTTTCCAAAACTATATATTATTAGTTTGTATTAGTAACAATGGAATTAAGACAATGGAATTCTACATAGTTAATTTAAAAAGTGGATTTTTTTTTTTTTTAATTGCTATACAGTATTATGGGATACAGTATTATTATAAAGCTCAGGATTTCAGGGCATTTTTTCATGTCCTTAATTAGCCACGATATGAAGTAAAATAAGATAAGCCATATGATTTGCCTGATAAAATCAATTTTTAACAAAGGCAACATTATTGACTGTGTTCATTTTTAAGTAATTAGAATTTGATTTGCAACGCTAAACCTGTCAAACTAGGATTGAAACTTTTTGGGTCAGTTCATTTTTGGAAGAACTGTCTGTTTTCTCACTGCAGCAGGCAGTGCGTGATGCTTTTCTTTCAGCAAAACCTCACCTGTTAGTATAAGAACAAGGAAATTGAATTGCACCCACTAAAGTAAGTAAGCAATAATAAGGCATTGTTTTCAGTTGTGAAAAAGTGGAAACGTCAAGAATACGGTTGAAAAAATAGCTCTCAATTTAAAGTCAGTGAGCAAGACTGAAAACAACCAGAGGAACACTGGTTTTCTTGTCACTGAGAATGAGAATTCTTAGATGGTTATACCCTCACAGCTTTAAAAACGTCCTCTGAGTTGTTATTTTTATACTGTGCTGTTTAGCTTTAAACATTTGTATTTCAAATAATACTTTGTTAACCAGTAGAGACAAAAAATATTGGCTCCGTACTTTGACCATAATATAAAGATTAATATTTTAACAGTTTATACAGTGATTATATGGCAGTACATATTTTATACATACAAATTGCTGCTGTATTGTCACATAATATGTCTCTATAGACAATAAAAAAGCAATAGCTGGGCTATCATTTTGATTTAGTCCATGTCTTGATTTGTAAAAAATTGTAATAATACATTTTGACAAGAATTTAATAATAATAAAAAAAGAAAGAAACGTTACTGCATGCATCAGGGCCTGGTAAAGCAAACATGTCTATTAGTGAAAAGTATGTGGAATGGAAGTTGGTATCTCGCCAGCTCCTCTAAGCAGCTGGCAAATTAATGCCTGCAAATATCTTGCAGCCATATGGGTTCTGCTGTAGTGCAGAATTGGATCCAGTACAGGTTAAGATGTGTCAGATTTAACTGGGGATTAATTGATACTGGGAATGGGCCATGCAATCTGTGCAATCAGTCTGTTCCCTGAAAACCTTCCTCACACTCCCAGAGATTACAAGAAGAAAATGTTTCATTCAGAACAGGAGACTCAATCTATTCCTCCATAGAAAATGTAACAGGACTGTGAATATGTCATTAACACAGTATTGTTACATTAAACTGAATAAATATATTATTTATATACCAGCAGAGGGCTGTTCTTGGCTCGTTTCCTTCCAAATAAATACATAAGAGTCAGGAGTTGGTAGCTGTGGTCTCTGAGCTGTGCAATGCTGTAACAAGAAAGACAAAAATAATCTCTTGGAAATCAATCAATCAATCAATATGTATTTTATATAGCGCCTTTCATAGTTGACCACCATCACAAAGTACAGATAGTGAGGAAGAATGCATAATACATTAAATACAGTGAAATACAGGGCATGGTACATTCAATACAACAGTAAAAATAAAAATGCAAATACATTAAATATAGGCATCATACAGTTTCCGAAGTTCATGGCAGCAATACTGAGATTCTTGAGTTGAGTTTTCTACTGGAAGAAGTTCAGATTTGTTGGTGTTGAGCTGAAGAAAATTGGAAGACATCCAGGCCTCAATGTCTTGGATGCAAGCTGAGAGCCGGACCATGGCAGAGGGATATCCAGGGTCCAGTTTTAGGTAGAGCTGGGTGTCATCTGCATAGGAGTGAAACATGAGGCTATGTTGGCGGATGTGGTGACCCAAGGGAAACATGTAGATGTTGAAGAGAAGAAGTCCGAGAACAGACCCTTGAGGTAGACCGCAAGTGACCAGGTTTGTGTCAGCACTGCTTCCATCATAGAAAACAGACTGCATGCGTCCAAATAGGTGAGAGGACAGCCAGGAGAGACAGGTTTCAGAGATCCCAGCATACTTCTGAAGGTGGTCAAGAAGAATGCTATGATCTATGGTATCAAAAGCAGCAGTTAGGTCAAGGAAGACAAGGACAGAGGGAGCAGCAGCATCAGTACTGAGCAGGAGATCATTTACAATCCGGAGCAGAGCAGTTTCGGTACTGTGATGTGACCGAAAGCCAGACTGCAGAGATTCAAGCAGATTGTTATCTGTGAGATGTTTTGTCAGCTGGTTGGCTATAGCCCTTTCAAGAGTTTTGGAGAGAAAAGGAAGACTGGATATGGGACGGAAGTTGGATAAGACAGCCGGGTCAAGGGAGAGTTTTTTGAGCACTGGTGTTACTCGGGCAGTCTTGAGGGCAGCAGGAACCAGGCCTGAAACCAGGGACAGGTTGAGCGTGTGCATAATGGAAGGAATCAAGGTCAGAAGCACAGAGACGGACGAGATTTGTTGGCCAGGGGTCCAAGGGGTCACGTGGCAGTAGTTGATTTCAGCAGTAGGCTGGAGACATCTGTAATGGAGAGAGGAGTGAAGGAAGAGAGAGCAGGAAGGGCAATCGGAAGAGTCAAGGTGGTCAGCTACTATACTGGGTTTGTGGCAGGAGAGCGTAGAATAAATGGTGCTAAAAGAAAGAGGAGAAATCATGGCAAGTAAGAGAGGAAGATGAATGTAAGGTGGATTTATCGATGGCTTGATGCAGGATTTGATCAATGATTTTGAAGAGAATATTTGGTTTACCATGTCCCATAGACATGAGTTCTGAGAAGTACTTCACCCTGGCAGCAGCGAGTGCACGTCTGTTTTTTTTTTTTTTTAAGGCACGTCTCCTTTTTTTTTTTTTTAAAGGCAAACAAAAATTTCTATCAGAACCTAATTTTATTATTTGCCAAGGGGAAAATAAACAAGACAAATCAAAGCAGAAATCATCAAAACCTGTATTTTATGGTGTCATTACAGTCCACAAAAGCTTATGAAGTGATCCAGTGTGAGTTTATCTTGACAATCATATGAGCTAGTGGTGCCTATTTCTCATCTCTAGGCTATACAGCTAAAATGCTACGCAGCTAAAATGTAGACTGTTAACCTTTTTTCCTTTCCAGATTTTAAGCCAGAGTAAGCCTTTTAAATCTTGTTCCCTGTGACAGTCAGATGCTACTTAAATATAATTTCAAAGAAGACATTTCACGGCTTGGTATGCATTTTGTAATAGGATAACCAGACCTCCAACTCTCCAGAATATGTGACACTGTGGCATTTCAACTATGTTGGCCTCAGGTATAGAACAGAGCAGGTGGAGATAACAGATACATGCCTGCCTTATCAAGCAAACTTGAAGTCAGTTAGAGACAACTCAACATTGGACCAACGGCAGTTATTCAAAATGATTAGTAAGCATATGGATTATAGCTTCTGTATTCTCTTGAAAAGATCACTTCTTTTAAGATTTTAGCACTGTGTTGTGGGACAGTGCCTGTATCTATCCACAATGGGCAATTAAAAACAAATCAAGACATCTGCAAGAAAGGAACATGGGAAGTCAATACTGCATGCATGGTGTAAGGCTTTCTGTAAATAATATAGATTTTTAAATCCCTCAAATAAAAGAGCTAATGAAGAGTCCCATTATCTAATAACATGGGTTTTGCAAACACAAAACCTGTGAAGACCCTAACCTGAATTCATAATGACTTCAATCAATACCTGTGTTTAACTTTTTTTTTAATGAAAGGAACTGACTGGAAAATGAAACAGAACACAGAGGGACAAGATTTTACAGGAATAGGATTATTTTTATGTCATTATTACAGTACATGTAATCAGAAAACCTACATGATTTTGAGCTTTGGATGTACAGTACTTTGGCTTGTTTTACAAAGCAAAGAAAGTGCAGTTGGGTTATCCTAAAACCACATTTATTTATTAAGTACATGCAAAACACTTTGGAACTTGCACAATATCTATGTTTTCTATAGATGTGGACTGTGGAGTCTTCTTTCTCTATTTGAAGAGGTATAGGTCATAAGAAGAAAGGTAGTCCATTATATGGACTGCCTTTCATAATGGACTACCTTTATAGCTCCAGATATCCTAAAAATATTAAAATGTTGTTTTTATATATATATACTATGTTCATGAGAAGATGTTGGCAGCTTTTTGCAAATAAAATGAAGTATTGAAACATAGAATGGTCTTCAGTTTACAGGCTGTTGTATTGTAGGGATTTCAATTTCCTGTCTTTGCAAAGCTTGGACAACCTTGATAAAAAAAAAGTAAAGATTACGCGTATTTAAATTGCTGCCTTCATCGCTAAATTTTAAATGTCAACTTTTTTTTCAAGGCAGCAGGTTGTGTGAGGTCTCTGGGTGGAAAGAAAAATCAGTAAGTTTGTCTTCTGTCTTTTCTGTTTTCATCTTTCGTTTGTCTTTCCAGGTCGGAGGTCACTTCCTCATGATAGGTAGAGTAAAATTACTGCTGACAGGGGCAGAGATGACAGGCATGCTCCAATAACCTTGTACAGAGGCTGAAGGATGAAATTGCAAGAACAATTAACTCTTGATATCAGCAAGACGATTAATACAGCATTGCTGAGGCACAGAGGCATAATATCATAGTGTTAACTATCAAGCATCTTTACCATTTGCCTAAACCTTCCCACCTTGTGTCACAAACAAATAGTTTGTTGCTGTTTACAGGGTTGTATAACAACAAAGGACCACCTTTTTAAAGCTGTCAGAAGATTTACAAGTGCAAATTGAGCTGTTGGGGGTCAAAAGCCATTTTACAGTATTTGTGGCTTCCAATCTACAGTACATCTAGTCACTGAGAAGATAAAACAGGTATACTAATGTAAGAGGGTGGGGGCTGGCTGCTTTTAAGATTATTTTTGTCCCTTTTTTACATTACCAGTAAGCCACTGTATTTCTTTCATTTTTAGTTTTAATGGCCTTTATATGACTTTGAAAAACTGAGTGGAACACCACAGAAAGCCATCCTCAGACTGTCACAGATTGGTTTGCACACAGTAAGCCTCTTTACTGCATGCTTTGTAAACCTGCTGTATTCACTAGCCAATGGTAGGTAACCTAGCACGTGGAAAAAGTACTGCGTTCGAGTCATTTAAATATAATGAATAATGTTAATGTGTGGAAATATATGTAAATTACATCACAAAATACCGCAAGGGAGGTATTTGATATACAAACCATATTCACTTAACGGCGCTAACTTTACTAGGTGCCTCGGCATGTGTTAAAAGTGCCGCTTATTGAAACCAGGCAGTGTCACAGAAGCAGCAGAAGAGCTGCACAGGAGAGCAAGAAGAAGTCAGGGAGAGAGTATTTCATACTAGCCTTATATGTAGGGCCCCGGAAAATTCACCATATCATGAATTTCACAGAAATGGTGTATTTGACTGCCTATCGTGAAAAATATTCATTTTATTTTTCCTTGCAGTATTTTACACTCTTCACCTCCCCTGTTCATTTCATACTTTTATCAAGTAGAAGCAGCGCTGCTGTAGCTGTACACGGTCCGACGTCAATGCCGTGCATTTGGTTACTAAGGCAACAGGGTCAAACAAATACCGGCTTCATGATTGGTGAATTCTTTAAATGACGTAACATGCGAGTCAGAAGCGGGAAGTTTAAAATGGTTGTTTAGATATTGTTGATTTATTAGCTTGCTGTGCATAATTAACATAAAAAATGCAGAAAGCTAACAAATTTAAAAAAAGCTAAATTTATTTCAACAGAAGATTGCGTTCAGAGCTATGAAAAGGGGGTGTTGCATGCGATGGTGGGATTCTGTTTTGCTCAACTTGTGTCTTTGGATCATCTAAGAAAAGGTACTATTGACAAGCATCTTCACAGCGCAGTACACAAAAACAAGAAAATCAAACTTGAAGCTCAGGCTAAACAATTACCGAACAAACAGGATTGTTTAAAAAGAGCACAGAAAGTGGAGAAACACGTAATGTCAACACGTTTAGTGGAAACCTTTGTGCAGCGAACATACCAATACAACAGCTGGTCAATGAAATAAAATCCCGAATTGTGGATCCGATGAACGATTCTTAGTCTGTTTGCATTGTATGCGACGAGGACATTGATGATCAAGACAACTGTGTTTTGCACATTATTTTCATCCCACAGAGCTTTACAACTGCTTATTCAGAGGAACTTACTGGTTACTTAGTAGATATACTGCATCTTGACTCTAACCACACAGTAGTAGGTCAGGATATCATTACGATGCTTGTGGAGAATGGCCTTGATTTCAATTGTGTGTCTGCCTTTGTAATAGTAGAACCTTGGTGTATTTCGCGGGTCTGGAGCCGGGACTCCTCCCTTATGTCATCCTGCTAAAATATCTGTTAGTCAACCTTTAATCACCTGTCGGTCACCCTATTTAAACTGTAGCCAGCTTCCTAATTCTCGTCTTGCTTTTCAGTTTACGGTTACCACGCAGACTTGCAGACCCAATCTTAAAACAAGCCTCTTGTTTTCATTCAGTTTAAAATGACTACTCACCCGAGGCAACTTTCGTTTTTATCTGACTCAGATGAAGAATATTTATCTCCTTCTGGCTGTCTTTCTTCAACAAACAATGCTGCTGTTTCAACCTCTGCTTATCCAGTTGTGCCCGGTGCCATTCCTCTTCGCAGCTCTAAACGCATCAAACCTGATTCTCCAGTGCAACTTTTTTACAAGGATTGACCCATCGACAAACTCCTGAAAGCTCTGTTCAAAAAAGGATTGCCCATTGAAGCAGGGAGCGATCGGGCTGCTTTACATACTGCAATTCCATATCGACAGAGCCTGTTTTTCCCCCTCAAAAGTCACAACATAAATCCAAACTTGTCAGTTCACGCTCCGCCCCTGCAGTGCAAGCTTCATTCGCTCATGATCCAGCTAATACAACCCCTTAGTTTTCAATTTCATCTGATCCTTCCTCCAATTTGCGTTATCAGATTTTCAACAATATCAAGCAACTCATTCACCTCTTTCCACCTCCATTTCTACAGTATCTGATAGCAGGATCACTTGCTTGGAACCGACAGCCACTACTTCCTCATCTGTAGCACCATATCAGAGCTCGTCCCTCCCGCTGCTCCAGCAAACGCCCACACCTGCCAATCTTCACTCTAGCGATCGCGTATAGTTCAGGATTCTCTTCTGCTTCAGTAGTTCATCGCCACTCTCTCTCTCCTACACTGAGATGCAATATTATTGAAGGTAAAAATATTAATTTGGTCTCAATACTTATTTCAACCTCAGAATTTCTGGATCACAAGGTAGTAGACTATGGAGATTTGTCTTTTACTCTTAAATCACAGGATCCTCAGCTGTTTAAAAATCTTACTCTTGGAGAATTCATGCTTGCTTTCTCTGTTTTTCGGGATGTCCTTTGTGAAGTATATGCTCACCGACTATAGGAACTGGACTCATATTTATTTAGCATCGTTGATCTCTCTGTCAGATATGGCGGTACCATTTTTTTGAGTATCATAAGGCTTTTTCAGCCAAAGCAGCTTCTCGGTTAGCATTGGACAATACACTGATTGACTGGGCTCAGCCTGATCATAATCTTTTTAATAGATTCTTCTGTGGTCTCCGTGCTAAAGCTTGCAGAGTTTGTGCTTCCAACGTCCATTCTACCTCTCTGTGTCCAAAAGCAGACCCCTCTTCAATCTCCTCATCAGCCTCAAATTATTCTTCCACTGCTCTTGACAACACCCTTTTTTAGGAATTATGCATCAGCAGTTCCTCCTATCCATTCTTCAGCTCTGCCTGTGTTTTCAAGCAATGGAAGACCTATCAGATATTCTGGGGGCAGACAGCTATGCAATAATTTCAATTCCTCATTCTGCATTTCCAAAGAATGCCGTTTTTTTACATATGTGCAGTTTCTGTGGCAAGTCTCATTCACGTTCCATCTGCCGTCTTTCATCTAAATGCCATTCATCATTGCCTCTCCTCCCTAGCCCCTCCCCCACCAATTCAGACATCTAATTCCCTCAGCTCAATCTTTTCCTCAAGCCATTCCTCCATTCAACTAACTAGTTTTCAACTAAATTCATACATTTGCAATCTTCTGTCTTCAATTCATTCAAAGCTGTCCTTCCTCACCAATCGTATTCTCCCATTCATTCCGTATAGGTGCAGCAACATCAGCAGCCAAAGTTGAAATCAACCAGTCCTTCCTCAGCAATGGAATCTAACATTCGCTCTTCTCTCCTTGATATTATTTCTGCTTAACAAAGTATTGCTAGCAGGCCCAGAGCAGGGGCCATCTCTCCACCAGGACCACCAGAGGTTTCCTCCCACAAAAAGGGGGAGGGGGTTTCCTCTCCACCGAGCGATTAGATTAGTTTAATTTTTTTTATATATATATATATATATATATATATATATATATATATATATATATATATAGTCGTCTCACACTCCAAGAGGAAGGTGCCCGCTGGACAGAGGGGACCCCTGGCCAAAAAACTTAACTACATTTTGTTTTCCATTCTCCTGCTTAAATCTATTCATTTGCACCTGTGCCACTCTCCCCCTTCAGAGAACAAGCTTGCTGTCAACTTTCGAGCTAGTCATTGACTCAGATTATCGAAGGTGGCTCTTACAGCTGGGAGGGGGACCCCTGGCCCTCTTCATGTGTTTATTTCTTTATCCTCTTTTCCAGTACATTTGTTCTTCCTGCATAGATCACAAGGCTCTCCATTCGGCCTCAGAGCATCAGCCGAGTCTGACTTCTCTCGATTAGACATCTCAGTGAGCCAGGGAGAACTTGATTCATCCTCTATCCTTCCTTAGTTTCCCCTTGGGCGAAGTTCCTTGCTTCCCAGCCTTGGAGGTCGATCAGTTCTGCCTCACCTTAGAGACCAGTTCTCCAAGTAGTCAAGGGGAAACCCCTATTCTGTTGCTAAAGTCACACTTTGTCTTTATTCTAGTAGCCCCTTTACGCATGCCTGGCTCCTGCCTTGTGAAATAGATTATGTAAAGAGGGAGAAACACTAGCTGTTTACGTCTATGCTTAGTTGTATACATTTTTTTTATTATTATTAATTTTTTAGGTTGATAGGCTCCAGTGGCATATATGACGTTATATCATTTACTAATAATTTGACAGTATCTGGTTTTAAAACTTCATTAAAAATGATTTCTGTTTTTATAAAGAAAAACACAAAAGCTTTGGTTTTGTCATTTCAGGTTTGCAGTTAACGTTTCTCCCGTGTTCAACATTTTGGGATTAAAGGCAGCAAAATAGTCTATGCGAATTACACGGTCATTGTAATTAATGTGGCAGCATATGTTTTAAAGGTTTACAAAACTCAAAAATGTTGCTGAATATGTCATTCAAGGTTGTTTTTAAAAAATCTATTTTGTCTACTTGTTACTTTTTTTTTCAGCCAACACAGACCATTTTAAACAACTCTTGTTTCCAGTAAAAGTTTGTTTCAGTTTTAAAGATTGTTTCACTAACGTCTCGAGTTCCAATGTTACAATGTACAGCCTCAGACAGTGCGGGATATACTGTATGAAGGTTACTAGGCAGATGTATATGCAACACTTTTGGCTATGTTAATATATTTATATAGTCACCATGTACTTGTGATATTTAAGTAGGCTATGCCAAAATATATAAAATAAACTGTAAATGTCCTGCTCTTCATGGTCATGCTCCTCATACACAGTAGAGCAGCAGACCAGTTATTTGAACATGTGAGCACTGCCTCACCTTTCATTCCTGCTTCTTTGAGTGGTTGCTATGAAGCAGGCATGGTATCCAGGATCTGATGCCGGTCTCCATCTCTATGGTGTGTTCTTTGTGATCTATTTCTTACAGTGCATGGAAATCTTTACAGTATCCTGTAAAATCTATAAATTGGGGGCAGTGGAGAGAAATCAAGTATGTGCATTTAAAGAAAGCACAATTATAATTCTGTTACCCACCAACTAGCCACGTATTTAGAAAAGTTAATTTTGCATTGGAAGGCTGTTGATTTGTTCTAGATTTCCAAAAAATGTGGAGCCAGTAGGTGGCGTTGTTGTAGCACAAGCCTCTCTGATACATTCTTTGGTAGATCCTTATACACTGCAAGGTGAGAAGCAGGGACTAGCAATGCACCCGTAGCTAGTCTTAGCATAATAGATATTTACTGCGAGGAAACTGTGTGTAAATCTAATATATGCCTAGTAACATACTAAAAGGCTGGAGTGTTAAGAGAATTGGTGGTCAGTATTGCTATCCAGCTCAGATGGAGATGAAGCACCTAGAGGATGGGTGGCATTGTTTGTAATAATGCAGGCAAACAGGAAACCAACCTGTTTTTCATCTTTGGGAAACAGGCCCACAATGCCCCCTGTCGTAATGGGCCTTTGCTTTCTGAAAAAAAGCTTATGACGCTTCAAGAAGAACATTTTAAAAAGTGCTCCCTGGTGAGGAAAGGATTTCACTTCTAAGCAATCGCCATCATCCACTCTTGAAGTCTGTCTGCAGCTGATTTTTTAACCAGATGACTAGCTTCATGGGAAAAAAAAACAACCTGAAACTGGGAATGGAAAGACAGCATCACACCTCAAAGAAAATTGCTTTACTATAACGATTATGAATTAACTGTGCAACAGAATGTCTTATGAATGCATCAACAGTGCTTTGCAGCCACTACACTGCAGATTAATGTTAATCCGTGTGGATGTACCTATTTAGTCCAATTCTGTGATGAGGCTGAATGAACACGCTAGCTATCACTTTCTCCACCTGCCGTATTAAACACAGACAAATTGCATTTGTTAGGACTTTGAACAGCACGTTTTTCTAAACCATCACGCTTTATTCAAGCAGCGCATATTTCATTCTAATGATGTTGTTCTGCATTTTTCAGTGTTGCTTTTTAAATAAAACAAAAGCCACAGGTATTAGAAGCATATATTTCAGTGCTGGAACACACACAGATTTAACAAGAACCCAGTTTGGGTGACTGAGTGATTCCAGTTGCCTTGACTGTAAAAAATATCTAGTACACAAGATGTCATTTTGAGAAACTACTCCTCTTATAGCCATTAAATCATTATTATTATTTCAAACACTTCATTATGGTTTTTAATTTAAGTCTTAACATGACAGGATTTTATTTTCTAAAATGCGAGCCTTTTTTCTTGAATGTTACTATTAAAATCTATGTATAGTGTTGTAAAGGTAGTCTGAATATTAAAAAAAAAAATGCACATTACTCTGGTATTAATATAATACATAGGCAAAGAATTGCATTGCCCATACAATTAACCATGACCTGAAATGACAGTGAGCATCAGCAAAGAGCCCTGGAGCTTTTTACTCAAAAATGCTAAAAAAATCTTTCTTTTTTTATATTATGTTAAAAACAAAATTTTAAGTAAACACACACTTTGAAAATGTTTTTGTAACTCAGACTGTATGTGGTCTTCGCCCACCCTCTACATACTCAGTTGTAAACAGGCCCCCATTGTTTCATAATATGTTTACTATTTACAATAGAACAAGTGTTTTTAGAGATATGCAACTACCATACCTGCAGCTCTCCCTGATTAATGTGCAAAAATATTCTTCACTTGTAGGCTGCCCCTCAAAAGCCCTGTGTACAGTTGCTCCCCTAGCCAGATCACTGAGGGCTTACATCCAACTCCAGCTGGAACGTTATTGCAGAATTACTACTGTATTCTTGTAGATGGCAAGAGGTCCTTCACATCAGAAACTCTCTTTGAATGACTTCTCAGACATTAGCCTTTTACCCAAAAGGAACCTGGCTCAGATTACTGCCCAAAGCCAAGGATGAAGGATTGTGAATATTTTACAGGTAACGCAAATATGTTACAAATGCATTTTGTCTTTAATTAATCAGGAAGCAGCAGGAACACTGTGTTGCCTGTTGGTTTTGCGTGGCATACAAAAAAGATTTTGTTTCTGTGGGAATACCAGCTGTTAACACACTTAGAATATAAATTTGCCAGAATCAGACAGTGAGCAGAAAACACTGCTGTAAATGAGAAGCCCCAGGGTGAATTTCATTACCTCATGCACGTAATGGGTTGACTTAGGTTTGAACAATGCCAGTCAAAAAAGGCTGAGGTGGTAACAGAAACGCAAGTTTGATCTTTTTAAAAAGGTTTCCACACGCATTTACCTGGTACACCATCTCTGAGGATGTACAGTACTGTTATTAAAGCCTGACAGAATTAATATCACATTAATAAACGAGCACATGATGGAACATACCAGGCTACTCATTCCAATGAAGTTAACTGTAAGTACTGATCAGAATTCCTTTCTGAGCCAGAACACCTTCTCAAGGCTGTAATTGCATTAATAAATGCCTGTTGCGGGGCCTCCATTAATAAAGCAGCTGCCATAGCCTCCGGACACGTATTGCTTGAATGCACACAAGACAGACTCACTGAGATTTAACATTCTGCAGAAACTCCTTTCAGGAGTGTAAAACAGTTCATGAATCTCAGGTGGTACTGGAACCCTGTGCTGTCAGCAGAAATACAATGCATTGTGAGGGAGGTGGGGTGGGGGGTGAAAGGTTAAAACAGGGCTATAAAAATCCAAGTCTAAAGACCTTATATGTTCAATTTTTTGAGATTTTCAGGCTGTTAAGCTTGGGCTGCGTTCACAAATGCCTACAGGCGAGGGTTGTAACCTTTGAACAAGAAAAAAAGCATCCGTTCACATCCAGTAAAGAACTGTGTAGTTTGTTTTTAATTGTATTATTATTATTATTATTATTATTATTATTATTATTATTATTATTATTATTATTATTATAAGTAAAGTTAGACTGTATCCACACTAATACTAATACAGCAGTCCAAGCTAGGGGTGCAGTAATTACCGCACATTCCAGAAGAGTCAGATCAGCGCAGCCCAGTGTGCAAATGCCACCCTGACCCTGACATAACATCTATATAGTGTAATCTATTATATAAGTTAGAGTGAAACTGAAAAATTCTTTTGGGATACATTTATAATACCTTGTGTATTACCTTGACGAAATCACCAGCTCAGCCATTAGCCGACCACAGCATTATTTCTACCATTCCTACTAATATTCCAATTGCTAATAACATTCTGCAGCTGCCTTTATTTTTTCATTGCCAATCCTTAGAAAAGAACCATTGCAATGCCACTTAAACAAGGAAATGGCTAGGAATCTTCATGTTGAATGTGTTCCTTGATTGGAATTAATACAGATATGAAGTCATTATTTTAGTGTTATTATCTTTATTTTAATGTTTCTTTGAAAAATATGATAGTCACTTTATATGCTTACAAACTTGCTGTGTTAAGAGACTAAAGCACACATTTGATATATTTTACAATACAAAAAATGTAAAAATCCAAGATATTCTCAGCTGTTTTGTCAGAGGCTTTGACTCCTGAGACCCAGGCTCTACCTGTAGGCTGCCAATCATCAGTGTCTTTGTTATTATTCTATTCAGGTCACCAGTTTGGAAGGCAACACACAATCCATGGGCTTCTTTCCAGAAACGAGGAGGTATCATCCTATAGAGGGAGAAAAAACAGCAGCGCCTGCTATGCCCTACAGGTGTTTGGGTTGAAGAGAAAGGTTGGTCTGCTCAGATACTCTCTGCATCACTGTTTGGTGAAAGGATGGCTGTGGCCTCACTATCTGATACTAGAGATTAACCCTGAAAAGTGCAGATGTTTTTCAAAAGCTCAATACTACCTAATAGCAATGTATGTGTAGGAAGACATGTACATTGTACTGTGAATGCTATGGGTGTTCAACCTTTCATTCTCAGGGAATGGGGAGACTGTTTTTCCAGGGCATAGCTACTGCTTCACAAATATGCCCTGCAGGGAGTTTTAACAGCTTCTGGTTTGCTGGTGACCGGCAATAATGTGCAAATGAAGCAGCATTGCAATCTCTTGAACATGATCAGGTGCAAACCAAAGACAAACACAGTGTCAGACCAGCCTAACACAATGGCTAGCCACAGCTGTAGTTTAAAAGGGTAAAAACTGACATATGATCTAAGTGATCTTATGTATAATAATCTTTATTCATATAAACCCTAGTTGATGTCCAAAAAGTGTTACTGTGTTTATCCAAGCAATAGATGAGGCAATGGTACAACCACACTCACATGAGCTATGTGTATTTTTATTAATATGCCTTTCCAAGTGTAAATTATTTTTCTCAGAGTCGCTAAAATTGAACCCCTATAACAAATGGGTATACAATTTAATCTTGGTATGTTAATATATACTACAGTAAAACACATTTTAAATGTAGGAAAAGTAATCTTATTTCACAGTCCATATGCATATATAAGTAACATTTTGAACATTGCATGCCTTTATTGTTCCATATATATATATATATATATATATATATATATATATATATATATATATATATATATATATATATATAAAGATAAATACTCTTCCTGCTACATAAGTGACCTGGAGCTATCATTGTTGAAGTGCAAGAGCACCCTCTAGCTGCAGTCATGATTTATAATCTAAAATTTCTCACTAAACATAATCATCAGTAAAATACACGTTTCCCATATTTAAAAGGCACACAGTTGTTTACCTCCACTTCATTCTCAGTCTCCACTTCATCCCCAGGTTGTATACCCATATATATATATATATATATATATATATATATATATACAGTACTGTGCAAAAGTTTTAGGCAGGTGTGAAAAAATGATGTAAAGTAAGAATGCTTTCAAAAATAGAAATGTTAATAGTTTATATTTATCAATTAACAAAATGCAAAGTGAGTGAACAGAAGAAAAATCTACATCAAATCAATATTTGGTGTGACCACCCTTTGCCTTCAAAACAGCATCAATTCTTCTAGGTACACTTGCACAAAAGTTTTTGAAGGAACTCGGCAGGTAGGTTGGCCCAAACATCTTGGAGAACTAACCACAGTTCTTCTGTGGATTTAGGCAGCCTCAGTTGCTTCTCTCTCTTCATGTAATCCCAGACAGACTCCATGATGTTGAGATCAGGGCTCTGTGGGGGCCATACCATCACTTCCAGGACTCCTTGTTCTTCTTTACGCTGAAGATAGTTCTTAATGACTTTCGCTGTATGTTTGGGGTCGTTGTCATGCTGCAGAATAAATTTGGGGCCAGTCAGATGCCTCCCTGATGGTATTGCATGATGGATAAATATCTGCCTGTACTTCTCAGCATTGAGGAGACCATTAATTCTGACCAAATCCCCAACTCCATTTGCAGAAATGCAGCCCCAAACTTGCAAGGAACCTCCACCATGCTTCACTGTTGCCTGCAGACACTCATTCGTGTACCGCTCTCCAGCCCTTTGGCGAACAAACTGCCTTCTGCTACAGACAAATATTTCAAATTTTGACACATCAGTCCAGAGCACCTGCTGCCATTTTTCTGCACCCCAGTTTCTGTGTTTTCGTGCATAGTTGAGTCGCTTGGCCTTGTTTCCACGTCGGAGGTATGGCTTTTTGGCCGCAAGTCTTCCATGAAGGCCACTTCTGACCAGACTTCTCCGGACAGTAGATGGGTGTACCAGGGTCCCACTGTTTTCTGCCAATTCTGAGCTGATGGCACTGTTGGACATCTTCCGATTGAGAAGGGAAGTAAGCATGATGTGTCTTTCATCTGCTGCAGTAAGTTTCCTTGGCCGACCACTGCGTCTACGGTCCTCAACGTTGCCCGTTTCTTTGTGCTTCTTCAAAAGAGCTTGGACAGCACATCTGGAAACCCCTGTCTGCCTTGAAATTTCTGCCTGGGAGAGACCTTGCTGATGCAGTATAAATACCTTGTGTCTTGTTGCTGTGCTCAGTCTTGCCATGGTGTATGACTTTTGACAGTAAACTGTCTTCAGCAACCTCACCTTGTTAGCTGAGTTTGGCTGTTCCTCACCCAGTTTTATTCCTCCTACACAGCTGTTTCTGTTTCAGTTAATGATTGTGTTTCAACCTACATATTGAATTGATGATCATTAGCACCTGTTTGGTATAATTGTTTAATCATACACCTGACTATATGCCTACAAAATCCCTGACTTTGTGCAAGTGTACCTAGAAGAATTGATGCTGTTTTGAAGGCAAAGGGTGGTCACACCAAATATGGATTTGATTTAGATTTTTCTTCTGTTCACTCACTTTGCATTTAGTTAATTGATAAATATAATCTATTAACATGTCTATTTTTTTCTTACTTTACAGCATTTTTTCACACCTGCCTAAAACTTTTGCACAGTACTGTATATATATATATATATATATATATATATATATATATATATATATATATATATATATATATATATATATGGGAAATATTAATTTTACAATATGTTATACATTTTGGGCTTTCAATGGTAGTGGACTCTAGAGAGCATATTGCCCATGTTTTAATGAGCTATGTCTTGGCTAAATTATTTAATTCAGTCAAACACGGTTGAAATATGCCAAACAAGGGCATGTAGCCATTTTGAATATCAGCTGTAACCACTGAAACCAGCTGGCAAATGACCAGTTACATGAGAATACAACCCAGTCAAGCAGACAAGACCACTAATTCAACCTGATCACATGGCAGTGTTTCATCCAATAACATCCTCACACAGAAGGTGCACTTCAGAGCTATATCAATAAACAATAAAAAAAAAAACACTACAGACGTTTTGTCACTGTCTCCCTTCTGACCACCCAGTCTAATCGAATACACTAAATCCATTCAATTCAGTGACCTTTTGCATCAGGATGATCTGCTGAAAAATTACATTCAGTCTTTGGAACTTTATTTTTTTGATCTCTAAATATTGTCAATTATAAATGATGTGTACTTGTATTATATTATTTAGGGACGTGCGCATGCATGCTAAAAAGCTAATATATTCTCGCTGTTCTGATCATTAAGAACCCAAGCTCCAGAATGAAAAACCATGTGCTAATGCTAAGGTAATTGCTGCACATGTCTGAGGCTGTCAGTGGAAAGAGCATTGGGCCATTAGAATTATTAAAATACTTCTGCAAATGCACTGTTCAAGTGTCGTATTAAATAAAAAAGAAGCACAACAGTTTTAGCAGTACATCAAGTTTGCACTTGTATAAACAGGGTAAAGAAATGTCTACAAACCATGAGATTCAACTTATTTAATTGGATACCTAAATTAAAGCGTGATAAATAATGTATTAATTTCAGTTGTGTTCTTAATGTACCATAGAACAATAAGCCATTCATAACTAAACTATGCTTAACTACATTTTTTATCATGCTGTGACATTCTTTCATGGCTTGTAATTCTTTAATGCTTAGTTTTAAACTTGCTTAAGTCTGCTTTGCCGCATTTTTTCTATTCTTGTTTTTCTTTACTGCACTTCATTACCCGTTACCCGTACTTGCAATAGCTATACCACAGTAACACTTCTATCAAACTAGTTTGAAGGCCACGCTTCTTTCCATTTACCAATGCTATTTGTCAAGTTAGGCTCAATACTGTTCATTTGTCAAACCTGGTACCTTGTTTAAATATACCTTGCTTTGTGTTGTATTGTCATTCAAAAGATATGTGCGTCTATGCATTTCGGTGTAGCAACCTGTATTGCTGTGTACTGTAACTCAATGAGGTGATGGTATTTTGTTGGCTTACGGACGGTACCTCTTCTCTGATCAGTACTCCCATACAGGAGTGAAGGGTTCAGTGTAAATTGATTCATTGTTTAACAACTTGTTTAGCGGTGACCCGCTCTGGGAAAGAGGAAATGCAATTGTTCCTGCTCTCTACAAAACAATGTTTGCTAGCTCCTTTATCTGAGAAGACCCACATTAGTTTGAACTGAAACAAAGGGATCGGCATTCAATTCTGCAGCCCAGTCCTTTTGCTGACGGTCAGGTTGGGTGTGCTGATTACCAATGTAATAGCGTAAGAAATGTCATTATTTGTTGTTTACTGGCAACATTACAGTATATCACCATAACACAAGGCCGGTTTTGTCTATGCATATTTGCTGCCCGTATGGAAAATGCATATATTTATTCATATGCAGTATTTAAGTCAATATATTATACCTATAACGTGTATTAAAAATATTGCAAAATATGTAAGTATTATTTATAAAATATAGTTTACCTCTGTTTACTGGTATCCTGTTGGTTAACCAGTTGGTGCATAAAACCAAAAACATCAGAGGTTTACAAAAACAAATAGATTAATTTAACAATACTGTACACAACAGTTTACTAACAGCACTACACAAGTCAACTACCAGGTCTAACCAGCTTGAAACTAGTGCATTTATTTGATTCTAATATGGACTTGTATTGTAGTGTCAATTCAACAAAATGGTTATAGTGAACTGTGGCAAAGTGGTTTGTAGCGGTGATGCAGTGCTCTAATAATAACACACAGACAGAGTTCACAGTGCAAACAGTTCTTTTATTTTTCTTTTTCCCAATGTAGTTTGCATAGTGAAATAATACTGGGTTTCAGTTCCGAAACAATAATAAACAAAGGCAATGTCCAGGCACGGCTCTGCATCTTTTCACGGTGCTCTCGTGCTGGTGGTGAATACACAGTGATTAGTGACTTGGTGCAGTAGTTGTAATCTGGGTTTTAATGCTGGCTTGACAGCAACAGCTCCCGGGTATTTAGCCGTCTAATAATTACAAATAAATAGTTTTAAACATAAACAAAATACAGCACTAACAGTTATCTTATCTCTGTACTTCTTTTACAGGTCCGTCCGTAACCATAACAACAGATCGCTCGGCCACACAGCCTTCAGTCACGCCACCTTTGGTAGTGAGTGCAATCAATTCTCCTCCAATCCATGACTGACACATCGCCTACCGCAGTAAGGCGCTGACTTCTAGTATTGTGGCTTCGTCCCCTTTTTGGATGGCCGACTTCCGAACTGTCAAACCATCCAGTCTGGGGCACACTGTTCCTGTTATACCGTGCCCTCACAGGTCGGGAGGGAGATTGTTGACTCGGATTAATTCTCTCTCTGTCACATGAACCCACGGGAGGCCTTGTGTTCCAACCTGTCCAGTTTAAATCTCATTTCATATTTGTGGTCAGTAGAACATACCTTTAGGTTATAATCTCTGCAGAGGTCCAAAGTTAGCCACTGCAATACACTGTAAAGCATATGGCTGTTCTGAGGAACACATGTAAACACAATTCCCCAGAACAGTTTGCTGTCAAATTAATTCCCTCGTCGATGGAACTGCAGTTGGCAGAAATTTCTATCAATTAAATATCTACTCATTCGTGGCAAACCCACTGTTTCAAGAACCAACACATGCCCAATGAAGAAGATTTATTTATCTTTCTTCAATTACCATCATCCATATCGTGTATTATTAGTAACCCATGGTGATAACAGCAGGCACGGTAAGAAATCATTTTGTTTACAGAAAAAAAAGAGAGTGCAGTGTTTTACTACGAAAGGGTCCTCAGCTAAACCCATGCTGTTTCTTAAGTGCTTATTGTTTTTTAGCAGCACTCCTTCAGACTCAGCTGAGGCTGTTAAAATTCCTGGCTTTAAAATGACGGTTAACTCCAACAAGATGCTAACCGTTTTAAACTGACAGTGACCAACCTCGTTCACTGGTAATGTTTTAAAACTAGTGTCAAACCACTCGGAAGGTTAATTTAATGATTCAGACTTGTGTCTTTAGTTTGTTACTACTTAGGAATTGATCAACAATAACCCAATATTCATGAGAAAATCTTAAGAAGACCTCCATGAGGACGAAAGAACATGCAAATAGTTCAAAGGTCATTTAAGTACATCATCACAGATTGGATACACAATTAACGGATCATTTAAAACTGGACACTGAATTATGCAGCCTGAGGTCCAGGTTGAAGGAACATTTATTTGATAAAATTGCTATAAATTGGTATAATAAATTATAATAATGGGATCATTCCTAAACCAAGCCCAGGTGTTGTACAAAGCTTGCTCTAAGCGTTCAGTACTTCATATACTTTATTAGTATAATCTGCGTAATGGTATTGTGTAATTAGGTAAATGTGTTTCTTAGTTTAGACAATTGTTGTGTCTGCCTAATAGGACCCTACTGGAATGTTGGCATTTATGTCACAGCAACTTTGAATCAAATAAATAACTATAAGTAAATGAAACAAGCAAACTACACTGCAGTTTGAATTAACAGTGCTGTTTTTTTGTTGAAGAATTGAAATCCATTATTCAAATGATTTTTTTTTTTAATAGAGTAATTATAACAGGTCACTAGATTAAATAAGAATGATGATCTATGTCAGTGCATTGTTTTGTATTCAATTCAGGCCTTAGCAATGGTTAAGCAATCACCTACAGTAGCTACAGTGCTGATAGGACTTAACAAGCCTACTCTATATATATGGAATATATCTGTGTTAATAATCTCACCCAAAATTGCTTCAGCTTTAGGCAAGCCTGCTTTTTAATATGCCAAATACAATTAATATGGAACTGTCGCCAAAAAATTTGATGAGTTTAAGCATGCCATGCTGCGTAATTACAAAGCTAATTGGAATTGCTTCTGACTTAAGATAATATGAACATAGTTTTTTTTTATGAAATGTCTATTTCATATAAGTTCTAATGAGTTTCTGCTTGGGTAACTTTGAAAAACAATATTGAAAATGACACAGTGTGCACTAGAACAGTCAGGGGTTTCATTCTGGGTGGTTGCATTAGCCGCCATATTGTACAGCAGTATCATAGCACCACTGATCAAGGATTTGGAAAGCAAATAGAAACATTTGACTTCTCAAACTGAAAACTAGTTATTGATTTTCTTATAATTAGTTATTTACCCATAGCTCGGTTTACTAATAGATAAAATCTAACAACGGTATAATAAATATGCCATCATTTAATTTTGAAGAAACACAGGCTTACTGATATCAGCCAAATAACAAACAATGTGTTGAATCTATAAAACCTTCTCCCCCAGACTCCACAATGAGCACATGTTTTCAGTAACCAAACCAGAAATGAATAAACAACTCAGACAAACAATTTGGAGTGTAAAGCTTTGGCCCTACGGACTTAATATAAGGATGAATTGTGCAAACTTCTTTAGCGTCGCCCCAAAAAGAACTTGCTTCTATTATTTACTCTGCTGCACTGTCAAACTGATATGATTTGCACAGTCAGAAGAAAAGCAACAAAGGGCCAAGGGTGATTTATATCGAATCTTGAATTCCAGTCCTTTAATTACTGCTATTGTTAATTTATAAAATATATATTTTTTTGTATATAGCTGGTGGTTTCCAGTTCAGCAATCATAATGGAGCCCTTTAAATGAGAATCACAGAGCAGCCCTCGTTATTATGCAGCTGAGAAAGTAAATAATGTCAGGAAGGCGAAACATGCAGTTGGCTGACACAAAGCACGTCTGCGAGGATGACAGGCTGGAGAAAGGTCACAGCTGATTACAAATCGCATTTCTAATATTATCTGAACAGCAATATTTGCTGCTTATACACTCCTGTGGGCTTCACTCTTTATAATTTGAAGGTAGTGCTTTCATTAGTTTGATCCTTTTAAAGAAGACGTTCTTTAAAAATACAATTACTCTGTTTCCAAATATTTTGTCTAAATGTGTCTCTTGTTTACCTTTTCACTGCTGCTTTGTAATGCCAATGCAGTCAATTAAGCTTGTTTGGAGATCTAAAAAGAAAATCTATAGTGCAATGCAAAGCTCCCATTATAACCATGCTGAGCATGAGAAGATACACAGGAAACCAGCAGCTGCAAGTTTGTAAGGGAGAGTGTTTATATGGGCCAGTGAGGCAATATTTTTAGATCCTGAAAATAATATGTTTTCAACATGTTCGGCTCCATTCTGCAGTTGAATAATGACTTTGATCATGACAGTAAAAATATACTGAAGAAGATAATGCAGGGGATGCCTATGGAAAGATTAAACCCAAGTTTTGTCCTGTCTTCTGCATTCACGCTACTGCATTATAAGCAAATGAGCCTTTAGTTCCACGTACTTCTTTTGGTGATAGTACTACAAATCAAATAACACAAATAATTAAACAATGAAGACATCAAATGTATTTCCTGGTGTTGCAAGCAGTGTAAATGTAGGGTTTTTTTTTCTTTCTTTCAAACAGTTTATGATATGAGACACTTGGTCTCTGGTGCGGTACATTATTTGCCAGCCGACTAAGCTGTAATATTTCAACCTCATCTCTCCCAGTTGTGTGATTTAAACTGAATGCACAAATTGGAAGTGGTTTGATTATTGCCGAAATAAGCTCAGGCTGGCAGCCCTCACCTCTACGGTTTATCTAGCTTGATGTTTCTCTGTGGATTATCTCTCATCAGCTTCTCTTTCCTTCTTTATCTAACACCTGCTATACAGACAGGCATTCAACATATACAGTACCAGGATCTTTGCATGAAGAGTCCTGGCTTAAGAATGTGTTGACAGACTAGCAAATGAGGCTATAGAAATACTTCGAAAATCGAAAATGAAAAATACAAAAAAAAGCTAGCTTTAGAAACTGATTCTCAAAGAAATGTGTTTATTTTTGTTTCCATTACATCTCAATAAAAATAAGAAAGCATGTGTAAGTGTGTAGTTGCTTAATTAGACTGATAGCATGTTGCAGTTCCTGTTGGACAAATTGTGCTTCTTATTGTCATGCTTGCGGTATAAGTCGGTTAAGCTTTTGTCACAGTACATATAATTGAGGGTGCCAGTAGAGATCAGTTAAACTTTATTGGGTTGAAGTGTACCAGGACAAAGGGTAAATAAACCCTGTCATTCATCAGCAAACGCCACAGAATACTGACAGCTAAAAAGGGGACAAGATCTTTTTTTTGAAGAATGGCACCAACTGCACAGAGGCAATGAACAGATCTGGCTGAGGAGCCTACAGACAGTATATCCAGGTTATACACCTAAGTAGGATTCTAATTTAGATGAAATGGAACTGCTGTGAAATTAATTTTACACGATTACCACCAATGAGATTGCACCCTGTCTGATGAGGTAGGCACTATGACAGTTCAATCGTACTTATCATACATTCGTTCATTGACAAAGAAAACTACAGAAAAAAATGAAGGCAATTACCTGTAATAAGATTAAAATAAAAATAATAATGAATTCCAGTCTACATTTCGATCCAACCTATAAACAAATCAAATGGATTCAACAATTAATACCTTGAACACATTTGAGTGATATAGTTTTGTTCCTTAATCCCTTTCAACATCTTTAAATCTGCAATAATATTAACCAAATTGTGTTTGAAGCTGAATTCTGGTGAATGTAGTCATTATTCCAAACACAATTAAAGTATGATTGAAAGGCAACCATAACCCTCTCACTTTACCATCTTTATTCCAGTACGTCCTTGTATCAGAAATCGTTTGTTTCCTATATTACACATTTGTCCCTTTAAAATCCCTGTAACTAAACGAAACCTTTGCAGACTGACATTTTAATGTTGTTGTTGTTTGATTCTAGAGAGGCAATTGTGTCAGAAATGGTTGGCAGTTGGGGGGGGGTTAAGGGTCATCCAGCAGTCCCCTGAAATCACAAGAACTGCAAATGCCTCAATTCAGCCTTGTTGATCTACAGCACCTGAGGACAACCTGCCTACCTGCCACCACACTTTAGAGCCACACATCACATCACCAGCACTACTCCACACTCAGCGCATATTTCAGTTTTAAACAATTAAATGTCACTCAGCAGGTGACATTTAAGCTAGGTCCACATTGTGAGAGTGCAATTCATGGGAAAGGCCAGGAAAGGTGGATTCGTTGCTCAGAAATTGGGACAGTTTTGACAGGGTATGGCAACAGGATGGTTTCATTAAACCTGGGTGATATTTTAGAACAATGTAAGCGTGTGTTCCAAAATGTATTCCAGCCAGAACTGTTTCACAGTTTTACATGAACAAACTTTAAATAAACTACTGTCCAATACTTTTTTATGCGTTAAACAGATGGGCCATCTGCAGCCTGGGAGGATTTCAGATCAAGCTATCCCACAATTTGGGAATTCTCTTCTGGTTATTTTTTTTAGAGCATCAATATAAAATGTTCATGAGGATGGATAAGTGATGTGTTATCTATTATAATCTCCTTAATTTCCCATGCATGTCATTTTCCTTTCTCTTTTAAAAAAAAAGTCACATTTGAATCAATAATTCTTCCTATACCAAGTTTAGTCCCTGTGGTGTTTTAGTACATTTGTGCTAAGATTCTGAGAAAACTTCAAAACAACAAGGCTCTGTTTTTTTCACATAGCTTAGATGCAACAATTTAAAAGTCCAAATTTACAAATAAACAAAAAATGACTGAAATCAGATAAAGGGTGACCATATTCATCCCTGTGATTCATACCTAGATATGCTGACATATTTTTAAAGTGTGATGTGTAAACAACAACAGGTATGGCATTGTATTTTACAAACGAAATATAGGACATAATAATATAACTTACAATTGGATAGGCACATTCAGCTTGGGAGGTGCAATCTCAGTTTTTAAACATGGCAGCACCCTACCCTACTACACTCAAAGCACACACTTCCATGTTAAGATAGTAATTTTATATGCTGAATCGCCCAAGACAAAGCTTTGCATTAATTGAAGTCTGAGAAGTTATAGAGAAGTAAAAAAAAAAAAAAAAAAACGTGAAAAAGCCTGCGATAAAAGGGATGATACACTTTCTTGGCGCTTACAAAAGCTCAAAATATCTGTATGTCATATTTCAAGTTAGGGCAATTTTCTGCAGAAATGTCTTTAAAAGATTTTCTAGCAGGTGTGTGTTTAAATGACTCACAATAATAAATGAACAAGGGATTTGCAAAAGGGAGCTCACAAGTGGCACACCCGGTAAAGGCACTCCACCCAGAGTGCAGGATGCACCCTATAGCTTGGAGATCGCCGGTTCAAATCCAGGCTATGCCACTGCCAACAGTGGAAGGGAGTTCCCAGGGGGTGGCGCACAATTGGCCAACCGCTGCCCAGGCAGGGTAAGGGTTAGGTCAGCTGGGGAGTCCTTGGCTCACTGCACACCAGCAACCCCTGTGGCTGGCCGGGCACCTGCAGCCCGGCCCGTACGCAATTTAGAACTGTGTGGTCCTCCGACACTGCAAGTTCTGGATATGGCTACACGCCGGGCTTGCAGAGTGAAAAAAAGCAGACGGCTGACGGCACTTGTTTCGGAGGACGCGAGTGCTCGTCTTCGTCTCTCCCAAGTTAGTTCAGGGGTTGCAGTGGTGAGCCAGGTTGAATAATAACATTCCAAAATTGGGAGAAAATTGGAAAATGAATAAAAATAATTGTTAAAAAAAAGGGGGTTTGCAAAGTATCACGTTTCCTAAAAACTGAATAAAATCTGGACATGTTTTATGCAAAGCCTCAGAAAAGATCAGAAATGCCTTTTTTTTAATAGCTAAACCATCAGGCTTCCTTACTGAGAAAAGATTACAGTTTTTATTACAGTCCATTATTGGGGCTAACGTACAGTGCACCTGTAAGACCCTGTCACATTTATATTCTTTTTCAATATAACATTTACATGTACCATCCCCAATAACAGCATTAAGATGAAGATGGAATAGAGAAAACCTGACCTGACACTATTGGGCAATTTACATTGGGCTATCCCAACAGGGAGATAATAATATATAAAAACTGTATTGTAATTGTAAATAAAATCTATATATTTTTCTAGGAAACTATAGTCGTTTCAAGGGAAATACAATAACAACACAGAACGTTATTGATGAATACCGGTATTTAATAATTTTAATTATATATATATATATATATATATATATATATATATATATATATATATATATATATATAAAGAAACATAAAGTGCACCACAATGCTTGTTATTAGAGGTGCAAACCAATATAAGGCAATTTATATATTGAAAAAAATATATAATAAAGATCCAAATGCTTTTATCGCGGTTGGCAAAGGTTTGTAGCTTGATAGTAGACCTTGTAGAGATGTCTTGGTTGCACACTCATCATATATATATATATTTATAAGAACATGACCACTACAAATTACTTATTAAAACTTATTTCATTTTATTGTTAAAAACAAAAGCAGCGCACAAACAGATGTGTGCAAGGTCTCTACAAGGTCTACTATCAAGCTGCAAGTCTTTGCCAACAGCAATAAAAGCATTTGGATCTTTATTGAGATAACAGTGCTCTATAGAAATACCAGAACTATATTTACCCATTTTCTTCAATATCCATGGATTGGAAAGTTTATCATCACTGGCTGAATAAGTTTGCATAAAATAAATGTGTTCTAAATAAGAAGATTTGAGTCTACATCATACACTCATTATTCGGAGAGGTGTTTGAATTTTTCAAACTATTTACTTGAATATGAAGGTACTCTATAGAGACTAGATTAAATTCTAATTAGGATTTATGGCATTTAAGAAAAATGTCACCACCAAATACCTAATTAGTGGCATATTGTGTTACTTAAATTACATTCAGACATATTCAAAGAATACATAGCCAGTTGTTAAAGTAGTTTATAATCTTAAATGTGAGTAATTACGTTTAAAGTAAGAAAATATAAATTAATTTAGCACTGCAGAAATACAAAACCTCATTTAAATCAGCCTTGTCTGAAACCTGTGCTGCATACATTTATATTTTAAGTCTCATTGTTTCAAATTGAATGCATTTTATATCAAATCTAAATATGTGATGTCAGGCTCTTTTGAATGGACTCAGGCTGTATATTTCCATTCCTTCTAGTCATTTTTTAACCTTATTTCCAATTAACAGTGGTTTGACATTGATTAGTATATAATAAGACCATGATGACATTAAAGTTTTTTGGACCACTTTCTGAAATCAGCATTGCGAACAAATCTATGCATGTCAAAATCATGCTTTGTCATTGTGTGTGAATGTCTATCATTTAATTATCTATTAAATTGCCAGTACTTCTGTGATCAATCTGTAGCAATACTGGGACTTATTAAAGCACCAGTAGGCCACTGAGGAATATATATATATATATATATATATATATATATATATATATATATATATATATATATATATATATATATATATATGTTGGCACTTAGGGGACTCCCATGGTATTCTAGGCAGAATGCTAGGTGTGCCATTTCTGTTTCTCACTCATTTAGAGGGTCTTTTTTCAAACCTAAAATACAGACTTTTAATCAGCAAACCAGTATGCTAATTAATCAATCAATCAATCAATCAATATGTATTTTATATAGCACTTTTCATAGTGGACCACCATCACAAAGCACTTTTACAAGATAGTGAGGAACAATGCACAATACATTAAAATACAGTGAAATACAGGGCATAGTACATTAAATAAACCACTAAATTCCAATCATTTCTGACAGCTGCCTGTCCAGACCAGTGACGTACTATCGAGCGACACATTGGATTTATCAGAGATAACAGGGTTAAGAAAAAACGACTGCAGTGTATGACTGACAGGCTTTATGGATTTTAAATAACTATCTTGTTATTGTGCAGTATCTAGCATCATATATGCATGGCTTGTAATGTAAAAAAAGGCTTTCATAATTTAAACTAATCCATTAGTGGTTGTTTGATCACTGTCTCACACATGGCCATTGCTATAGTAGAGTATTTTAACACCATTTTTAAATGATCTGAGATAATCTTCAAATGGTTATAATATTTTTCAGATTTTCATTAAAGATTATGCTATATGCATAAAGCCCAGGGGTTAGGGAATGGTCTATTTTTCTAATAAAAAACTCTTGATGGTCTTTATGTTCACAGATAATTTGTACAAGAGGTCTACAGGTGATCAAAAATGAGAAATGCTGTGTAACAAAGTAAATCAATGCAAGGAATGTCCAAATAATGATGTCAACACAGGAGTCAAAATATCTTATTATTGTTGCCCTATGGTTGTTTACCCTTACATAAATGTAATACAACACAGCATTACAAAACTTTATTCCAAACATTATATCACCAATTCCCATGTCTTTTCTATTGTTTTATAAGAAAGTATTTGAGATAACGAACCTCATTACCACAAATGGAGGGATTGTGTCTGTGAAAGTATCTTGCAGTATCCCAATGGAACATTTAAACTTGACCAGGGTCAGACAGATGATAAAGGCACAATTACTAAACTAGCATGTGAACAAACTTGTGGTACAGCTCTTAATAGTCTAACTAATTCAGATGATGTCTTTAGTTCCTCTAGAGAGGAATAATCTTTAACTTCAAATGCTGGGAGATTTGAACAAAAAGAAAATAAAAAATGGGGTTAGTGTCAATGTCGTAAGCATTTGTAGTCAAGGGCTAATTACTTGTGTTACGGTCTCAGGAGGGGTTTTTATTTTTATTTTGTTTATTATACATTTTGTACTTATTTATTAGGAAACAGTTTTATTTTTTTTTTAATAAAGTGCTTATTGTTTACATCCACATGGCAGTTGCATTTCCCAAAGAACACTCATCATTTTTTCTTTACATTTCTTTCCACTTGAGTCAACATCCACCTTTAAGGTCTTCTGCAGGAGACGATAGTCCTTAAACAACACACATAGATTAATGTCAGTGATTACGACTGAATTTTACAACCACCAATATCCACACTGAACAGCATGTTCATTATGAATTATTTAATGATCTGGCATTTAATAGACTTGTAACATCGTAATAAATATATAATATATGGATTAGTGCTATAATTGCATCTCAGCCCATATGGAAAAAAAATCATAATTAAGCATGTTATTTAAAAAATGGATGTGACGATACATTGTCTATTTATGACTTTCCGAGCTACTTTTTTTGGAATTTTCTGTAAGTCTTTTAAACTGCTGGCTGTAGTTTTTATTATATAAAGAGAACACTAGAGCTAGAAAATCATTCATCAGAGACCAAGAAAACAAAAACACAAGAAAGACAATTGTCTTGAATATAAACCTTGTGAAAACATCCCTACAACAGGTAGACGAAACTAGTGACGTGCATTACATTCGCATTGGAGAGCTTGTTGTATATTTATCCAATGCTGTGGAATCCATATGTTACTAATAATAACAAATATATCTGAAGTGAATTACTTTAGGTTATAATTGCAACTCAGAATTCATCATAAACCACTCGAGATTCGATGCAATTATAAATTTGTAATTTACTGCAGCCCATCTATTATTCTATATGTATCATCTATTGTTATATTTCTATCTAATTTTGCAGCATTACTGGTTTGTTTCTATCCTAGAAATTGCTACGATTAGTAATATTAATGCAATTACTACAATTAGCCACTAGAGGGACTTCTCAGCATGGCAAGATAGTTTCAACAATAAAAGTTTTGCATTTTTCCATCTACTAATGCTCATATACAATATAATTCAATTGACATTTCTTATTTTGATATTACCTGCATCTCAAGGGGCTGTACAACAGTAATGCTAAGGCATTGCTATTATTAGTCGTAATATATTTATTATTGTTATTTATTATTTTTTGTATTTTACTTTTGGTATTTTTCTGAACTGTAGGTCAACATAACTACAAGATCCTGGTGATAAGGATCACATTCTAGGTAATTGGCATATTAATGTTTCATGCTGTACATGCTGTAAATTCAGGTTGGCTAAACTTTATTGTCCAACAGCTGAACAATCTTCCAAACAGGTGGAGATCTGCATTTTCCTGATATTGCAATCTGATGGCAAGGACGTTAACAACTTGCTTAAACATCCAGCAAAGTCAATTTCATTTAAACTGCCATCCTGCTTTCGCTGGAGCACCCGACCAACATTTGCTCATGAAGTGTCATTTCAGTGGCAGGATCAATGTCTGATGACGCAAAGAGTCTGATTTGGGTGACTGAAAACAATAACAGGGGTGAATGAATGTGAGAAGCGCTAACATACAGAACTGTATAAAACAAACGAGCATCCTATCACAATCAATTATTAACCATGTCAGACAAGCAGAAAATGATGTAAGCTCGAAATGCCTTTAGCTTTTTCTTTCTCCCTGCAGTAGCATCAATATCAACTTTCCCATGAACAGTCTCCCGGTGAGTCCCAGTTGTGAAGTCCATTTTTCAATGATTTTTTAATATTTGGTTTTTGCCCTCATGTGATCTACCTGTAGCAGAGCTGTCCTAGTCTCACCCTGACTCCTCTGCTCACAGTCACCCCGAGGACTTTGGTATGTTACTGATTGCTCAGTAAAAGTCGTGAAGTTCTGTTGTAGCCAAAGAAGCAGTTTGTGGACCATGGGCTCGGAAACAAGCGTTGCCTTTTTCAGTAAACCCAGCTTTATATCGATGCACTGTTTTCTTGTGAGCTGTTCAGAAATAACAGATACATCAGGCAGACTAGATGGGTAATCAAGGGGTAAGTGAAAGATGAGCTTCAATAGTAGCTTTCCTGTATATCCATCAACTGTAATCTGAATTCTGAATGTGAGCCCTTCAGTCTCTGCATTCAAACGTGATGAACGACCATTAATAACAGGCATACATAAAACAGTAAATTACATATTTCTGTGGCACTGGCATACAATGTATTATTCATTTAATAAGCTCAGTTTTTAGTTTTGTTTGTTTTTGAAATAGCTGTATATCATTACAATTTTGAACAGTGCTACAGTGTTCACTTAAATAAAAAAACAATCTAAAATGATTTCACTTGGCGAGAGCCGGGGCTGGAGTGAAAGGTTGTTACTTGGAGAGGTAGTTTGAGGAGTGGCTTCAGGGGATAGGATAGGAAAGGAAAGAGGTTCCCGACCAGCAACTTCTTGGCCAGAGGAGAGAGAGCGGCCTGGAAGGCAGGCTGTTCTGCAGCCTCGGGAACCAGAAAACACATCAGATTGGCTCTGCGGAGCAGCAGTCATGTAGGAGGTATAGGCTCTTGCACTGAAGAAACTGGAAAAGGAATGATAGAATAGGGAGCTGTAAATAGAACCCAGTCTCAATTTGAGTAAGATAAAGAGCAGGAGCTGTTAAAGGGGGTACCCTCTGACTCACATAGTGAGAACCCTCCCTCAGCAGAGGCGCGGATGGCAGCGACCATAGAGGTCGGGGAAGTGAGCTTCACTTACCCCTAAAGGTTGGACCCCCGGCTCCCCGCATAACCTCACACCCATGGGACAAACAATAGTTCACTTGCCAATGCATAACATTTAAAAAAGGAGGAAAAAATACAAACAAGATGGAGTGAAATTATGTGTTTACCTGCCACACTGTGGAGAAGAACCACCCCCCCCCCCCCCCCCAAAGAAAATGATTAGGTATACCTAAAAAAAAATGACCTTGGTATGCTTATATATCCTTTGGGATTTTCTGACAAGTGGCAGTTAATAATATATTGCTATGCTTTCAGATAAATGCACAATTTCTAATTCCACACCAATATTTACACTGAGGGAATGTAGTATCTGTTAATTACATTTAACAGAAACATATCCCAAGATATGATTAATGTATGACAGGAAGTTATACATTAGTGTGGCAAAGTGGTTTGCAGTACGCAGGTGTAGAGGTGATGTGGTGCACAAGTAACGATAAACAAGTGATTTCAATGTCCAAACAATGTTTTATTTGGAGTGGAGGTTTTGTAATTCCAGGTCTTTTGTGACCGCAAATAAAAAAAATATCTAACTTATTAAACACACACAAGATCACAAGTCCACAGTGAGTCCTAACGTGCAAGTGGCAGACTTCAGCCGTACCCTGGGAATGAACTGTCAGGCTATCCAGTCCAGGGCATTCTATTCCCTTTATACTGCAACTTTCTACTGCAGGTCGGGAGGGAGATTTATCACCAAGAATCATTCTATCTGTCACAATTACTTAAACCAAGAGAACACCAAAGTCTTTCACATGAGACATCTTTGATAAATAGTGGTTAGTATGTTACCACTATACATCACAGCCTGTGCATTTATTAACAAGAAAGGTCAAGTACTGCATTTAATTAGTTTCTCATTTGTGGGTCTGCATATTTGAAGAACCAGTGTCTTAACCTTTTGTTCAATATATACCACATGATGCCGCAATGTGTGCCTGTTTTGGTTTTACTATTATTAAATAATTGTAAACTAAAGTCTTTATACATAGAGGTATTGTTATAACTTGATGATTTGTGATTTTTTTTAACTACTCATCAACACGGAAAAAAGTACACATTGTCAAATTCAAAACAATCCAATATAAATCTGAACATGCTAAATAGCTTAGCTGTTTCAGAAAGTTATCAAAATATTTTTCAATTTACAATTTTTCATTCCTTTTTTTTCAGTAGGTTGCTTTCCAGCTCTAAATGTTAGCACTCTAGAAGACACATACTTTTTACTAATACAATCATTTATACCCTGCTTACTTTCATATCAATCAAAAACTCTAAATATATTTATTTACATTAAACACACACATTGCATTTGAGGCTACTACTGCATTTACATGCTAACCTATGTACAGTACATACCAACCCATGTCGATTAATGATTAGATTTTATTCAGGTTTTTACCCTGAACACATTCCAATCGCAATCAGACAAATGGGAGCACTGACAACATTTGAGTTGATTTTTTAATTACAAGCAGGTTTTTATTAGTAACTGTATCCGGTATGTTTGTTCCGTATTTGTTTTGATGTCGCTTTATTGGAGGAACAGAAATTAATAAATG
Source organism: Acipenser ruthenus (assembly GCF_902713425.1). Lineage (NCBI taxonomy): Eukaryota > Metazoa > Chordata > Actinopteri > Acipenseriformes > Acipenseridae > Acipenser > Acipenser ruthenus. The sequence goes on along the minus strand of NC_081198.1, from coordinate 10,297,649 downwards.
GCAGACATAGTTCAAAAGAAACCAACCAACAAGAAAAAAGGCCATTTTACAAAGCTAATCAGAAATGGAGGTCAAAAAAGTTTAAATATCTAAACCACATTTTTTCAAAACACCTTTTTTGGGGGGGGGGGGGAGTTAGCCCTTAGTTTAAAGTTTAACTGTGACTCTCTAATACTGTAAGCAGTGCAATCTACATTTAAAATATTTAAGAAATACAACAATCATCAAATGTCAGAGGCTGGACAAGAAGTTGTGGGTGTCTTGCCCAACTACATTTTCCCAGAGCCATCAACCATGTGGATACATAGTTAATGGTTTCTTGATTGAGATTTTAACTTAGCAAACAGAACCACAGGTGGGCAAATTCAGTAACAGAAGAGGCTATGATCTTAAAGTCCAATCAGAATTATCAGAACCCTACTTTTACTGAGCCCTTACGCTGCTGGGTGGACAGATATGAAAATAAAGCCAAAAAGTCTACATTAAGAAACCCTTTAAAAGAGTAAGTTCAGAATCGGATCATCATATTACATTCTTTTTTTCATGTTTAAAAAAAAAAAAAAATTATAAACAATATATAAATGGAAGGAAAGGCCAATTACAGTATAAATAGTTTTTTGTTCTTTCCAGGATATGAATGTTATCTTTAATACATAGTGAAGAATTATGAAGTCCAGCGCCACCAAGCCACTTTCGTTCTATCCCAAACAGCCCCAAGAGAGTCCAGAGCTGGGCGGACATCAAGGATAGTAAACTGATAGGTCTGCTTATCAACTTCTCCTCCATCATAATAATCAATCACATATCGCACCTCTTTTCCACAGCGGTTGATAATCCAGTCATGCCTGTCAAAAGGCAGTTCATACCTGTAAGAAAAGTAGTATAATGTAAGGTTTAAACCATAACCACATTATCAACATCAAACGTATGAATCCTTGTTTCCAGTGGGACTTTGGCTGACCAAATCTTCCTGCTTTTTTTGCTTAGTTGTAGTGTATACCTCTTTCCTATATTTAGATTAAGTGATGGCCAGACTGAATTATTTAAACAAAAAAGGGTAAAATACAAATAAAAATAACATAACAATAAAAATCTTTATGTAAACGTTTTAAATATCTTTGTGTTTAATGGATACTTACTGGCTTAAATACTGTTTTATTATAGACTCACATTAGGTCATGATGGTCCAACAAAACCATAAACATGAAGACAGAAAAAAAAAAAACACTAAAATATCTTACCCCATCCATGAGCGCATTTTGGCTCTTGGTGACAATTCTTTAGCTTTGCCTCCAAACCGAGCCAGAGAAGGTCCACATGGGCATTCCCTAAGAAATGCAAAGAGAACCTTGAACATTTCAATGAAATCCAGACAGGTTTTATTCTCTTTGGGATAAAACATGCCTTCCCTCTCTCTCTCTCTCTCATTCACTTTCACAGCACTTCCACATCGTGTGATAACACATCATGGTACAGTGTTGATGAATAAATGATGTCACAATGAGTCACAGCAGCTGCTGCCTTTCACCAAATGTCGGATTCGCATGAAGTCCGACTCAGAGTGGAAGCAGGTTGCATCTTGTGTACTTGGAAAAACATGTTTCCCTTGCTACTACAGAAAAAACACTCACTCAGCATGAAGGGCTTCCCATTTTAATATTTCCTGCCAAGCCTGTTCATTGTTCTGGTTATGAATCTTGATAATGTTGGTCATGTCTTGAGGACCAAGATCATCCTCTTTCCACCGCCACCTAGTGAAAAGATTTAAATAATAATATTGAAATCGGGAAGCAATTTAGAGGAAAAAAAAAACACCATATTTGAAACCTTAGGTATTAATATATTATGTGTTACCATTACATCAATGCTGTGAATAACATTTAAAATACAATTTGACACAAAACAAAGCAGTTATGTGTTCTATAATTTTATTTATTGTTTTTAAACAAAAAAATAAGAACCATGACCTATGTATTAATTTATTTACTCACCCCTTTCTTAGCATTGCATTCCAAAACATCTGCTCAGATGGGTAGACCCATTGTTTGTCTGAACCAGCCCTGGGAATACTAGATACTTCTCTATTCACAGGAAGGGGGAAAGGCTGGTCCTGGGCTGGTGTCTGGTTTGGAGGGGGCATCTATAAGAATTAAAATAAATAAATGACTTTAGACATTCAGATTACTTTCGAATTTTAACACGTGGTCACACAAAAAAAAAAAAAAAAAAAAAAAAAGACGTTGTACATATTCCCTGCCTACAGTAAAAACAGTACAAATACTATTGAAGGAATCAGACACTGAACAACATGTGGAATCTTAAAACTGTTCATCAGACTTGTCAACATCATGTCAACAAATCAATCAATCACATTTAGTATAGTGCCTTTCGCAACAAGTTGCCACAAAGAGCTTCAACATATGCAGAACATCAAAGATGACAATAAAAAGGTCCTTAAGATAGGAAAATGCAATAAATACTATAAAAAATAAATACAATAAAAAAAGAATATAAAAAACAATGAATAAAAAGTCAATTTGATAAATATGCTAAACTATAAAAATGTGTCTTCAGCCTCGTTTTAAAAGATTGCTACAGTAGAAGCTTTCCTAACAGGAACCACCAATTCGTTCCATAGCTTAGGGGCCACATAACCGAATGCTCTACCTCCTGTGTTTGTTTAACATTTTTGGAATGGCGAGATAACCAGCATCCTGGGATCAGAGCGGCTGCCTTGGAACATTGGGATCAGTAAGTCACTCAGGTAGGATGCAGCCAAGCCTTGTAAGGCTTTATATGTGAGGAGTAGAACTTTAAAATCAATCCTGTATCGAACTGGGAGCCAGTGTAGGGCGCCAAAACTGGTGCAATATGATCATATTATTTTGTTGAAGTTAAGATCCTGGCCACAGCGTTCTGCACAAGCTGCAATCTGGACAGAACAGAGTTTGGAATACCAGAAAGGGCACTGCAATAGTCTAATCTGGCAATAACTTATAAAGGCGTAAATCAGTCTCTCAGCATCATGTACTGAGACAGCATCTGAATTTAGCAATGTTTCATAGATGGAAAAAAGACACTTTAGTTACGTTCTTAATGCAGGTTTCAAATGAAAGATCAGAATAAAAAAATACAGCCAGATTTCTGGTCTCTGGCTTTGGCTCAATGGGGTTGCCACAGGCACATGGGTTTATGCTCTCACGTTGCTTTTTAGAACCCAAAATTATGACCTCTGTTTTATCAAAATTTAGCATTAAAAAATTTGTTGATATCCATTTTTTTTATATCTACGAGTCAGATAGTTAGAGTATTTTGAGATGTGGAATTGCCTGGTTTGACATAAATACAATTGTGTGTCATCAGCATAGCAATGGAAATTTACAGTGTCTACAGACATCACCACCCAGGGGAAGCATATACAAGGCAAACCGAATAGGACCAAGGACAGAGCCCAGTGGAATGCCACACGTAACTACAGATAAGGAGGATTTCTCCTCAATTTGGACATATTGTAGCCTATTTGATAAGTAGAATTTAAACTAGGATAGGACAGAGCCTGACAGTCCTACCAGGATTTTAAGGCGGTCAATTAAAATTAGATGGTTAATTTGATCAATAGCTGCACTTAGATCTAGAAGGATTAGGGCAGAAGCAAGGTCTGACTCAGAGGATAACAGAGCATCATTTACTACTTTGACGAGGGCCGTTTTAGTACTGTGACTCGGACGAAAGCCTGAATGTCTTAGATCAAAAAGTAGGTCCCCGGGGCTCCCGAGTGGCGCATCCAGTAAAGGCGCTCCGCACGGAGTGCAGGATGTGCCCTATAGCCTGGAGATCGCAGGTTTGAATCCAGGCTTTGTCACAGCCGACCGTGACCGGGAGTTCCTAGGGGGCGGCGCACAATTGGCTAAGCGCTGCCTGGGTAGGGAGGGCTTAGATGGGCAGGGGAATCCACGGCTCACCGCGCATTAGCGACCCCTGTGGTCGATAGGGCGCCTGTGGCTCTGCAGAGGAGCCGCCAGATCTGTGTTATCCTCCGGCACTATAGGTCTGGTGGCATTGCTGTGGATCTGCAGTGCGAAAAATGACGGCTTGGCAGGAGCACGTTTCGGAGGACATGTGTTCCAGCCTCTGTTTCCCAAGTCGGCGGGGGGGTTGCGAGCGGTGAGCCGGGGATACAGATAATAATTGGGCATGCTAAATTGGGGAGAAAACCGGGGTAAAAAAAAAAATGGCGACGACTAAAAAAATAAGTAGGTCCCCTTGACCTAGCGGGGGCCCACGAGCTTATGATAAGAAATGTCCAAACCAAGTTTCATCACAATTAGAGGCATAACAAAACACTAAGAAAAAACAAAATCTAGCCGTTTAAAACAAGCAATCATAATCACTTCCCTATTTGAAAGGGTGAGTCCCTTTCCTCAATTTCTACTGCACCCAAAATTGAGCAAGCTGGTATTTCTCATTTCGAAGCACTGTACCTTTTATAAAGCTTCAACGTTGGCAGATTCACATTACCAAAATAAATGAAAGCTACTAACATAGGCACAGAGATGGATTAATATAACAGTTTCTGAACACCAGCTCGTACCATGTTTGCTGGGTCGATGTCATGAGTCATTTTGTCTCCTCCAGCCGCTGCCTTCATTGGGCATTCCACAAACTCATAGGCCCTCTCCTGGTGCGCTGGGACTGGGGGACCCCCGTTCTGCTCTGGTGGGGTTGACCCAGCAGATTGGTGCATTGGGCATCCTGGTGGTGGGGAAGCTGAAAATAATAAATTAAACATTCATATATATGACTTGTAGGACGAGTCGGGGACTCGGACTTGAGTCGGACTCGAGTCGCATTATTCGTGACTCGGACTCGAGTCACGGCCGCAAGACTCGGACTCGAACATTCGAGCTTTGTGACTCAGATATTAATGAAGAGTCCTTTTTTATTTTCTATTAACACAAGTAATATTACAGTTACTAGAAAACTGTGCACAATAAAAACCCACCCAACAAAACACTATCCAATCACTGGTTAGCCCTGTTATCTTTGCAGCCAATCATAGTAAGAATAAGAAATTGGAAGCGAGTTAGGTTGTAGTGTAAACACACCCCCACACAAATCCAACTGGTTGTAAACACACCCCCATACAGACCCAACTGCAACTATCGCAGGCCAAGTTTTATAAGGAATAATGTCAGCATGGTAAACAATTAAGTAATTATTTGGCTTTTAACAAGCCTTTCTCTTTACTACTTTAAACCGTGTTCTAAGTTTTTGAAGCACATCTAAAAACTGCATTCTTGAAAAATACATCATTTGATTTTTCTTGAGCTCCCTGAATCTCTGGAATAGTATTTGTTTGCATGAAAAAAGAAATCAAACAAGTTAAAATCATACTTATAGAGCTTCATATCAGAAAATCACTGTGCGAGTAAATATTATGTGTTTTGCTTCTAATCTCCACTCATTCCCAGCACACACCATCACTGTTTGCAAGCAATGTCAATGAATTCACCTGGCACATTCAGTGCAAGACTAGGCACTAGTGTCAAATCGAAAATTGCCTTCCGTCAAATAGGCAGATATCAGACTGATATGACATAAGGACTGATTGATAGCAAATAAAGAACGACAGAATAACATAATACCACTTAATTTACCAAAATAAATAATTTATTATGGATGCGGGAAAAACATATTAACAATACACTGTGCAGCATCAACCTAGAAATCTGTCTGTGTGAACTGCATTTTTTGTATTCCATTATGAACCTATAAAAAAGGGGAAACACATAAATATAATATGTTTTTGTGTAAAAGAGAAAAGATAAACAAAATACATGAAATCAAATGAACTGAAGCACAATCTCGTAAATACATCATTGTATTACAGATTTAATAAAAGTGCAAATGCAATGAAAGTGAAACATAACGTTTCTGTTTTGCAAAATAAATAATAAATGTACTATTTAAGAACACAGTATATATACAGTTCCGGTAATGTCTAAATCTATCCAGATTGAAGTCAAAGTAGATGCTATATAACACATTTCTTATCGTTGTAGTGTTATTTTCAGGTACTAGGGATAGGAATTTTAAAAGTTTAAAACACATAAACTCTAAAGTGGTAAAACGTCTAATACTATGCTAGACGTATAACCGGTCACGTGACAAATGTCGCCAAACGTATATTTTTTTATGCATTAATTTTAGTAATTTATCATCAGTAGTCTTTCGCGTATGAGACTGCTCTGGTGCCATTGCAAAGTTTTATTATTATTATTATTATTATTATTATTATTTGTGAATTTTTCATGAGGGATATCAGACAACGTCCGTTAGGTAAACTGTTCCCCCACTACTAGTACCGCTAGTTTAATGAAAACTGAGTTGAGTTTGTTTCAAGGACTCAGTACGATATACTATTTTTCAATAATGCAAGGCAAAGATCTAGAAGCGCTGGAAAACATAATCTGAAATTAACATGTGTCAGCCCATTAAAACACTCCGTGGGACATAAAATTGAATAAACATCTGAAGACACATACTGGTTGATCTTTCTAGTTCAGGATAAAGGCAATGAAAACCTCTGTCTATGAAAAGTTGACCAGTTTAATTACAGGACCAAGCACACCAGAAGAGGGAGCTATTGTATACAAAAACATCTAGTTCATGTAAAAGAGTTTGAGAAGCGGTGGAGTAAGATATGTTTGTATAATCCAATACTTTAAATTACTTCAAAATAATGCAGATTGTAAGTGTCATTTATGTATTGTATTTTTTAAAATAAAATAACAAAACACAGAAATGTGAACTCACTCAGGTCTCAGGTATAAAATAAATTAAACATAAACGGACTTTAGCTCACATAACTGATTCATTTGTTTACAAATGGTATCTAAGATTTCAAAGATGCGACTTTCCCTAAAGATGTTAGAAGATAAATCACATAGGAATTGTGATATGTCCTTCCAGAACAACGCAACTCTCTTTGTTAGTCGAGTCGAACCGTCCTATTTACACGCCATGGCAGATATTTCTACATTTTAAATTTAGTCCTGCTCCTGTATTATAAATACAATTGTGTTGAGTCTAAGAGCTTGTTAATTGAACTCCAAGCCACAGTGCAGTATGTTCATACCTGGTTGACTGTCTTGCATTGGGCACCCAGGTGGCGGGGTTGCGGCATGCTGTGCTGCTGTTAGTTTTGATGGCTGAACTGTGGAAGTTGAAGCTGTGGCACCCATCCTTCCAGAAGTAGCCTGTATTGCCTGGTCTCACCCCGCAGACCAAATATAAAGATCTGGTAAAGATGTAAATATGAAACGTAACTTACAGGCTAACCTGTGTTTTCCAATTTCATTTTCAATAAAGTTCAACAATCATGAGTTTAAAAAGCCAGCTACCTTCTTCTAATGTGACATGTTGTATGGTAACTACAGTACCCGTCATTTAATTACCATACAATGTACAATGGACAGCTATTTATCTTTTGAAATACTATTTATAAAATCAGTGAAAACCAAAAAATAATGTTTTACCAAGCATTAAGACAAACTTGTCTGTTGTATAACAATCTTCCATCGCAAACCCACGTCCATTGATTTGAAATAAACATGACTTTAATCCTTTAAAAATCGTACTGTATTTTTATCAAACTTTACTGTTATTTAAAAAAGGGTTCTATCTGTATTAATGTAGATTCTAACATAAAAGACTTACCTACAGTTCCTTACCACCTCACTTCAATGTCAAACGTAACAAGCTTTAACTTCCCCCACAATGCATCACTTTCACGCAGTCCTGGGACGTGTATACAGCACTTTCAGTTAACGTCATTTCATATTCTTAATGGCGCAGTGTTGTCCTTTTTCCTCATTATCAGGTTGGGGATGGGGTTCTGAGAAAAGGATGTCTGTGTCATTGTTGTTTTGCTTCCCACAGTTGTGGGCATTACGTTTATAGGGTTTATGTATTTTCTGCTGAAAAGGCAAGCTGCTTTCTTTTAATTTTATCAGTAGACACCTTCATTTCCAAGTAGAAGGTCGTTAAAAAAAAAAAAAAAATCTTGAGACCACATAACAGATAAAAATAGAGATTCAACTCCTGTAATAACCCCTTCATTAACCCGAAACCCACAATTAAGGGATTAAATTAAGAGCTAACCACATGACTATAACTATATATATCTCTCTAAAAACAAAAACAAAATCCCCCATTTGACTTTCTATGTTATGTATCTAAAATAACTGATATTGTGCAAGTGGTTTTACAATACACATTACAGTTGGTAGACTATTCCTGTGGCATGCATACAGCGAGTCATAAAGTAAGTAGCCAGATATGTGTCAGTTTGTTTTGAATTAAAGTTTTAGAAAAGTTCAGCTGACAGTTACCTGTGCATCACTATGAACCCACATAGGTCATTTACTGGGATCAAAATTAAACGGACCAGAAGTACTGTAGATCTGAATAATTTATTGGCAATTATATTCTCACAAATGTATTGCTTTTATGCAGGCAAGACACATTCTTATATTTAACAGACAAAATGATGACACATACATGTAAAATTGGAATAAAGAATGAAAAAGCAATGCAAACATTTAAGAAATAGGAGGTACAGAGAGATTGTAAACTTGTATTTCCATTGAGCAACAAAACAGTACTAAAATACTTAACAATATTACTGTGACCAGTACTAGATTTCTTCTGAATGTTTTTACTGTTTTAACAACTGTGAATTTGCAATAACAAAAAACTGTGACAATTACAGCAACTTTAAAAGAACTTCCTTATGAACTGCTTACTCTCAAATAAACACTTTTGAATTACTGTTGGCATGTATTAAATGTTTCCTGTTTAAGTACATTATGTGAATTTATTTTTTAAATAAATATTGTAGTCCATTCAGTTTCCTTTTCACTGATCTTTTGTAATTTATATGCTAAAAGTTTAAGGGAGCGAAAAGTCAATAAAAAACATCTCCCTACCACCACCTTACAGACTTTATTCACAGCATGATAATCCACAGCATGTTCTAATAAATTTCAATAAGATTAAAAAGTAAGTTATCAGCAAAGTTAATATTTTAAATACCGGTAATGTGGCTTGAGTAAAACAGAAAGTATGATGCAAGAAAAAAATGCTTATAAAAAGGCAACCAGAATACTAAAATACGCATTCCTCCAAACAAAACGCAAATTACATGCGGCCACAAGTTTTCCATCAAATTCCTTATACCCCCCCCCCCCTTCCCAAATTTTAGCAAACAAAACAAAAATAAAAAAATATATTTACGTTTAAAAATATTTTTTGTATTAATTAAATAATAATAATTAAAAAAAACCACACACAAAAGAATATTCCATTATAACATCTGAACCATTGTTTTACTTCCACTGTTAAGTAACTACTTCTGTTACTACAAATGAGTGAATCAGATTAAGAGAAAAGAGGACTTTTAGCCATAAAGTAAATGCAGCAATAACAATGATCTTAAAACAAGTTCTCATAAATAACCCAACATATAAAACACTGTATTAACAGATTAACACAGTAATGTATTGTCTGTCAATTTCTAACACTGAGCTATACTTTTGTTTTTATCCCGTCCCAATAAAAAGACGTGCTGCGATTGTGGAATTACGATTTTTACAAAGCATGCACATTTATGTTAAAAGGGAATATTCATCAGGTTACAAATAAATGACAAGTGGAAAATACAAAAAATAAAACATAAAACTTTCATGAAATTAAACTCCCCCATTTGTTCTACTTCCTGTTGTTGCCACGTTTGCCAAAGGTAATTACACAGTCTTATAAATTTAGAGAATAACAGTTATGGATTAACAGTTTTCCAAAAGAAAAAACAAAAACCACATGACTTGAGTGCAAGCATCACTTAGCTTATAGTATGTGATTTTGAGCTAATTCCTCGTTTTAATATCTAGATACATCATGAACAGTATTTTTAATTCATACCATACTTTTCCATACATAGATTAAATATATTTGTATTTAAATGCAGGCATGCTGGTTCAGCATTATTTGCAAGTTGTTAAGTTATTATAAATGAGGTATCTGGCAGAAAAGACCCCACCATTTTGTGTGCAAAGTCCTAAGCGTGCATTTGTCTTTGCTAACAGGAAACATTTGTAGTGAGTGCTCTTTAAAAGCAGCAACTTTACCTGGATCCCCACCCTACTTCATTTACTCTTTCTTTTCTGGATATCTAAAAACTACATTTTTAAATATCTTTATGTGACTGAGAGCTCTAATTAACCCTCAGCTTTATTACGCAAACATTCTGAGAAAACATTGCAGCATGCATCTTCACATAGTACATCATAACAAAACATTATATTTTGTGAACATAGAATTGGTAAAACACCAACAGCTAACATCTTCAACTTCAGTCAATTTATACCAATACAATATGTGGCTGGCAAATGCAAGCAGATGCCACTAGGACAATATATTTCTTGTGTAGCCTTTCCAAAAATGTCTAACAAACCTAGTGATACCTCAAGCAGCTGTAGATCAGGCATAAGTGCACTTCTATTCCCTTTTCCGATAAAAGAAACAAAAGTAAAAACAAGTCTATTTTTTGAACTACAAATAGGATCTCTATCCAGCCTTGGTGTAGACAGAGGTAGCAGCCAAGTCTGTTTGACCACTTCATCCATGGATTGGCACAATCTTTGGACTTTACTAGTCTGTAAAATCTTGCAAGGCTGTACATCCAAAATGTTCTTGACTTAGAATTTAAGCTCCTACTCGGAGTGAGTGTAGAAATAAGTTTTACATCCAATAGCTTTTATTGCACTACAAACATTTGTTTTGCTGACTGGCACTCTTCAGTGGGTAATCATATCACTGGTCAGTTTTCAGACTTGTTCCACAGCTCATCAGATTTTTGTCATGCCTCATTAATATATCTGTGTTCCAAAACAGGACTTATTTTCATTTTAGAATATTCACCTGATTGACTGTCCACAGAATTGTAAAACATCTCTCAGAAGTTATTTTAGCTCCAACAAAAAGCAGCTTGCCAAGTTTTGACTTCCTTAAAAACTATATATAGATGTATGGATTCCACCTGGATCAAGTCAATTACATCACGGTATACCCAAACAGAATTAGTTTGTTTCTTCTCTTTTAAAAAGGTTCAATATAAAATCACATTGGTAACATAAAGCATATGACCAGCATTTTGGTTAATCTTTTTAAAAATTGAGAGGCCTTTCTCAACGTAGATCTACTAATTATTAAGATTACTAAAATGTGTGCGACCTGCAGTTCTGCCGTACACAAAAAAAGTATTGCTGCCTATTAACTAAAAGTCAGTAATTTCCCACATATCCACTTAAAATAAAATAACGGTTAATCTTTAGAAGTTTTATGCCTCATCAAGGTGAAGCTTTGTAAGTCTTTTGAAACATTAGATTACGTAACTTGCAAAAAATAAAATAAAAACAGAGTTGATTAATCCCATTATATTAACAGTTGCATGAGTATATTAATAGACAACCACTTAAAATAGTAATTATAGCAGTTAAAGTGCCCAGGTCAGTCAATTTTGCCGTTCTGCTGTGCGTCCTCTTCAGTTTTCTTCCTATAACGTAGAACTCTGTAGCATCCTCGGGCAATTCTGTGCATCCACATCACATTCATTACATCCAAACAGATGCTTGAGCACATCCAAGCACTGCGACCCCCAAACGGCAGCCGGTAAAAGGCTTCTGTTCCATAGATGGAGAACATTCGTTCGTAGTATATGGGCATGACAGCAATCCTCACCAGGAAGAATATTACTGCCATCATGACTCCATTGGCTATGTTGGGCTTGGAAGATTTTGGGTAACCTAACACTTCAAAGAACCAGCTGAAAAACATAGTGGCAATACTCAGAATATAAAAATGCATCAGTTCAATTGAAACACGGGGGAAATAACAGTAACTAAAAGGCAATATATTACTCCACATCCATTTTTTTGCACTGCTATTGTCCTTATAAAAGTTTCACAGTAAATTTGCAATTTTCTTATGCTGTCCTGTGGTTATACCATCTATTTGAATATGCTTTACCATACTTTCACTGTGCTTTATTACACTCTGCTGTGCTTTTACTCATTCAATTTGATAAAGGCATTGAAGTAAAATATGACATTAAATCTTATAAAGCGATTTGCTCAACATATTACAGTTCTAATTTACATTTACTTTTGAAAAATATATTAGCATGGTAACAAAGGCGCTTTTTGATATCACTACCAGGACCCAAAAACTTGTGGCTAGTTCAAATGAACAATAGTATAAATATTTAAAATGAATAACTATTTATTTCAGTTTCTTTAGTGAGTATTTAATAAATGTGTGAGAGCTAGGGGGGGCAGCAGGCAGATTCTCTGGCCCGTCATCTTTCAATCCAGATCACAGGTGATTTTTTTGGGGGGTCTAAAATGGAGCTTCCCAGGAACATTCATCGACATCCCAAAACCACCACAATCTCACTTGAGAGGCTTAGGAGTCAATAGCAGGGTGTGCTCAGGCCTGAAACTTTGAGAGGGAGCTCCCTGTGTGCCTGCCGCCAGTGCGTCAGACTGAAGCCAGTACCACCGTCTCACAACACTGCATAAGAATTCAAATTTCACCATAAGAAATACAGTACTGTAAAAGAAAAAGCTGTTTAAAGACATTTCCTATAGCAGTATTCATAAAGGCACACCAGCATGCTCCATGTTTACATTGCACCTGTAATTCTAGAAAAGTTTCCTCTTTGGGTACCTACCGCTGATTAACACATGGAGTGGAAAACTCTGCAAGCAGACGGAAGTTAGCAAAATAAGGCAACAATCCTTGGCCCTAAAAACAAGATGAGAACAGATGAGGAAGTAGACAGTTTTGCAGGTAACAGCAATGCTATTGAGAGCCCTATCTCTCAGACTTGCATTTGGTAGGATCAGACAAGGTGAAGTCCACCCCTGTCCTGTACTTTCAAAGCTCATGCTGTAAAAACAGAATTGGTTAAAAGTGTTATGTAGCACATGTTTTAAATATCAAAAGTGGTCCAAATGCAAAAAGAGTTTATTTTTTTATTTTTATTTTTTTTAAAATATTTAAGGTTATTTTTTTATGCTGCAGTTTGAATGCATTACTTTCCTGTAGAGGAAAACAACAAAAATATAACTGCATACTTACATGTTTTATACACTTTGGTAATTCAAGTTCTGTACTTTATCCCGGCTTTACAGGCACTACTGCCGTGGCCGAATTGATCAGAATTTGTTGAGATTTTAAATAAAAGAAATCCAAGGAAATTAATCATCATTTAAATTGTGTACTTAAATTATGTTAGTGTTTGACTATAACAAATGCCAAATATCTAAAGGCCTCAAGTCCTTTACTGACAGTATGCCGTCAAGAAGGTTTTTTTTAAGTGACTGATGCACTGATCTTCAGAAGTGATTCGCCTCTAGCTGTGCAGCAAGACAATTCTTATTGCAGTCATGTGATCTTATTCAGCCAATCACTGTGCTTAATTTAGCCAAGCCATTTTATAAGCAATACATTTTGCGTTGGCATGTTGCATAAAGAGCAAAATCTGCCAAACACAGTATGTACTTGGGGGGAATGATATACCAATACCATGTGCTAGGATTAAAATTGCAAGATTAGGCAAATTTTCTTCTGTGTGAGATCACACAGAAGAAAATGAATTACAAAATACACCCAACCACCACTGGATATTTGTATCCTGAATACAATTATACTGTGATATTCAAGTGCATTTGGTATTAAAACCCAGACTTACCCGACTGCTGTGGCAATGGAAAGTTAAATATAAAATGTATACTTACTGAGATTGAGATGCTTATAAAAAAAAAATTCTGAGGTTAATTATGGAAAATATGAACCCCCCAGTATTGCATGCTAGTACCTCTAGATACTGGTAAGTCCATACTGTTACTGGGCAATATGACTGCTCAGTGCACAGCAACAGCACTAACTGCAGACAAGACAGGAATAGAAGCTAACCAGATCAATCAAGTCTTTGGCTTTTCTTTTTTAGTTTTGGTAGTTTTTGCATGTGATGTTTGCTGGTAGTAGAAGTGGGACTGGGTTAATTGTTAGGTGAGGACAGAAAGAGCTAATTGAAAAGGAAGTGCAACTACAACTGGCCGCAAAAAGCAACAACAACAACGACAAGGAGAAGAAATAAAGTTGTACATGCATCTACGACTGGCTTATACATGGCTTGTCAAATGAACAAGATCCGCTAGGACACCCCGTAGCTTTCCTTTTAGGAACTACACCAGATTTGAGAACAGGAAAACAGTTCCCAAGGTTTTCCTACGTGATAACTTGATCAGGGGTCTGCTAGTCACATGTAACTCATGTTTAAACCTTCTATACGCTAATGAAGACACTGTATACATTTTAGAGCAGAAAAATGTAAAACTATTTATTGTTAGTATTATTTCATAGTTAAATTACATAAAACTGGGGCAACCACCACTGGGAAGGCTGGAGTTACTGGGTCCCAAAAACCTTGCAAAAAACAATACATTTATATACAAATTATAATATAAATATATATATGAGAGAGAGAGAAAATAATCATTATCATTGAGCCCTCAAACAAGCATTTCAGCAAAGCCACTGACTGAAGCCAATACAGCTCTATCCCACTTAGCACTGTGCTTTAGCGTACTGTTGTTTTACCAAAGGCTCTTAAAGGCCTTGTACATGGCTTCATTAGAGTATGATAAAACAGCACAGCGGGCTTCCAACAAATCATTTATGTATGCAGGATAAATAAGGTATTATCACTTCAATTACATGCCGTTTAATATTTAAGAACTGCTAATAATTTGGTAGACTGAAATTACGGGTTTCCTCTGGGATTGCTGGAGTAATTTACCCCCTTGCTAAAGCGATTCAGAACAAACAGGACCTCTCTGATCACTATTTCATCTCTTTTTCTCTGTCTCTCCCCCCTCTCCCTGCTCCTCCTACCCCCACTGTCACCTCTCGCCGTAACCTCCGCTCTCTCTCCCCCTCTGTCCTTGCCTCCACTGCTCTCTCTCACCTCCCTCCTATCGACTCCTTCTCACAACTCTCCGTAGACTCTGCTACCTCCACCCTCTTCTCCTCACTCACCTCCTCCCTCGACTCCCTCTGTCCCCTCACCTCCCGTCCTGCTCGCCCCTCCCCTCCCCATCCCTGGCTCTCCTCTGCGCTCCGCTCGGCAAGAATCACACTGCGATCTGCTGAAAAGAAATGGAAGAGAACCAAACTCCCTGCTGCCCTAGACCTTTACCGCACTCTCCTCTCCTCCTTCTCCTCTACTCTCTCCTCTGCTAAATGTGCTTATTTCCAATCTGTAATCCAAGCCTCCACTAACAACCCACGTAAACTATTCTCTACCTTCTCCTCCCTCCTAAACCCTCCCCCCCTCCTCCTCCCTCCTCTATCTCCCCTGATGACTTTGCCTCCTTCTTCTCTTCTAAAATTTCAGATATCCGCAAACTCTTTAACACCTCTCCCTCCCCCGCACCCCCTCCCGCTCCAACACCCACTGCAACCCCTACTAACTCACCCTCCTTCTCCACCTTCTTGCCCCTCTCAGACTCTGACCTCTCCTCCCTGCTCCAGGGTCACAAACCCACCACGTGTGCCTTGGACCCCCTCCCCACTCACCTCTTTCAAGCTGCTGCTCCTGCTCTACTCCCCTTCATCTCCTCCCTCCTCAACACCTCTCTACTTTCTGGTATCTTCCCCTCTGCCTTCAAAAAAGCCTCTATCACTCCCCTCCTCAAAAAACCTACCCTCGACCCCACCTCCCTCCAGAGCTACCGTCCTGTCTCCCTCCTACCCTTCCTCTCCAAAACCCTCGAGCGGACTGTACACCGCCAGCTCTCTGCTTTCCTGTCCAACCACTCTCTGCTTGACCCTCTCCAATCTGGCTTCCGCTCTGCTCACTCCACTGAAACCACCCTCCTGTCTGTCACCAACTCACTTAAATGTGCCCGAGCTGCCTCTCTCTCCTCTGTCCTAATTCTCCTCGACCTCTCTGCTGCCTTTGACACTGTTGATCACTCTATTCTACTATCATCTCTTGCTGACCTGGGGATCTCTGGCACTGCTCTGGCCTGGTTCTCCTCCTACCTCTCCAACCGCACTTACCAGGTAACCTGGCGTGGAGCAACCTCCACACCTCACCCTCTCTTAACTGGAGTCCCCCAAGGGTCAGTCTTGGGTCCTCTCCTGTTCTCTCTCTACACCCGCTCCCTGGGCCCCCTCATCGCATCCTATGGTTTCTCATACCATTTCTATGCTGATGATGCTCAGATTTTCCTCTCCTTCCCCACCTCTGACTCCACCATCTCCTCCCGTATCTCTACCTGTCTGTCTGCTATTTCCTCCTGGATGCACTCGCATCACCTCAAACTCAACCTCTCTAAATCTGACCTCCTTTTCTTTCCCTCCTCCTCCCCCTCCTCTGATCTCTCTATCTCTGTTCCTCTGGAATCTACCACACTCTCTCCCTCTTCCTCCGCTAAGAACCTTGAAGTCACCCTGGACCCCTAACTCTCTTATTCCCAGCACATCTCCACTCTGGCACGCACTTGCCGATTCTTCCTGAGCAACATCCGAAGAATCCGACCCTTCCTCACCAACTATGCTACCCAGCTCCTGGTCCAGGCCCTGGTACTCTCCCGCCTAGACTACTGCAACTCCCTCCTGGCTGGCCTCCCTGCGTCCGCCACCTGTCCGCTCCAGCTCATCCAGAACTCTGCTGCCCGCCTGGTGTTCTCTCTGCCTCGCTTCGCCCACGCTACTCCACTACTCCGCTCGCTCCACTGGCTCCCGATCACCGCTCGCATCCAGTTCAAGACTCTTGTACTAGCCTACAGATGCCTTGACCAGTCTGCACCCAGCTACCTCCAGACCCTCCTCTCTTCCTACACCCCCACTCGCCCTCTCCGCTCCGCCTGCACTAGAAGACTAGCTCTACCACCGCTACGCTCCCCTGCCTCCAAAGCCCGCTCCTTCTCCACCCTTGCTCCGCAGTGGTGGAATGACCTTCCTACAGATGTCAGGACTGCCCAGTCCCTGACCACATTCCGGCGCCTCCTTAAGACTCACCTCTTCAAAGAGCACCTGTAGAACTCCTCTGTTTGTATCCTGGGACACTATCACCCTTCATGTAAATGTGCTTTATTTTGCTCTTATCAGCCCCCTATTTTACTGCATTTAATCCTGTACTTCAGAATACTGTAATCTGCCAAGTTTTTAACCTGTAGTACTTTGTATTTAATCACATCCTGATGTAACTATCACTATTTAATCATATCCTGATGTAACTATCACTATTACCTGCTGTATTATTGAATTGTGGTATGTCACACTTGTACTTTGCTTGAACAAAAGTTATTGTATTTCTTGCTCTTATTGTATTACTTGTATTGTAACGCTTGAAATGTTTTTGCTTACGATTGTAAGTCGCCCTGGATAAGGGCGTCTGCTAAGAAATAAATAATAATAATAATAATAAAACAGTATCCCACACAGCTAAGCCAGTTGACCTATCTGAACACAGAAAAAGCAGCCAATTGTCCAGCCCAGCATCCTACAGCAGCTGCCACTAGTGATGACTGTAAAGGGCTCCAACTGACTTGCTTACAAAAGAAAATTCCGGAAGTACAGACAAACATCATACCCTATTTTGCCAAGGTTATTTAAAAGTTTTTCAACTATACCATTTTAACAGTAATTCAATAATTATTTGAAATAATGCATGAAGTAATTGAAAATAATTTCAATTACAATCATATCAATCATGTCTACTTTAACAGGATCAGTTTGCTAACACACCATTTTCTCCCCCTCTTAGCCCTTACAGAACATATGTGGGTGTTGTTTCGTATTTAAGGAAAGGTAATGCAGTTTGCAACAGATATTGAACATTTAACAAAACCCAGTTTATTACAAGTAGATTACTGTTGTTGCTATGATAGTCATTTCTCTATTAGTATTTCTGTCACCTCATATACATCTTAGTCACCTTTTAAATGCACAAGCAAAACAATGGTTACATTCTGCAGCAATGACAGAGTCCAGTGACAGTATGGTCTCCTCTCTAGATTAGACTTTCACATTTTCTGTTCCGTACAGTATACCCTCAGTATCCCAATGAAAGGCAACATGTAATGCATAGTGAAGTACAGTACAATGGGAAAGAAGAGAAATATGCAGGTTTTACTTTGTTAAAAAAGTTAAGCAGTAAAATAATGGCTGTCTTTTTTTTGGAGGGTTGTCACAGAGTTCACTGCACACTGCTGGTGTTACAAAGACAGTATTTTAAAGCAAGTTATTAGACAAAGCATACACATTGTGCCAGGGAGCCGAACATGCTCCTCACTGTCAAGAATCCAGAACCACTGTGTTTAAGTTTACTTAAGCAAATTATATACCTGGATTCAATCTATGCATATGTATCTATTTATTTTAAATACAATGGGTAAAATTTGTCATATCTTCATGCAACTTTTGGTCAGGGTTGAATGCCCACTTATGTCCTTGTCACTTCTACATAGCACAGGGACCAAGCTACAATCTGATAATATATTGAAAAAAGGGTGTCAACCAAACTAGACAATTTGAAAACGTAATGTTACCTCAACCATTTTCAAAATGTTGCATTTTTTTTAAGATATTAATATATAAGAAGCCTGTTGCTCGAGAGAGAAAAAAAAATACTGTTATAGGCATATCTGGCCACATAATAAATAATGCCTGCAGCACATAAATATATTTTTCACTTAACCACATTAAGGGCTTTTTTATATACATTCATTAATTTATATATAATGTGTAATTTTGCACATAGAAAACAATACTATACATTAGATGGAGTTAATATTCAGCTCCGGCACAAAACATGATTATTGCATGCAGCTAAACAGACCTTCCACAGCAACACTGAAAACCCTCACACAAGTAAAACATGCACAGGCTGTTACAGTAGGTTCAGTGTAAGGGCAGCAAGAAGGGCCATTTCCATCCCACATAGTAACTCTTGGTATTACTGTTATCATTCAGCATTCCATGCAAAAAATACCATTATTTTTACAGAACTTGTCGAACCCAGTGGGTACAGAACCAAGAGTGAACAGCAGAATTCAATCAAAGTCAATGGCTTTACTGACTGACATCCACCAACTTAGTATACCTAGTATATCTAAATCTAGAATGTATTTATTTATTTTTTCATACTACTTGGAAGAATCAAAACTGTTACAATAACACCTTAAAGTAAGATATGAAATGGTCTCTACCTGAAACTGATGCTAATAAAAAGTATCTTTCAACTAAGTAATTTACTCAATTAATATACTGTTCAGGTGTTTTTGCCATCATATCTATAGTGGCAAAAGGAACTGTATCTATAATTTTTTATATATATATATATATATATATATATATATATATATATATATATATATATATATATATATATATATATAGTTTTAACAATTTGGGAGAAATACCATAACCTTAAGTCCTGGCAAGCCTGGAGGCTTGCTATATTCAATTAAACAGTTACCCTTCCCTGTTTTACGTCACGATTACTAATCTTGTCATGACTTTGACAGAAGCCTACATTAAAAGCAGAAAACGAATGGCTGTGGTATTTTACATCTGGTGTGCAAGTGTTGATTTAATGTGGTAAATGACTTAATATCATTAGGCTGGTAGCTCCCTTATATTGATTCCAATAATCTTCTAATTTGAATCGAATTGAAGTAAATCCTCCAGTAAGTGGTGTAATTGAAGGCTTTCTAGTTCAAAATGGTGAAGGGACTGTATGAATCCTGAGACTGCAAGTGCTGTTTACGCTTGGTCATCATTTTCCCATCCTGTCTGCATGTTCTGCTATTGGACAATAGGGCACTCACCAGTACATAGTAGTAAGCATACAGTGCTGCCAGGTGATGTACTACAAAAAACTTGTCCCCGATTGCCTTCCAATGGTAAAAAATGAGCAGCAGGTCTGAAGAAAACAAAAAGGAATTGGAATCAACAACAACAGCATATCCCACACAATCTTGAACAGAAAAAAAAGAGGATAACTATATAATACTTTTACTTTCTATGTCAATAATGACTATATCCACAATAGACTAGAACGTGGAATACCGTTTATGCTATCACTGAACACCATTAAAACAGCTTTAACAGGTTACGTGATTTACCATTATATCTTCCTTCACAAATAATGTATTCATGATTTTTTCTTTATTTGAACAGACTTCCTCAGAACTATATACAGGGGAGATGTATCTAAAACAGCAAAATGTTTTCTCTATAGAAACAGCTATTAAAAAGGGTTCAGTAACTATACATATTTAACTGGAAATATCTGGTTATATTGGTTACACTATAGCTTAGAGAAAATAAACTAGGACACAAATATGGTCAGTTTGAAGCAAATAAAAAAATGGAATATGTGAAAACACAAAACCAACTAACCTGAAATGAGGTAGCCAGTTGTTATTGCAACATTTAGTTTCACCAGTGCAGGATCTCCCCTGTAAATCACAAAAGAGAAAATTGCATATCAAAGATCACTTTTTTTTTTTTTTTTAAATGTATAGCGCACCACATCTGTAGGAAACGACCATACGAAATGTCCTAATACAGTGCATGATGTGTTTCAGATGGAAATGATGTCACAATATTGATTTAAGTGATAGGACACAAGGGGGCTCCCAAGTAACGCGTTTGGTTCAAATCCAGGCTATTCCACTGCTGACTGTGGACGAGAGTCCCCAAGGGGTGGCGCACAATTGGCCGAGCCCAGGTGGGTAGGGCATAGGTCGGCCAGGGTGTCCTCGGCTCACCGCGCACCAGTGACCACTGTAGGGTGGCCAGGCGCCTGCGGGCTTGCCTGTAAGCTGCCCAGAGCTGCGTTGTCCTCAGACGCTGTAGCTCTGAGGTGGCTGCATGGCAGGTCTGCAGAGTGAAAAGAAGCGGTAAGCTGACGTCACACGTTTCGGAGGACAGCGTGTTCGTCTTCGCTGCTGCCGAGTCAGCGCGGGGGTGGTAGCGGTGAGCTGAGCCTAAAATAATAGAATTGGCTATTTCAAATTGGGAGAAAAATGGGGTAAAAATCAATTGGCAACTAATTGATTTTTAAAATAAATAAACAACATTTAAAAAAAAAAAAAAAACACTAAACCTCAAAACATGCAATCGAAATTAAGACTTAAATATAAAAGGAATGAAGTCAGTCACAAAGTAAATACAGTAGAACCTATCATAGCCGACCCTGCAAGAAACAATATCCTCTATTAACCGATGGACCTCTGGCATGTGTTACAACTGAACGGTACAGAGGGAAACTGATCAATGCACAGTTTATTATGGGTCTTCTAAAACAGTAAATTGAGCTCTTAGCAGGACAGAATGGATTCAGCTGCAGATAAAATATGTTTTAAAAGAACGGTGCATTTGGGAATTCAGTTTCACTTTTCACGTAAAACAAAATGACCAGTTTAACCATGTTCAATAAAAGAAAACAAGAAAGCAAGGGATTCATATAATTACTGTATCGTTAATTACTTTGGCATGGACTAAGAAAGCACTGTAAAAACTGTTTTTGGAATGCTGTTTTGTAAATTGCCAAATAGTGTATTACAGTGCTTTGTTTTGCAATTAAAACCAACCCAAAATGTGTGTGCACTCCAGATTAGATATTGAGAAATGGTCTATGTATTTAATTACACACAGCCAGGTAACAGCTATGAAAACTGCTGTGTTCTGCAAGTTAGAAAATGACAACAAAACTTACCAGACAGGGTCTTCGTTGACAGCATCATCGAAGTGCAGTATATACAAACAAAACATTCCAACCACCAAGGCATGGAAAGTCGACACTGTCCTAATAACAGGAATAACAGGGGAGGCACTACATAAAATGCAGCTTATCACACATTGTTTAATCAACACTTTCAGCTGGTTTCACAGACCCCGATTAGCATTAATGGACTACCATATCTGAGATAACACTAGGTAGTCCAAGATTAGTGCTAATTGGGTTCTGTGAAACCAACCATTGATGTTCCACTATAAACAACAACTCTGACGGCAACCTGATCATACAGAGTTACTCCCCTTTAAGTCCACGCACAAACACGCTGTGCTTTTCCAACTCTGGTTACACTGGTGCCATTAATCAAAACAGGGTTATTTATCATATAGAATGCATGGCAAGGACACCAGGAGGGGCCAGGCATTCAGCGATGCAATTTCAAAGATTTGAATACCAAGTGGTGAAGTGTCAAATAAACAAACACCTACAGGACAGCTGGCACCCTTCTATTGGACTGGGCTTACTCTTGTGTATTACAAGAGAAGCTGAACTAAATGGTCATCTGTGCTTTCCAGACAGCAAATACAGAACTGATTTTGTCCCCATGGAGCATGATACTACATAATACCCTATTTTAGGGTTCATTCATAAGGCTTCCAGATTGCCAATTAAGCTTTGCTGGCTTGGAAAGTGTTAACAGAGTCACATTAATATGACTAAAAACACACTAGCTCTGCACCCAAGTCCAGGGTTTCGTAACTATGGTATTTAAATGATCAGGAGCCAGAAGTTAAATAAAGAGTTCCTGCCCTGAAGCTGAATTAGTAAACCTTCAAACTCAGGTGTGACTTACTCACGTTGCGATGAGTGCGATCACAGCAGATTTACCAGCTGGGCCTAATTGTTCAAGATCCTGGCACCTGGTCATTTCAAAACTTCAACCAGGGAAATTCTGATACCCAGGACTGGGTGCAGGGCAAGTGCTGTATTAATGAACACCCTGCAAACTGACTTCTCTAATCATGAGTAAAGCTGGAATACTGAAGCATTGAAATTGTTTATCTATCAACACTGTAGACCTGAGGATACACTAACTGCAGTGTTAATGCTTAGTAAAGATAACACATATGCCATTTATAAAGTAAAACCAAAAATGGAAAACTATAAAAAGTAGGTGAATAACTCAAGATGTATGTTTAGTAGCATATTTGGTCCCATAAAGTGTACAATATTTGTAGTAACTATTACTGTGTTTCTTAAAACAAACACACAGTAACAGACAAAGCAGGACAGATATTTCTTAACAAATAAGTAATACAGGTTAAAGATCTACCGCTGCAGTGTTATCTGTCCACATTTTAACTTTTATAATCCTATTCTAAACAATTATTACTCTGAGATAACATCACAGACCAACCTAAGATGCAATATTGATGCAAAACCAGGAATGGATTTTTTTCTATACCTGGAGTTCCATTCTATCTTCTGCTTTTCACTTAGTTTTTTAAAACCAGGGCTGACACGGGTAGACACCCAGGAGCTTAGATAGTGAAATAGCACTTGAAACGTGATGAAACTGGCCACTGAGACAGCAAGAATCAGCTGGTTGAAGAACTCCATAGCAGCTCAACCCTAAAAAGAGAAAGAAAACAGATCTTTCAGGTGTAAATCTTGCAAGACCCTTACCAACCCATACAGTCTTTACAGGTACATGCACATCATGTTAAAATGCGTTTAAAATCCATTTCCCAAACCATTAGTTATATGTTTACCTGTCCCTAAAAAAATATGCATTAGTTCCTTACGATTGTAAGTCGCCCTGGATAAGGGCGTCTGCTAAGAAATAAAAAATAATAATAATATTACACACAACACTTCACTTACAGGTCCAGCATGCAGTACACTTGACAATGAAAAAGAATGTCCAGGCTGGGTATTTTTTATCAGAACACGTAAAGACTGTTTCAAAAGATGTGGTTGTCATTATCATACTGTATTATCTTTTAACACAAGAAACAATTCATGCTTCTTGACTTTCCAGTAGGCTCAATCAGATTTTGATTGTTTTGAGAATTCTGGCTTTTTTGATTTGACAGGATGTAAGAGACAGTATGGTTAAAACAAGTCCACTTCAGAGTAATGTTGTTTCAGCTTTTCCACACGAATGACAAAGGTTTGAATAGCATCAGAGAGCAACAAAACATACTCTTAGTTTTTTGTTTTTTTTGTTTGTTTTTTAATAACACAGAACCATTCTTTCAATAACAATTGAAAAGAGAACTGTATTGGGAAAAGAGCAGCATTTGGAAATTAGTAAACAAATTGCTGCACTCTAGAATGATATTTCAAGTACTGTAAATCACATTATGCAAGATCTGGGGACAGACTTAATAATACGCATGCTGTAGATTAACTCTATACTGATTACTTTTCACATTGCTTATCTATATGTATGGGTTTTAACCTGATATTGCCAACGACGTGTGTGAAACCACCATTATTGGTTAAGTTGAAATCTACAACTCAAAGTCTCTCAGCCCAGGCTCCCGAGTAGCGCATCCAGTAAAAGCACTCACGTAGAGTGCAGGATGCGCCCTATAGTCTGAACATCGCAGAGTCCAGACTATTCCTTTGCCGACCGAGGACGGGAGCTCCCAGGGGGTGGCACACAATTGGCTGTGCGCTGCCCAGGGGGAGGGTGGGTTAGGTCAGCCAGGGTGTCCTTGGCTCACTGCGCACCAGCGACCCCTGTGGTCCGGCCGGGCGCCTGCGGGCTTGCCTGTAAGCTGCCCAGGGCTGCGTTGTCCTCCGACACTGTAGCTCTGAGGTGGCTGCATGGTGAGTCTGCAGTGTGTAAAAAAGCGGGCAGCTAACAGCACACGCTTCGGAGGACAGCGTGTGTTCGTCTTCGCCCCTCCCGAGTCAGCGCAGGGGTGGTAGCAGTGAGCTGAGCTACACAAAATAATTGGACACTACTGTTGGTGTGCATGCATATTTAAACAACACATTTCTTTTGACTATCAGGCAACGTTTTTAGATAAGCTGAATCTTTCTCCACCGAATGTATATTAATAGTCCCACATAGTCCAAATTTATGAATATAATGCATCTACATGTTTTTAAATGTTACATGGACAGAATCGTTGTTGTATAAAGTACAGTATCTAGAATGACCTATGTTAAATATTACTAAAATGTACTCCTGGTGTCCTATTCAGACTGCATTTCACTATATTACTGGATTATGAGGACCCTCTGTGTATGCCTGCACTGTTTAAACATGGTAAACAATGCACAGCAAGTAACATGGGGACCTGGAGAAAACAAGATGTCTAATCTCCTGAAAAGATGATGATCAATAAGTATAAAACCTTTCTCAACGCGGCTTTTCCACTCATTAAGATAGACAGGCATGACTTAACATATTCCCCCCCCCCCCCCCCCCCGAAAAAAATCAGATCAGAAAAGAATGAATGAATCTGAGGTGCATATGATGTCTATATTTGCAGTCTCATGTCCTAAAGGTGTTTGTCCAACATGTATTATTCAAAATCTCATGTTTTCACAGACGCCAATACAAATCTTTGATCAAGTACAGGAAGGTAATTCACAACTCGTGTTAATCTGGTTCTGTGAAATTAATTAATAAACCACTGCTGTTCTGATGGTAAGTTATGTTACAATTTTACCTAACCCTGTTTCAACACCATCCCCACACAGTAGTACTGTAACTCAACTGCACCTTCTCAGTGTCTAACTGTGGGAAGCTGGAGCAGCAGATTGCTGCATTACCCTATCAATTTGCACAGCATGGCAATCACACTCGTGCCATGGGTATTTGCATACTTATACTGCATTGTCTCTCAGATTGAGTCCATCAAGTACAGGTCCAACATAATTCTAAATGCTCGTTTTAAAATCAGCATTGCTTTACTGTGCACATTTATAAACTTAAGAAATAATGCATGGTCTGCTTGGAACAGAATCCTGCACTGTCAATGTACCCCAGTGACTTGAGGTAAACCAGATCAGTGGTTTTCAACCTGTACTCCAGAGACCATGTGTGGTATATGGGCAAATCCCAGGTGGTCCCACAAAAAAAGCACATTAGGGAACTGTATCAAACCGTTCAAAACATAGCCAAAATACTGTACCACTAGGCCAATAACCTCTCCACAACAATCTTAACTCACAGCCCACATCGACTCCACCCCCTTTCATACTGCCAGTGGTAGAAACCCTAAAGAGCAAGATGATTTCATCCTTCAGCCCAGTTGGAAAAGGAATTTTATTGCAGTAGATTAACATGGACATGGGTATGCACTGCACTGTAAAACCCTTCAAACCCCAAAATAATTCTGACACTCACAGGTTCTTCCTCTTACACACTGAAAATATCTTCATTAAAAAAAGTGGATTGGTCTCTCTTTCTGCTGTTCCCCTAAACAGACATTAACTGAAATAGGAGGGAGGGAGGGGGGAACACAGATTAGCCTAAAGGTTATTAGTAATTTAGGCAGATTTAATCAAATATCTTTCCCCTTGTTCTGGGGTAGCAATATGGAACATGTAACAACACAGTTAATTTGCTAGTTAAATATATTGAAACACAGTCACAAATAATACAATTATTTGGCAGCCCAGAAACACTTATGTCAACTTTCATGAACAAATTCACACTGAACTAGAAAACATGGCAAAACTAAAGCGCATAGATTAACTCCCTCTGCAATCTCCCACTCAGTGTTGTGAAGCCAGTGCAGGAGACATTCTGTTCTGTCACATTTGTTGCCACAGGTACAAACCAATAGGGTACTTCCTGCTCAAAAACAATGTTCAGGCTCTAGTCTGTAACGAGGCTAGGGACTGCATTGAAGAGCATATAATCAATGATTAACAGCACCGAAGCCACTTACTTTTTAGTGATTGCATCTCATTGAAGTATGTCAATTTATTATTTTTTTTTTTTTCTCTGACAGAATAAACCTACTTTTAGAATATTATTTTAATTTTGGGTGAAAAGTTCACAATGTTAAACATGTGCTCAACGACTGCAGCGGAACCTCAAATGGTACACCAAGATGACTACAGCAGTGTCGGTTTAAAAAAAAAAAAAAAAAGAAAACCCTACCGTTACAACTACATGAAAATAACATCGTTATTTAACTATGTATTCCTTAAATAACTGTGTTATAAGTTTCCAGTGACCTTGAACGTTACGTAAACAACCAATATGTTTACATGTTATTCCCTAATAAGAAAGAAATATGTGGCCTGATTTAAAACCCTGGTGATAGCATATGTTAAAAAATAAAATAATAAAAAAAATAAAATAAAAAATAAACAGCGCATTGTCTAAGTAGCACCTGTGCGATGAAATATATATATATATATATATATATATATATATATATATATATATATATATATGTTTCTAAATCAATTGTCATGGCTTCGTATATACAGAACAATTGGTAGCACACACACACACACACACACACACACACATACATATGATTCTGATACATTTCACCATACAAAAAAAAGGCCAGATTGATCGGCTTTAAAGAAAACATTTTTTAAAAAACCTATTTTTAAGGAATTGTATTACTTGTATTGTAACACTTGAAATGTATTTGCTTACGATTGTAAGTCGCCCTGGATAAGGGCGTCTGCTAAGAAATAAATAATAATAATAATAATAATAATAATAATAATAATAATAATAATAATAATGCAATGTTGATATGGCCTGTTATTATAAGTGTGCAGTGTAAGCTGCAATTAAATGACGTAGAAATTCATGGCACTAGGCCAGCCTAGGCATAAAAAAACAAAAATAATAATAAAAAAACAAAAACAAAATAAGGTTTAATTTCAAACTCACCTTTCTTCTTTCGTTAAAAATACATCATACGTCCTGCACTTAGTGTTATTTTCTGAAAACCATCACGCTCCATACCGTTAAAAGCACAAACGCAATATGCCAAGCAATTAGTCATCATAATCGTTAGACGATGATGCTCTTGTAAATGCCCTAACGATGCCGCATATTGTATTTATTCTCTAGCACAGAAACGTGCATTTTTTGCTTTTTCAAAAGAAGCAATTTCCAGTGGTTGTTCGGTTATGGCTGTCTGTGCTGGCCAAGGTATCTGGAGGGCAAGTCATTCTTGTGAGAATCAAATTACAGAAACTTCTTAAAGAGACAATCACACAAAACACACCACGCCACTCAATGAACTTGCAGTCGTGCCCAATCAAGTGACGCTGTCGTTTGACCGTTTATTGATAACATTGCAGTCTTACCACAGGCAAGAAGGTTCGATTTCAGATTATACTTTAATATATAAAACGCAAAGTGACAGTGATGGTGTGTTTGCAAAAAGATATCTCATACCTATGCAAAATAGAATGCAATCTTGATGGGCGTTTAGAGGTCCTATTTGGCAGTGCTTCCAGCCTCACATCCACAACAGTAGGATTTGGTTTAAACTAAATGTTTATCAGTGCAGCTTTTCAATATTCACAGGAAATGCATTTAGATTGTAATACTAATGTAATAGATACAGGGGTTGAACAGATAATTAAAAGCATCTGCAATACTTTGTGCCTAGCATCTTGCTCCCTGTTATTTAATAATTCCATAATTCACAAGTTATTTTTTTTTTCACAATTAGGCCATGTTGAAAGTAAATGTTGTCCTTTACTTATAAGGTCCCTTTGCTAACTAGCTGTCAAGTTTTCACAATTCCTCTGATGTGTCAGACAGTGAAATAAAGAGAAATTGTAAATTGTAAGTATTTTAATGAGCAATCTGTTTTAAACTGACTATATTTTTATATAACCATCTGTACTACCAGCTCTGATAAGTATAAACCAGGCTGAACAGGTCATTGCTGGAATCTCCAACAGGGTGGTGAATACATGTGATAAATATGTGGGGTACATCTGCACATTGCGCAAAAGCTACTGTGTTCAAAACACTTGCTTAACTTTTTTTCTTTTATTTATTTTTTTTGCAGGACAATGATTGACAAATACTGTTCTAGGCCAGGTATTAAACACACACCCTCAAAGATTTATTAAGTCTGAGCTCAAAAAAGACTGACCTGGAGGCAGAGCAGATCTAGAAGAGTTACTACTGTATATAACAATACAATGACACTTGATGTGACTAAAGCCATGATCAGCAAAGAAATTAGCCTTCATAAAATGTGTAGTTATCTAATACAGATGGTCAGAAGATGTTTTCTCATGATCATTGACTGGTACCGAAAAACTGCGTAGATTGAAAATAATGGAATAGGCAGGAAATGTCATCATGTAATTAACATGTTTTTAACCATTTTAAGGAATACCTTACAGCATGTTGAAGGGGGAATTTGGAAATACAACTATTCAAAGAAACTTAAAGGGTTTGCCTACTTGGATTACTATTACTATACTAAAAACTACTTACTTAAGAAGGAAATTTCTGTTTGTGTATTCAGGGCAGCTTTTACGTAAAACTCAGAAAAGCTGATTATCTGTGAAAAGGTGGGGAAGCTTATGGGTGATGCAGTGGGCTTCATTTTTTGCATACAGTCAAAACATAGGATATTTAACAAATGTCATACCATTTAGGCATTCCACCACAATCTAAAATGTCAGAGTTTTGTTTAATAGTATAAAGTGGCTGAAAAAAAAACATGGTAGTACTGTATCTATTAATCCAAGCAGAAACTGATTATTTATTCACCAAAAAAAAAAAAAAAAGTTTTTGAAAGTAAAAGATTCCACTCAGAATATCACCACGAGTGTCTGCATTCACTTTCAATACGACCTTAGTTCTAACATTTCCAAAGTAAAAATAAAACCTCATTGAGCTTCCCCGTACCTTGGAAGTTGGGAGTTATTCACAATGTTTCCCTACTGTCCCAGTTTGGAGCTTAAAAATCTGGTCACCTTAGATATACCTAAAGCGCTGACATAACCGACTAGACTAGATTTGAACAGCAAATACAAAAACATACTGAGGAAGCCGTCCTGCGAAACGTTCTGGCTTTTTGGCCTAAATACGTCGCCGTAGTTTTGTTGTTTTTCCATGCTAGAGCTCTCTTAGTTGTTATGTTAAAATGGGTGTTATTTTAGGTGCTATAGTCGGACTTTTGATCACACTTTTGATTTGTACTGTGAGGTTGTTTCTTGTTCTTCAGAAGAATGTAGACTACATACCAGGAAAGAAGGGTGCCGTCAGTGTGCTTGTGGTTGCAGGATCAGGTAAGGATCAAAACCTCTGCTCCAGCAAGTATGAAACACAATACAAATTGCCAATGAATGGAGTTGTATGATCCACGTTTTCGATTTGAAGGCTTTCCCGTTGCCATGTGAAAACATCATAAAGTGTCGTTCACGTCACATGTAATGGCTAATGTGAATAATATACGTCTTAGCAGGTTAACGTGTTGAAACGATGTTTAGAATTAATTTCCTTTAAAACGGAAAACGTACCTATTGTCATACGTATAAACCACGGCTGTGTTAGTATATGGAGCTAGCATTGGTGTTAAACATCATTGCCCGTACTGTACACACATTAATAAATTTACACTATATCCTTTATTATTTGTTTATTTATTTATTCAAATTATATTTGCAATTATATGGGTACTGAAATCTGGACCAGACAAGGGCTCCAATGTGGCGAAATGAAATATACTTTGGACATGCAGTTTTTCTTTTCTGTGAACTATCTTAATAATGGCTTTCATTAGGTCATATTACTGGATGATGTATGTGACGGAAGGGTTGCCATCTTCTTGGTCAGGTTTCACTCCCCTCCACCCACCCAAATGATTTAACTCAAATGACTTCCTGGTAAACACAATTGAATTAAAATAAATAAAAAATATGAAAGTATTATGTTTCCACACATTTCAAATCCTAATCGGATTTATTTTATTTTATTTATTTATTTATTTTTTAAATTTGAATTAATTTAGCAGCTTTGGCCCTCGGGCTACAAACTTCTCCAAAAGGGCAAACGTATTTGAAATGTACAATTTCAGTAGACTTAAAACATTCACACAATCATTTATATTGATGTATCGATCTAGGCTACTTTTCAATTAAATTTGAACTTCCGTAGGCCTTATGAAGTTAGTTCAGGAGATTCTGGGAGTTCAAATTTCAAGGGTACATACCCTGCAAACCACTTGGCTAAAACAGTTAATCTGTGACACACAGGTTATCAGTTCTATGGATTTGGTGCTACTTGAGGTGGAATTACCCATAATGTAAATCTGCAGAAGTCCACCTCTTTTCCTTTTTTTTTAATGTTTATACTCAAGCTACAGTAAATGCACTTAGTGTATTGAATAACTATACCATGACAGTTAATAAATAAGCCATATACACATTGGTCCCATCCGAGATTTTTTTTTACAATGTTTAATAGGGAATGTATACCATGAATTGGTGTGTTTTTTGGTTGCTTGTGTTAGGAGGACACACAACTGAAATTCTCAGACTGATGGCGTCTCTTTCCCGGTCCTACTCTCCAAGACATTATGTCATCGCTGACACAGACAAAATGAGTGAAGATAAAATCCGCACCCTTGAAAATTCTCACAAAGAAAAAGACACAACACGACAGGTAAGCAGAATTACAAAATAAATGAAATGTTGCGTAAGTAAGGCATGAACAAAGCAAAGTGATGAAGTGTAAAGTAATTCCAGACGGGAACTGTGGGTCTTAGCACTGATTCAACACTGTGCGTGCCTCTGTTTTGTTATGATAGTTAGGTGTTTTGAATGATCGTGATTGAAAAATATACTTGTGCTAGTGTAAGGATTTTTATTAATCCGCCTTTACACGATGTGACAGTGAACATGCACAGACAAGAAACCGTGACGTGTTTTCATTTGTTTTCATGGATCAAAGCATCTTCATGCTTTCTCACAGGAGGATTTCCTTCAGTTCATGTCATTGTGTATTCAAAATTAAAGGCGTAGGATCAATTAAACTTTTGTATGGAGCACAGTTTGGAAATCGTCCAAAGAATTCATAAACGCCCTGCCTATGTTGTGAGATTGATCTGGTTATTGCCTATGTAAAGTGTTCTGAATCTGAGATCACTACCTCACTACTACAATATCAGGTACCACAATAATTATCAGTTTTCAGCATCAAAGCTTGTCACTGGCTATAAACACAGATGAATAAGCAGTTAAAGTTTAAGCACTTTTTTGTAATTAAAATAAATGTTGTGTCTGTGTAGAGTTTGAATAGTTATTCTCCAAACCATTTTTCCCCAAACTAAAAGGTACATTGAATAAAATCCTAGATGAACTAATAGAACGTACCACTAGATGGCACACTTTCCTACTTTGATTACAATTGATTTAGGGCAAGGCTTTCTTGCTTTATTATTTTTATTTCTTAGCAGACGCCCTTATCCAGGACGACTTACAATTGTTACAAGATATCACTTTTTTTTTTTTACATACAATTACATTCTTTTTTACACATTATTTTTACATACAATTACCCATTTGTACAGTTGGGTTTTTACTGGAGCAATCTAGGTTAAGTACCTTGCTCAAGGGTACAGCAGCAGTGTCCCCCACCTGGGATTGAACCCACGACCCTCCTGTCAAGAGTCCAGAGCCCTAACCACTACTCCACACTTTTACCATACATATACCAGTTTACCCTGGTTTGCCACGTTTTGTTAATTTGCTTTACCAGACCTCTCTGTGCTTTGCAATGCTTCCCTATGCTTTACCATACCTCTCTGTGCTTTACAATGCTTCCCTAAGCTTTACCATACCTCTTTGTGCTTTACAATGCTTCCCTATGCTTTACCATACCTCTCTATGCTTTACAATGCTTCTGTATGCTTTACCAGACCTCTCTGTGCTTTACAATGCTTCCCTGTGCTTTACCATGCCTCTTTGTGCTTTACAATACTTCCCTATGCTTTACCATACCTCTCTGTGCTTTACAATGCTTCTGTATGCTTTACCAGACCTCTCTGTGCTTTACAATGCTTGCCTATGCTTTACCAGACCTCTCTGTGCTTTACAACGCTTGCCTATACTTTACCAGACCTCTCTGTGCTTTACAATGCTTGCCTATGCTTTACCATACCTCTGTGCTTTACAATGCTTCTGTATGCTTTACCAGACCTCTGTGCTTTACAATGCTTCCCTAAGCTTTACCATACCTCTCTGTGCTTTACAATGCTTCCGTATGCTTTACCAGACCTCTCTGTGCTTTACAATGCTTGCCTATGCTTTACCATGCTGTCACTGTGCTTTATACACTTTTCTGTGCTTTTACTGTGGGAAACCTCTATAAGGGACTCCTAAACACACGATCCAGATTACTGGGGCTGCAGGCAAGTTAATACAAAATCGTTGGCAAATATAACCATTGATTTTATTTATTTTTTCAATAAATTTCAGTCTGTAAAGGAGTGACCCCTGATAATTGTCTTTTTTCCAGTTTACTATTCAGCGAATCCCTAGAAGTCGAGAGGTCCAACAGTCCTGGAGTTCTTCGGTGCTCACGACTTTATATTCACTGCTCTACTCTGTGCCTCTAGTCTTTAAGCTGAAGCCAGATTTGGTATGTACTGGTAGAACAGTAGAATGTTTTCTTTCTATCTAGGTGAAAGTTTGGCAGCCGTTCATCTTCTGTGTTGGAGGTGATCAGATGTTTGGACAGACCAAGTCCTTGCCTCTAAAATAAAAAATAGAAAGTAAAAGAAAATCAAGCAAAAATAAATTTAATTTAGGAGGCACAAAATAACCATAGAACACAGATCGAACTCTGCATATACTAAATCTTACTGCTGTGAAAAAGTTTAAGTTTATTTGTATGTACTTTCTGGAGTTTCTCATTTCAGTTTCTGGCTGTATTTCAGTGGAAACTGCTCTAACCATTTGTGTTGTGCAGTGGTGTGTGGAGAATGTCTTTGATTTAAATTTACAACTAAGACAGTATACATTTTAAATAGCTCTTGATGTGTTTGCTTTCATGACTTTAAGATAGGTGGTGGGAAGGCAGTTTACCTAGCTACAATGTTAGGGCTACCTTTTTACTACGTATTTGCTTTCGGTGTACTCTGTTTTATCAAAATTTCCCAAATGTAGTTTCATTGTAGGGAGGCAAGCTTATATGTCACAATATTATCTATATACTGTCGGCATTCTCCTGCTACTTCTTGGAAGAGATTAAAAAAGGATCACTTTTTCAAAATGTTTTTTTGGTTTACAGATGAATTTGACAGGGAAGCACCTACAGTTACATGGGTTTATAAGGCAACGGCTTTCTTAAATATGTAAAAACTATTTTTAAAACCACATGGGGCCCTTCATTTGAAGGTATTTGTTGAATATTGCATTGCCGAATTTATATAAAAAAACAAAGTAATTAAATGACTGTAAAAAGGTCTGGCAGTTGATCATCTTTGCTATTTGAAGGAATGCTGAGTTATAAACAGGCCAATTAAAATAGGCTTAATAACTCATTAAACATGAGCTGTAAAGCACTTTAAAAAGCCCAATATGGAATCCATTTCTTATACATTAATTAGGATTCCCTCACATACAAATAATGAACGTGTTTTTTTTCATTGACAATTCTGCTTTTGGAGCAGCCTGTTTACATTGTGTAATACAGGTTGCCATAGGTTAAAACCTCCTGGAATTTGTTCTTGAATGCAGTTTGGTGAATTATTTAGCCCTTCTGGAGACATACATCCTCAGCAACTATAATATAGTGTTGGTGCTTGCACATACTTCCAAGAATTGGATGAGCTCCCAGGCGGCTATTATTTTAGTGACCAAATACCTCAATATCACGAAATTGTGCATTTGCATTTATTTAAAAAGAAGTTACACAACTTGCATACGCCTACTGTAGTTAACACAATCATACTCAAATCACTGTCATGTAGTGATGTTTAGCAAAGGCGTAGTTGTGCTTGACGACTGTGAAAACTCAGGAACACCCGAAGGTTGGATTACCATACCTGAGTTAACAATAAAGTAGGTAGTTCAAGGGTTAGGGTTAATCAGGGTCTGTGAAACCATCTGATAAAATGACTAAGTTTCTAACTTTCCTATTACAAAAGTCAGTAAGTCGTGAAACGAACCACTCCTTAGATAAGTATGTAGGTTACACGATGTAGATTTGTAGGCCAGTTTAAAAGGCTGCTGGGGGGGATTTGCATAGACATAACAGCAAGTGTACAGTTTACCTGGAAATGGCATGGGGTAGGAATGCACCTTGGGTCCACCAGGACCCCATGTACTGTATTATGGTGCCAGATAACACTGTATTGAGATCCTGTGCCAATGATGGCTGTAGTGGTGACGTCACAGGCCAGGAAGCAGTACAGACACACAGGCAAATGCAGGGCTTAAACTGCCATAGCAGTGTATTTATTAAAGAATAAACAAAGTAAACCAAACAAAACAGATTCTTAAACACAATTGATTGGACTGAGCACTTAAACTGCTCTCTAATCCTAATCCTGGGATTTAATGTTGCAATGCCTTCTGTGAAAGTACAAAGAGGATGCAAGACTTTTAAAGCCTTGTCTAAAGGAATCAGCACTTTAAAGTGCTTGTCTGATGTCTCATGGGATTGTTAGTAGGGCCAGCAGTGAAAGGGCATGTTTACAAGATATTGCAGGGCTTCACCGGGCACTTGGCTAGAAGCCAGGGGCTAATTTAATGAACCAGGAGATGGAGCAGAACTATATATTGTGTGTTATAGTCCAAGTTGTTTTTGTTGGTTTACCTATATACAATAATTTTTTAGGAAAATTGTATCTTAGCAGTAAACATTAAGCAAAAAGTTATTCCTCCTAACTTGGACAGACCAGTCTCAGGCTTACACACATTGTGCTGTCAAGTCACCTTTTTAAACCCTGAGCATATATCAGTCATATTTGGGACACTGCAAGTACTGTTATAAAATATTATACCAGTTTGTATCACCATCTTGCATACTGGCATTTCAACTGCTCATCTAGCAGAACTTCATTTAAGGTGCCATTTGAAAGAGGTTTATCACATTGTAGAAAAATCAGAGGCTCCCAAAGAACCATGCTTTCACACACACAGGGTTTCGGCAGAGGACATCCATCTATTTATGTAGCCTGCATTTTTCCTGAGCTTTATTTAATGTACAGGCTTTTTTTATTATTATTTTTTTTTTAAAGCACTTTGAAACTTTATTAGCTTTTACAAAAAATGTGCACAGTGAAAGCCTGCTGTACAGCTGTTCAAAATCTGTGGTACATTCCAGAGTGGAATGAGTGGGAATAAATGGCAGACAAGTGAGAAGGGAGCTCAGCATTCCCAGACTTTTGCCATATATGGGCATTTCAATGAGATCACATACTAAATTCATAAGGCTCTCAAAGGGCATAGGCTATGTCAGCAAAATTGTGCTTGTCATACATAGTTTCCTTCACTTTTTTAGTCATTGGCTACTTAATAAGGTAAAGAAACCTATTTAATATGTGAATTTAAGAAGATAACCTAAATTTAAGTATTTCATGTGAAAAGTTTTTGCTACCCAAAGAATGTGCTTCTTTTTGATGTTTAAACAAACTGCTGCATTCAGAGAAATCTCAGTAGTGCAATGGTATTTTTAAAAGGAATTTCCAGTGGGCCATTATAAAAATGTACTATGTAAATATAACTGTAAAAATACAAAACAGCAGTGCATTCTAAGTGGGGAAAATGGCTAACTAAAGCCCATTTCACACTGGCATGCTCTACCCGGGTCAGGACCCGGTGTCATGCGGGTTGGCTACGTGATTTCACACTGCTTTTGATAAAGCAGGGTTTACCTGGGTGACAGACGCAAGTAAACAATGCGCGTATCAATGCCCCGGAAGCAGCTTGTTACAGACGCTTCCATCCGAGCTTCTCTGGATTGAACCGTCGACCTGGGTAGGAGTGCCAGTGTGAAAGAGGCTTTAGATTTTATTTTGCAAGGGGTTAGCAGTCCATGCAACGATTCACTCATAAACACTTTCATAAATAAATATTTAAAACCTGCTTAGATTGTATCTTCAAGTGTAACAGTTACATTTTAGATGCCTCTGTAAACTGTTTTCCTGAAGAAAACACTTATTGAAATTGTTTTAATGCAGGCAATAGATCGATCTCTAGGAGGTATATGTCGATAAGCACGAGTGTCATAAGTCCTGGTTGTCCTATGGACCTGTAGATGACAGATAGCATGTATCTTGCTGAGTGTTGAAACTCTGTTTGTTTCAAATAAGTCCTTATCTTCTATTTGCTGTATTCAACTAGTTGATCAAATTGATATTGTATTAAACAATGATATGTTAATAAACTACAATAAAAACAAACAAATCTACTCAAATGATTAAACAATACTGTACACCGTAGAATTGACTGGAGGACTGAAGAGTAAAGAATATTACCACAGTCA
Source organism: Acipenser ruthenus (assembly GCF_902713425.1). Lineage (NCBI taxonomy): Eukaryota > Metazoa > Chordata > Actinopteri > Acipenseriformes > Acipenseridae > Acipenser > Acipenser ruthenus. The sequence continues at coordinate 10,260,303 of NC_081198.1, read as the reverse complement.
GTAATCATGATCATTATCTGGGTGGAATTATTATTCTTCTATATAATGCCCTAAGTTAGCTATTAACTATGGAATACAATTGAATCAATAGTATACCCATAAGTTATAGGTGTAAAGTGCAGGATTAGTTAATGAAGAGTTCATATTAGAGACAGGCTTTTTATTGTGTGGGATAATCAATTATTAACAAAATTAAAAAAAAAAAAAAAAAAAGTTTCCCCTGTTGAAAACCATGCAATAGAATTAATAAAGACATTTGAATTGAGCATGTGCTAATTAAAAGAATAAACCTTTTTGGCGAAATCTGCTTCATTGCTTTTCAAATTGGTAGCAGTTACCAGTTGTTTTTAATGTCTGGTTTTATCGCTTGGCCCATGGCTGCACATTGAATTCCAAGAGTGTGGGCTGCAGACTCTAACTGAGTTCAACTTGGAATAACTCCCTACCAAGGAGGGAAGCTGGATATATTTTCTGTGGAAGGTGCTAGAGAGGTTTGAATTTTCCTTGTCTGGAAAAAATTGCTAATGGAGTCATATGTTGTAGAGAACCAATGGCTATTGAATGACATAATGAACTTACCGGGTTTCAGAATTAAAATGTGGTTTCTATTGGCTTGATTCCTTGTGAAGTCTGATGATTTTTTGCCCCTTTCTTCTGTAATTTTTCTGTGTGTCAATTGTGTACGTCATACAGCATTACAGAGCTGACTAGATTAGAGCAGTCTCATTCAAAATTCATTTCATTTTATAGAGTGTTTTTAACACATTAATACATTGATAGGACAAAGATCACCAAAATGCAGGCTTGTCGAGTTCAGCACTTTTTTATACAGAACAATTTTGCTTTCAGCTGTATCTTAGGTGAAGTTGATTGCAGAAACTTCTAATTCAGAATACCTGCTTTTCCTTGTCTCTAATGTATTTCTAATATAATTGCCATTTAAACACAGGGACTGAGCCACCATAAAAATATGCATCAACTCCACAGCCTTCTTTGTTCAACACAAATATTACAGAATAGTGCAATATTTATTTAATCTTTTTATTTCTCCATGAAAGAGGAATATGCAGGAATATTTTGTAAATAGACTTACATAAACTGTATTTTTATGTAAGTTAGAAGCTTCGCACAGGACATTGAAAGTGTAACCCATAATAAAGAAGTTCAAAAAGGTAGGCAATTTCACCTGCTTGCACCTTGCACACTGTTTTAGGAAAGGCAAACCAGTATAGACCACATTTGACTGTTCAGACTAACTAAAACCAATCTGAGACTCCCTGCCTAGCAGGATAGTCAGATCGGTCAGGAATCAGGAATCGATCATGGATTGTCTTTTCAGCCTAGTCTGAAGATGTTTCACTTTAGTATTTTTAAGTATCTGTTAGTGACTGCTGGTTAAGTGCACAAACTGGTTACGCAGGAAGATAAACGGATCAAATAATTTTGATGATCAAACAGATAATCTCAAAGATGCATGGCAGTATCTGTACACACTAGAGGCTTTCAGAAGTTTCTATTGGGTCATTGCTTCCATGAATGTAATTACCTTTCTTTTTGTGTGCAGTTCAGAGGCCAGTTGAATATGTTGCACCAAACATATTCAGTATATTATGCAGTAAAAAAAAAAAGCTGCAAGTTCCCAGAAAGTTTGGTTCCAGAATTGCATCTGCTTGAAATACTTTCATTTTATGAGCAGTTGTAGATCAGTTTCCTGTAATATCTTTTCCATGTCTGAATCATGAAGAACAGATGATTAAAATGGACATCTTCCCCACACCACTAAACCAACCCTAAGCTGTTAGATTTACTAAATAACAAGGAGCATTGAAAATGTACAGCAGGTAAAAATATGTGTTAGATTTTGCACCGGCTTCATTAAAATGTATGTTATTGATGATCAATAAAAAACATGTTCCAATTTATGAGCTAACAAAATTTCCAATAACATCAGTGCCAGGCTGCCAAACATGTAAACTATTTTACTAGCTGTTTTATGATGTTCTATCCCTACCCATGCTATCTATCATCCAGGGACCTGGACACACCAGAGGACAGCCCCCCTGCAGTGAGATTTATGTAACCATACCTCTGTGGATTGGAACCATTACAACAGGGGAGGCCAGTTTGTCTCTTGGCATTAAAATTTAAAATCAGAAGATAATTGGTAGCTTGTTAAACAAACAAGTTGCTGAAGTTTTAATCTGCCTTTTGCTGTTGTTGAAACCAGGAGTCCTGTGGGATTGGTGGCTGTTCTTTAAAGATAGTGCAGCGTCATTATCAGGTGTTGGTTTCTAGTTTCTCAAAGCAAAGGCATGAAGCCTTTACCAAGAATTATGTGAAGACAACTTCTGCTCGATTCTCCAGTGTTGCCAGGTCTTACTGTACGTAGGCTATGTAATTCAGGAATAGATTTCTTATTTGTTGTGTTTGTATTTCTTTATTTTGAATGATTGGTTCTAATATAGAACAATCTATGGTATGGAGTGATATACAGGGTCTGTGCACTTGCTATTGTTTAGTAAATACTGTATGGGCGTTTAGAAAGGTGATTAATAGAGCAGATACTGGCCTGTTGCCAAGGTCTGCCTCTTTTCCTGTGTATTCCAGCTTTCGCAACCTGTATGTGAGGAGTCTGTTTGAGGCCTGACAAAGCAGATCATTGTCTTTCACTCCTGTGACAAGATGCAGGTGGTGTGTTGTACAAAAGGACTGTCCAGACAATGTTCCCAGTGCAAAACGTCCATATTTATATAAACTGAACAAATAATAAACAGTCGCCCCTATACCAACAAGGTATAGGGGAAGCCAATACGGCGGGTTGCAGTCCCAAACAAAAAAAAACTCAAAAACCCCAGTCCTCCGTTCACGAAACTGTGCTCTGTAGGTCCCGGGAAAGTGGTGCTCATGTCCGTGCTGTGCTTGTGCCGTGAAGGATAGTGCTCAGGGTTTAGTGCTGGCTCTGTGGCTGCAGCTCCTGGGTCTCTCACTCCTCTAAAACACAAACAAACAAAACAAGAAAACACAGCGCTCCGGCGCGTTAGCAACATCAGCGTAAGGGGCTGTACTCGTGCAACTGCATCCCTTTTGTACCACCAAACTCCTCCCTGCAATTAGCCCATTGCCATGGTATATATAATTGCTGTCTGACCCGTATCTGATTGCAGTGGAGTTGTTTAGAGCAGGGTTTCCCAATCCTGGTCCTGGGAACCCACTGTGTCTGCTGGTTTTCATTCCAACTGAGCTCTCCCATTACTTAACTAGACCCTTAATTGAACAGATAATTGCTTAATTAGACCTTTTTACTTGTTTTCAGCTCTTAAAAAGTTGCAGGGTTCAAGTTACTTATAAAATGTTACAGCTAACTTGAAATCTACAACTGGTGAAGAGCTGAAAACAAGTAAAAAGGGTCCAATTAAGCAAGTGATCAGTTCAATTAAGGGTTTAATTAAGTAATTGAGAACTCAGTTGGAATGAAAACCAGCAGTCACAGTGGGTCCCCAGGAAGTTTAGAGTACTTGCAGCTACTCACTTTCCCCCAAGATGACCGACTTCCGGTTTCCACTTGGGTCCGCCATACGAGGGGAACACATACAAAACCAGCCTTACACAGTGCCTGTTCTGGTTGGGAAGGAGATTTGCAGTTCAAATACCTTCGTTCTGTGTCACAACTCCCACTTAAGTAATTATTCTGTGTTCAACACAAGTTGTCCAAAAACCTGTTCCGCAGTTTCTTTTTAGAATTTAGGATTTTGGTTTGTAGAAGCACAGTTTAAAAATCCTTGAATTAAGAAACATCTGTAGGAACTTTTTTTCAGAATCCTCAATGTCAAATACTATCCCTACCTACCTACTAGTAATTGCCGTTGGTATCTTTGTTTATTGCTTGCCCTTAGTACTCGAAAGTGCTCATATGCTAATGCGAAATTCCCACCACTAGCATCATGAAGGCAAATATGGCATCTGCCTCTGTCCTTTTCTAAAGGGCAAATCTGTCATAACCAGTGGTGGGTTTGATAACAGTTTATTTTTTTAATGACACACTAATTATTTTCACTCCAGAATGTCCTTTTGTAACAATTCCTGTAAAAAACAACAAGTAAGCCTTCATTGTTTGGTTGCTTTTAAAGATGTCGTAATGCATCTCCACATAGTGGAGGATGAGATGATAATACTGACATGAGCACAAGACACGTATTTGCCTCTCGACTACAGGGCTTGCACTTTAGAGAATGGTAAGGCATTCGTCTTTGAACCATATGGTTTGCGTTTCGTGTCTGTCACTCGCCTTCCCATTCAGTGGGCTGAGATGCCAGTTTATTTTAGTGTTCTAAGTCGTTTTTTTCCTGTTTTGTTGCAGGTTTTGTGCAATGGACCCGGGACCTGTGTCCCACTGTGTGCATCTGCCCTCCTTCTAGGAATCTTGGGAGTCAAGAAAGTGCTGATAATCTACGTAGAGAGCATCTGTCGAGTGGAAACGCTTTCCCTCTCTGGAAAGTTACTGTACCATTTGTCAGATTATTTTTTTGTACAGTGGTCAACCCTAAAGGAAAAGTACCCCAAATCCACTTATCTTGGCAGAATAATATAAACACAACAACACAAATGACCATCATAATGTGAATGTAAACATTTGCAGTGGACTTAATCTCAACTTTCCTCTCAAGAAAGTGCTATACTTTCTGAATACTGGAATGATATACAAACAACCAAATAATCTATTTATAATGAAAAACCATGGTCAATATGTTGTTTTCCAGTAGGAAGTGTTCAGTAATTACTGTATTCTAGAAGCCACAAAGAATGACTGAAATGAAATGTGATATTCATTACTGCTGTTGGCAGAAAACAATAACAGGTTTTTTTTTTCATAAAAACTGATATTTTTATATAACTAAAATTACAATAAGTAGAGTACATGTTTTGTGAATAAGGCCTGGAAAACAATGCACAGAGAAAAAGGAATGTTCCACACTTTTGTTTGGTGTGTAAGGAACAAGGTAGGGTAGGGAAGAGTTATGCATAGCGGGGAATGACTTCATGTGTACCTAGTTGTAGGTATTAAATGGGTTCAGATTGTTGAAAAATATTCAAATGCACCATGTGGACCAGTGGAGTATTTCAAAGAAGATTTATAAATAAAGAATTATAAATTAAAAAACAAGAGACATAAAAACGAATGTTTATACATAAGTATGAACTAATGCTCAAACAGAGCCACAGAAATTAATTGCTGCTTGTTTAGAATAAGTGTGCTCAATAAAATGTTTGTTGCTGGGCTGGGTTAAAAAAAACACTAGAAGCACAGAAACTGGAGACGAAAGCCCTTTGTAACAGCAAGACCAGAGGTGGATTGTTTTAGACTAGCCTGGTTTTCTCCCTCTTGGGATGCACCTTATTAAAACTAGGCCTGACTGAATTAGGGTGTTCAACCTTAATTAACAACCAAATTAGATTTAAACTTCTGAAAAAAAAAGAACATAACTTTGCTTACATTAATGTAATGTTTAATAAACTGTTGTGATCAAGTTCCTGTGTTGGTTTTAATTTGTTCAGCACGCCTATCTCCTGGCATTGTTTTTTCTATTGTAGATGTGTTTCCTGTTTGTGGACAGTATGTTCCCTTGGTGATACTGTGTAATGAGGAGGAAACAAATTTAAAAAAGCTGGATCTGTTTGAGCTTGCAATGAACGCCAACAAAAATAAACTATAATAAATGTGTATACTATTTATATCTTGGATTGTTTTTGTTACCTTTTAACCACAAGTTTAAAATACAGCAAAAGCAGTAGTTTGTTTTTATAAATATTAATGTATACTGAATTTGATATCAAATAGGAATACCAGTGTAAATTGGTAAACTGGTTTTGTTATTTAAATATATATATATATTTTTTTTTTTGGCGCTTGTGAATTGAATGCTCTGTCAATGCCACCCAATAGGTAAATCAAGGGACTTTATGGGCTTTGTATTTCTGGTAGTGCAAAAATAATATGTATCTCTTGTACATTACATTGCAATTCAATACAACAAAAAGGTACGCAGTTCCTTGTATATCAAACATCCCAAGGCACTTTATTTAACCCTTAACAACCATTTGTGACATGTTAGAGTAGTTGTCTGTCCAAAGACAAGTACAATTAAATGCCCCTGCTTCTTGATGCTTTTGGTTTATGCTGATGTCCCCCTCTTGTTTATAACCCTGGCTACTAAGCTTGTGGTCTTGTTCATCATTCCTTAGTAAAAGATTTCTCTGTTTCAATTCCTCCCTCCCCCTCCTCCACGAGTGTCTTTAAATGGGATCTTGGGGTGAGGGTGGGGGTGTTGTCTTTGTCTAGGTCAGCATCATTTCCCCTGGGACACAGCTGTTAGTTTTAGACATTCTAATCACTCTGAGGTGTAAAATAGTGTGCAAGCAATACCCATAGCTGCATATTCTGCTGTTCTAAACCTGGCTTCACTTACACAGAAAAATTCCATGTAACCAATACGTTTTTATTTGAATGAAAAAAAAAAAAAAGTCCAGTACATTTGTATTTAGTGTTACCCTTTTCAAATAGTTTTTGAAAGGTGAGGGACAATGACAATATGGAAGGGGTAATGTGAGCTTCTCCACAAAGCTTCTTGATGTGAACTACCAGCAGTGCCTTTTGGTTCAGGGGCACTCTTGAGCAGTTCCAAATCTTTTTTTTTTTTTTTTTTGGTTTTATCCAAATCCATTAACGCACTGCACCACCTAGCTCCCTTCCAGATGATTTTTTTTAAAAAAATATCCCCAAAAGGAGAAGGTGCAGTTTTGTAGTGGCACAGTATGGAAATGCTTCAGCATTCTGAGTAAATGCCAAGGTCAAGTACAGAACATCTGCAGACGCTGTGACATTGTCATACAGAAATCAGATGGAAACTGCTGGCGTTTTAAATCCTGCTCTGCAGCCTCAAAGCAGTGTGCGTGTTAGTGTTGGCAGCTTGTTAAAGTCATTAAGTCGACTTGAGTGGGATGGAAAGTTGCAGACTTGTAAGCGACTGTGTTCCAAGACGAAGGTATGCGATACTGCTGTGGCTTTTGGGAAGTCTTTGTGTAGGTCTGAATGACTACTTTGCTGTTCACTCCTTGATAATATAGTAAAATAAGTGACAAAAATAAGTATTTTGTTTTTATTTGTTGCAGAAATGATCCTTAAATTCTATAAATATACAAATGACCCCAATTGAGTAAGTGGACCCCAAATTATCTCTTCTTTGATTTACCAGCTGTTATGCACAATGCTCATAGGATATACCGAAACATTTTCTTACAGTGAAGTACTGTATGTTATTATCAAGGTATTTTTTTGTTTGTTTTTTGTTTTGTAATCTGCCCTGGAGGGAGTACTACAGTATTTGAACTATTGGTACAGTAAACAAACCTGCTCTCTCCTTTGATGTTCCAAGGAAACAGCATATCAAGTATTGGTAACCTTACAAAGACACATACCTAAAATGACAGATGTACAAAATATAGAATATCGGTAGTACTTAAAGGAAAGTTAAATTAGACATTGGTTGAATATGTTTCACTGACAGACACAAATACATATGGGAAAAAAAATCATTCCTTCATTTGTTGTGCAGGTTTTGCAGTATTTATTGGCTTTTCCAAACAGTGCTTTCATTCACATGCTCATTTTCAACCAGCCCATGAGGAACTCAAAATGAAGGATAGTATGACATCTCTCCCTCTCCCATAGGAAATCACTGTAGTGCCTTCATATCCATTACCTCCTATTGAGAACAGAACTGAATATCTTCAGCTTACTTTATTCTAAAGGCTTCCTTGTACTTATTTTTAAGAAATACATCTTAAACCTGTCTACTGTAAATCAGGATGCCATATTTGCTACAGTGATGGTTTGGCAATTCAATAACATGTTTATTGTCAGCAGAACTATAAATGTCTGGGACACAGGAAATATTGGAAAGGAGTTTGCCTCCATCCAGAACTTTACCAGTAGAATGATACTGTGCAATATTTTTTTTTAACATTGCTAGAGAAAGTATTTTAGAATAGGTTTAACTCTATGATGCATTGCTCAACATACTGTTCATTTCATTAGGTGCTATAGACATTATTGATTGTATTCATTTTGACTGGTACCAGTAACCAATGGAAATTTAAATCTAGTTCCTCAAGTAAAAGGCCAGTTCTCCAGCCAGTGGACACTCACATTCAGCAGCATTGTGCTCATATATTTTATTCACTGCCAAATTAGAAGTCTTAGGTCGAGAGCTTAGACTTCACACATGCTTTACCATATGTTGCTGAAACTGACAACATTACATTTGAATTACAGGACATGAAAGAACATGGCCAACAGTGCCTCCAATATCATGCAATTAAAAAGTCCTTCCGACAGTCAATGCCTCTTTTTAAAAATGTTGGCTGGTATTTGATGTCAGTAATCCTTCTTTAGTGCAGATTACACAGTAGTGTGGAAGCTGGTAAAAGATTATATTACATCATAGCAGATGTCTTCAGCATTCTAATGCCTACAATATTGTGGCATTCTGTCATTGTGAGAATTGCAGCAAAACTGCACAGTGTAAGTTTGTCAGCAGTTCTTTTAAAGGAGTTATAACAAAGGTATTGCAATCCATTTTCTTGTTGGTTATGCGACCTGGCAATACCCTGGTGAAGGCCTTTAGGTTATTGCCTGTATTTTATACATCAATTAGAATGGAATTTGAAGATATTTCAAAGACAACAGTAGATAAAGTTACTTCTGCCTTTTGGTACCTAATCACTTCATAGTCTAGCGCAATGAGACCTACAGTAAAGGTACCAGGATGCAGCCATATATCTATAGCGTTGTATTTTAAATATTTCAAGATATCTTGAATGGACAAAAAAGTACCGGATAGTACTTCTTTTAATTATCTAATCACCAAAGTGTATGAGGAAAATGATTCTGAATTCATAACGAGTTTCTTTCAGTTTGCCAATGCTCTTACCAGACACCCTTATCCAGGGCGACTTACAGTATATATATATATATATATATATATATATATATATATATATATATATATATATATATATATATATATATATATATATATATGTATTGGTTTCCAATTATACAGTCAATTACCTATTTAAAATAACATCAAACCTATTTAGCAAACAAGGATATAAATATATAGTTGTCTAAGCTGATCTCAAAGACAATAACCTCTACCTTCAGGCATTAGGCATTATTTGTTTGTTGGATAGATTCCTCAGTTTATTTTTCTATTCCAGTAAGGCTCACTTTTTTGTATCGTCCTGTCTATTATTATGTGACTAATATTACCCACGCTGGTAAACAGTAATTTTCTCTTTATTTGAGAAGGTCTATACTTCAATGACACAACCCATAGAACTGTTTGAGCAAATCCTAGCAACCCCCTAATGCTCTGCTCTGTTATTATAGCTTTCAGTTCAGTCAGTTTGTGAGCTCTACATACTAGGCCTACTGTATATGTTTCTTGTGATACCTACTGGCTTTCTGTCTGTTTTTGTCTTCTCCTTTTGTGTGTAACATTTTGTGGAAAAGATTCATCAGCTTGTGAGTTAGTCATTTGAGTCATTTCCTGCTATTTCCTGCTACTATCTTGTCTCTTAGTTTGTTAGTCATCCCATTGGTTAGCTGTTTCTTTTGTACAGGTGTAAATAGACTCAAATAACTCCTTTTGGCATAGCTGGTTATCCACACTGGAAATGTCATAACTTTATTACTCCAAGGATTAAGGGGTATTAGGGGTGGTGACAAGGTAGGGCATTGGGAGGCTAAACCTCCCCAAATTGTACCTTAAACCAATGTTCAATTAATGTCAATGTTCCAAAAACGCCACGCCTGTGTTGAACAATCTCAGTCTCCGTTTACATACAAGATGTTCCTGTGTATGCTGGTTTTCAGAAAATATATTGTGACAATTTCACTTTCTTGTTATCCTTTTCGAAGGTAAAATACATACAGCATATGTTAAATGCCTGCTGTTCACACAGCTACACTTATCTGACACAGAAAACTATTAAAATATATTTTATGCATGCCCGCACAAAGTGGGGTGTAGCCCCCTCAATTATTTGTTCTGCCCTTCTTAGCCCCCTCATCAGTCTGGCGCCGCCACTGAGGGTATCAATTTCTTTCGGTTCCTTGAATATTGCATTTCCACATTTGCTTCTTGTGCAATATGTTTTTTGTGGTGTTGTTGTTTTTCTGAACCTCTGTATACATCTGTAGATTAGTTAATACAAAATATAAAGCTCAGAGGAAGATGGTACAAAACACCTAACATAAGCAAATTTAAACTGTGTTCAGACAAAAATGTTTGTATTGCATGACTTCCCAAAGCCAGTCACTTCTTCATCTAGCTTTTGCATGTAAACTTTGAACATTTTAATGTTAAATGCAATGTTACTAAAAGCAATTGAGGGGCCAACTGCAGTATTTACCACAGCACATGTCAACCAAAAGTAAGTACCATAGTTTATATACATATAAGACTAGAAGTAAACCTACCCATAATGTAAATAAAACAGCTCTACAATAACATAATTTTTAAGTTTAAACATTCACACACACAAATACACACCGTAGTACAGTTCTACAGTCTGTCTTTAAAGTCACTTACTGCTGCTGTGGGGAAAAATAAGAGAATGACATTGACTAGGTGGAATCAAATTTATTTTGCAAGAAGTAATTGTTTAGCAAATGATTTTACTCATATCACTTTGGTAAAATTATCAAGCATTTGCGATGCTGCACAATTCCTACAGCAAATAAAGTATTCAGACCCCTGACCAATTCTCTCATGTTACTGAATTACAAATGGTACATTGAAATTTCGTTCTGTTTGATATTTTATTTTAAAACACTGAAACTCAAAATCAATTATTGTAAGGTGACATTGGTTTTAATTTGGGAAATATTTTTAAGAAAAATAAAAAACTGAAATATCTTGCTTGCATAAGTATTCAACCCCCACACATTAATATTTGGTAGAGCCACCTTTCGCTGCAATAACAGCTTTAAGTCTTTTGGGGTAAGTATGTACCAGCTTTGCACACAGTGTCAGAGTGATTTTGGCCCATTCTTCTTGGCAGATTTGCTCCAGGTTGTTCAGGTTGGTTGGACGACGCTTGTGGACCACAATTTTCAAATAGTGCCACAGATTCTCAATGGGATTGAGATCAGGACTTTGACTGGGTCACTGTAGGACATTCACCTTTTTGTTCTTGAGCCACTCCAATGTTGCTTTGGCCTTGTGCTTGGGATCATTGTCCTGCTGAAAGGTGAATTTCCTCCCAAGCTTCCGTTTTTTAGCGGACTGAAGCAGGCTCTCTTGCAGTATTTCCCTGTATTTTGCTCCATCCATTCTTCCTTCAATTTTAACAAGATGCCCAGTCCCTGCTGATGAGAAGCATCCCCACAGCATGATGCTGCCACCACCATACTTCACTGTAGGGATGGTGTGTCTTGAGGCATGGGCAGTGTTAGGTTTGTGACACACATAGCGCTTTGAGTTTTGGCCAAAAAGCTCTATCTTTTCCCACATCGCAGCTGGGTCACTCTCATGCTTTCTGGCAAACTCCAGACGTGCTTTCAGATGGTACTTTTTGAGTAACGGCTTCTTTCTTGCCACCCTCCCATACAGGCCAGTGTTATGCAGAGCTCTTGATATGGTTGACTGGTGCACCATTACTCCACTCCCAGCCACTGAACTCTGTAGCTCCTTCACAGTGATTGTTGGCCTCTCTGTGGCTTCTCTCACAAGTCTCCTTCTTGTTTGAGCGCTGAGTTTTGAGGGACGGCCTTTTCTTGGCAGTGCCTGTGTGGTGTGATGCAGCTTCTGCTTCCTGATTATTGATCCAACTGTGCTCACTGGGATATCCAAACACTTGGATATTATTTTGTACCCTTTTCCTAATCTATGCATTTGTATTACTTTATCTCTAACTTCTGTAGAATGCTCTTTGGTCTTCATTTTCCTTCAGATTCACAGCCTGACCAATGATCCTTCAACAGTGGGGTTTTTATCCAGAAAATGTGACAGCAACTTTAATGGTTCACAGGTGGAGGCCAATGGTAAGGTAATTGTGTCCTCGTTAGGGCAATTTCTTTCATCGGTGTAAACTGGGAGCTTCCACAGCACAGGGGTTGAATACTTATGCAAGCAAGATATTTAAGTTTTTTATTTTTCTTAAAAATATTTCCCAACATAAAACCAATGTCACCTTACAATAATTGATTATGAGTTTCAGTGTTTTAAAATAAAATATCAAACAGAACGAAATTTCAGTGTACCATTTGTAATTCAGTAATATAAGAGAATTGGTCAGGGGTCTGAATACTTTTGCAAGGCACTGTATATATATATATATATATATATATATATATATATATATATATATATATATATATATATATACACACTACCAGTCAAAAGTTTTAGAACACTTCCATTTTTCCAGTTTTTATTGAAATTTACGCAGTTTAATGTCTCAATGTACTCTGAAATTAAAGCATAGAACAAATAAACAATTGGAGATAAAAAAGAAATTATGGAATTGTTTTGTTTAACAAAATTTAATCTAAATTTTTGACTCATCAAAGTAGCCACCTTTTGCAGATATAACAGCCGAACACACTCGTGGCATTCTTTCTACAATGGAAATCAAATATTGTTCGCAAAGTTCTTCCCAACACTGTTGCAGAAGTTCCCACAAATGTGTTGCACTTGTAGGTTGCTTTGCTTTCACCCTTCTGTCCAGTTCATCCCAAACCAGCTCGATGGGGTTTAAGTCTGGAGACAGTGCTGACCATTCCATGATTTGAAGCCTACCGTCTTGTTCTTTTCTTCTAAGGTAGTTCTGACATAGCCTGGAGGTATGTTTTGGGTCATTATCTTGCTGTAGGATGAACCCCTGACCAACTAGGCGTATATCAGAAGGTATTGCATGGCGCTGCAAAATGCTGTGGTAGCAGTTTTGGTTCAGGGTGCCACTCACTCTGTGCAAGTTGCCGACTCTGGATCCAGCAAAAGAGCCCCAGACCATCACACTTCCTCCTCCATGTTTGACAGTTGGTGTCACACACCGAGGAACCATCCTTTCGCCTACTCGACGGCGTACAAAAACCCTGCGTGATGAACCGAAGATTTAAAATTTTGATTCAATCGGTCCATAAGACCTTCTTCCAGTCTTCAGTAGTCCACTGGCGGTGCTTCATGGCCCAGGCAAGCCTCTTTTTCTTATTTTGCCATCTTAGCAATGGCTTTCTTACTGCCACTCGACCTGTCAAACCTGCAGCTCGAAGTCTTCTCTTCACAGTTGAAACTGAGACTTGCTTACTTTGACCAGTGTTAAGCTGTGCTTGAAGCTGTTGTCCTGTGAGCCGCCTATCACGCAAGCTGTTGACTCTCAGAAACTTGTCTTCTGATTCTGTTGTGGCTTTGGGTCTGCCATACCTCTTCCTGTCAGGGTTTCCTCCAGTTTCCAAGTGCCTTTTGATGGTGTAGGAAACTGTACTCACTGACACCTTGGCTTTCTTTGCAATTTTTCTAAAGGAAAGACCTAAACTTTTAAGGGTTATAATGGTCTGTCTGTCTTCCTTTGTTAATTGCCTTTTTCTCGCCATTATGAGAGCAATGTACTACTTCCTGCAGTACAATACTGTCCAAATAATGCTTAAGAGGGTGTAGTAACACAGTCTGTTCCAACACTGCTTTTATTCAGACAGAGGGTTTGTAAGTAATCAACAAAAGTTGGGACACCTGTAGGAATTGTTAGCATCAACTTTCAAGGCTTAATTTACTTCCATTGCTGCAGAACAGCTGTACGTTGTTAACCCATTACTTGTTCCCTGAAAAAGGCCTTTTTGTATAACTCTGAAATGTACATTATTTTTCAGTTTTTGGTAACCTAAACTTTTTTTTTTTAACTTCTGGCAGTTTACCGCTTACCTTTGTACCATTTCAGGTTATTCACTAGACTTGAATGGCTTAAATTTCAATAAAAACTGGAAAAATGGGGGTGTTCTAAAACTTTTGACCGGTAGTATATATATATGTACTGCCCTGGTCAGAATTTTCACCTAGACCCAATGAGCACGGCAAGAATGAGTTGGGATGGTGACTTCAATGTCACCTGACAACAATAGCAGAGATGGTAGTGCTAATCAGGGGGTCTGTGAAACCATCCAGAAGTGTTTGTGGAATCTGAGGGGGTGTACTAGAGTTAAATATTATTATTCATTAAGTCTATTTGCGTATGTGTAATAAAGGCAGGATGGACTCTAACGGTTATTATAGTTTTCAGTTCAAAGTAATTTCTTATGTGTGTATATTTTTAATAAGCAGGACGTGATAAATCTAAAGACTAACAGTGTTTTCTCCAGAATACAGAAGTAATAGTTTATATTAAAAATACCAGGCACCCATTTAATAACATTTGCAGCTATCAGCTACAGTACTGCTGAATGGTGTTAGTAACCCAATAATTTAGTCTTTTCATCTGCCACGTTTTAATGCATGTTCATGTAACTTCACGGTAGATAAACAGGTTCTGCATATTTAAAACCCAAAGAAAATGCTATTTCGAAATATACCTATACTACATGTACATTTACAATGTTTTGTTTTTTGGTTTTTCACGACAAAAAAATAAATAAAAATAAATAAATGAATACAACCTGCGTAAAACTGACTCGTACTTTTTTTTTTTTAACTAACAATGTATTATGTAGTTCAGCAGTATTAATATCTCTAGAATATAACACTGTGTAGGGTTTTATTAATAATAGTTTTCTTCCCCCTATCCATTCTTTATTGTAACTCACACGGTAACTACGTATTCAGGAGCTTCTTACACAACAAAGAGAGAGGGTATGCAAAATCACTGGCTCTGATTGGTTTGATGCGTCTGTCAACTCACTTGAGAGTTTTTCGGCTCGAAAAATGATCTAGAACTTTCTCTAATCTGCTGAAATAAGTAACCGGGATAGGAGAGCCGGATAGTGCAAGAACGGCAAGCGTACGGATCCTATATAATCGTTTAAATCAAAAGGAGGAATAAATTGTATTTGAATATTGACAGTTTTCCCTCAAACTTGCAACAAAAGAAAAATGACTCAGTTTAACAGGGGACCAGCCTACGGTTTATCTGCCGAAGTAAAAAGCAAGGTAAGAAAAAAAGGGAATTGAAGTCCACATCAACTGAGATTTATTTATTTTGAACTAATGGGTGCTCAGAATGGAGCAGGGGAGAGAGAACGTCGTACATTTCCTCTTGAAGTAGCAACGCGTATTTGAAAAGCGTCAGAATGGAGTTTATTTTAATGAAAGTAACGGTTTTGATATGAATCCTATTGCTTATTTTGCGTTTGAAAACTGTACATTTTGATTTTTTTTTTTTTTTTTGTGCGGGCCGTGTAACTATGTGATCGTGCTGCTAGTTTTAGCCTTACAATTGTCCTGGTTTCTGATGCGAGACTCCGAAGCTGTTGTAAGGGTTGATCCAGGACACCTAGAGCATTTTATTGTTCTTTTACTTTATTAACGTTAATTCATTTTTGTGAGTATTTAAAACGATTCCTGTCAACTCCTTTTTTTTTTTTTTTTTTTTAATAGTTTTACACCAAGTTCAATTTGTAAACCTCTGTGGTATATGAATGCTGCTCAGAGAGTCCAGTGACTGTTGTGCTCTCCTTTGTTGACTTTGTGCGAGGGCGGCAAGAAAAATAAATAAATAATGAAATAAACATACAGAGAAGTGGTTAAAAAGGAGACAATGTATATTGTTAAGTATACAGTTCACCATAGAAACAAATTATATATATATATATATATATATATATATATATATATATATATATATATATGGTGATGGATTAACCCCAAACCATCACATTTTCTCACTATACAACGGTAAATCATGGCGTGTGCTGAGAACACAAATTGAAATCAATGTCATTAATCAATATCAGTACCAACAATATATAATATAGTTGTCTGTTCAAAGGATCAGGCCCAGTCTAAGCTGTGCATGAACCCAATTACCAGGCCATTGTTCAAATTACAAAACGCAGTAAAAATTACAGAAACCCCATCTTCACAGTGATCTAGAATTTTTATGCCCGATCTCCATTTAGAATGGAAGGGCTTCTGTTTTCAAAACCATTTACAAACACCCTTTATTTTTTCAAGAATAGTTTGCTTTCTAAGAACAAACTTTAGCAAAAAAGTTGATCCCAGAATCTCTGTACTTAACATTATTGCGGTATTTTGCTCTGAAGTTCTCATTAAAATTATGGGACCAAAAAATATTCTATAATACAGTATCTTTGCTGATATGGTGTTCAGTTAGGTCAAACCTTTTAAAACGTCGACAACAAAACCTTTGCTCTATACAGTGGATGGGGGGAGAAAAGCCCTATTCTCCTTCCTTATCGCATTCCCGAAACATTACATCACCATTCTTTCTGAGGAAGCCCCCACTAGGCAAGCAGTGTAGCTAGTTGTGGGGGTGCACTCTTTTTTTTTTGGGGGGGGGGGGGG
The DNA here is from genome assembly GCF_902713425.1 of Acipenser ruthenus. Taxonomy (NCBI): domain Eukaryota; kingdom Metazoa; phylum Chordata; class Actinopteri; order Acipenseriformes; family Acipenseridae; genus Acipenser; species Acipenser ruthenus. The sequence continues at coordinate 10,243,729 of NC_081198.1, read as the reverse complement.
GGGGTCTTTTTTTTTTTTTTTACTATACACGTTGGATAAAGTTATACTGGATTAGGTATTTTAAAATAGGAGTACAAGATTTTATGTACGTTTCTGTGAATGTAAGTGCTTAATTGATGTAATTCAAAAAACAAATTAAAGCTGTACTATAGGGTATATTGTAGTTCCTAGATTTTAAAAAGCTCTACAATTTACAAGATGTAACTAAATATAAATGTTTTTTGTGATTAATGTGATTAATTTAATGTGATTAATTTTCGCAAAGTAGTATGCATTTTATTAATATATAAAATGCGCCAGATATTGAAATATCATTATTTTGGTGTCCCAGCATAAGTGTGCGCAAAGCAAATTCTTAAGTGCAACAGGCAAACAGTAGAATAATAGTGAGTCAGAGGTTGAGATTATCAGAGTCTGGGTGCAGAAAGAAATGTCTTAACAAAAACAGTTCACAGCAAGATAAGAGCCAGACAATCAAATGGTATTCTTTTAATGGGTATTCTGGGAGCTACTACTGTAGGAGCAGAGACCACATGTGACTAAGCTGCTGCCCACCAGGAAATAGTAATCGCATAACAAGAAGCAATTGCTCAGTTAACAGAAAATGCCAAACTTGCCACGTCTCATTTTTCTGGGAGTAGGGATCTCTGCTGCTCATGCACAGAACAAGGCCAGCCCCATGGAAACATTACAAAGTTTCTCTCTTTAAAGTACCAGTACCTTCACATATGACAGCAAAACTTGACATACTGGCTAAAAAAAGATTCTGATAAATGATGTAAATTAGGCCTTAAAAGTCCTAGTTTTTAACTAAAGTGTTGGGTAAATTGGATCTTTTTTCCTTTACATTTGTATGAGCAGATACAGTAGAAATGATGCAAAGATTTTTCTAAATCAAGTTTCTGGTTTACTGTTAACAAACAATGATCACAAAGCATTGGCTCCAGAGCACTTTCAGTTAGCGGCTTGTTTCATCTAATAAATATTTGTATATAATATGTATTGAAAACCTCCAAATCTGATTATGGAAAAATGTATAAGAACATAAGAAAGTTTACAAACGAGAGGAGGCCGTTCAGCCCATCTTGCTCGTTTGGTTGTTAGTAGCTTTTTGATCCCAGAATCTCATCAAGCAGCTTCTTGAATGATCCCAGGGTGTCAGCTTCAACAACATTATTGGGGAGTTGGTTCCAGACCCTCACAATTCTCTGTGTAAAAAAGTGTCTTATATTTTCTGTTCTGAATACCCTTTTATCTAATCTCCATTTGTGACCCCTGGTCCTTGTTTCTTTTTTTCTGGTCAAAAAAGTCCCCTGGGTCGACATTGTCTATACCTTTTAGGATTTTGAATGCTTGAATCAGATCACCGCGTAGTCTTCTTTGTTCAAGACTGAATAGATTCAATTCTTTTAGCATGTCTGCATACATTTTAAACCCAGGATAATTCTGGTTGCTCTTCTTTGCACTCTTTCTAGAGCAGCAATATCCTTTTTGTAACGAGGTGACCAGAACTGAACACAATATTCTAGGTGAGGTCTTACTAATGCATTGTAAAGTTTTAACATTACTTCCATTGTTTTAAATTCAACACTTCACACAATATATCCGAGCATCTTGTTGGCTTTTTTTATAGCTTCCCCACATTGTCTAGATGAAGACATTTGAGGCAACATAAACTCCTAGGTCTTCTTCATAGATTCCTTCTTCAGGAATTCGTTCTTCATCTGTTTGGCCAGTGTTTAACATACAGGATTTTATTAGTTGTCCCACGATGGCCTTCATGTTTTTGACAGGTACTGAAGAGAGTGGAGGAATGGGCCTTACAATTTACATTATTCGCTTTCTTTTCTATAAATGAGTTCCCTAAATCCAAGTATTTTTCACAGTAGTTGCCAGCCGGCTGGAAAGCATATAGTCTTTATTAAATGGAAATCTTTTTGTGGATTTGCCAACAGTCGAACCAATTCTCTGTGATGTATGAAGACTGAATGGAAAATGAAATGCAATGATGTAGTCATTTAGGAACTGTATGTGAGTTTACATGTCAATTGAACCTTGCAAGAAGGTCCGTCTTTGAAGAACTCGCTTTGTTTTTTGATTTCATACTTTTCCAATTTAATTCCCTTATTCTTAATATCAAGTCTTTATCACTATCAAATAATACTTAAGGTAACCTTGACGTGAGCTGGGAAGCCAGCGTATCATTTCATGGTTCTTGTCACCAGCTCCTAATAAAGAAAAGCTCTCTGTCTTTTTTGATAGAGATCAGCTCTTGGAACACACAAGTACTCTTTGGTGGGCAATAGTGAGTATGGAGAGAAACATAAATATAGGCATAATCTTAATTACAGTAGGGTTAAGTAATTGGTAAACTACAGTATAGTGTGCAAAGAGGATGAAGCAGTAGGCTCTTTCTTTAGTCGGAAGTTTAATATTCAGCTGGAAGAAGAATTTTACAAATTGATGAATAAAGAGGTTCAGAAAAAGCTTTAATCATTGAGGAAGGTGGCATGTTGCCACCTAATCCCTAGGGCAGGACTGAAAGATGAAACACTGAACTATAAATTAACACCTCCAATGTGAACCCCAAATAGGATTTCAGAAGATATTCAGAAAACATACATTTTAAAAAAAAACAAACAAAAAAAAACTAACATTTAAATTTGAACATTATTGTATTGCATAGGATTTGGAATTGACTAAACAGTTGATCAATGGGGCTATTCACATGCACGCTTTTGATTTGTATGTGGTCAGATGGCAGATCACTGAAACACAGCAGCAGCATTTTCCTGGAAAGTGACTTTTAAGTCTTTATTGTGTGTTTGTGTTTCTTTTTTTCTGTACATGTTTAGCAGGTAATTAAATAGTCTTTAGTTAGGAATGTATAATTGTTTTGTGAAAGGATAAAGGCAATTTCTTCAAAAGAAATGATAATAAATGGATGCATCCATCTGCGGCTTTCCAAAATGTGTGCTTGTTGCTGCAGTGATCTCTGATCTGCTCATGTTTCTCATGTGGTTGCTAAATTGCTGCTTGGACACTAGCCAGGGGACTGTGAATGGAGTCCCATTCAGACATCAACCTTTGAAAAATGGCTGTGAGAAGAGACATTGCATTGGTAGTTAGTAACATAACAAGGCAGTGAAGTTAAAGGCCTGTAGTGCATTCCTCCCAAGCTCGCTAAGTACACTGTTTGAATGCCATTAGCACGGATTAGATTATTAAATACAATCGGCTGACATTTAAAAAAACAAAACAAAAAAAAAACCATTCCAGTTTCAAGCTAGCCAGAGTGTCTCTGTACAGATTCACACATACGTATGATCAAGGTTTAAGCCTGTACTGCCTCTGAAAACTAGGCATGGAAGTGGTTTCCCAAAACCATTATTGTGGGCTTAGTACAGATAAATATGTGGTAAAGGCTGAAGGAAGCCCGAGAGGGTCAGGACGAGGCTAATGTTTGGCTCAAGGTTATTGAACTCTATATTGTTGTGAGGGTGTGGGAGAAGACTGCCCCTGATGATACATGGCATCTGCTGTTTTTAAAAGCAAATACTTTAAATAAAATGCTAGACCAGTAATCGCAAACTAACCTTTAAACATATTTTTAGTAGCACCCTATAGAATTAACTAATTTTGCTTCATAAAGTCGAATGAAACCTGCAGAATAATGTTAAGTTAACATATTAAGTTACATATCGTTTTCCATATAGATAACAAAAAACGGACAAATTGAAAAATGTGAAATCTAACATGAAATACTGTACTACTATTATGGCTTCCGGTAGACCTTTGCAATATCATTTTGTAGTTTCTTTGATTATATGATGTCAAAAAGAACTAAATTATGTTCATATAGTTTATTTTTTATTATGTCTCAATCCATAATATTCTAGGTGATGGAAAACCTTTGGCCATAGCTGTAGGTTGGTTTCAAGCTTTTAGAACCATATTCTAAAACTGTGCTTATGAATGCTGTATTTACATAAGAATACATTATGCACAGGTTTTGGATATCAATCATGTGATCTGTTATCCCTGCTGAGATTTTTTAACCTCTATAAATAAAACAGATTCTAAAATAGTAGTAGTCTTATGAAAAAAAGTCGTATGGCACAAAAAGTATTGAAGTATTCTGGATTATCTTAATGCCAAAGTATTTGTAATAATTCAATTTTAGGAAAGTTCATTGTTGAACTCTACATAATGGAAAGCTCTCAGTAAAGCTCCATAACGCATTAGGTCAATTTAGAGCAGATATTTTCCTAAATGAGATCATGTTTAAAGCCTTTCATTGCTTGATATTCCAGTTCTCCAAAGTGGCACATTCAGGGCTCCTGCAGGCGAGCTCAAAGCAGGCTGACACAATATGACTAACTGTGGCGCAAATAGTGTTTGGGAAGTGTGTGCTGGGAACAGACCAATTCTAGTGGCATATGACATCACCGAGACTCAATAAAATCATTGTTTCCCTAGTGAAAAAAAAAAAGAGCAATATTTTAGAACCTAAAGGAATTACAAGGCCCTTGACATCTTGGGAGTCGTCATAGTTTTGTGTTGGACTATTCTAACTGATCACTGAAGTCACAATTACAGGTAAGCATCCACACCTAAAATGAATAGTGATAGAAGTACAGGTTGTGACAGTTTTACCAGCAACTGTTTGGAAATAATGTAGGCACATCATGGTGAAATGGTATGCACTGGAGCGGGACATAGATATACAGTAGGGCATATACATTTTGGTATTAATAAATATAATAATAATATATTTATTTTTATATAGCGCCTTTCATAGTGGACCACCATCATAAAGCACTCTACAGAGGTAGGCTGTGAACTGTGCATTATATGCAAAGTCACTTACATTGATTTAACATCTCCTCCACAGGATGGAGCACAAGGAGGTTAAGTGACTTGCTCAGGGTCACACAGTGAGTAAGTCAGTGACAGAGGTGGGATTTGAACCGGTAACCTTCTGGTTACAAGCCATGGACTTTACCCACTGGCCTATCAGTTTTGTAAGTTTCGAAAAGAGAGGAGGGAAAGGGCCGGTGAACTATACCAGATGTTGAATCAAGCACAAATCCCCTCTATTACTACATTATCAGGTCTGTTGAGCAGCACTGGCAGGAACTGAAGCTCCAAGGCATGTTAATTATTCATAAATACCAGCTGCATTAATTGTGAAAGGCTTGTTTAGCACTTTGTATCCTCATTATTTTAACAACTGAAATAGAATCTTGAAAGGTTACGTTTCACTCTGTCAAGTCGGTCTAACAGCACCATAGCCTTTACAAATTCCTGCTATTAATAAATTACTAGGAGAGAGCCCATAGTCCTGTAGCTTTCATGTGATGGTTAATCTGTTGCAGTTCTTATGAATATGGCTAAAAACCCTCCAAATTGGTTTTTACCAGCAGATAAAAGCTGATCTATATAGCAGAGATGTACTGAAGTGCCAATTGATACACTGTCTCTATAGGCCATTACCTCATCCAGACCCTACTAAATACAGCATGGAGGGTATTATACAAACATTTATGATACATCTGGAATGACTGGGGAAAATTTGGTGGAGGTTCCAACATGAGCAGTGAACAAAATACTTTTTAGGAGTCTGCAGTAATCCTTTAGTTTGCAGGGAATTTGCATGCTGTTCATTGTAGTTGATTGTTGGGTTCTTTTAATTATAAGCCTTGAGGTACAAGTTCTCAAAGATTATTTTTTGAGGTTTAAAGATATTTCATCTTGGTGACTGATATTTTGTTAGGAAACAATGCATGCTACAAGTTCATTGTCTGGGTAGTTAGTTTTTGTGACAGCAGGCATAAAAGAAATTGCAAACACAATACAACTGAACCTTTTGGCTACTATCCTGATAATTGGGTTGTTGGTACAAATTACACATGACACAGTGTTCCTTCAAGAAATAAAACCGGTCAGAGTTGGGTTCTGTGGTTGAAATTCTGTAATCATGCAGACTTCATTTTACTACTCAAATTGTTTTACATTAATCAGCTCTCCTCTGTGTTTGTTTTACTACAATAGTAAGAGCACTGGGTGTCATACACAGAGGCAGTGTTTAAATTTATACCTTTACTTGTTGAAATGGAAGCCATTTGTAGCTTCTGTGTCATTTCTTAGCTTGTTCTCCAGATGTTCCCTTGTTTCTGTGCAGTCAGCAGGAAATACTTTGGGGGGCTGCGTCTGGGGTTTGATTCCTGCGGGATGAAGCCATGGCTTTCCGGATTTCTCTTTAAAAGCAAGAGTTTGACGATAACATTGAGTGGAAAAATATTTTTGGCTCTCTTCCTAGAGACTGTCTGCTAGAAGGAAATGATCTCTATATGCACGGAGAGCAGGGAATACCCAGCTCCTATAGAAAGCGCGTGTTAATGACTACTTGGTTTACTTTGAATGTTGGTTTATTAAAGAGCAAAGGCTATATTTTCAAAGATTTTACTCCAATCTTTAATGAACTCCTATTTTTTGGATAGAGAACAAAGCCAGAACCAAACAATGAGGTGAAAGTCTTCCAAGTTGTTTGTTTCTCATTTGGCAACATTCATATAAATTTCTCTGTTTAAAAAAAAAAAAAAAAAAAAAGTTAATTAGACTGCAGTAAACGCTTTGAAAATATGGCCCTATGTAGCTTCAAATGCCTTGTGTACAGCTATGGCCAAAAGTTTTGCATCACCTAGAATTTTAGGATTGAGAAAATAATAATAATAATAATAATAATAATAATAATAATAATAATAATAATAAATATAAAAAGTCAGGGCCCCTCCAAGCCCGCCTCTAAGACTGGGCCATCGGCTTGCCTTCTATCCTAAGTCCGGGCTCTCTTTGTTCCCCTCTGTCCCACTAACAAGCTTGTTTCTGCTTCCTCTGTTCTATCCTCACAGCCTCAACAAAAGCCCCCTGAAATATCTATCTATCTATCTATCTATCTATCTATCTATCTATCTTACATGAACAATTTAGATATTTTTTATTTAACATCATGTAATCAAAGAAACTACAAAATCAAGACAATAGTACAGTATTTCATGTTAGATTTCTAAATGTCACATTTTTCAGTTTGTCAGTTTTTCATCAAGTATATGGAAAACTATAAAGCGGTATGTAATTCAATATGTTAACGTAACATCATTCAGCAGGTTTCATTCAACTTTATGAAGCAAAATTAGTTAATTCTATAGGGTGATGCAAAACATTTGCCCATGATTCAGTAACTCTTTCAAATCATGTATTTATGATGTTTGCAATCATTCACCAATATTGAGTTATTATATTTTTGGTCTATCTGACTTTACCTATTATCCATTTTTGGATACTTTTTTTTTATTTGTAAGGCATTGAAAATATAAATATCTTAAATGTACTCGATACTGTATGTGCTCTCTTGTTTGAGACGTCTGTCCACCTGAGTGCCAAGTTGCAGGGTGATGACAGTAATGCTTATAGGATGCAGTGACAGATGTTCAAATGAATCATCTGCTTTCTTCTAGATACATCTTCCCCCCCTTTGTCCTGTGGTTTGAAGCTCTCATATTATGCCAACACTCTTCATAGCTAAATCCAACAGACAAATGTTTAAACAAGATTCTTGTCAAAGCTTCATGTTTACACTGGCTCTTTGTAGTGTGCATAGTATTTATTGTCCTAAAGCTTTAAGAATTTTGAATTGCAGCTTGAGCTGTGTACAAGAACACAGGATATATGTAAAATACCACCCTACCCCATGAAACAGATACTGCCCCATTGAATCTGACAACGAAGTTGCATTATTGACTAAAGCAGAATTAAAGATTGGTTTTATATACTGTATAGACTATTTTTTTATTAAAGACTAACACTCTTTTAACAGGTCTATGGCATCTGTTTGAGATTTTAAAGCACAAACAGTGACACATACAGAACAGAACACAGGTAGGCAGGCATGGAATTAGGAGATACAAATCTTGATTGCAAGCCAAGCTGTCGCTGTGTAGAAGGCCACTATTGGGTTACCACTGATAATGTCTAGTAGCACAGATAAATGAGCCAGCGTTTTCAGGGACCAAGTTCATGTCATTACAGTGCTGGTGGTGCTGGTAAGTCAGTCATGTTACTATGGTGTCTATTTAGTACAAAGTACTTAATATGACACAATGTGTATTGTTGGTTACTTGTATTAAAAGTGCATTATATTTTGTATTTTGTATTTATTTATATCCTGATGCAACTATCACTGACTCTGTTTTCTTCTCCATTATTGAATCGTATTTTGTCATACTTGTACTTGCTAGAACCAAAGTCATTGTATTTATCTTGCTCTTAATTGTATTATTACTTGTACTGTGATTCTTGAAATGTATTTGTTTATGACTAAGTTGCCCTGGATAAGGGCGTCTGCTAAGGAATAAACAATAATAATATGCAAGCATATAATTTATCAATGTAAAGTTACTCTTCTGCTATGTTCTTCAAATTTGGAACATGACATTGCTGGGAATCTTTGGGGATTAACCCTTAGAGTTTTGCAAATTGTTTGTTGGATCCTGCGCATGAAGAAGATTCTTCTGTGTGGGATAAGAGGATTTTGTTTCTCATGTTGATAGTTTCTACAACCACTCCTCCAAGTTCCTGAATGTCGTGGAAGCCTTTCATCAGCAGCCAAACTAAGCATACAAAGTGAAGAAGGTAGAAAAAGAAAAAAAAAAACATACCAAAACAGCTGCCTAATACCTTGACTGTTTCGATATTGAATGCTCTGTATAAATGCATTTAATCAGCAGTGTTGTACATGCAATATATTTCGTGTTATCTACATTCAAGTTCTGGGAACTACAACCAGATGCGTTTTTGAAGTGAGGGGGAGAGTTGTACCCTTAGGTACCCAGATGGTACTTTTTAGTTAATCATTTAGTGTTGCAGTATTTGTACATTAGTAGACACATCTTTTTAAGGAAGGTATTGTGTCCAAATTGAATCAAGCTGTGTTTGTATTGATAGGTGCTATTGCAATTCTTTGTGGGTACATCTATAGTGGGTAAGGGATAAGATGTGTGCTTTTCTTTTTATGCGTAATTGTATTTTAACAGATGTGAAAGCATTTGTATGATCCAGCAGATTCGGAAGTCCAAAAGAAAGTGTCAGCAGCTTGGTTCATTTTGGAGGCACGTTGTCCTTAAATTCTCCTTTGGTAAATGACCCAAATGCCTTGACTTATGATTGATATAGTTCTGGGTCAGAGGTAATAGGATTTTTCCAACATAGTCACTAATGAGTAAAATGTGTTCCATAATGAGAATTTTCCTTTTCCTGCTGGGACAACGGGAGGTTCTGTGACTACCCAAATATACAACTATGAATGACCTCAAAACTAATTTTGGTTCTAAAAAATAAAAATCTTAACAAGGGAATAATATTGGTAAAAAGGATAGGAACTGATCGTGTTCCAGTCTATAGAAATCTGGTGTGTAATTTAAGTATATCAGAAGTGACAGACTGTCCTTGAGTAGCAGATCTGTCCTTGGTGGGAGTGTTGAAGAGAGCAGACAGCCTGTCTCCAACACATGAGCTTTTTTTTTTTTAAATTTATTGAAGTCCTTAATCTGCAATTCTATGGCGGTGGCTTTCAACCCACCTGCACTACAAAAGGGCGAGCCTCTGGGGTAGGGCACTGTACCTCATTGGCAATTGGATAATAATCCGTATTTCAGTGAATAAGCCAAACCCTGAAAGTGAGTAGTACTGTTTAAGCTAATTATAATAAAACCGGTAAGCTTGTGAACCTGTCACTCGCTTATCATACATTTTATATTTAAACTATGCATTAACACATAATACTGTATAGGTAGAATAAAAAAGCAATAGAGATAATCTTTAGTGATGAGAAGATTCAATTTCACTCTAAGGTAATGCTAGGTATATACTGTAAAGGAAAAAAGTTTATAATAAATACATACAAAAATGTTCATTGAGGAATCAGATGTTTCCAGGACTGACTGGATAAAACTGCAGCATTCTTGGTTGAGTGGAGAGATAAAGATTAATTGTCCTTTAAACTCATAGTCCAGTAATACAGTCTTGTTTCTACGTTTTTAAAAAATAGGTGATTGGCATGTGGCAGCTTTGGAGATATCCAGGAATTTTACAAAGCTTAGTGTGCTTCTGTAATTTGGTAATGTATCAAATGCCTACTTAAGTCTTGGGTGGAAATACCCTGTTACTGTGAAATGGAACAATTTATTATAAAAAAAATTTTTTTAAACCAATCCCATCTGTTCATTGTGCTGAGCCCTGATCTGTTGTGGCTTGTACTGGGAGTGGCAGTTTTTAAAAGAGAGAGTAACGGTAGATGAACATTTAATTACCTTGTACCTCAATATTCTTTTATTGCAATTGTGCAAAACAGTACAATATAATAACTGTTAGTTTCAGTAACCAAAAAGATTAACAAACTAAAAGGTTTTGTATTGGGTGAGTAGGTTCTGAATAAAATATTTATTTTTTAGCACCTCCAATTTCTCAGTTGGACATGAAATGGATAACCTGTTGAAGGTTAAAAACAAAAAAATTAGAGAACTGAACTCTGCATTGGTTGGGAGCCACTAATTTAGTTTTATTTTCTGCCCATAGATAGCTCAAAAATATGACTACCAGAAGGAGGAGGAGCTGCGTGTTTGGATTGAGGACGTCACTGGCATGCAGATCGGGGGGGAAAACTTCCAGAAGGGCCTGAAGGACGGGGTTATCCTCTGCAAGTGAGTATATAGAGCACTGTTGTCTCGCTGAGCTATGTTACCTCCATACACCACAACCTAACTTGTTAATCTTTTTCACAAATGTTATACACTGGTAACAACTCATATTCTATACAAAACAGTACATGGTAGATGTAGTAGGACCTTAATATTTCTTCCAACTGGAATTTAACACATTTAAAAATAAATTAAAACTTCTGTCTGTCAATTTACATATTGGGTATATAACTAGAGACATTGGTAAGATAGGTATATTATATAGATGCAATTGGTAAACTATATACAGTGCCTTGCAAAAGTATTCAGACCCCTGACCAATTCTCTCATATTACTGAATTACAAATGGTACATTGAAATTTCGTTCTGTTTGATATTTTATTTTAAAACACTGAAACTCATAATCAATTATTGTAAGGTGACATTGGTTTTATGTTGGGAAATATTTTTAAGAAAAATAAAAAACTGAAATATCTTGCTTGCATAAGTATTGAAGCCCCACACATTAATATTTCGTAGAGCCACCTTTCGCTGCAATAACAGCTTTAAGTCTTTTGGGGTAAGTATGTACCAGCTTTGCACACAGTGCTCCAGGTTGTTCAGGTTGGTTGGACGACGCATGTGGACCGCAATTTTCAAATAGTGCCACAGATTCTCAATGGGATTGAGATCAGAACTTTGACTGGGCCATTGTAGGACATTCACCTTTTTGTTCTTGAGCCACTCCAATGTTGCTTTGGCCTTGTGCTTGGGATCATTGTCCTGCTGAAAGGTGAATTTCCTCCCAAGCTTCCGTTTTTTAGCGGACTGAAGCAGGTTCTTTTGCAGTATTTCCCTGTATTTTGCTCCATCCATTCTTCCTTCAATTTTAACAAGATGCCCAGTCCCTGCTGATGAGAAGCATCCCCACAGCATGATGCTGCCACCACCATACTTCACTGTAGGGATGGTGTGTCTTGAGGCATGGGCAGTGTTAGGTTTGCGCCACACATAGTGCTTTGAGTTTTGGCCAAAAAGCTCTATCTTGGTCTCATCTGACCACATAACCTTTTCCCACATCGCAGCTGGGTCACTCTCATGCTTTCTGGCAAACTCCAGACGTGCTTTCAGATGGTACTTTTTGAGTAACGGCTTCTTTCTTGCCACCCTCCCATACAGGCCAGTGTTATGCAGAGCTCTTGATATGGTTGACTGGTGCACCATTACTCCACTCCCAGCCACTGAACTCTGTAGCTCCTTCACAGTGATTGTTGGCCTCTCTGTGGCTTCTCTCACAAGTCTCCTTCTTGTTTGAGCGCTGAGTTTTGAGGGACGGCCTTTTCTTGGCAGTGCCTGGGTGGTGTGATGCAGCTTCCACTTCCTGATTATTGATCCAACTGTGCTCACTGGGATATCCAAACACTTGGATATTATTTTGTACCCTTTCCCTAATCTATGCATTTGTATTACTTTATCTCTAACTTCTGTTGAATGCTCTTTGGTCTTCATTTTCCTTCAGATTCACAGCCTGACCAATGATCCTTCAACAGTGGGGTTTTTATCCAGAAAATGTGACAGCAACTTTAATGGTTCACAGGTGGAGGCCAATGGTAAGGTAACTGTGTCCTCGTTAGGGCAATTTCTTTCATCGGTGTAAACTGGGAGCTTCCACAGCACAGGGGTTGAATACTTATGCAAGCAAGATATTTCAGTTTTTTATTTTTCTTAAAAATATTTCCCAACATAAAACCAATGTCACCTTACAATAATTGATTTTGAGTTTCAGTGTTTTAAAATAAAATATCAAACAGAACGAAATTTCAATGTACCATTTGTAATTCAGTAATATGAGAGAATTGGTCAGGGGTCTGAATACTTTTGCAAGGCACTGTATATATAATATATACATTTTTTTTTTTTTTTTTTAAACTAGATTGATAAACAAACTTCAGCCTGGATCGGTGAAGAAAATTAACCATTCTCAACTTAACTGGCATATGGTAAGAAATGCATGCATGTACAAACCTCATTAACTTCAAAGTGGACCATTTTTTTTAATGAGATCCACTCAATATATTTTTGAAAAATAATCTTAATAATCTTAATAATCTGCTCCTCTGCCGGTTTATCATGTCAGAAAGAAAAGACATAAAAAAAACAAAATGCAGACTCACTCACTCACTCACTCACTCACACCCCAGTTTGCTTTACTGATAATGAGCTGAAGACCAAAACTATTAAAAAGCTCTGTATTGATGACATAACTGATTTAAACATGTTTTTTAATAATAAAAAAAAAGAAAAAAAACATATCTGTTTCTGGGCTGTTGGGCCACAGTTCTGACTGCATTGTTTATTTTTTCTCAGCTGGAGAACCTTGGGAATTTCATCAAAGCCATTCTGGCCTATGGGATGAAGCCTAATGACATCTTTGAAGCAAATGACCTCTTTGAGTCTGGGAACATGACCCAAGTCCAGACCTCACTGCTGGCCCTGGCAAGTATGGTATGTGCAACATTTCTAAAACTTTTCAGAATAATTGGTAAATAAACAAATCGAGACAAGAAATGCTTCTCGTCTTCCATCTCAAAAAATGTTATGCATTCTAATCTGGGATGTGGGTAGTGTTGGAGTTAATCTGCTCAGCAAAGCCTTTATGGATTTGATGGTTTATAATCATTATTGTCATTTTAACTTACTAGGCGAAGACCAAAGGCATAAATCCAAAGATTGATATTGGAGTGAAATATGCAGACAAACAAGAAAGGTGTTTTGATGAAGAAAAAATGAAGGCTGGTCAGTGTGTTATTGGACTGCAGGTAAGACTGTTTTATGGGGTATTCCATTCTCATGTGTAGGATTGGTAAAGTGTAATTATGTGCTTTTGGGCCCCTGTGCAGATATTGTTTCAATTTAGACTTAAGTCTTATTTTATGTCCTTAACTGCAGATGGGAACCAACAAGTGTGCTAGCCAGGCCGGTATGACTGCATATGGGACCAGGAGACACCTTTACGACCCAAAGACACAGACCGACAAACCATATGATCAGACTACCATCAGCTTACAGATGGGAACCAACAAAGGGGCAAGCCAGGTATGTGTGTATCTTGAACACATCAGCCTCAGGCAGGTAGTATTTCTACACGTTATTTATTTATTGCATTTTTATATAGCGCTTTTTACACAAGTTTAGTTTTTATCGCAAAGCACTGTACAGAAAAAAAGAACAAACCACAATACATTTGTATAGTATGTCGCACATATAACTGCCATAGTCGGACCATTTAAATCACAGATTTAAGTAACAGCATACACATAATATAAAATCAGCAATTTTAAAATTACATTAAAGCCCACTAAGATAAGAAAGCCATTTTATAAAAGTGTGTTTTAGTCTTGACTTGAAACATATATTTAAACTGAAATAAACAGCCCAATTCAAATATTACACAATGTATTTTAAACATTGAAAGATATGATCTGGCCTAGTTTTTAAATGTCATTTCAAGTCTTTCTTTTTATTTATTTATTTATTTTTTATTTCCCTTCATGAATGATGTCTCTCCTATCCCCAGGCTGGAATGGTTTCTCCAGGAACCAGAAGAGACATCTTTGACCAGAAGGTGGCGATGCAGCCAGTGGACTCCAGTACCATCTCACTACAGATGGGCACCAACAAAGTGGCCTCGCAAAAGGGCATGAGCGTGTACGGGCTGGGCCGGCAAGTATACGACTCTAAATACTGCACCGCCCCCACAGAGCCTGTAATGCACACCAACGGCAGCCAGGGAACAGGAACAAACGGCTCAGAGATCAGTGACAGTGACTACCAAGCAGAGTACCCAGAGGAGTATGAAGGCAACTATAATGATGAATACCACGGGCAATATAATGACCAAGGCGTAGATTATTAAGTGACGAAAAAACAGTATTAACTATTAACCCAGTGTTTTAACTACCAAGCAAGCCTTTGGTATCTTTGCTAGTCTTCCTTCTCTTCTGATGCCTAAAGTAAAAAAGAAAAAAAAAATATTGCCTTATCTACATTCCTTTTTCTCCCACTCTAACCTCAACTTATCTATTCACCTTTTTAGTGCCGTAACAATACCATGTGCTGTTATCCTATAATTTTTTTTAAATAATCTTTTGACCTATATAAAGTACTGTGAATAACTTGTGTTCTTTCCCATCTTACTGTTCACTTTGGCAGCCTATGCAGTATCAGATGTGTGCACCACTTTCTCAATGTATTTTACTTGTAGTCTTACATTTCAGCTTGTTCAGTTCTTAAAAAGAAGCAAGCACATTTGATAAAACAAACAAAAAAACTACCTATCACAGTGGAGTAGTCTTAATGTACTTTTATTATTATTTTTTTAACCACATTAAGGTATATGGATTTATTTTCGGACAAAGTTTGATTCATGTCATTGTGGCTTGTGACTTACTGCAACTCTGAGGGCTAATGAAGAAGGAAACAAATGATTAAAATTGATTTCCTCTGTCCTTGATGAGTTTTGAAATCACTGGAACTGTGTTTTGAAATCATGAAGAATGAATGTTAGTATTTTGTTATATTCATTAGAACTGACCAAACTATTTTTATTATAAAACATGCCTTCTGTTGTTATTAATTAGTCTTGCATTGTTGTATGTGCCATACTCTACCCATGTAGGAACTTTGATTTTCCTTTTAAGTGTATTTATTTCCATGTCTTTCGATACAAGCTTTTTTTTGTGTATGGTCTTTTTTATAAATAAATTTTATGTTATAAGCTTGCCATCATCTTAACTCTGATTTTTCCCAACAGTTCTCTATTTAAACAGCTTAAACATTTGTTTTTATGAGTATCTATTTTTCAGTTTTTACATTGTCAATACATTTGCAATCCAAGGTTGCTTTAAAATGCATATCATCAGAAAGAATTAAAGAATTCACAATGCAGTATAAATGTTCTCGTTCATAATGTTACTTTTGTTATGCCAATAGGCAGGAGTCCCTAAATTCCACCTGGAACTTCCCTCAAAATACATTGTATACATCTGCTCACTTAGAGGTAGATTTAAGTATGCAAAATTCAAATTGCATTGCGGCCAGGCAATTATTTTGCACTGCACCCTATGTAAGTTTAACAGCAATGCACATTTTTCAACACACACAAATAATGATCTGTAATTATGATAATGAGGGTCTCAATGAGCGCATCGGTCTATTTAGCTCTAGCACTTGCAGCCCAGACGTGACAGAGTTAGTACAGAGGGCAGTAGGCACTGTATGACATTTGTGGAGCACAAAAATACAAACCAAAAAAAATGTCATAGGAAGGGCAGCAAAGTCCTCTTGGTGCACGGAAAAGAAAAGTTTCCTGAGAAGGAGCTGAGAGTCCTTATGACTGAGGTCACTCAGCATGAAATGGAGTTGTTTGTAAAAGCCTCAGCCAACATCAGTTATGCATATATCCTTAGGAAATGATATGCATTGACCTGCCCTTTTCAGAATGACATCTAGAAATATGCCTAGCACGCTGGAAAAGGTGGATTAGGCTATCTGTCCAGACATTCCAACTGTGGTCTGTGGAACCAGAGGCTAAGTAGTGCAGAGAACACTGCACTTTCATATGTGCAGGGATAGCGGTCCTAGATTGATGCTTATTCCTCAATTCAGCTATTCGGTCTACGGTAACACTTTAGCACTACATCCTCCGGCATCCCAAGCAAAGTGACCCTGGGGTTTTCGTCTTGCCCTTCTCCTTAGAATTCCTGCCTCTTTTCAACAAGAGCCAAGTGTCGCCGCATCAGGAAGTGTACCCCAGCAGTCATCCTGAAGCCAATGACAGGTGTGTGTTTTTATACAGCTCTTACTTACTAGCTTCTACCATAGTTTGCACCTTGTGAAGTGAAGTGGTGTAAAGGATTTGGAGGGTCAGCAATTCGAACATAAGAAAGTTTACAAACGACAGGAGGCCATTCGGCCCATCTTGCTTCTTTCGTTGTTAGTAGCTTATTAATCCCAGAGTCTCATCAAGCAGCTTCTTGAAAGATCCCAGGGTGTCAGCTTCAACAACATTACTGGGGAGCTGGTTCCAGACTCCCACAATTCTCTGTGTAAAAAAAAAAGTGCCTCCTATTTTCTGTTCTGAATGCCCCTTTATTTAATCTCCATTTGTGACCCTTGGTCCTTGTTTCTTTCTTCAGGTCAAAAAAGTCCCTTGGGTTGACATTGTCAGTAAGTGCAGTGCAAGATCCTTACATCACATTATAACGTTTGTGCCCGCTTAGTATCCAGATCCCACCCAATTCCATGCTGTTTTCTTAATTTGAATGCATTGCAATATAATTGGATTAATGATGGCAAAATGCAAATTTGATAGCGGGTGCAGAATGTCAGGTGAACCACCATTCTTTACATACACAGCATTATGAGGGTTTTTCTCCCGCAATCACAAACAGTTAAAAAGTAAAAAATAAAAACATTCAAATAAGTTTTATTTACAATGAGAGAAAAAGAAGCAGATGTAATTTGTGATTCTCAGACTTGTAGATAAAACAAATAAAAGCAATTGACTTTTCTATCCAGTTGTATTGGTTTGACTTGGTGAACAGATATCATGAGTGCAGTGTGCATATATACACACAGCCTAGCCACTTTATTAGGATCTGTGACTACTTGGATGCCCTCGGACGGGGCATGTATTTCTTTTTAATTCTTATTACATATTGCATAAGGATAACACATTTAGCATAAACTATTGAGTGTGGTATTGTCTCTAATGCCTGATTTTTCTAACCTACCATTGGGTGCATTTCTGTTCCAGCAGGGTGATTTCCAGCTTTTGGATTGCTCACTTTTCCTGTTTCTTCATATCTGTGGAGACATACCTATAAAACCTGCTGGATAGGGGCTCTCCAGGACCGGGTTTGGGCAGCACTGCACTACAGCAATGTCAAAGCACCTGAATATCTGCTTTGTTGATAAGAATAGGTACTTGTCGGAGGAATGGTGTGACTCTGATGTTTGGAGAGTATAAACAGAGCCTGCTTTCTTTCTAAAGGCACGGGAAACTGTAAAACTAAACTGAAAGAATGAAGAAAGCAGACAACAAGGAATCATATTTTATTCTAAAAATTGAACCCAGCTATGGGATACTGCAGCTTTAAAATGGATTCATATTTATAAAACAGTTCATCTGTTTTAGCTATACAACTTTTTTTTTAAATTAGAATTGACCAGATGTTGATAAACATTAAAAAAAAGGCTATCACATTTATTCTTTCATCAGTGTGAATCAAGCTGTGCTGTGTGGCTGACATCTTATTGGTAAGTTTAACACTTTCAGATCAAATTCCAATAAGCTAGAAGAGTCAAAACCAACAGCCTAGAAACACTGAACCTAAAAAAACAAGCTACAACTCTCACAAAACCATTGTTCAATACTCACCTTATTGTCGATGGATATTAACTAAGTAAGAGCTGTTGTGATGGGCACAGCCTGAAGTGATATCAGTAGACATTGAGGGTGTAATGGATTCACCCAATCAGATTGACCAGGTCTGTCCGTTCTCATGAAATTACTTTTATGCGCTGAGGAATGTGCCCATGTAATTATCCAGACAGCGAGCAGGTCCTCTTATTGAACTGCACTTGTAGATGCCTGATTTTCATAGCTTGGTACACTGTTTAATAAATCTCCAATGATAAAGCTCTGGAGCCAATCACATATGTGCATGTTTACTTTAAATCCACTTACCAAGTTCTGAAAATCAGTCTCTTACTGCGCACCTTCGCAAAAACAACCCTGATTTGACTAGAGAAAGCCAAACAATGATTAGAATTTTTGCTCACAGGGTTTCCAGGCAGGTTCCCAAGGGGTTCAGTGAGCTTTCGTGCCCCTTGTACCTACTGTGATTTCCTCCTAATCCAATGACAAACACAGCTTGTAGTTTTTGAGCTGTTAAGGTCAAAAATCCACTAGGAGGAGGAGATAGATTGCTCAGTCCCATTGCATGTTCAAAGAAGCAGATTGAAAAAACAAAAGTAAAAATATTTTACATCAAAGAGAAGGAATAGGCTTCCTAAACAGGGAACTGCTTTCTTCAGTCGGAAAGGCTAAAAAATGAAATGAAGGAGTGCTGCTGCTCACAGGTCTTCAGATCTTCACAAAACTAATAAAAAACAGACACTTTTCTGCAGTTCTAGGCCTTAAGCACAGCAAAGGCAGTGACAATCTCCTATTAGATTCATGAGAAAGGCACCGTGGCACACATTCAAAACCTGACTTTTTTTTTTTCTTTCCACAGTCCGCTGACTGGGAATAATCACTGCTTTGTGTAACAGCTGAATTAAAGTTTAAAAACGCAAGATTCAATTATACAGTACAAAGAAAGTTGGTTACCCCAGCAACCGCTAATCTTCTTTAAGAGAAAGCCAAAAAAACGAACCAGTGTTGCTGCTCAACACACGAAGCTAGGCTTATGGCTTCTCTGAAAAACCTAACCTTAAACCAGTAACATCTACATTGACCACAATATTGTGGGGAACCGATTTCAGTTTGGGGAAAAATATATCATTTCAAGCGAGCCATCCAAGATTGAAGATTTTTGTTTAGGCGACTCAGAAATTAAGACTATGCAACAGCCACAGCTCAAAATGATTAATTTAAGCTCCACACAGTACCTTAAAGTAGCCCGTTACATGGCAGCCACTGTTGTCAAAGAAGATTTTATTTTAGTAACCCATTTAGCTTCACATGGTAAAAAGAAAAAAAAATGAACAAATAAATTACCCCTAGGAAAATGAACACATTTATGGTAAATGTTCCTAAAGAAAGCAAAATGTAATACAAGGTTTTTAATTATTATAAATATTATTAATTGGTCATTTAGCAGACTCTTTTATCCATCGTGACTTACAATGGGTGAATTAGGCATCACTGCTGCTGCAGAGTCACTTACAACAGGACCTCAGTTTTACATTTCACCCGAAGGACTGAGAAATACACAAATTGTGATATTACATAATCCACCAATCATTTTGTTAATCAGTCTCTGACACTGTACTGTATCAATATCATATTGCTCAATTTACATGTACTGTATGTATCATACAGTTTGGCTCAAATTCACAACTTACTGTAGCAGCTACAGCCCTTATCAATACAGTCTGACAGGAGTGGCTGAGAATGCTGACATGCTGTACAGTTAATATAATCAGAGATACACAATTCATGATATTCTCTGTTGAGCATTCACTCATTGTAGAACTGGACAAAAAAGGGCAGTGTACTCTAGGAATAGTCTTATTAAAAGACAATAGAAATTATTATATGTTCAAATCTCACATTAAATCTAACATATTACTAATAATTAGTAAAATGAACAGTTGTATTTACCTGGTTTAAATAATGCAGACACTTTTCCAGACACCATAGGTAGCAGGTACAGCTTCTGACCATGCATCTGGCATAGACATTGTCCTAAAATTAAACAACACAATTCACACACACAAACCTTCTTCTAAAATCTGCTTAGTTAAAGACCATTGGCAGACAAATAAACTCTGTCAGCTTTGTTAATGATATTGATTATACTGTGCCCTTAACAACAGTACTGTGCTGTACATACTGTGAGCTATGCCAGCAAAGTAGTAACATTACCAGTCTAGTGTGGGCAAGAACACAACAGTACTGTTTGTGCTTCTACAGGCGCTCAATACCTTTCTGTCAGAAATTGTAATGGAAAAACAAGATGCTTCAAAATGTATCCAGGAATAAAGGAAAAGGACAACCATGACATTACCATAGCCGCAATCATACAAGGTCAACAAGGAAAATATACTGTAACAGGACTGCATCAGAAAACAATAAAACCACAGAGAAAGGCAGATACAGAACAGAAGATGATGCAATTATGTGACCCAGCAGTAGCATTGACATAGTCTTGAATAATGAATCTGATGCTCTGGCCTTGACAGTGTAAGCTGTAAGGTGTATCATGAATTATACAACTAAGTTGGAAAGCAAAGGACATTTTTACAAAAGCAATGTGTGTTTAAGCTCCAGAATGAATATTGAGCTTCTATTCAATTATATGTAACAAGCAGGGATCAGCAAGCATACTAGTTTTGTCACAGTAGCTGTTAAAACACTGGGATTAGACACCCCTTTGTACAAAAACAAAATAAAATAATTGAAACAGTAGAAAGTTGCTGATGCCATCAGTTTCAAAACAAAAAGTGTGTAATTAATTTAGTAATGTGGAATACATCTCAGAACACTTTTACAGTTTTCTGTTTCATAGAAGTCTGCACATAACTTACTGAACTGTCTGAGGATAAATCAGTTCCATGTGAAAAGTTCTAACCTCAGCTTAAAGGATGCTGTATAAACGTTTCTTCAAATGCTATGCCCTCCAGACCTTCAGCTGGCACTACAGGATAATTGCTGCTGGGTTCATAATTATTGCCATGGGAAAGTTATGCCTAATGTGGCAATTTCCACCCTTCTTATTCTCAGCCACTACTGCTTCTATATTAAAAAGAAGAATATTTGTGCAGTTGAAAACATTCTGTATCACAGCCTGTACCTTACCTTGCCTTGTACTGTGGATGTAAGTGAGAATGACCCTTGGTAGCTTCACTGAGTGATAATAAGGGAGCCTTTTGCCACTGTGCCGAGGTGGTAGCTGGAGAGGTTAGATATTGAAGACAGGATTGGGTAGCTGGGTGGATTATTTTTATCCCTAGACAAAAAACAAAACAACATTAAAAAGCAAACCAATCACAATTTTTTATTATTATTATTATCTGATGCACGCCATGCCTTTGATTTATTTATTATTACAACATTGAGAATACAGGCACGAGGACAAAGAAAGATTGCAATGACTTCCTCACCTTTACTCAACACTTTTATTTAATTGTATGTGTGCATTACACAGTCCAGACAAGAAATACACGGCAACACACTGAAGATACAAACGCTGTCTTTCAATCTCATTGCTCTTTGTCAAAAAGATACTTCAAGTTACTGCAGTTTGAAAAATAAATTGCTGGTACAATCTTTTAATTGCACCTTATGAAGCCTCACTTACTGGTCCCTGGATGAACCCTAGCATTTTCATCACTTATGAGTGGAAAAATGACATCAGTGCATGGTATTTATTAATGTAGGCAAGCTGGAAAACTAATCAATTACCATAGCAAACAAAAACATGAGCAAAAACATTTTAATTGACAGATTATGGTAGTGTTTTTCTTGTATTAAAATGTAACGTGTTATGGAAGTTATTTCTAAAGAATGTTTATGTGACTGAATATTAGAGTCATTCTTTCTTTAAATTATTTATAAGTTTCCAAAGGAAAATATGTAATGAATCCCGTAATGGGATAGTAAAAATAGTAAAACATATAAACTGACTTAACCCTTCTACATTTAGAAATGCCCTCATGTGTGTTCCCTTGAATCTGGAATAACAGTCTGTTTCTGATACTGACAGTGTTTATATTACTTCTATTTTATTTTATTCCCAGCAGTAAAAACAACAAATTCCTTCGAAACATAAATTAACAAGGCACCGAATAGTGGCTCTGAAGATCATGTTTTAGCAACACAGAGACACACCCCGCTACTCCTCTTCTGCAAGGACAAGAGCATTTTCGGTTTCAGGGTTTTTTTCCCCCAGAGAGAGTGAACGAGAGACCAGCTGGAAACTATTTCAATAAAGATCTGCTGAAAAAACACTCTGGATTTAAAAGAAACATAATCCTTCATACAATCAAAAGGAATTGTTAAGACATTTCCCTGTTCAACTCAACAATACAAGTATTTCTCTTACAGAAGACCTACTTGTACAGTCCAGTCTTGATCAATGAAAGCAGTTATATTGGATGTAGCTTACACAGTTTTATAGAATCTATCTTTTCCTGTCAGAAATGGTGGCACTTCTAATTCATCAACTATGAAGGCAATGTATACACTTTTAATGAAAGTAAGGAACATGTCACTTGATCATATTATGCGGCCAGATTTGGTTTCAGGTCAATGTCAACACCACTGACATATTCCACATGAGGGGCTTATATCCCATTGTAAATATGAATTCTGTATCTCAAATGGTTTCTGAAATTTGAGGCACTGAAAGTGTGGCAGCAAGTTTACTGTAACTAGCACATGGAAGTACCTATCACCTTTTTCAATGACTTGCAATAAAGACTTTTGAACTATTAGTTGCATTATTCTGTAAACAAATAGAAACTTTAAAAGATAAAATATAAAAACTAAAAAAATGATTTAGTAAGAGTAAATGCTTGGTTATTTTTTACTTTTGAAAAGACAGAAACCTTATAATTACTTTTGATAACCTAGATATGAAACTGCAATAAAAATGTTCAAGAGGCATTGCAAAGCACCTAATAAACATTGCTTCAGACATCTCGGTGCTAATTGTGAGCCGCCTCTCTTGAAACAATGTATGCCCTACTACTAGAGAACATGTTCTAGTTATTTTCTATGTAAAAAGAGGTTGTATTTTTTATTTGTTTAAGAACTGTGGCTCTATGTTGCCTGCCAACAGGTTGCACTGTAAATCACTAGCTCATTACAGATGAAAACGCTGAATGCAGTTTACTCAGATGAATGATATCTTTTCATTTAGTTTCTACTCTATTTTTTCCCCTGGTAATAGCAAGCTGTGATGTAAATGATTGCTTCTGATAGGACGTGGTGATTAGTTATGTTGATCTAGTGATTTCACAGACACTACAGATCTTTGTAGGTGGGTGAAGCAAGGTGATAGAGTTGAAAATATGATGTACTGGTGATATTATATGAAAACAAAACAGTTAAATGTGATGAACAGAGTTTGAAATATGAGCTGTTTAATTCTCATAAATGCTCAATGTTCAGGCTAAAACGTTTATTTCTCCCTTTTTCAGTGATAAGATAAACCTAATTAAGTGAGGCTTCTATTTAAATAAACTTGATACAGGAGGTTTGGGATGTTATGAAACGGTTCACAGCAACATCCAAAGATAACAGAAGGGTCTATGTTCATTAAAGCAGGTCTCTGTACAATCTGGGTTCAGTTAGCTTACTGCATGCTTAAGCAAGCCTTCAGGGGGGATTTAACACACTTCTCATCGGTTTAAAAGCAATCTTTTAGATTCAGCAGATATGAGATCAGTGTTTTACTTCAAGATGTAATAACAAAAGACTCAGACCCAGCGCTTGTGCTCCTGGAAAGCACCCTGCTCAAGCATGCTAGGGATTTGCTTATACACAACTTCTTTCTTTTTATTTTTCTACTACCCAGTCCATTGTTTTGTTGGTTTATGGAAACTGTTGGAATAATTCTGCATCTGTGTACCAAGATTATGCAAATCAAAAACATAAGAGTCTCTTCAGTTTAATTCTGTGTGTGAAATGACGGGCAGTGTCCTACTGTACTCATTGAAACTATGATGGTATTCAGATCTTACACCATTTAGATCAATTGAATAAACCCCATGTTTTGGTAGAAACATCCACAGCAACAAGCAAAGTGTCTTTCATGACAACAGTGGTTGCCTGGACAACTGCCTAAACCCAGCTCGGCAGCTCATTACTAATTATTAACAGAGCTTTGCTCTCGTTAAACGGTTTACTTTGTTATGTTTTGCATTTTTGAGTTGGTTTTTTTTGTATGCTTGGTACAGTTTTGTATTTGTTCAAAAAATAATTGTGTATTACATAATGAGCCCTCTCTGTGCCAATTACAGGTTTATCATAAATAATTATGAATACAAAAAAGCAATGGAAAACAGCCTGAACGGGTGAAATGATTTTAAATCAAAAGAAATTGAAACTAAAAGGTAAGTAGGTGGGAAAGCACCTGCCACCACCAAATCAGGAATAATTGGACAGTTTTTGATACTTTGCAAATAGGGTCCATAGGTGTATACTTAGCTAGTAACTATAATGTTTTCCAGGTCAGCTTTACTAGACTAGACCATACAACATACCCTGCTGGGCCTGTGGTTCAGTAACTGCCCACATAGAAACCCAATTCATACATTGAAGCACCAAGTACCAATAAGTCATCTCTACTTTGCTAGATGAAACCCATCTGGTTTCTCTGTCATCATTTTTTTTTTTAACATTTGTTTGGATACAGTGACATGGGAACCACAGCTTTTCTAGTTGTTTATTTCTCCCCAGCTGTACATTTAAACAGACCTGAAGTGCCCAGACTGAGCAGCACAGCCACCCAGTAGGCCCAGAAGAAGATCACATGGGCATAATAAAGCCACCACAGAACACTGGACACAACTAAACAGGAAGAAAATAAGACGTTCTTGTGATCTTCATTACTGGTTACAAGGGTAAATCATATTACAATTTACAGCCATGAGGGAAGAAAATATTTTATGATTATTGCTATACTAGCTGTGCAGATTGTATGAGCTACTGCAGCGTCTATTCTCCAGCGTTACTTCCTCTGAAATATTACAAACACATCTACTCCTTTTTAGAAGGATATATTGTTTTATAAAGCTCAACACACTTGATTTAATTTGTCTAAAAAAGCAATGTTTTGAAAAGAATACATGCATTTTAATGCAGACATTTACAGACTGTAAAAGTTACTGTAATACTTACACGACAGAGCAAACACAACCAGAGCTACTAAAATGTGAACCAATATTGTTGCAATAAATCTAAAGATGGCCACCGTTACGAAAGAGAACACTGCAGAAAAAATGAGAAAAAACTTAATTCATATACATTTTTAGCTGCAACAAAAATGATCGACTTTCAAAACTATGAGTCATTTGGCCTTGCTTAGAGTCTGTGGTAACCTTACCTACAAAGTCCTATGATACTGTCTTTGCTTGTCATGATTCCAGCTATAATCTGATGAAAAAAGTCAATTTCATTGACAACATTGATCAGAACTGGCACCAACTAAGTAGCACTCTGGGGTTTGAGGTATACACCGTCTGAAGAGTGGGAATGATTGGCTGCAATAAATAAATAAATAAATAAATAAATAAATAAATAAAATTCATCACAACATGTTCGTTGGCTGCTTTTGTAGATATTCACTTACTGTGCCAGATATGTCCCACTACAGACTTTCAATTGCTTACTTACACTAGTATTACAACACTCGTCACTGGATTACTTAATATTCTGACAATTCAGTTTGTTAACTCAATTATTTTAATGCAGATGATTAGCAGAAACTTTGATGTGCCACCCACCAAATTAAATCAACATCATGAGACTCTATACATCTTTAATATTAGATATTGTACATTACACAACAACCAGAGACTGCTCTCCCATTGGTTTCTATGGAGGTCAGCTGTTCTGCTATTGTTCAATAACAGAAAAGATGACTCTGATTAACTGCACCTGTACTAAAACCACAGCTTACTGATTAAACGCTTCACTAGGACGCACAAGCTCTGCTCTTAAAAAGTGAACTATTTCAGTGGACTACAATGATTATTTCAGACAAACAGAGGTAAATAAATAAATAACTTGTTTTAGTATAATAGTAATGACATTGATATTGTGTGTGCCTCAGTACTAATGAAACTCCCCTGTTTAAATAATGCCCTCGACCTCCAGTATAGATTTTTTTCTACAGAGAACATTATTTCAAAATGGAGAAAAATACAGTGCAGATTCATGATCCACATTACTGTCACCATCTAATAATAATAATAATAATAATAATAATAATAATAATAATAATAATAATAATAATAATAATAATTAGTAGTTGTAGTAGAAGTGCTGGCGTTCGTGTTGCCAGGCCCTATGCGACTCGTCTGAGGTTGAGCAGCTGAGTCACAACGGAAAGTTGTCAGGTTCTGTTCCTGTCGGCAGATCAATCAGCCAGTAAGACAGGGAAAACAAGTCAACAGATCCAGATGCAAAACAAGCTCATGTGATGGTTCAAATATCAGACCCACAGGCAAAGGACTGGCAATTCTTGGACTATGTAAAATAAAAAAAAGAGGAAATATGGAAGCAGGCAGGCTGGCAGACAGGATCTTAGGCATTGAAATCAGAGACATTTTTAGTATGTTCTAAAACACATCAGCAATGAAATCCTCATCAATAAATGGGGAAGAAGTGAAAATGGTACTGAAGCTAATGAGAAGAAAGTGCAGCCAGCTTCAGACATGGGCTGTCATTATGATGGTGTTAATGATTTTAAGATACTGAAAAAACGTTTCATTTATTGTGTCGATATTACATTAAACATTATATTTTTTATGAATAACAGTCTAGCCTGCAGTTCTGAATGACAGTAACTGATGGGAAAGGATTTTATGGTTTAAAATAAATAAAGTAGTCCTGACCTTGGAGGCACAGGCAGCATGGGGCAGACTGTAGACACAAAGATAGGACCCTATAAACACAAATCACATTACAGAACATGGTGGGTCAGTGTTTTACCCATGCAATTTAGATGGGAGCAACACACAAATCCTGGATTAGGCATTCTGTTTCCTTTTATTAAAGAAATTCTCCATTGCTCTGCATACAAAAGTGAACAGCACTGGACTCCCAAACCTCTTACTGCAGTATTGGAATCTGTGCATTATACGCATTCTTCAAATGTTTTATTTGTGCTGCGCTTAGACTGACATCACACAATTACAGCGGACGGATTGATTTAGCAATTTTAATTAAAAATGTCCCACACTTTAATATATCTCAGTACAGATATACTATTTGTCTATTACAGAAGCAATATATATATATATATATATATATATATATATATATATATATATATATATATATATATATATATATATAGGCCAAGACTCTAAGGGAGCTAAGAAAACAAAAATGTTCAGTGGGCTGATTAATTACTTTTCAACTTCTAAATGCATACTTCCCATGAACTACACAGAAAATAACAAGCAGACTTTTTATTTATGAATAGGGTTCAGTTCAAATCTAATACATATACTAGATCTTAAACAACCAATATTACCCTTTGCCATCCTGTATATAAGCACTAATGGAACTCGTCAATGGCAAGTGACTATGGCGGCTATTCAATTGTTGACTCTTGCCATGCATGAGTTCAGTCAATGTTGATATACAGGATGGAATATAACAATGAAAGTGGACTTTAGTAAGATTAGCTGTCTTAGTTCAAGAAGGTACGTACCTTTTCTTTCATCAAAACGTTAGACTTCCTTCGTATTGTTAAGTTGCTCCCGTGGGCAGCACAAGACACACAAAGCGATTGAATTTATTTTCATGTTTCGAATTTCGAGGTTGCAAGAATTAAGAGAATACACCTCCCTGTTTGGAAAAAAAACACAAAATCATTTTCATCATAAAACATACAGTACAAGCCATAACAGCTTTTTGTAAAATGTGTCTCTTCTGAATTTTTAAATCTAAATCTCACCAAAATAATATGGTACTTTTTAAATTGGTCAGACTTAATAAACAGGCCCTAGAATTGACAATGACATGAAACAAGAACAAATGAGAAGGACCAAAAACACAAATACTATTAGATACACTGCTAAGCCTTAAGTAATACACGTTATTTTAGATCTGTGATGGGTAAGTAAAGAAGGATGCTTCCATAGTATCACAGACCACATCATTCCATGTGTTCCTTTCTATGCTGTAGTCTCTCAGTAGTAGACTACAGCATTCCACTATGGTGCTTTTAACATTGCAGCTTTTGTCAATTATCTTTATTCAAAGTTTAATGCTTCAGAGTAGGAAGCAGATGTTTAATCGACAATCAACGACACTCTCCTGACCCCTATAGGGGATACTGGGAAATGCACACAGAGCAGGTTTTTAATAAGCCCTTTATCCAGAACAGTTCTTGATCCTGGATGAATAACATCATTCTAGTATTTGCGTTAGAGTAACGTTATATATGTCAACCTCTACTTGTAATTGTTAAGCTCAGCGGCAAACTTCATATATCTGTGGAAAACCATAAAATGCCCTTATCTGTGACTGTAGATCAAACAGTCATTTAAAAAAAAAGTCTTTTACTACCGTCACACCCACAACACACAATAGTGATGTTGACTTTTGAAATAATAGTTAATGAAAACCAGCTCCAAGATCGAGTATCAAGTAAACCTTCTCAGATATTTGTGCCACTTAATAACAAATCTTAGGTGTATTCTAGCTTCAATCTATCATTGAGAGCTTGTATGGTTTGCATCAGAAAAGTTACAGCTTCAACCCTCAAACTTCATTGCAAATGTTTACAATAAGATAAAAAAACAACTTTTAATACACCTACTTCCCATATACATAAACGGTGCATTGCCAAGCCATATGATTTAAGCATTCCAAAACATACAGTACTTATGTTTTAAAATAAATCTGGATTTGCTTATGCAGTCTTCAGATACTAATTTAGTGGGTGTCCATTTTTGTAGATACACTTTTTTTATTATAATACCAGTTCAAGGGTGAAGCATGTTACCATTATATTGACTTACCTTATCACCTGCAAAATACTGCTATATATGCATGCTCTTTACATCTCTTTAAAAGCAAACAAGAACGCAGAGGAGAAAAATATAACTATGCATGCAGTATTTCTAAATTAGGCATACATAACTGGCAAATTCATTGAACATTTTTACATGGTTGTCTACCTGGAACCAAAGAACTACAATAAAATATCATCTAACTGCTAAGTACCCAGCATCACTACACCAGGTTTCGTACAGATTGACTTCTTGCATTATTACAGTGGTTTAAAAAGACCAGGGTGCAGTATTGGAATCCTGATACAGTGAGACACGTTGGGGGTAATGGAAATAAACCATTTTAGAAGCAACATGGTTAACCATTATGGATACAGAGCATGTGAGCTGGTGGTGTTGCCATTCTCGTCTCTGTCAGCTATGCACTGCCGTTGCTTCAGGTTTTTTAATTGAATGTACTTAATTCAGATCATGACAGAGGCGCTCCTTTGATAGGCAAGAAGGGTAACCAGCATCTGAGGCTTCTGTAAAGAGGCGCTCGTTAAACTCTGTGATTGACCGGCTGAGACTCTGTGCTGCCTGGGACCTGAAGTAAAGAGAAAGCATGCAGGTTAGTATGGGACTCAAGCACTGGAAGTGTAAAGCAGCCATGTCCCGAAGAGAGGGATGGATAAAACAGAGCCTCACTAGGTGAGGTAAGATAAGTGCATGATCTGCGATAGGATAGAGTGTGGCCGGGGGTCTACTCTGACTCACAGCAGTGAGAACCCTCCTATTAGAAGGAAGGTAGGCAGATGTCTGAACCTGAGGTCGGAGAAGTGAGATCAGTTGCCCCCCAGAGAGACCGATGTGAAAGACATGCGTGAAAAAGTGCTGGAGGGGAAGAGGAGGACAACGAAAACACTAGACAGAGGGAATGCAGGTGATCAGGGCTTAAATAGGGCGTTAGAGACTAATTTGAGATCCCCAGCTACAATGCCCCCCAAACTGCACTATGCTATATCTAATGAATAACAATAAAAATTAAACAATTCTGTTGCAATTACAGGCTTTAAAAGCGCTTGAACAAGATTAAGTTGAGTTCGGCCATCTAATCCAATAAATATGTAGGCCTACATTCTTTACCCGGTATTTACCACAGCATGCCGTTGAGCAGAGACCACAAGCTGGGATTCAATTCTGAGAAAGTGTTGCAAAGTACAGTAAAAGAAAGCAAGACTTTAAACCACAAAGCCGCAGGTAAAATACAAGGAGCTTACAAAGTTTGCAAGAGAATGAAAATACCTCTTGCAGCAAGAGAAATGTTTCACATGCAAGTTGCAACAGGTGTCGGGATTCAAAATGACCACTGTGGCTGCAAGGACGTGGTTGCCCGAAGGTGTACTTTCTCCTTTCCTGTCTTTAAGTGGCCAGAACAAAGCTTTTCGTTTTTTTTAAAGGTGTAGGTTTTCTCCAGAAACAGCTATGATACCACATTTGACAACTTATATAACTAAATGAGTGTCACAAACTTTTCCTCCCTCTCCCTCACTCTCTCTCTCTCTCTCTACATTTTGTAGTGTTACAACCTGGAATTAAAATGGATTTAATTAGGATTTTGTGTCACTGATCTACACAAAATAGTCCATAATGTCAAAGTGGGAAAAAAAATCTACATATTTTTCAAAATTATTTACAAATAAAAAACTGAAAAGTCTTGATTGCATAAGTATTCACCCCCTTTGCTGTGACACCCCTAAATAAGCTCTGGTGCAACCAATTGCCTTCAGAAGTCACATAATTAGTTGAATGGAGTCCACCTGTGTGCAATTAAAGTGTCACATGATCTCAGATTAAATACACCTGTTTCTGGAAGGCCCCAGAGTTTGTTAGAGAGCATATCTAAACAAACAGCATCATGAAGACCAAGGAGCTATCAAAACAAGTCAGGGATAAAGTTCTGGAAAAGCACCAATCAGGGTTGGGTTATAAAAAACATATCCCAAACTTTGAACATCCCCCGGAGCACTGTTAAATCCATTATTAAAAAATTGAAAGAATATGTTACAACCGCGACTCTTCCTAGAGAAGGCCGTCCACCAAAACTCAGTGACCAGGTAAGGAGGGCATTAGTCAGAGAAGCAACCAAGAGGCCAATGGTAACTCTGAAGGAGCTGGAGAGATCCACAGCTGAGATGGGAGAAACCGTCCATGGGACAACTATAACCCGGACACTCCACAAAGCTGGGCTTTATGGAAGAGTGACGAGAAGAATCCAAATCAAATCCCGTTTGGATTTTGCCAAAAGGCATGTTGGAGACACAGCAAACATGTGGAAAAAGGTTCTCTGGTCTGATGAGACCAAAATTGAACTTTTTGGCCTTAGCGCAAAACGCTATGTGTGGCGCAAAGCCAACACTGCTCATCACCCTAAGAACACCATCCCCATGGTGAAGCATAGTGGTGGCAGCATCATGTTATGGGGATGATTTTCATCGACAGGGACTGGGAAACTGGTCAGGACTGAGGGCAAGATGGATGGAGCCAAATTCAGGGAAATTCTAGAGGAAAACCTGTTTCAGTCTGCAAGAGACCTGGGACTCGGGCGGAGGTTCACCTTCCAGCAGGACAATGACCCTAAACACACAGCCGAAGCTACACTGGAGTGGTTTAAAAACAAGAACCTGGATGTCTTAGAATGGCCCAGTCAAAGCCCAGACCTCAATCCGATTGAGAATCTGTGACAAGACTTGAAAATTGCTGTTCACCAACGGTCCCCATCCAACTTGACAGAGCTTGAGCAATTTTGCCAAGAAGAATGGGCAAAAATTGCAGGATCCAGATGTGCAAAACTGGTAGAGACTTACCCAAAAAGACTCACAGCTGTAATTGCTGCAAAAGGTGCGTTTTACCAAGTATTGATTCAGGGGGGTGAATACTTATACAACCAACAAATGTCTTTTTTTTTGTTGAATTAACTTTTGTGTCACAATAAAAATATTTTGCACCTTCAAAGTGTTAAGTATGTTGTGTAAATCAAATGGTAAAAATCCCAATTAAATCCATTTTAATTTCAGGTTGTAACACTACAAAATGTGGAAAAGTCCAGGGGGGGGTGAATACTTATGCAAGGCACTGTATATATATATATATATATATATATATATATATATATATATATATATATAATTGTAGCATATCATCATATAATAGTTCTCACTCTTTACTATGGTTTCATTGGATAAAATTCTTAGGTATATTTAATGTGCTTTCACTGCTTTTTACACTTTTACTATGGTAAACATTTATGCCACACAGTAATGTATGTATCACACTGTACACACCTTTGTTAATTAAGGAATCAGACAATGTACATACATAAAACAATCCTTGGGGCTACTACAATGAATTCCATTCAATAAGGCACAACAGAGGCATGCAGCAGCATATTGTTTTGCCTTCGGTCGGGCTAGTGGCAGTAAGGAGTGTATTTCTATGGAATGGGTGAACACGTTTCCCTTCCCTCCTCCACTTGGTCATTTTGTTTTATTAAAACAACTGGGCCGTTGTTATTGTGTATTGACTAACTTCCCGTAAGTATCCAATACTGAATTTACCATCACATCAAGCCTTGAGAACTGTTTGTTTTTTCATTTGCTTTATGGTTTGTTTATATTGTATGTCTCTGGAAGAGAGCTGAGTAGCTATTTTTTTTTTATAGATCTGTATACAAACTACAGACAGTATATAAACAAACTTTCTGATTTCTTACTGGAAAATTTTCAAATCCGGACTGGGTGGTTGTGGATTTTTGTAGACTTTTTTTTTTATTACATTTTATTATCATCACTGGGTACCTTTTCTTAATTTGTGACCACTCCTTTAAATGTATTACATCCTTTTAAATGTGTTAGTTAGGGTTTCTTATAGAATTTCCTAATGCAAGCTTAAGCTCATCAGTGCCACCTACTGTAATTGTGCAGAATTGCACTTTAATGATTGGTGTGACTGAAATGAATGAGAACCTACTGTATTTGACCACAAATATAATGTCACAATCAAAGAAACTACACCATTATGATGTCAGGCAATAACAAAGGCCATAATAATATACAAGAAAAGCATTATACATGTGTGCTTCATAGGACTGATGACTGTAACTTGTCAGTGCTAGAACCTCTGCTCGACTTCTGAATCCATTAATTATGGGCCCTGGTGTATGTTAACGTACAAGTTGTACTACTCAACATCAATCTTTTGAAATATTTGCTTTGGCAACACAAGAACTTTTAATTTCAGACTTAAAAGTGCATTTCAGCTAGACATTATGTCTGCCAGGGAACAAAATAGAGTGGTCCCAGTGAAACTGCAGAAAAAAATATTATAATAACAGTAGTTCATAAACAACAGAACCAAAGAAACGTCAAATGAACCAGTTTGATGAATAATTGCTTTGTCATGCATTAATCTAAGCTCAGTTTGTGTATTCTTTCTTAACCAGGCCTCTACGGTGCTATAGATGCAGGTGTGGCATCAGAATACTGAAGCATCTCATAATTCAAAAAGCGAAGTTACATACTGTTCAAACTACATTTTCCCAAAATGTTCTCCTGTCCTCTGTAGCTCCCTTCTGGGGGTTGATAGTTCATCCCTCTGCAGATGGGTAAGACCCTGGACTATACAGTCCTACATACCTATATCGAAGCATCTTCAACAACACAATTTCAGGTTTTCATCAGGTTAAGAGTCAGTGGCCTATTGAAAAATCTCAACTCATGATGTGTAAAGAATACCAAACTTTATTTAATGTACCACTTTACAAAAACTGCCTTTAAATAGCACATTATATAACAGAATCCAGAAACAACATAGGATTTTATTCTTAACATTTAATCTTTAATTGTTGAAAAGAAAACTGAACACTGTTGGGAATAAGAAGGTAAGCCTAATAATAAAACATAGGACACAGAACTGGTTTTCATCAACTATCAGCACTTGGTGCTTATCAGTTTGGAATTTATAGTTCTGCCATCCAAAACTATGGAAGGTCACAATGACTGAATGCAGTTTCACCACCAGGGGGCAGATATTGAATGTATTATTATTATTATTTATTTCTTAGCAGACTTACAATTGTTACAAGATATGACATTATACATTATTTTACATTATACAGATATCACATTATTTTTACATACAATTACCCATTTATACAGCTGGGTTTTTACTGGAGCAATCTAGATAAAGTACCTTGCTCAAGGGTACAACAGCAGTGTCCTCCACTGGGGATTGAACCCACAACCCTCTGGTCAAGAGTCCAGAGGCCTAACCACTACTCCACACTGCTGCCCCATATACTGCAAGCAGGAGAGAATTTTATTATCTGGCGTCGTCCTTCTGAAAATCAGCAATTTATTAAACAAACGGTAAGAGTTCTAATAATGCTTCATCTTAATAACACTCATATATGTATTTGTCCTCTGTGCTTCATCTTAATAACACTCATATATGCCATATCAAATTACCCTATTGTAAAAATAAGACATGTTCAGAGAATCTGTTCGTTTGCCAGACATCAATTGTTCATAATATGAGAACAATGTTACTTTTGGACAGTTATTTTAATCAGTCCTTTTGGTACTATAACAAACCTGAATCTGAAGGACTATGCCAGTTACTAAACTGCTATATTTAGTGAGTAAATATCAGATGCAGGCCAGTTTAACATGTGGTTCAGGAACTGGACATTTTTTCTTGGGTTCATCATCATTCACATTTATTACCGACTGTAATGAATTAGTCTCTAAACAATATCCATCTACCAAAGAACAACAAGGGTGGCTATGGACATCTTTTTACTCAATTTGAATTATATTTAACAAGGTGACCATCTGTTAAAGATGCCAAACTGAAATGTGTCTTGTACAAATTATGTTACATTAATACAAGTTTTTATTTTATCTTTCATGAAAATTGATACAAAAAAAATCTTACAAATATTCTGTCTTTATTTGAAATGAAACCACTCCAATTGATGTTGCCTCTTGAGTTGGCTTTGCAACATTCTCTCAAGAAACCCAAAAACTGTTAATACCATGCCATTTTCTGAAGACAGCACACTGGTAGGTGCATAGGGACCAGGAATTTCCTGAATTGCACAATCTAAAACCCTAGAAACATTTGCTAATAAGCACTGAAGACTAGAATAAAGAAACAGACCTACAGCATTGTACACAGTTTGAGATAGAGAGCAACAGCAATTGAATGTGCCATGGGGAATTAAAGGTACATTAATGAACTCACAGCAACTAAGCAGGAATGTTGCCCAATGTTCTGTTTAATGCAGTCACCTTGGACGTTTTTTGGTTTTTGTATGACTAATTCTTTCCTCTCTCAGGGTCTAGGTAAATCCAGCATGGAGAAATTTCAGCGCACAGAACAGTAGAACACAACAAATATACATATAAGTGCTGTGTTGCACATAGCAGATTGCTTAAATTGCCTGAGGGCCATTGGACATCAATTAAGCTTTTCTGACAACTACTGAACCAGCTTCAAAATAAAAAATGTCATCAAATTGCTGAAATGAACATTGTTTAGATTGTGTTGCTTAAGTTTTGCTAATTGACTGAAAATGTCACTTACAACAAGTTGCTTTAGAAGTTTCCAGAAAACAGGTGCCTGAAAGTTTCCTGCGGTTCCATAGCTTGGGGTGAATGTTACCTGAACTGAAAGTGGTTAACCTTGAAAATACGAATAAGAAAAGAAACTGCCTCCGTTTTATGACTGTTGTAATGGTTAAAATGCCAAACGTTTTGCATTACCTATAATTTTAGGATTGAGAAATCAGTTAAAAAAAAATACATGAACATAATTTCAATCAAAGAAATCAAATAAACTACAACATTTTATTGCAAAAATCTACCAAAAGCCAAGTACTATTTCCTGTTATATTTCGAAATGTCACATTTTTCAATTGGTGTCAGTTTTTCATTAAGTATATGGAAAACTACAAAGCGGTATGTAATTCAATATGTTAACATAACATTATTCAGGTTTCATTCGACTTCATGAAGCAAAATGAGTTCATTCAATAGGGTGATGCTAATCCTTTGGCCATAGCTGTACAACAAATCACCTGGACTGCACATTTTGGGACAAGATAGTTTTATTATTAATAATAATACTAATATGACTTTATTTTTAATTACAGATTTAATTTAGTTAACATTTGGAGCAGCATTACTTTTGTAGACACACCTACATTTCATACGGGTACCTGTTTGTTGGTACTTATAAAGAACTGCCATATCCCTGGGGCGAGAGACCTGCCTCGTCCACTTATCCATTTATTCATTTATTGGTCATTTATCCAACTTTGCATTTTCACTTCTTACATAACATACAACAGAAGAACATATAACATGAATAATAACACAATAAACTACCATTTTGCCTTTTTTGCTACAGTAAATACTAAAATCGATATACAATTCTATTTTCTTTTTAAATCTACTCAACATTGGCAGTCTGGTCATTTGTTCCACTAAACAAGATAAAGCGCGAAAAAGCGTGTCTAATGTTATACAACAAGACTGTAAATACTCAATACATTACCATGAGCAATACCATATCTACTGTTCCAGAGATCGGGCCCTTTGTTCTCTTAGTTCTGTGACCTGTCTACTGTTAGTGAGATCCTCCCTCACAGTCTGCTTCAGCTCAGGACTGTACATGGTGGATTTCTGCAAACAGTTTGGTGACTCAGGCTTGAACTTGAACCTGAACCTGTGCAAATAATAAAGTGTCTTTGTGTTAAATGTAAAGATTTCAATCCTCTACAGGAGTACAGGAGTTATGACAAGTTAAGGAAGTTTTATAAGGCTTGTATAACAACAGTACTATACAGTACTACTTTGTTTTGTATGGGAACCTTTTCATTTTGTCAAGGAATTCTAGGTGCGGTAACTTCTGATTTTTTCATGTTTTTGGACAATTCTCCAGCACTAGATTATAACCTGTTGCACTTGCTGTCCCTGCTTCTAACTCCAGACAAAAGGAAAAGGAAATCATATTGCATTAAGTTTCCACCTGATGTCTGAGATAGTAATTAAGTAACTCATGTGTTGCAATATAACAGTGCACAGCTATGACCAAAAGTTTTGCATCAACCTATAAAATTAACTAATATTGCTTCATAAAGTTGAATGACACCTGCTGAATAATGATACATAACACATTGCATTAGATACCGCTTTGTAGTTTTCCCTATGCTTAACGAAAAACTAACAAAAATAGAAAAATTTGACACTCCGAAATCTAACATGAAACACTGTACTACTAATATATGGCTTCCGGTAGATTTTTGTGATATTAATTTGTAGGCTATTTGACTACATGATGTTCAATAAAAGATCAAAATTATGTTCATATAGTTTAAAAAAAAACAATTATGTCTCAATCCTAAAATTCTAGGTGATGCAAAACTTTTGGCCAGAGCTGTAGAATTCTGTTTCATGTAAACTTTTTCTTTTTGCACAACAATGAATTATTTTTGATGATATGGTTTTAAATAGCTTATTTGAAACTTGAATTGCTCAGTTGGGAAGTCAGCTGGGAAGTGTGATTAATCAGCTGATTTTCCTCCCAAAATGCACATTTTATGGAAGGTTCAGGACTGGTAAAAAGGCCCATATTCACAAAACTTAAAAAAAAGGTTTTAGGAACATTCCCTTAGATTAAACAATGCTTTGACAGGGTAGGAACTGTACAGTATTCAATTAAATCTTCACTAGCGATGGTGAAATACCCCAGCTCAACTCTATCGTGCAGCACTAACTGTTGTACTATTTAGAGTAATGTTTTGGTGTTGTGTATTTCCTAAACTGTACCAATCCCTGCAGATAGGCTGAATGCCAGTGTGCTCCTTTAAGGCACTCCATGAGCAAGCACTGCAGCTACACCCTGTTGGAGAAGAGCAGGGCTGCGTTGATAGATAGTTGGATGAGCTCCAGGCAAACAAATATGGGGAGTGCCGGTAATGGAACACCGTGGCAGGCACTGGCTGCAGCAAACTCTCTCAGCTTTCCACTTTAAACTCAATCTGGAAAATCCTGTTATACATGTGTGTATACATATGTGTATATATATATATATATATATATATATATATATATATATATATATATATATATATATATATATATATATATATATTGTAAGGCAGCAGGTTGAGTGAGACAGCAGGGAGGGGGTTAAAACCTCCCTGCGAGAGAATGTACCTTTGTTTGTTTGCTTTATTGTTTCATTTAACTTGCTAATTGTGTTAATTGTTTTATTAATGATGATCCCCTGCACCTGGCTATTATTGTAAATTAGAGCCAGGTGCAGGGTATTTAAAGAGAACAGTCAGTGTGCTCGAGGCTGCTGAGGAGAAGGAGGCAGAAAGGAGTACTCTGCTTCCTGGCAGTCGTAAAATAAGGTAAAAGTGTGCTGTGTTAAACCTGCATAGGTGGTGTTGGCAGGCAAACGGCTTAGCCGTCCTGCTAGTTAGTGAGGGAAAAACTTGTGTAAGTAAGCGCTCCAAACGGAGTTAGGTTTTGTTTTGTGTGTTTTGTTTTCATTTTGTGTTCATTAAAGTATAGCGCAACCACGCTTAAAATCAAGTTCCTGTGTGCTGGGTCGTATTTTTAAAGGGGCAACGAACCCGAGTGGGTGAGTTCTATTACATATACGACCCAGCACACAGGAACTTGATTTTAAGAGCGGTTGCGATATACTTTAATACCTACCTGTTAACAGGTGCAGAAGTCTCATTGAGAGCTACAGAAAACGTTTGATTGCAGCGATTGCCTCTAAAGGTTGTGCAACAAAATATAAGGTTAGCGGTCCCATCATTTTTGTCCATGCCATTTTCATTT
Organism: Acipenser ruthenus; assembly: GCF_902713425.1. NCBI lineage: Eukaryota > Metazoa > Chordata > Actinopteri > Acipenseriformes > Acipenseridae > Acipenser > Acipenser ruthenus. The sequence goes on along the minus strand of NC_081198.1, from coordinate 10,204,611 downwards.
GTTTTCTTATTTACAATATTATGTTGAATAAAAAATCAAAAGCAAAGTCTGATTTCTATTAAATATGGAATAAACAATGGTGGATGCCAATTAATTTTGTCAGTTTCAAGTTATTTCAGAGAAAATTGTGCATTCTTCGTTTTT